>NC_134643.1:121233808-121833808 GCF_030463565.1 Pelecanus crispus
TTAAACTCCTACTTTTTTAAGTACTATATACATATATGTATATATGGTCTGTGCTTTGTGTTTTCTTGAACATATTTTCTTTCAATGAAGACTATGGCCACTGTCAAAAATAGAAGGAACACTCTCAGTAAATTGCTTCTGCAGTTATCAAATGTCTTTGGATTCCTTTCAGCATTTAATCACCCTCAAAAGCTGTTTTTTGCCTCATATGTTTCTGCATCCTTTAATCATGGAGGAATTAACTGCCAAATCCTGTTTTGGGTTTTTTTTGTTTGTTTTTTATAAAGTGTATTCATTTCATGTACCAAAATGAAGAATGATAGGGGTTTGGGGTTTTTTGGATGAAGCTACCCGCAATTCTTCACCCTAAATGAAACTTAATTCTCATTCAGATTGGATAAAGAGGATTGCTGCACTCATCCCCTCATCCCCACGTACCCTGTCTTCCCACATTCTGTACCTCTTTTCAAAGAACTGCCACTAAAGAAAACTTTTGCCTCCTTCCAGCCCCCTCCATACTCACTTTTCAAAGAAGTAAGATTGCTGCTGGGGCTCTGTGTGCAGATAGATAGATGTACACAAAGAAACTTGCAGGTTTTTCAGGGACAGGTTCAGTAGTGCTTTCCTCCGAAATGATCTTCTGCTATGGATTACCAGATAATGCACCTGGAACCACATTAGTTTGTTCAGGCTCACGGTTTATCTGAAAATCATTTTCCAGTAATCTTAGGTACACCATCTGGCTAAACATCCTGTTAGGAGCCAGCCGCTGAAAGGCGGAGGAAGTACTCTCTTTCCCCCAAACCGTTGCTAAGCAGCTCAAGTAGTAACAACCACATCATTTATTCGGTCTGTGCGAACCTGGGTCCAGCAAGATCCCCCAGCCCCATCTGGGGCGTGGATGTGCAGCCAGGGCTGTCAAATAAGCAACAAGAAATGTTTATTCCCCTCCCCTCCAATTGTCAAGCTAACCTATGGGTTTTTTTCCCTATAGCGATTATTATTAGTTAGCGTGCATGAGCCTAGTTATCACAAAAGGGACCCTGTGCCTGCAACAGCACCAGTTTCGAGCCGCTTGATGCCATCTCTCCCCAAATGCAAGGATTTGTAAGCCACGCAGATGAATAGAGCTGGTCATCAGACAGATGCAGCAGTGAAGCAAGGAGGCCATCTGGGATCCTAAAAACTGCCCTCCACCCAGCCTCACCCAAACGGAGCTCACACAGCTCAGAGGCACCGACCCCCGGTGCCACCTCCTGTGTCATGTGGCTGGCGGCAAGGGACCCCAGCCTGCCCCCAGCGCCGTGCGGGGGAAGGCAGGCAAAACTGGGGGCAGGAAAATGCACCCCTCACTTCCTTCTGTGGGGGAGAAGAAATCCTTCCAAACAGCATCCTTTAAACCACACTCATAATACAACCAGGAAAATGAGTCCTGCTTTAAGATGTCCCGGCTAACTCAGCTTGGCTGCTTGGGCTTCAAACAGGAGCTCCCTGCTGATGGGGCAAGGCACGTTGTCTCTAAAACCAGTAAGTCTCAGGTTCCTGCTAAAATTAGATGTGGCCCCTGGGGCCAAATTTAAGGCTCCTTCCTTACAGACAGGGTGTCTGCCTCTAAAGAGGTCGTTCCCACACGTTCACGGGACCTCACTGACTGCTTCAGGGCAGGCAACTCTACTGGTGAACACAGGTAGGCAGCGTCCTACTTAAATTTATTCTGCCAAGAGCTTACTCATTAATCTCTGGGATGCTGCAGGTGCATTTATTAACGTGAGCCCCATGTTAAAATGCTGCGATCCTTTCTGACATATTAAGCCATTTTTAATTTGCTCTCATCATCTCCAGCCTCTCTAGTAGACACTAGATAACTCTGGGGTCCTAAATAAGCTACAGTGACTTAGGTAGAAAGCAAGTGAGTTATTAATCTTACGCAAATGCCTGTTTAATTTTCAGGGATCTTGGCACCATTGTAAGTGCTGGAAGTCATGGACTATAAAGAAAAAAGGTAATTTCCTGTTTGTTTAATTGATCTTCTGTATCTTTTCTCCTGTCTCGTAAAGACTGGCAATGGAATTTGCAATGTAAAATCATTATTAGAAGTGCCAGTAGGACATTTGATTAATCCAGTCTATTTAGGCTTAATAATACACACTTGACTTACATTCTGGAAGCAAAATTGCCTGCTATTTCCCCTCCTGCTTTTTAAATATATTTATAAATATCCCTAGCATTATGATACATGAACCTATTTCTTCATGCATTGTTATTAGGAAGTGATAATTCCTCTGAATGTATGCTTCATCAGCAATAGGCTGTTTTCTGTAAGATTTCTGCCAACAGGAAACTTTTGGTCTGTGCAATGTCCAAAAATTCCTTTAAAGGACCGATGCCTTTCTCGCTTCCCTACAGGTTGAGACAAGTCAGTTCTGGCCACCTCTTGAGTGGCAGATTTCCAGGGTAAACCCAGAAGGTGGTGATGACTCAGGAGCTGACATTCTTCTCACGCAGCACTGAATCAATCTTCTGTAGTGCTAGTTCTTGGATAAAACAGAAAATAACAGTACTTCTGACTGTTCAAGGAAAATAAAGGCCATTTGTCACTTCTCTTCAGTGAAAGAGTATTACACTCAAAGCCGTGGCCAGCTCCAATTCATGGGAAAGGTTTTGTCTCCACCCACATCTTCCTGTGTCTTTTCTATTAGATACAGCATCTTTGCTCTCTCCCCGGCCCAAACCACTGTTAAAAATTCTTCTATATTACGACAGGTATTGCTTTAACTCAGCAATGAACAAAGACATTTCTTCTTACAAAGTGCTTTGGAGTGAAAACAACATTTTTAAAGTAAGGCACAACCATTGCAAGTGATGCACAAGTACTGTGTAAGATCTGGGTTACCTTATGGAAATCTTTTTTGTAATTGTGCTAAAGAAATTATTCTATTCCTGGTTTCATTTCATTTTACGATAATTGCTCTAACTTCTATTTCCATCACAGTAATATTTAGTGCAATCATATCCATTTAATTTGATCATTTATGTTCCACTGCAGTGATCAAAACAGGCATTCTACTACTTCGTGTTACCATTCGTTACACCTTACTAAATCAGGCATCCAAATAAAAGCAATTATTGTAAACACACATGAAATGACACATTTTGCACTGCAAAGTGTTAAGAAAATGCTTTTAAACCGCACTATTTCCAAGTTAAAAAATATTCCTTATGTTTTGTTTGTACTTGTTCCGTGCTTCATAGCCTGGCTTTGGTTTGTAAGTCAAACCTGGAAGGAATATGTAACATTAGTAAGCTTTAAAAAAAAATCAAGTGTTATTCCATCCTAGGTTTCAAAAGGGAGTTTATTTATGTAGGATGTATCTAAATGCTTCTCCCTACACATCTTCTGGGGCTAGGACTGCCTGCAAAGAACACCAAAACAAAACAAATACTGGCAGGGCAGATTTGAAACCAAACACCTTCTAAACAGACAAACAAAAAATAGTCTGGAGCATTTTCAAGCACTTTTTAAAGAAAAGCAAAGTATCTTTGGAAACCTAGGATCTGACTGAAAGAGGAAGTGTTTGCTTATTCACTTTTTAATGGGAGGTGTACAAGAATCAAGTGCAACTACTGAGAGATGCTCCTAAGCGCGGAGATCATAGAATCATAGAATGCTTTTAGGTTGGAAGGGACCTTGAGAGATCATCGAGCCCGACCCCCCTGCAGTGAGCAGGGACTGAACGTGTGAACTTGGCGTCATTAGCACCATGCTCTAACCAACTGAGCTAGATGCTGAGGCAGGACAGGGGAGAGGCAAGCCGAGCCCCTGCCCTCGGGAGCAGAGCTGGGACCTGGCCCAGCACCCTGCCCTATGTGCAAGCTGCAGAGAGCACTTGCCTTGCCCTTCTGTCAGCGGTGTCGTAATTTATGAATCTACCCCACATGTGGAAATACTAAAATGAACACTCTTCAAAACCACAGACCTGAACGTACTAGCAGTTTTGGCTTTTCTGAAACCTTGCTTTCCAATGAGTCATCCTCCCTTCCATTCCTCCTGACAGGCTTGTCTTTTGTCTGTAGCTCTTACAAAATGAACCTCTGATTCTGTTTTATGCAATCAGTAGCCAGATGGTGACTGGACAAGAAGCAGCCTGATTTACCTCAGAGTGATACTGAACCGCCACAGCTGCTACTGAAAGGGAGCGTTCCCTTTTGAATGAAGAGCAGTTTCTGGGGCTCACAATAAAGTGGCAAAATTGCAGTAGACTGGTGTTTATAAAGAAATTTATTTTCTTAAATGACTGTGCTCCTATGAACAAGGAAAATGAAATCTTTGGATGCCTCTGTTAAGCTCTGTCCCCTAGAGAGAGTAAAATACTGGTGGGATTGCACTAGGTATCGGTGGCAGCTCACCAGGAAGACAGCACACAATCCTCATCACCTATATATTCCAAAAAGCTGTGCAGAGATGCCCTGCCGGGATGCTCCGGAGGTGGAAAATCCATCCTCTGAGTGGAGAATAGATAAGAAAGGCTTGATCACAGAGCAAAATAAAGGCTGCAAAAGAACAAGGTTTCTCTTTCTAAGACCTCTTTTTGGTGGCATGGAGGGATCTGATGTATAGGGAGGCAAAGGCTGAAGGACACAACCAGCAGCACATGGAGAAGTGGATATGAAGCGGGCATGAATAAATCAGACGGTAATGAAAATGAGGTTCTGGAGCAGCCTCCTATCCTGACAGGCTCTCTCTTGCTCACAAATTAAAAGACAAGTTCTTAGAAGGGAGTGGGGAAAACCCCCTCTCTTCCCACCCACCCCCCTCCCCTACGAAATGATACAGGTTAAGACAGGGGGAGGGAAGGAGGGAGCAGAAAGGAGTGCCTGCTCAGAATTCCCAGCCGCTCTTCAGGGGAAGAGAAGCTGCATTTATATGGTCTCATCATTCAGCTGGAAATGACAGGCAATGATTTCCAGGCTCTTGCCTCTCCTTTTGGTGACTGTTTAAAAACTGTTTGTGTTGGTTTGGGGGTATTTTATTATACAGAGAATAGGTATATTTGACAAGCCTTAAAAATGAATTGCTGCTGTGCTGCATGAAATATCTGATAGCAGACACATTTTTAAACAGTGGTTTGCTGTGATGCCTCTGCTTGTTTCTGCTAAGAAGTTTTCTGTTTTCCAGTTTGTTTATCATTATTATATCTTGTCTTGCCTGATGCATTCCATGGTTTGTAAATGCAACTTTCATTCTACAGTTAACAGTGGTGAGGATTTTAATAAATTGCCTTCCAGTCATGCTGTATTTTCTTTCTGTGGTGTCTCCTCTTTTGCACACAGAAATAGTTATTCCCCATTTTATTTTGTGGTGAAAACCTATGGAAGGTGAACCTTAAAGCATCTCACTAATGAGCTTAGACCTGCCTTGTATTGTGTGCTGCACAAACAGACAAGAATAAAGCCATTTTCTTTTTCTACATCCTAAATTCTGGATAACAGTACTGCCAAAGTATTGCGCCTATAATGTTCTATTAAATTCATATTACCAGCTTAATAGTCCTCCTTATGTAAATGCTGGACTCAATCATTGAACGCATTTTGATTATCTAAAATGGCTCTCAGTATCCCTGCACTGCATTGCTTCAATTGAAATTGGGATGCTAGTCTTTTTAAAGATTTTTCTTGGAAACTGAGGTATTTAATCTTATTCTAAGAAAGTAAATATTGGTTAATTGAAGCTTAAGCTTGAAAAAAGATTAGAGACATTTAATTAGTCAAAATTATATATCATGCTGTAATATAGTAAATTAGATTAGACAGGCTTTACACGTCAAAATTACATTAATGACTGCATTCATTTTCTTAATACTATAATCTTTAATCTTAGATCCCTTAAGATACTAATAATTCTCTAACCCATCACCGACTTTAACAACATTATTTAAAATTATAATCACTTCTAAAATTTTAAATTCAGCTTGAAGTTACAGTAAGTAGCTATATACCAGAAAAAGACAAAATACATATAGTTCAGAATGTGAGATTTCACTTAAACTTTTGTATTAATAAAGTGTGTATTTTGCATTCGTGGTTAACTGGGACCAGCTGCAGTAGTTTCTTTCTTTGATTTAGCTTAAAAGAGGCTGCTTTGTTCAAATTTAGCTTATGGTCCCCTGGAGATGGGCCTGGCAGATGCAGGTAGCAGTTAGTGCCATGTCATCATTTCGCATTCACAGAAAAAGCTGCCTTGAAAGAAGCTTGCAGTGGTAACAAACAAAGAAAGTAGGTAGAGTAAGACTTCAGGCAGAAACTTTGTTTAAATGATGGCAGAGTTTGCACTTGGCATGTGGCCATCATTTTGAGGGTGGGATTTCTTTTTCATGCCCAGAAAGGGTAGGGCTGAATTAGCACAAGGATTACGGGACGGTGCATATGGCAGTACCAGTTATTAGTTGTTTCTCACAGACTGAGACTAGCAAGGCCTGTGTAAGTCAGAGGTTTACCCTTTGGTCTTCACTTCATGGTCAGGTTTTGGAGAGAGGTGTCCATATTCCCATTTCCCTCAACCACTTAATTGCACAGGGACAAATCCGAGCTTCCTTCCACCTTTGATAAACAAGTGCCTTTTGGAAGAAGATCTTATTTTCAGAGTTTCATTCCAGATCTCATTATATCTCACTAGAAGAAGACTGCAGTGACAGAGGATCAGTGGCTTGTTCTGGCTTATCTGCGCCCATGGGCTCAGATTTATATATTTAATAGATTATTAAATATATTGTATTAAACACATGCATGAGTCTCCAGAAAGCTACTTCTGCAGAGGAGCTAAATAGCCTTGGGTATTTGATTTGGATCGGGAGCCTTTGGTTCATCCATTAAAGCCCAGCTGACATTGTGCAGGCTTAAAAGCTGTTACTAACAGGTGACGCTGACCAGCCTCACCTACCTTTGAAAGCCAGATTCAAAGCTCTAACACTGACCGCTCTAATCTTAATCCTAAAGTGCGAGGCTGCCTGGAGGCATGCTGGGGAGCTTGCATTGTTACAGTGGGCTGTGACTGCTCTTAAGAGTTGTGTCTCCAAGGCTAAAATACAATATCTCTCACTGGCACTACGCTCATCTTGAAAGCAATACCTTTAGCTTTGCCTTAAAATATTATCTCACTTTAGAGGTTCAGTTTGAAAGGAATTTTTTTTTTTTTTTTTGCCAAAGTGCATTATCTCATGTTTTACCTTAATCCAGTTTGTCTAGGTACAATGTAGAAGAAGGGAGCCCCTGACACTGTGCAGACAGCTTGGTCAGGGAACTGGAAAGGAGGATGTGGGACTGGGAAAATTCAGGAGAGGTAGGGGACACTGTATGTTGGAGAGACATTTTGGTACAAGAGGAATGGGAAGAACAAAAGGAGAAATCTATTTTTCTAAGAGCAAAACCAAAGCATGAGAAGATTTAAAGGTGAAAAGCAAAACAAAGATGTAAATGTTTCAGCCATTCTGATTTGTAGAATCATCCCTCACATGCAATGTTGTCACTGCTGTGCACGTGGAACCACAGAAAATTCTAAGTTTTAAATCTCACTATTATCTGCTGAAAAAAAAGAAGACTGGGCAAGGTTCAGCAAAGGAGCTCTGTAGTCTCCCTGCTAAGAGAACTTATGTAGTGGCAAGAAGATATCACACAGCAATAGACAGCATAAAATGTCCTATTCATGTCATATTATGTACTAGACCTCCTTAATGCTGTTGAACACAAAAACATTTACTGCTCAGTTGCTTTATGGTATCTCCTTAAGTTACTCAAGGGAATTATGTCTTTATACTGTTTATTGCTGTCTTTACATGTCATTTTAATGCTAAACTTCACAGTCATAATCAGAATTAGCCCTGTCCTTTAATGATTTGATTCAGAATCTTGGTGCCCCAATATGCCTGACTGCATGTTAAAATTAAACAGAAAATTTAATGCATCCATAGGAGACAAAATCAGAATTTATTCTGTCTCATGGAATTCATAGAGGACAGTCAATAAGTAATCTGGAACTGAAAATATTCATACTTACAAATTTGTTCTTCTTTTGGGGACTTTTTCTTAATTATACTAATTTGTCAAATGTATCTTCATTTTTACAAGAAGTTTCCTTTTCATACATTTGTTAAAAGAAAGATAATTGCAACTGGAAAGCAACAAAATGAAAAGAACTTTAATTATGCGTTGTAATAACAAATGTGTTCTAGTTCAGGTGAGCCAGACCAATTATGTATGATTAGTGAATGGAAACAATTGATGTTTCTGCATTTTCATTTGGGTCTGCTGACCTTTTATGGTGAATGTGTTACAATCTGTCTTCCCCTGGTGCTCAAGACAGAGCAAATATTTTAATTTATAGAGCCATTTGGAAAAATTATTTCAGTCTGATTAGAGACAAGTTTTACTGAACTTGATTAGTATTTACCCCATTCCCACAGAGGAGAAGAATTCTTCTTTGTAGCTCTTTTTAAATTGCACATGGCCTGAATATGAGACACAGCCATCATGCTATCACTGTCTTTTTTTCATACTATATTGTGCATCTCTCCATTAAAAAATGGACAAAAATAAATTGATATGTATATTTAAATTCTACTTACAAATTAGATGAAGTTGAATAAACCTGAGTGTTTACTAAAATTTAAAGCTGTTTAAGTCTTTACTAAAATTTAACATTTTCAAAACTATGGTCAAGTCCAAACTTTGCCAGCATTTGGCTCTGAAGTGAAGATACTATCACCTTACTGCTCCAGCTAAGCCTTGAGGCTCCCCTGCACCAGGCGCTGCACAATCTATGTGAAAGGAACCAGAGAATTTATAACCTAGTCAGAGAAGAAGTAGAAGGTATGGCACAGAATGAAAACATGAAGGCCATAGATATTACCAAAATCAAACGGTGTTTCAGTCAGCTTGGTGTGGATGTTACTCTCCTGAGACACTGACCAGTGTCCAGTTCCACTGGACCTCATGGCCACAGCATCGTAACTGGAGCTCCTCAAAACAGACACTCAAAATGACATCATGCAATGGGATGGCAGCATTGCCAGCTTGAAGAACTTACTGAGCATTTACCTTCCAGAAAATGTTTGAAAAGACAGAGCAAAAAGTGCACTTTGTAAAAGGACACATAAGGTGATGAGGCATTCGATTTCCTATGGTAATGTTGACATAATGTAAGAAAAAGTAATTAGAACTCTTATTAAAAAGTAAGCTGCCTTTAACATATCCTTCATTTTCCTCTGACTGTGACATGTCATTTCTGATGTTTACTTTCGCTTAGTGCTTCTGAATAGCTCTTTAATCTGATGCTTGAATCATTTGGGATGCTATGTTTCAGAATGCCTTCTTTAGTAGAGACATATAAAAGATGCAGCATGTAAATGTAAATCACCTCTAGCAACTCAACTCCTTATTTTACTGAAACCTTAGCATAATAGAAATGTTGGTAAGAAAATGTGAATCAGCTTCAAATGGGCTGTAAAAGTGGACCAAAACCACATAATTACTGTGTCCCACTTACTTCATATTATATTTTTCTTCTAAATATTTTCTTCCCCTTTGAAAGCTCACTAAGGCTTTGACAGTATAGCTGGGTCCTTCCCAGCATCAGCAGAAAGATATTCTGCAGCTAATGTAATATTCTATAACCCCATTACTTTCAGACTGTGCCTTTGGAGAAACCTGTGCAAACTCCCTCAAATCTAATAAGGCGGTACATCACTGGATTCTCTTTGAAGGTAATAGGGTTGCACAAAGAGACCTGAGGGCATAATTTGGCTTCTTACAATGATGATGAGTGAGAGGAAAGAAACCCCCTTGAGTCTCAGAATCCACAGAGAACCTGGAGATTAGGACAGGAAAAGGCTGTTTTATTCTGGGTAAATCGGATACAGAATCAGGGGGGCACAATAAGTATGGATCCCTGCAGTGACTCCTCATCACATCTTCTTTGAGCAAAGCTTCATATTGAATCTACTTACATTATCAGAGAACTAATGACATTTTAATTCATAATCAAATTAACTGCAATTAATCTTTATTAAGGATAGAATCCCATTGGCAGGGTGCATTATTGCTCAAACTTAGAAGAAGGATGTGTGTGGAGGCACAGCAGAGATGTTCAAACTATGAAATCATGTGGCAGGGACTATGCATCTAAGAGCTTGACCATTTTTTTCCAGGAGTAACATGTAATCAAAGATACCGCATCTCCACAGCCTTCTGTGACACCAAATGAGCTGGAAAGAGAAGGGGATGAATGGAAGAAAAATCCTGTACGTTTTCCTGGCCTTTTTCTTTTACATTCCTCAAGGGTGTTTGCATAGAGAAGTACCTTTTCATTCTTGACATCCTCAGTGTAATAACGTTAAGCATTACTTTCCCAATTGCACTGATAAAATTATTTCCCCCGTAATCAGCAAGTGCTGTATTTTATCATATGCAATTGTGAAGGTAATGATTAATATTTTCATATTAGGAACTTTGGGGATTTAACAGAGATTAAAGAGTAACTGCCCCTCATGCATGATTCGCATTCACTTGCAACTAGAATTAATCAAAGCTAAATTGTCTTCAAAATTTTGCAGTATGAAGTAAGGATTCATGTTAATTCTGTGCACAGGAAAGCATGAAAAGAATCCAATGAGGGTACAGAGCATATGGCAGATGAATAATAAGGAAAGGCAAACAGATTTGTGTAAGTTCATTATTTATGGGCAGGGGTGGGGGGCTGGTTCTTTAAATGTCCCTTGACCAACTCTGCTGTCATCTTCCTTTCCCATTTAATGTTCCTCTTTCTTCCCTTGCTTAGCCTGATGCAAACTAGTGGCAGCCATCTCCCCAGACAGTGATGGTCCCAGAAATGCTAGGAGAGCTGATTTGCTCACTATCTCCAAGTGTATACGCCTCAAAAAGCATACTAGGTGAGGACTACATACAACAGTGTACATCTTTCCTCCCTTGAAAACAGCATTTATCATTTTATGGGCACCTTATCAATACTCCTTGCCATCTAGACACTGACTCCCATCGAGGTGTCTAGAGGTCACTCTTAGGGGGTTTCTCCCGCAAAATCTGCTCTCACAGGTATGCAACACTCCTCCCCCCAGCCCTCCCCTTTTTAAGTTTTTCAGTGTACATAGGTGGCACAATCTGGTGATCTGCATCATTCTTTAAGAGACAGTTTGAGGTTCTACAAAGAGCTTTAATTGTGATTTAGCACCAGCTCCTCAAAAACTACTTCTCTAGCTCAGAGGTCCTGCGCCGTAGTCTGACATCTGAAGCACACTTCCCCTCATTCAGTCTTTTTTATGTTGTATAAGTGCATGCAGAGAAATGGTTTCCACCCTCAAAGTTTTTAGCCTGACTAGGCAAAGGTGAATAACAAAACTGAATGACCAGCCTTTACAGAACATCTCAAACTTTAAGTAGTGCAACACTTTCTCTGAAAAACGAGAACAATCCTTCCATTTCTTTTTCACTTGCAATGTACTTAATGTTATTCTCTGTATATTTGCTTGCTGAAACAGAAATCAGAGCCTGGTATTAAAAGCCCACTCTGTCAACCCACTGGTTTGTGTGGAACTGAGAGGTAGGTAGCCACCCAGCCCGGGCTTTGCTTGGAGCTCACCTCCACACAGAAGGCCAGTGAAGTGCATGTGCATGTCTAAAAACCCATCAGGGTCCTATTTTGAGGCTTCATGTTTTGTTGTGAACATGATTTCAAATAGTGCAGGATGCCCGAATGTGCCAACTGCCTCCAAATCCAGGACAGATAAAGCATTGTATCTTTAACGTACCCTAGAACTGGTGAAATTTAAAAGGTGTGTGGAGTTTAATATAGAGTAATTCAGCAAGCTTAACAGTTGTTAAATAGCATGCCTTATCTCCCAGAATAGATACAACCTTTTGTAAGACAAATATTTGCTACAGTGACAGAAAATTAATATCACTACCTTTACCCAGGAATTTCTTCAAGTAACTGTTACTCACCCGTGCTCCTCATGTTCATGAGAATTTAATTTCAGAGGGGGAAGGTGGACAATGCACTATACCATGGAGGCTGAGATGGAGACTCAGATTTAAATCCTCTCACTAGCTGGAAAGATGTCAACGGTTTGAGGCTAGCTATCCCTCCAAACTGCACGGCTGACAGTTTCTGCTTACGAAAATCCCAGAACAGCTGGGGTTCCTGCCCAAGAAGTATTAGGATCCCAGGTGAGGAATTTTCCTCAACAGAGGCCACAGTAGATCAGATGCGGCAGCATCCACATCTACGAAAACTAGCACAGATCCAGGCTTGGAGCACTGTGCCTCTCTCTGCCATACCACCGTTCCTGTTCCTCCTCTCCATGATCTCCCCATTGTCTCATCAGGATGAGCCAAGCTTTAACTTAGGTGAAAACCAGACACTAGTATACATTTCTTGCTATGTCTTCAGATAATCCAGCTACCTACTGGTGTAAATGAAAACAAATTATGACTACCCCAACACCCGTGGCCGAAGTTGTAAGCCTTGCAAGATTTCTGTATTGAAAAATGTTAACTGCACGTAGTCAGCAGTAGCAATTTCACTTCAAATTATTCTACCTGACACATTATACAAGAAGTTAGCTATTATCTAGGTGTGCACCAATAGTGATTATTTATTCATCTGGAAATACACCTTGTATCAGACTGAGAAGTACTGCTTTCCTCTGAGCCTGAACCTGCACAAAGAACGCAATTTATGCGTTCCAGAGAAAGCCTGCGCTGAATATCCCTACAATCTGCTTAAAATTCATCACCTGAGCAGCGTGAGTCTTTTCTACTTGTGAAGACAAAACTAAAAATCAGATGAGGTATACTGCAGCAAAAGTTTAGTGTGTGTTAGTGTTTCACTTGTAAATTGAGATATTTTTCAGTTTTACTCTCTCAGCTATTTCAGATTCCATTGTGCTGCAGCTCGATATGTTAGATAATTCATCAGCCTGTATGTCTTTTATTATTATTACTGTTACAAAAAATCTTGAGTTTAAGAGAAACAAAACAATAATTTTGCAATATTGTCACAACACACTGGGTTAGAACATAATAAACCTTGTTATTATGATCCTGGAATAGCAAGGAATCACTAAACAAGGTACACAAAAGCATTCATTCAGAAAAGTGAAGGTTTAAAAAAAAAGCCCATAGATAAAATGAAATTTAAAACTCAAAGAGACTCACAAAGTACACTCAGCTACACCTGAATCTTTTGGGTCAAAATCAGGATCTGTTCCCACTGCTTCCTAGTGTGAGACCAAGTTCTGGGTCCTTGTCTGACACCAATATGTAATGACTGTTTGGGAGATCACCGCTGAGGTGTAAATTGTCACAGCTCCACTAGGTTTTGATGCATGGTGTTGATTTAAATGTGCTGATAATCTGATGGTCCTAAGTTTTATAATATATAAACATGCTCAGGTGAACTGAGGAAAGAACTTCCAACTCATGAATTTTCTGTTTTGCTGCAGGTTGCAGACAGCAACCACCTACAGAGCCAACTGCACCTCTTCAGTTTGGTAACCTCTTCAACCCCAGTAGGTCAGGGTGCTAGTACTTTCAGGATGCAACTGAGAGGGCATTTACTCGTCTATAATAAGTTTTCAGACTTGATATTATAACAAGTTTTCAGATTTGACATTAGGAGGTATTTCTTTACCAAGAGGGTGGTCAAACACTGGAACAGGCTTCCTGGAGGGGTGGTCAATGGCCCATGGCTGGCAGTGTTTAAGAGGCATTTGGACAATGCCCTTAATAACATGCTTTAACTTTTGGTCAGCCCTGAATTGATCAGGCAGTTGGACTAGATGATTGTTGTAGGTCCCTTCCAACTGAAATATTCTATTCTATTCTGTAATTTGGTGACACTAAATTACTGTGTTGAAGGGGTTTGGATCTTTGCTGGAGGTGGGTTTTTGTGACCTAGAAAAAGTCTCCACCAGATGGGTTTTCTGGGCTAAAAGGTCTCAACAGGGTAGCGCAGAACTATGTTGCCCTTATTCTCCACTACGGCAGTGCCTCTGAATGGCATTTCACTCATCCTAAATGATGAGGTTGCCACCCAAGCAGAAACACAATGAGCTGATGCAGATGAATTTCCCGAGCGCATGAGGACCTCTCTGCCATGGATGGCTGCCGGATAGCACTCCACAGAGAGCGCTGTCAGATATGAATTATGCATTGACACTTCACTCCCACATCATTATACCTTTCATTCTGCTGTGTCTGCACAGATAGGATTGATTCGCACATCATATAGTGTAACGTTCATAATGGGCGAAGGCTGGAAACGTTTGCACAGTGAGAAAAAAGAACATGAGTAAGTACACATTTGGTATAACCTTATTAGTGATTGGTCCTCGAGTTTCTAATGGGGCATGAAATGCCATCAGAAAGCTTTTTGCTTTTATCAAAATATTCCCTATTTAGGCAGTAACTCAAAAGTAAGCACTGGTGGCCTGATGCAAACTGTCTACTTGCATATGGTCTAGCAAGAGCGAAAAAACCCCATGTTGTGAATTTTGAATACGCTACTTTCCAGAACAATGTTTTATAACAGCCCTGCCAAACATTCAGAATCATCATTTAAGACATCTTGCAATACAGAATGATCTCATCCATGCAGTAAATTAATCAGAACAGAAATGTTGCATATCAGCAGTGTCATTATGTGCCTGTAACACAGTGCATTGTTTTTCAGAAAAGAATAGACACTGAAAAATAATCTGCACTTTTTTTTTTTGCCTCAGGATGTTACATCTCTCAGCCTGTCTTCACCTCCACACTCAAGAGAGGATCCAAAATACGTATCAGGCATGCTGGCACAAACACCTGAATGAGATGTTAAGCCAAGATTAATGATCACTCTTCCTCTATCAATACACCTAAAAGTGGAGCTGTCTGACAATCTGGATAAAGAAACAGAAAGGTTTAAAAGGGACTTCCTACACAGAGGGGAAAAAAAAAAGCAGCCTCTGTATTATGATATCAATCCATCATTGTTTAAGGATATAATTAATCAGTTTGGCCTGGACTCTGACCTTTACCTCTCCTATTTATTCCAGCATTGTGAGGAAAAAACAAACTGATTCTGGAAAGGGAATTTATATTCTGTATATACTCTGCCCGCAGAGACTTTCACTGGCACCAGGAAAGGATGCAAAGAGCAATTACCAACTCCTATCCCTCGGAGAATTGTCAATGAAAACACAGTGATGATTCCACAGCAAGAGCTCAGATCCATACCCAAGTCCTTGTGAAGTACGCCAGAGTAGTTACTTTTCACCTAACAAAGTCACACTTAGTTTCAGAACAAAATTACTTTCATTTTTAAGTGTTCAAAAACTATATTGGAGTTATGAAGTGTAAAGATTTCAGTGGCCTTTTGGTTGGGCCAATAACACTCCAGGAAATATTTCATCATTTCACTGTTTGCATTTAAACAAAATTCCTGAAGTATTCAGCTTCGTAGAGTTCTGCCTTCTGCATTTCAATTCCACTCAGGTTGAAAGTAGTGCAGGATTAGCTCATCTCATCAGGAACATCAGTTCAGGGTAGGTCACACATAATTACATTTTAATTAATTCTGCTAATTTGGAAACTGGTTTTTATTTTGTCTTATTATTAAGTATGATGTAAAATCATGGATTTATTAACACCAAAAAATTCCTTATCTTGCCACAACAGCAAATAATGCATTTTTTATGTCAAATCCATATTTTTTGGGTCAACAGAATTTTTGAGTACAGACAGACCTGATACTCGTACTTTTCAATTTTCCACTTTTTTATAGTAAACATAGGGTAAGAAAAAAAACCACACCACATTGAGATGTCTGTGATAAGAACATAAGGAAGAGATTGAATTTGCAGCTTACTCATTTTTTTCATGTTCCTTAGAGAAAGGAATAAAATCAGATAAGAAGTACGTGTGAAAAAAATAATCTTTTGGTCACTATTTTCATTTTCCTTCAAAAATTTACAGAGCAGTTTCCCTGTGATTTTATATTTCTGCCTGTAGACTCGACTAAACTAGATGAGAACAGCAAAGTGTCAGCTGAATTGGTAGATGCAGAAGTAGGATCACATCAAGCAAGTGGAGAATTCACACTACTGCATTTTAGACATATAATTAAGATGTTTAAATTAGCAGTGTATTAAAGTCAATGGGAAGAGGTAGGTACCTAAGTGGGTAACAGGGAAGTGCCTTATGGAGAAATGTCTCCATTGGCAATGTGTCCCTTAGGTTCCTAACCTAGGCACCACAGTTAGGTGCCCAAAGTTAACTAGTGTGAATATTCCAGCTCTCTGAGGCAGCTATCATGGCAAAATACTACAGGATAATATGTTAAGGACTAGTTATAATAAATTTTAATTTTATCAGTCTTTTCTGCAGCAGTCGTCATTTAAAACAGAGGCAGTGGTGCTGCTGTTGAATAAATGAATGATGCCTACCAAAAGGATTTAATTTTCAGTTCTGCCTTGCAGGTAGACCTGGTCAAAACTGGTTTATATTCAAAAGAATATTTTTCCAGTGAGACACAGCAGTGTAATCAAATCCCAACTCGTCACAGGAAGATGGTGAGTTTGGTCCAAAAAAAGGCATGTTGGTACTCTGTGACCCTCGCATTTCCCAGTGAGATCCTGCAGGTGGTTTTGCTTTGCTGAGCCTGAGCCTGCAGGCAGTACATGGTCCATCCACGTTTTGGAGGGTGTCTCCCATGGATGCACAGCCAGATAGTCCCTTCAAATGCATTTGGTGGGCAATGCGGAGATATGTACCTTGCCTTGCCAATAACGGTGTAACTATGGCCCATTCAAGGGGAAGCCCTGAGCACTATTTATTTTCGGCACCTTTGCTCCTGCCAGGGCACAAGGCTTAAAGCAACCTGGCGGCAGAAGTGAGCAGGGTCACCCTAAGGGAAGGTGACTCCTTACAGGATGAAGCACACTTCCCTGAATTTGGACCCAGAAGAAATTCAGGAACAGGCAGAAGAGCCCATTTTGAAAGAAGTTTGTACCACGTTGAAAGACAGAATGAGCAGGGATCTTAGCTCTGCGTAATTGTTTCTTAGCTATGCTATTATTCCAGTTTCCCCTGAATTAATAATTTTACATCTCTGGGAAGAGAACTAAGAGATGTTTTATGTGTCTTCAGGTACTTTAATACACTCATTTTCACGTTTTTGCAAGCATGCACACCAGTATTGAAGAAAAGTCTGATTTTTCAGAAGGGCTTTTTTTTAACGTTAGATACTCATCTATATAATTATAACTTGGATTCAAGCTTTTTCCCAGTTGTTCACCAGCTCCATACTGATAACTAGTAAACAATGGAAAATATCTTTGCCAAAATGCTTTGCTCCATAATGAGAGGGTCTTCAGCCCACTAAGTCTTGCTTTTATGCACCAGCAAAGGATGGGGGCGGCGCACCCCCTCTCAGAGCTCAGTTCTCTGTCTTTCTTACACCTGAGGGGTCGTTTGCACGAAGGGCAGTCCAGATCTGAGCTCTGCAGAGGCGGCTGTGCAGGGCAGGAGGCCTGCAGCTGTAAGGCTTAGTGCGTCTTTTTCATCTCTACCGTTCTGCTCTGCATGGACTGTTCTGGCAGGTAAAGGAAATTTATTGTCTCAAGCACTTAGCGCAGTGGTCAGAACTTTATTAAATGGCACTTGGAAGCCAACAGACTGAACAGGGAGAAATGGATCTGTAGCAGGGAGAAGAAGAGAGCAGTACGATTGTACCAGAGGAAGTAAAATTCAGCAAAAATCAGAAAACGATCAAACGGATACAACAGCAAAGAAGAGCCAGTATAATGAAAGTGTCATGATAGGTGAGACAGAAGAAACAAAAACAAGGAAGAGGAAAATAAGAAGTGAAGTCGGGAAAAGGATATTAAATTCATTCTCTAAGCAGCACATCTAATTCTCATACAAAGGACAGTGCTACAGTGATTAGATAGCACCGTCTAAAAGGCAAGTGGGTGTAATTAAATAGCACTAAAAATCTACTGACTATCCCAAAGGAAAATGAATTCCTTAAAATAGATTGCACCTTTGGAAAGAACTGGACACACATCACTGGATATGTCAACGATGCCATTACCAACACTGCTAGTTAAGCAAGCTGCCAGTTTTACAAAGACTTTGTGCCTGAAGAAAAGAAAAGATTAGGAAAATATGGCCAAACTTAGAATACAGTTCTCTGAGACAAAACCAAAATGGTATATAAATTGAGGATAAGTATATATTAAATAACATTGTATATATAAAATACCGTAATGTCCAGGAGTGTTGAGGCAAGGAAAAAGGGGAGCACATTACTGAGGGGGCTTTTGTGTAGCTAGGAAGTTATCCAACACACTGCTACCGAATTTCCCTAACAGTCTGGACTCCTTGCATAGTCCCGCAGAGCAGCTCTCTTACTGAAGACAACCAATATTTTCATGCAGTGTTGATAGCTTCTCTCATGTCCTATTTATGCATAGATACAATTTTGCAGAATATTCTACTTGGGTTTGCTGAGGGAAGCCTAAAGCTTTCATAATCTGAAACATGAGACTCATACAAAGGAAATCAAACAATTTGGGAGAATCTATCTATGGATCAGCTGGAGAGCTGCAAGC
Organism: Pelecanus crispus; assembly: GCF_030463565.1. NCBI lineage: Eukaryota > Metazoa > Chordata > Aves > Pelecaniformes > Pelecanidae > Pelecanus > Pelecanus crispus. The sequence goes on from NC_134643.1 coordinate 121,252,471, forward strand.
AGGAGCAGGATGCAACCCCACAACCCCAAGCAAAACCATGCAGCCCTTAGAAATCCCATCATGATGCCAAGGCCCTTTAAATCCCAAATTAGACAGAAAATTTCATCTCCCACGGCAGCACGTTTGGCAGCTTCAAATGTAGCCACAAAATGTAGTATAGCTGATTAATAAATAAAAAAATAAATAAATCAATTTCTTGATGCACATTGCCCTGTGTGTGAGCACACCACAAACATTCAACAGCTGTTATATATACAATGTGTCTCAAGAGTGTAGTGGTGGTAATCCACGAGATTACTTCATTGCTTTCGCTTAGACAACACTTCCATGGGACTCAGTCTTCCCACGTGTCAGACACGTCCCCTCCAGAGACAGCGCAAGTGTGGCTGGCAGAGGAGACTCAGGGAAGAACCAACGTCCCTGAAGGGGCACAGGACATTGAAGGGCCCATTATGGCCAACTCAGCTTATTTCAGTTAAGATTTGGCTTTTCCAAAAGTGAACAGCTCCATAAACCAAGAATGTTACCAGACTCCTTTTCCTATGACATTCAGCTCATCCAAAAAGAGAAGCAAAAAGATTCTTGTGCCAGAGGCTGGTTGTTTTCCTCCTGCTGAGTCTACTCTGAGGTTTGCTTGGAGTGAATTGTCTAACTTGCTGTGTGTTTGAAAAGAAGTTGCATCCATTTTAAAAATGCCAGTTCTGTGTAACAATGTGTGTATCCAAAAGGAAAAAACAAAAAATAAATAAACACAGTAAAGAGCAAACAGCTTAATTTTTGCTTGAACACCACATCTGTTTAGAAAAATCTAGACTGGAATATAAGCACAAAACACAATTTGAAGTCATTTTCCAATGTTCAAGTTATTAAGTCAAATACGTACTTATCACAAAAAACCTCTTCAGAGAATTAAGTCTTATTTGCCACTTATAATAACTCTCAGCTTGGACAGGTACTGGTGGCACTCTTCATACTTCTTATGAGAGCAGTAGAAAAAATTACTACAATTCCACATGGACAATATGCAGTTACTATTTTTTCATCAAGGTTCCACACCATCGATCTTGACAAATGAATCCAGTCAAATTGGCTTTTTTCCCCATAAACTTCCTTTGTGATCAGTTTAGCTCTTGAGGCTGATCCAGTCTCTAGAAAAATGCCTCATCAGATCAGGGTTCTCCTCATCAGATAAAACTGTAGTTTATCCTTCAATTTCCTTTGATTCAGGAATCAAAAATATGAGGTATCGGATCAAATGGAAACCAGACTACCAAATACAGTATTTATTCCTGTGTAAATAAAAAATGTAGCAAACTCTGCTTTTAGCAGATGAATACCCCCATGGCAGAATATTTGCATTTAAGAAAAAAATTGTTTTAATGTAAGGACAGTAGACATGTTCATCTTGAAGTACACACACAAAAAGGAAGAAAAATCCACCTAGTAGGGTGAATTGTTGTAACCACACAGACATTGAGGCAGTTGGCAACATGTCAGTTAGCGACCCAACCTCAGTTGCCATTTTTCAGGAAAATCACCATGTCCCACAGTTCCCCCTTATAAACCAGGCACAAATAGTCATTCATGGCTCCTAGGGGAACTTTTTAAAAATAGACAGCTAAGAGTGGGACACAGGCAGAGCTTGTTTTGGGATCCGCTTCTTCCTTACCCCAGTCTCATGAACAGGGAACACAGTCACCAAATTACCTGATTCACACACAGTGCTCATGTGCACTCATTCTTCTCTCTGCTCCACAGATCTTTTCTTTGAAAAATTACTAAACATTAAAAATATGTGACCTTTCAGTACTTAAAAACATGTCAGGCCAGATGGTGCCGAGCCATCCAGTGCAGGGTTCATGAGAAGGATATTCTCTACAGGCTCACTAAATATTTTATATGCCTTTTTGGGTTTTTATTCATTTATTTACTTGTTATTTTGTTGCTTCTATATATAGACTGGTTTTGGGGGGAAACGTGGTTGCACTGGTAGTGTGCTTCTGTCTGAAGTTTCTCCTCTCATAGCTCCCCACGATGGTCTCGTCTGTACACCAAACAACTCCTGCACATCTTCCCAAACCTGAATGACTGACACCTCATAAAAATCTTTGTGGTTGCCACTGCAAAATAGAATAAGAACAAAGCTGATAAGAAAAAAAGGCCAAAAGAAGCTTTATAGCTCACAGGATTGAAATATATAAATAGGGATTTAATCTTCTAGGCATGAATAAAACTTCCAACTAGATCATTTCTTCAGCTTCTGTATGGCTAAACCAAAGCAAACAGACAGGAAGCAGCAAATGGCATGTCAGTGAAAGGCACTTAAAATAGGCTTCCTGGAGGAATTAAGATCACATCACCTGGGGAAAAACTGCCCTGATATTAACATTTCACTAGATTTTCAATATGTGAGAGTTCCCAGCTGTTTCTGAACTTATTTTAGGAAGGAAGCACAAAGTGCCCAAAACAGCATCTCACATCATGACAAGAAAAAAAGGAGAAAGGATTTTTTTATAACACCCTAAACTTGAAACCCTATAGAAAGCCCCTTGGGCCAGTGGCATGAATGAAGGCAGACTGGTTCGTATTTTCCCTGCTGCCGAATGTTCCCTGGAGGAAGAGGTTGGGGAAGAAATTAATTTGAAGTTGCATGGTGGCATGGATGCACTAATATACAGCAATTGCCCTGACCTATGGTTAACTCCCAAACAGCAACTGAACTACAGGGCACGTAGGGCACCCACGTTCCTCCTGTTCGGATGTGAATTCCCAAGAAATTTCCCATTTCAGAGGGGCTGAGTGTGACAACACCTCACACCCTGAGGCAGTCTGATGTTGCATTCGCTTTAACAAGTGAGCTCAGAGCACAAATCCAGTGCTTTCAGTGTCATCTTTAGGTATGTGTACTCTGCCCAGGAATTTCTTTTTTCTTTTTGTTTTCTGTCCACAGCCAAACATATCATTGTTACTGACAGAGCTTATATCTAGAGTCTGAAGATTAAGTAACCACTGTAAGAACCAGACTGGTCTGAAGCTAAGTTACACATTTCTGTCTCTATCAAGCCATTTATGATAAATCTCTTATATTTATTTTAAAGAAAGGAGAGCTATATTGGATTCAGAGTCTGGTTCCTGGCTCACTATTCTTCTGCTACATAGTATTGTAATTAACTCAAAATAAAAATATAAAATGTCTCCTTTCTCTTTCAGCCTTCATTTGCCTCCTCCTAAACTGGACAGAAACTTCTAAGAAAGTACAGGTTATTGTTACTGGTTCCCATTATAACAGACAAAGCTGAACTAAATTTAAATCCTATGTACTAAATTAGCCTGCAGGCCCCCAGGGATTCTTTTTCTGGGGCTCCAGCCCGTTCCTGCTTTATGGCAGCTATACTTTTTCACTGTACAACATGACTCTCCTGACACTATATTTGCTTTTTCATTTACTAGTTTCCTTATCTAACTTTATCTCAGTCAGTGTGCAATTTTTCATACTTCCTTTGACTGCTCTTACTGTCACTTTTGTCAATGTCCCTAATTTACAGTCACACATCCTCCTCAGCAGGACCGGCTGCTAGGATGATGCTGACAACGTTTGCATTCCCATAAAGATTTGCCTGTGCTCCCATGCTTCCATTAAAAGCTGCAGTTTGAAATCTCACAATTGACAGTGGTTTTGTTCTGTTATTAGCACAACCGGGGTTTGCTGGATTACCAAAAAGGACAGCTGCCAAATAAAATGTTTGGCACACAAGCCTGTGAGTGACAGATCCAGTACAGAGTGAAAATTTGGAGCACACAAACCTATAGCATATCATTTTTAAGATACAGGGCACACAGTGTGTATACACAGTTTGTTCAGTAGCGATGGCGCTGCTGTTGCTGTTAGGTATTGAGTGGAAAGCTTCTTATGGAGCAGGTACGTGTAGCGTTTTAGCTCAGCCAAAGCTCAGACTGTGTTTTTGAAGTTAATCTCCTGATTGCCCCCCCTTATCAGATTTTTGCTTGCATCCTGGAGCAGTCTTGGGGCACACAAGCTACTTCTCATCTGGATGAAGCTAAACGGGAAGATGCGCTCCAGAAGCATAACCTAACGCAAGCCTACCACCAGCGGGCATCTCGTGAGAGCACAGCAGAGCTCAGCCGCCATGAATGCCTGCAGCCGCTCAAGTGGGACTGTCACCTGATTTGGTGGATGAGTCTACAGCACCTTCAGCTAATGCAGGAAGAGCCTCATGTCCAGACATGTCTAAAGGCACCATAACTGAAGAGGGGTAGCGTCTCAGCACTAAAATGCATATGTTCTCAGGCCTGTATTATTTTCACCTGATTATGAAAGCAAGATGCTCATCACAGAACCAGTATGAGGATGTGGGTTTTTCCATACAAAAGGAACTGTTTGACCTAGGCAGTAAAGGGTTATTTTTATTTACTATATAAATTAAGCAACCTCACAATGTTCCCTCTATAACAAATTACTCTGTGACAGCATGGATCAAGGACACTTAATGATAGTGAGCCTCTCTATTTCTATTGATGTGCAATTTTTAGACTATAAGTGGATATAAACTTGATGCTGTAGGATTTCACTCATATTTCAAATTACATTTCACATTTGCTTCTTTGGGAAATGTGTGCTTGTATAGCACCTTGCACAGTAGACATCCTGTTAGGGCATGTCTACACAGATATTAGGTATCTCTATCGGCATCCCAATGTAGGTGAATAAAAGCAAGGACTGTAGTCAAAACTGCGGAGCCACGCTAGTGCTCCCTTGACACAGCACACTAGCCTGGGCTGTGTTCTGCAATGATTCGTTGATACCTTCTTTGGAATGAGCTGGCTGTGTCTGCCTGTACACATCCAAGCAGGTATGTCCTTACAAACTTCTGAGGACTTACATGGGCAAATACTGCACACTTCATATTTCTCAGAGTTCTGAAAAACTAGGTTTTCAGGAAAGTGAAAAGCAGGCAAAGTGAAGATGATTTTTATTCAAGCAATCTTGGCTTATTTGAATGGACATACAATAGTGAATTTCTCCAGTATGTTTGTATTCCTCAGGGTTGCCCCTTGGTGAAATGTATAACTCTCACCATGGGGAAAAAAAGGAAATACCACTTACTCAGCTCCTGGCACCTAACTATGACTAGTTCTTTTATTTTTCCTTTTCTTTTCAAGAAAAGAAAGAAGGACTACTGGCTGGCTCACTGTGGCTGTAAAGTGTGTTTTAAAAAGATACTCCGTCGCTGCAGGGGTGGCTCTCCTGTGGGAGTAGGCACATAATCTATTCTCATGATCTCAGAAGTCCTTCAGTGTAAGTTTTTCCTTCCGGTTATTAACCCCCACCCCCCTCAAAAAAAAAAAAAACCAAAAAACCAAAAAACAAATCCAAGTAGCTCTTCCTGACATGGCTTTCAGTAGATTTATGTATTTAAAGAATCGCTCTTCTTTTTTTATCAGAAATGGATTCTCAGCAATTCTGCAGTAGCCAGAATTTCTGCATGTGAGGTAAAGCAATGGGACTAATAAATATTAATATTGCTCTATGCACTGTTAGGGCTGGACAACCAGGAAAAACTTCTGGTACATTTCCAAGCGCCTAGTTGGATATGCATCATTATAGTTGGATATGCATCATTATAGTTGGATATGGATCATTACAAATATCTTTATTCCTTTGTAGCAACACATACCTGGAAAAACTCACTTTGCCAATACAGAGTCTTCTTTTGCATCTATTGCTATACTGAGGACAGAAAACTAGCAGACAGAAATATCTAGAGGTGCTTGACATTGGCTTAACCCTACTCCAATGAAGTCTGAGCTTTTACCATCAAGAACATTTGGTGCAAACAAGACGAATTACAGCACTTTTGTAAATCCCACACTGAAAATAGAAGCATTTGGTTACACTGTGCCTAGCAGAGTAGCTCCCTGGTTTATAATAAAACAAAGAATAACACCTGTTTTAAAGAAAAAGCTGAAAACAGTTGCTGCTGCAAGCAGAAGCCCGTTTCATAGGGTTGAAATACATAGCACAAATAGGAACAGAAGAGGATGACAGTAATGTGGACACAAATAACTAGAACCCTATTTTTTGTAGTGCTAAAATCAGATGACAAGTGCAAGATGCCAAGGGTACACCCTTTGCTCTCTTGATTTCATAGATAGCTTTCATCTTTTTGAATAAGACAATGGACTCAGCCCTTTGTGGTTGCTCATGCCTGCCTCTGACTTGTAGACATACACAACTGCTGAACTTAAAGAAAACCATCATTTTTATTCTTTGTGCGGTCAGCCATGTCTCTATTTAAAACCCCACAGACCATTTAGATCACTGCATGTTTTACTTCCAGATCTGAACTCAGCCCCAGGAAAGCATCCTAGCCTTTCCAGACAAGATCAGAGCGCATGTCCCTGTGTCTTTTTGATATGGGTGCTTATCTTGCTGTTGCATAAAATATGTATTAGAGCATTTTCTATGGACAAATACAGCTAGCAAGATTCTAACTTTTCTTTTTCATAAAGTGACCAAAAACCTTCTACAGAATAGGCCAATTGAGAGAGCTCCAGAAAATAGGGTGTTGAGTAAAACGTGGGAGGAGGTGGATTTCAAAGGAAACTTTATCTAGTGAGGGTGACAGCCTACTTTCTACTTTCAGAAAAGTTACCTTTATGTAGGATGGAAGGCCTGATGTTATACCTGATGTTATCATTTACATATGGAAAATTACCTTTCCCTTTATATCAGTGCCTACACAAGAGTCGATACCTATCTATAGCTGTATCTCTAGAGGCTAACATCATAGGCTTTCTATATGAGAGAAGTTAAACTTTGTTCCGTACAAGAAAGTGTCCTCCAGAGGCAGAGGGAGGAGTGCTATAAAAAGCACGTTTGGGTGACCTCAGAGTGCCATGTCAAAAAAATACAGTGCCACAGCAGGCTTTTACAGGAGAGCTCACCTCTGCAGGGCAGCTGGGGAAGTGGGATGGCTTTTTTGGGGAGATCAGAAGATGCTGCTCCTCTCAGGGCATCCTTTTCTGACAAAGGGAAGAGAGAGAGCAGAAGCAAATGCACAGATGCATGCTCCAAGCTGTGAAATTTCTCCTACTGTTGTTTAACCTTGGAATTTTCCTCTCAGGACCAAAATTTCCCATTAGCATGCCTCTAGAGGGAAAAGTAATCACCCTCTGTTCTCTTAGCTGTTACTTTCCTTTCCCTTCAACAAAACAGCACCTTGTTTAACCGCAACTAAGATTTGTATTTGACTGTTAATACTAAGGGGAAAGAAGACTAGCTCACAGCTCAGGCTCTGCCTTTGGGGATGGAGCGGCCAACAGATGGAACTGAGCAGAGAAAATGTGATGCAGATACAGAAAATAGCAAGAGGGATACAGGCAGAAGATTATCCTCTCCAGTTTATCCTTTTCATTTGTACGGATACATGCAGATACTCAGTGAAATAGGAAAGCACCAAATTTGAAATGGATAAAAGAAAATGCTGTTTGATACAAAGAATAATTAACTTGGGGAATGTGTTACTACAAGGTGATACTGAGAAGTGAGTATTCAGTGGGATTCAAGAAAAGATGAGGCACTTATAGGGAGAATGAGAACAGCTACGATTACATCAGATAAGACTAAATGCAGAATTCATGCATGTTAGTAATAAGTGAAACACCAGAGGGTAAGAAGCTGAGAAAGAGCTTTCTTGAGGGATATCTTTCCGTAATTCTCCATTATAGGGTTTCTAATTTCTTCCTTTAAAACCTCTAACACCGGATACTGTCCAACATTGAAAACTGGAATGAAAAAGCTCCAGAGAATGCTTATATTATAACTCCTCTGATTTATGTAATGTTTTCTGGGAAGTGCTTGTTCTATAAAAATAAACAGTCTGACTGTGGAGCTAAAACTGCATATCAGTATTTACCTAGGTAAAATTAACCTTCTGTTTCTAAGCTGCTGACAACAGTGAGTTTCATACGTGAATTGGGAACAGTATGCAGCCCCGTACCTGTAATATGTTACCTCACTCTCTCACCAAAGACCTCAAAGAGCAATAGCACCCACTTAAACCTCACATTCACTTACACTGACAGATTACAAAACACCTCTGCCTCTCTAATAAATAGACAAACTACCTTTAATTTAACATCTGTGTCTCCAAGTGGCATTCTAATACTGGGTTTGTGGTCTGTGGATGGTGGATGGTCATCTCTAACTGCTCACTGGGCTAGGCATGAAGTGTGTCTGGCAGTTTCACCATTTGGTGGATACATACTCGTGGCTGGGCAAAAATAACACGACAGATTCTGACTCCAAGGGGAAGCCCATTTGCTGTGATTTATACACTTACTGCAGTGGATAAACACTAATGCTATCATGATTGCCCGTTGTAAAGATCCTGTCATCTGTAGCAACCTGTCTTTCCCTTTGGGGCCAACTGTTCTATCTGATGATAAGCAATAAAGCTCTGGAAGGTGACTGTAAAAGTAACAGACTGTCAGTAGCAGTCAGAGTTGTCGTCGTTTTGTTACTGCCAGTTATTTGAATTTTTAAGACTTACAAAGCCAGGAAACTTGCTGCCTTTCTTACAATTTGGTCATTTTTTTTCTTATCCTGGCAACAATACTGAACGTCTTTGAGTCTTAACCTAATACAAAGGTGTCCCTATTGAAAGAAAAATTAATAAATTCCTTATTCCCCATTAGCTGCAAATGCTTATTTATACTGTCTTGGTAGTTTTATAAGCACATTCATGTGATTTGCTAGATGTCTGAGTTCACACTGCAGTGTTCTTTCAAGTTTGGGGCACAACGCAATATGCCAGGATAAGAGAAGTGCATCTGAGAATTTCATGGCAGTTTTTGCAATAAATCCCACATTCCGTAATCTCTTAAGCATGTTGCACACTGGAAAGTACTTGAGTTTAACTAGAAAACGTGCATAAACACAGTTCCACACATTTAAGATTATCATCAACCTGCCAATTCGCTCTTATCTAAGATTTTTTCATTCCATTTCCTTTTCTTTATCCTCCTTGTGTACCGGTGCTTGAGTTCATGATGACAGGAGATAGCAAGACTGCAGTAAAGAGCTATTATAGCAGAACTCCAATCACTGAATCTCATAAAAATGATCACCTTTATAAGGCAAGACTGCAGGCTTCAGAAGCAGCCTCCAGCTCCAATTTTCAGGGCTGTGAAGGCAGGGGAAAGGAGCAAAGATTGAAAAATGGTGACAGGCAGGAATTTGGAGGACTATAACCTACCTTAATATGTCAGCAAAAGACTACAGCCAAACAGTACAGCACTGCCTCAGAAGGACTGCCTTTCCTCTTACCATATGTGGTCCATGTATATAAGCTGTATCAGCATATGCAGGTATCACTGTACAAATGTATCATCTGCTTTCCTAATGACTCTGTGTCCTTTCTGCATATTGCAGCAGTCTGAGTCACTGAGAAAACAACACACAAGTCCCAGCTCCTCTTCCACCACTTTAGGCAGTAGAGGACTTCATCTCCACCAGTTGCTCTCTGCTGTCTTTGCGAGGTTTTTTTTCTTCCTTCTAATTCAAACAGAGATGTTTATGAAGCTACCTGTGAATATTCTGCATTGTAAAGGGCTTTTACAGGAAGATTGAAAATTCCCTCTTTGATTTTGTGCTTTACTTATCATCCGCAACATAACAGAGGAGCATAAATTTTGAGATGCGTGAAGGATGTAGATCACACTTTTTGAATAACAAACATCAGTGTACTTCTGAACTTCCTATGCTCCTTGATTTCTTGAAACATGTTTCCCTGTAATGAAGAGAAAGCTGAGCTACGCTGATGGGCCTGATATTCCAGAAATTGCTATCAAAGCTTTTCCCTTTGATGTCTGTCTATATCCTGATTGCACTGCCTCCCAGGCTCAAGGGGAAGGAAAGATATTGTTGGCATAATGCTGTGCAGCTTGAATGGAACTAGCATAACATCTTAATCTGCTCTTGCCCCACAAGGAACACAGATCTCCCCAGATCTAATCTTTTGCAAAAGCACAGGCTTCATGGCAAGAGCAGCGACACTTTGATTTCGATTATACACCTTCACAGAATGTACAATGGGGGAAACCTGTATTTTGGCTATCTCAGATATAATCTAGTTTGTGGATAACAGATGTATCTGATTTCTTAAGTAAAATTTAAGTCCCTTTTCTAGCAAGATTTTCTACGGAAACGAGGTTTGCAAAATCCTGCTATCTGCTCATCTATCTCAGTCCTGTTAGCACCAATAATTAAACCACTGGCCACCTTTAGCCAAGTTTGACAAATGAGAGAGGTCTCAAAGTCATGTAATTCCTACAAATTTTGTGAGAACCAGTTTGAGGAATGTAGTAAATGGCCTTACTGAAGGAAAACCTCAAGTTACCTGGAGGTTTGGTCTGCTGGCTGTGTGTCTCCGAAACACTAATGCTTCTTGCCACTTGTCATTTGGGGATAGGCAAGAGGACTCTGGAGAAAGAGAAGAACCACAGGTGCTGCTGCGGGGAGAAGGTCAAGAGGGAACAAGAAAGGCAGCTGATGTTACAGTAACTGTAGGATGGGGAGAAGCGGAAGATAAGTCTGGCCTTCATTAGGTCAGCTATTCAGCAAATATGTTGTTCCTTGGCCCCTTCTATCTTCTTGCTTGCTTGCTTTCTTGCTTTCTTTCCTGCTTTCCTGCTTTCTTGCTTTCCTTTACTTGCAATATAAACGTTAGTGTGTCTCAGAATAAATGCAGCATCATTATCCAGCAAAAGGGATCTAGCAGTAATGTTTTATTTTTTAGGAAACAGTACAAACAAACTGAACAGACCCTGATCCTCGGATGATATAAGTCCATGTGGCTCTTTGGAGGTCAGGGAGCTCTTCAGATTATATCAGACCTCACCCAAAGTATTCCTCTGTATTTAGAGATCAATAATGTGGGAAAAAATTAAAATCAATAAAATTAAAATAAACTAAGTTGTAACACTGTGTTTTATATGTTTATAGTTGTCTTTCCTTTCATGGAGTAGCACACTCTAGAGTCCATCAAGTATGTCATGAAGAATGGCAGAAGCTAATCCATCCTAAAATGCAGAATGCACTATTCCTACCAGCTATAGGACAGATAGGATGACCTCAAAATATTCAGGCAGAACCACAGGCCATGGGGACCCAGAGACCTCTGTACCATCCCAGGTGTGAATACAAAGGAGATTTTTACCTTTGTAGCATAGCATTCAGGATCTTTTTACTTCATTTTGGCTCTCGCCAGGTAGAAATGTGCCAGGCTGCCTGTGGTTCTCCAGTTAAGAGAAAGTTTCACAATGGTGGGGGCTGCCTGCTGCCCACTTCATACAGGGAGCTCGCTGCTGGCAATGGAGGCTGTGTGTCCTGCGGAGACTGATGTATTACCCCTTGGCTTACCTGCAAAGCTCACCAGTTTGGGCTTCTTCTCTCTCACTTTCATTTTTATAAGCGGTTTTGCCAGATTACATTTAAACATGACCCTTTTAATCAGGTTACTCAGTATAATACAAGGAAAATTATGAGATGGATGCTGTTATTGCATTACCTATTTTTATCTCCATTGATTCTTCTGTATCTTTCATGAATCACCCTATTGAAAATGTGACAGGTTTATGTCAGTCACAACAGGACTGTAACAATATTAGCTCTACGATGAATTCAGCGTGACACCAAAATTGTATCATACTTGACCTTATTTGATATATTCGTGTGCTGAATCAGAAGCTCTGTGCTAAGCTGCACAAAGCAATGGAAGATTCTTTTCTAACAAGACATTCTTCTATATAGATGGAGGTTTGTGCTTTTAGTGTTTGCTGTGCTAGCTCCAACCATGTGATCGTATGTAAATAATAATGTTATTTCTAGAAACTGTGGCTAGAAGACATTCCAGCTCTTATTCAAGCCTGTTTACAGCACCATGAGTAGCTGGAACAACTTACACCTGACAGCATCTGTTCTTACTATAAACTAGTGAATTTTGGCATTCTTTCTATGCCTCCATTTTGGTAAGAACAAGCAGGGCAGAGAAGGAAACTATAGAATCATAGAATATCTCGACTCGGAAGGGACCCATAAGGATCACAGAGTCCAACTCCCTGCTCCTCACAGGACTACCTAAAACTAAACCATTTGACTAAGAGTGTTGTCCAGACACTCCTTGAACTCTGACAGGCTTGGTGCTGTGACCATTTCCCTGTGGAACCTGTTCCAGCAACCAACCACCCTCTCAGTGAAGAACCTTTTCCTAATGTCCAATCTGAACTTCCCCTGATGCAGCTTCATTCCATTTCCTCCTGTCCTATCACTGGTCACCAGAGAGAAGAGATCAGCACCTCCCTCTCTACTGTCCCTCTTGAGGAAGGTGTAGACTCCAATGAGGTCACCCCTCAGCCTTCTTTTCTCCAAGCAGAACAAACCAAGTGACCTCAGCCACTCCTCTTTAGTCTTGCCCTCAAGACCTTTCACCATCCTGGTCGCCCTCCTCTGGACACACTCTAATAGTCTGATGTCCTTCTCATACTAAGGCGTCCAAAACTGCACATAGTACTCGAGGTGGGGCTGCACCAGTGCAGTGGAGAGTGGGACAATCACCTCCCTCAACCAGCCAGCTATGCTGTGCTTGAGGCACCCCAGGACACATTGGCCCTTTTGGCTGCCAGGACACACTGTTTACTCATACTCAACTTGCCACCAACCCAACCCCCCAGATGTCTTTCCGCGGGGCCACTCTCCAGCCTCTCGTCCCCCAGTTTGTATGTATAACCAGAATCACCCCATCCCAGGTGGAGAATCCGGCACTTGCTCTTGTTAAATTTCATACGGTTGGTGATTGCCCAGCTCTCTAGTCTATCCAGATCTCACCGTAAGGCTTCTCTACCCTCGAGGGAGTCCACAGCTCCTCCTAATTTAGTACCATTGGAAACATTCGCAAAAGTGGGAGACCTTGATAAAATCAGCAACTGGAGAAAAAAGTAGGAGGAGGCCTTTTATTGTTAATTTCCTCAAACTAATGGAACCCAGAACCTTCATTTGCAGTTTGGATGAACCACAGTAAATTGCCCAACTGTTCTCTTCTATCAGAATAATACACTTGCCAGAACCTCATCGCTGTAAACTGCCACAGCTTTGTTGAATCTATGGGAAAGGCAGAGCTAAAATAGCCTTTAGGTCGTATTTTTTTTTCTGGGAAAAAGTGGTCTGTCACTTAAAACAAAGGACAGAGAATCAGAAGAGATTATTTGGTACCCTGTTTTCTCACAGATTTTCTGTAAGAACTCATAGATAAGAGCGAGGGCTTGGTTTTCAAAGTTTTGCAGTTAACTCTGATAAAGATAGCCAGTTTAAAGCTCATGTCAATCAAACTTCCTGGAGAAGCTGTATGTGCAGTCATTGGGCTTTACCTGTTGTCAATGAAATCTATGACAAATTGACTCCTATGGAAGAAGGACTGAACTTTTAATCTTTGAAAAAGTCTGTGCTCATTTCCTTCAGCCCTTGCCAAAAGTAGGAAGGGATTTTAAATACTATGTACGCTGAAGGAGCTTGTCAGCACTACTTTACTTAGTAGGAATCAACATTTTCATTATAAGCCTTGCTTTCAAGGGGTTGAATCGGAAGTATGGCTGACCATCACCTCTCTGTATCCCACTTGTCTCTGTTTTAACTTAGAGGAATAATGAAGGAACAGAGTTGTATGTGTTAAAATTCTAAAATATGCAACTACATATGTTGAATATTCCCTTTAAAATGCTTCTTTGATTCTTGTTAATTCTCCAATATACATTAATTCAGCAGTGATAACAAGATATAAAGACTGACAATTTGGCATGAGCAGTAACTACATTTCATTCAGATTTTTCCTGTGGATTTGGAATTATAGGTCAAATAATCAATGAAGAGACTTTAGTAATATAAATGTGCATTCATAGTACTTCATTATAAAATACCATGAATCATTGCATCATTCTAAGAATTATAAAAAAATACGCTCTCGGTATTGCAAACAGCTAAGTTGCAAATAAAAAAGCCAGGAATTCTAGCATTAATTAAAGCTCCCCAGCAAAGTTTGCTCTGAATCTTCTAAACTAACTTAGTTATTTAAGTTATTTAAAAATCCTGTTTCTTACTGTGCAAATGCATAGTCAGCCGGTATCACTGAGCAGCTCAGTCTCCCACCTAAGAAAATCCAGCCCTTGTAGCAGTGGTTAAAAGTCATTGGAGAGAAGTAGCTTCAGACTATTCTTACTATAAGTTGCTAAAAATGAGCAATTCCAGTATAAATGCTATGGAAAGAATACTTCTCAGTTTTCCCACATCCTATTTGTGGTGAGTTGACCTTGGCTGGCTGCCAGATGCCCACCCAGACACTCTCGCACTCCTCCTCCTCAAAAGGACAGAGGGAAAAAACTAAGATTAAAAAGCTCATGGGTCAAGGTAAAGACAGGGAGATCGCTTAACAATTACTGTCACGGGCAAAACAGACTAAACTTGGGGAAAATTAATTTAATTTGTTGCCAGTGAAAATAGATTTGGACAGTGAGAAACAAAGACAAATTAAAACACCACCTTTCCCCCTTACCCCAGGCTCAGCTTCACTCCTTCATTCCTGACTCCTCTACCTCCTCCCCCCTGCACAGTACAGGGGTGATGGGGAATGGTGGGTTGTGGTCATTCCATAGCAGCTCCTCTCTGCTGCTCCTTCCTCCTCCTCACACTTTTGCCCTGCTCCAGCATAGGTCCTCTCCATGGGCTGCAGTCTTCCAGGATAAACCTGCTCCAGCATAGGCTCTCCATGGGCCACAGTTCCTTCAGGGCATATCCACCTGCGCCAGCCTGGGGTCCTCCACAGCTGCAGCGTGAATATCTGCTCCAGCGTGGTCTCTTCCAGAGGCTGCAGGGCAATACCTGCTCCAGTGTGGTCTCTCCAGGGGCTGCAGAGTATCCCTGCTCGGGCACCTGGAGCACCTCCTCCCCTCCTCCTTCTCTCCCCTCAGTGCTCGCACGGCTGTTTCTCACACTTTTCCCCTCAACCCTCACTGCTGGGCAGCGTTTTGTGTTTGTTTCTGGGAGCAGTTTCAGTTAGTCAAAAGCATTATTTCTAAAGAATTTATTTTCTTGTGCATGATGTTTGTAAAACAGTATGTACCCCAGAAAACAAATCAAGACCTACTGTGATGAAGTTTCTCACAGGAAAGAGGGAAAGGGTTAAGGATAAGTACAGCTGCCCAGAAACAAGATTCACCTGTTCACTGTCAATGTATAATAACAATTTAGGACTCACAGAAATACTCAGGACAAAGACTCATACAATGGCTTCCTGAAATTACTTTTGTGAGAAGGAAGAAAAGGTGGGATCTCATGACCCTTTCTCCTATGGACTTAATGTAGAGATAAATCAGTACACAAGTCATCTTAAAACAGTAGTTGTTATATTAATTATTCTGGATTTATAAAGAGCAACTATCTTTTCCCTCATCACCCTTTCTCATTATCTTGCTGTGCAAAGTATTTCAGTATGTTATGGAAAACTGGACTAACTTTTGCCTATATAAAATAGGCTATGAAACACCCTGATTAACACAGAAGTAATCTGCTTACACACAGAAATACTCCCATTTAAAGCAAAGAACCAGAGGGCATAAAGCATATAGCCATCTAATTAGTAGAAAACATTTTCTTTCTCTTCCTCTGATTTTGTGCAAACCCCGGTGCTCCTGAAAAGGCTGAGACATATGCTGCACGTCCCAAGTGTCTCTGCTGATGGAGAACTTGACAGGGCGGACATGGCCTCAACCCACTCACCCAGAAAAACGCTGCCTGCAGCAGTCCCAGGCGTGCTTGCCACCACTGCTTTCTCTTCAATGGAAAGGAGATGCTGTTGCTCCTCCATGTGCTGGTCCTGAAAGAGGGCGAGTGCAGCTGCCACGGGGGGACGAAACAAGATGCCATGATACTGTGTCTCCCCCTCCACGCCCCTCCATGAAGGGGATGAGAACAACACAGCGAAGAGGCCACGGGGAACCTCGATGCTGGTGCTCTTCCCATGTTGGTCAACATCCTCCGGCCCCACGAAGTGTCTGCATCAGATAGACAATCGCGTTGCAATTTTGAGCAAGCAGCATTTGGGGCAGCTGCAGTGTCAGGCTTTTGTGTGTATGTGTGCATACATGGGAGACAACTCGAGGAAACGTGACTAAACTCATCCTTTGATACAGAGGCAACAGAACTGTTTTCTTCGACACTCGATCCTATTGGTACTATGTTGCTTTAAAGGAGGCACCCACCCAGCTTCCTCCCAGGGGCCTGTGTTAGGCACAGAAGGAAACAAACACAGATGAGATATCCCCACATTAGGAGAGCTAAGAGAAGAGGGCTGGAAGCCAGGAATTCAGCCTGATAGAGGCATGCATCTAGGTAAAACAGCAGTGCCTAAGTATTTCACTTGGATGCTGCAGGCAATTGTTTTTTTAAAACACTTCTGTGTATCACACATACGTTGGGCATCTACAGGAAAAAGTCTATGCAGATGAGAAGATAAACGTTTCTTGCCGATTTTCCTTCATGATAGTTCTGATTTCAAGATGACAGCATAAGGATTACAGTTTCGCAGACCACTTGCTCTTCAGGGCACATCCCACACTCACTCCATCTGCAGATGCTTTTTAATGTCAGTACATGGATCAACGACAGGACGTGGTCCCCAGGGAACAGCCTAGCACCAGAATGTGAAAAAGAAAGGCTTGGGCAGCAAAGTATGCAGTGAGCCACGCTGGTGCAGGACAGATTCTTCATTTCAAAGAGAAAAATCTGCATTCTTCAGAAAACAGTGTTCAAAAATTTAATCTTCATTCAGTTCAATGGAGCAGCTTTATAATTTGCAGCACCAGATAAAGCTAGAAGATGTAATGTGAAATATCTGAACCAGTTCTTCCCCTGTATTAAAATGCACCTTGGGCAACAGAGCCTTAACTTCTCTTAACATATGTTTCTAGCAGATAAGTAAACAATTTGGACATGAAATGAAAATTTTCAAGATAGTTACAGTCGGAAAAGCGTCAGCTCATATTAGACTTCAGCTGCAGTGCCCACTGATAAGTTTTTGTGGTGGGTTGGCATAGTTGAAAGGAAGCAGCTTCGGAAGAATAAAAAGGTTTTTGTGTACAAGTTGTTGGATCAGAGATAGCAAGAAGAAAGACATCATTTTTACATCGAAATTCTGGAAGCGGCCTTGGTGGCAGGATCAAATCACACACCAGAGCACGTGGCTGGAGCGAGCTGAGCATCTCCACACTCAGAGAGACAGGAAGCAGAAACAGAGGGGGCAAGGCTGGGAAGTTTAAAGGTTCCTGCGCAGAGAAGCGATCCACTCAATGCATTGAGTTGTATCAACATTTGGCTTCCTTACAACCATGGATTCCTTCAGCTTTGTGGACAAAATCTTTAGTCACGTGCATGTTGAACTTTGCGTTCCACGGCGTTCGCTCAACTCCGTGGGGCTTTGTGTGCAGCAGCCAGCTGCGGGTGAGCGTTGAAGTCATCCTGACACCACCACCGCAACGGCTATCACAGACCAGCAAATCATGCCCAGCGAAGCTCAGCAGTCACCTAAGCCAAGCAGCCTCTTTTCAAAGTCTCCCCACATGCTGGCTTATACGCGCTGCATACTAAGCCTTTCTCTGCAGCAAGCTCCCTCTCTGCCCAGATCCCTGCCACTGGGCTTAGGGACCATGTGCTATGGACAAGAGTGCTGTGTGTCCTCAGAAGGACCTTCCCTGAACCCTTTCCAAATGGAGAAGCAGGGAATCTTATACTTCCTTTTTCTGCCCTACTTGGCTATTAGCAGACAAACAAATAGAAACTCGTTCAAGAAAGAACAAATGACCATCTTTAATGGGTTTATTTAAGCAGACGGAGCTCCAGTGAAGAAAACAGTATGTCGCTGTAAAGATTGCAGGATTTCACTGTGCAACATGTGAGGAGAAGAACAGCACATGCTGGCTTGTCCTGGCAGGCCTGTTTCAGACAAGCCAGACTGCCCTGCCACAGCTCTCAGCACTGCCACAGGCCACCATCCTGTCACTGTACCTCAAGTTTCCATGGTCCTTCACCAGACAATGGACCTGAAACTTGGACCATCCAGATCAGACCTACAAGGCTGGCTAAGGCTCATGCTGGCTGATGACTTAGGTTCTAAAAGTGCTCCACTCCAGCAAAGGCAAAAGAGCTTTCCCACAAGGGAGCTCCACCTTGTCTTTTGTAAGCATTGTCAGTAAGACCTTGCAGCAGCTGTCATTAAGAAAGGACTCCAGACATTGTCCACTACGCAAACATGTCTTTAGCTGCTTACAACTCTGTCAAATGTTAGCCATCTAAAGTGACATTTCCCCTATCCTGCAGCTGTCTCAGACTGAATACAGGAGCGTTTAGCTGTTTCTGAGAATAACAAATACACTTTTTTGCCCAAACTACAAAGATTCTGATTATCTTTTCACTGAGAATGTTTTCACCAAGAATATCTTTGTGCAGGGGCTTCAAATTTGATGGCCTGGTGCTGCAAATGCAGTCAGTGACAGCTTTTTACCAATGGCCAGATAAGAACCTACCGTACCCATTTGCATGATGCACATGTTGCCCAGAGCTGCAGAAACAAGCCTGTCCCTTGCCTGGTTTGGTGCCTGCAGCAGTATGAGCCAGGAGCCTGTGCTGCCCCTTTGCTGTGCTGCCTGCCAGCTTTCCATCACCAAACACCTCTGGAAAAACACCAACAGAAGCTGTGTCATCCTCCTCTAGGGCCTGGTCCACAGGGAGAACAGCCACATCTACTGGCGATGGGTGGCACAGGTCTCCATCTCGCACTGCACAGCTCCCGTACCACTGGAGATCCTAGCCGTGCTCATAGGGTGCTCATCTGGCGTTTCTGATTGTTTCTTACACAGTGATAGAGAATTATACCAAAAGCTTTTTATATAAACATGTAAGATTAAAAAATGAAACCCCAGAAAATGGGAAATATTGAACTAATGTTGACTGAACAACTTCAAAATCCCATCTTTTGTTACCTAACTACGGACATTATTCTTCATGATTTCTGCCTCATTTACTGCACTCTTTTACTATAGTCTTTTACATTTAATATTTTTAAGTATGGATGAATAAACTGGGGATATAGGATTCTATTAACAAAGCAATCTTGTTTAGCGTGAGCACTGTTTATCATACAAAATACATTTGAACAATCATAAGGGAAAAGAGTACAGCAGTGACTCCACTTCCTTCTTGCACCCTGTACAAGATGTTTAGTCATTCACCTCCCATTCCAACAGAGTATCAAAGATCATCTCTTTGATTTTTAAGTCATTTCCTATGCTCTTTCTGAACCCTAAGATGAATAAAAGCATTCAAAACAAAAACATGAAAACATGAAAATATTTTAATCAGAAATTGTAATTTTAATTGTCTCCAAATTGCAGAGAAGAATTCTTAAGTGGCTTATAGTTTCTTTAATAGTTCTTCAATGGCTTATTACTGTATTATTTTACGTGGACAGCTTAGTTGCTCTCTACAAGAGACTGCTGAAGTTATTCATCATGCATTGTGAGTCATTGGCCAACATGACAGTGACTGACAGTCTCTAGAAAAATATAGTACAGCTAAAAAAACTGACCTAACTTTTAAACAGCTTTCTCTGTGATACTGACATAATCAAATAGAGTTTTACATATGTCACGCTGTTGCTGCAGCAACCTGGCCTCCTCTCCTCTGACTACTGATAGGGAACCTCTAAGCTTGATAGGGGCTCAGATGTCTTCAGATTAATCTCTTGGGACCACTCCAGAGAAATCAGGATTAATTTGCAGTTCCTTGAAAATGAAGTAACTATTTTATGTAAACTACTTTTCACATTCCATCAGGCCTGAGCTTCCTATTCATAACTTTTATAGAATGGGCCCCCAAGACATTTAGGAAAAAGCTGTTCACACAGTGGGAAGGAGGATTAAAATGGTTTTGGCTTCTCTTGTGTTCTTCTTGAATGTAAGCAGAGAAAATGTTATTTTCATGAAAGCAAAAGTTGTATTTTGGGGTTTTTTTTCCTCTGGATGTTTACATCTCAGTGCATCTAATTTTCAGTTCTCTGTATCTTCATCAGGGATGAGACCAAGACAGTGAAAGCAAAGGATTGTAAGCACTGAGATGTGTAGTTCCTGAAGCCAGAGTTAATTCCTAGCTAGCACGGCTGTAGAATTTTATAAGGACACCTGAATATTTGATAAAGACTTCAGCAGTTTTGATGGTACAGTCTACATCACTGCACGTGGCTTGAATGCTCTGAAAGCCTCTTTCCAACTGCTTAGACCCCTTCTTGGGGCAGAAGGGAGAAACATGGTGCTGGAACAAACATGATGCAAGAGAACGAGTCAGGCCAGTTCACACAGGTTGCTGTATTTGCCTGGGAGTTACAGCCTAGTAAAACACTTATCCACCTTGCCAATGTACATATCCTTCTAGAAAGGGCATAAATAACAAAATGTTTCTGTACTCAAAATATATATAATTGCAGAGAGCATACGTGCCGTAGTGAAGTAGTCCATGGGAGTGCCAAAATGGGGAAAAAAATTTGAAATTCATTTGTACCTAAAGGTGTCCATCCCTTGCTAAGACTTACCATGCCTGACCTCCAGCAGAACACCACTCTGCTGAGTAGATGTAAAGCCGGAGGCTGGAGAGGACATGGCAAACCATGTTGAAAAGATGCTCAGAGGAAATGTGAGCAGTGAAAAGGCACTTGCAAGGGCCGTGGGTGTTGGTGGCCTCTGAGGGGCTTCTGGCTAAGGTCAGATACAGCACCTAATATTTGGCGACTACCCAAATCCACCCAAATCAGGAGAGGAAGGCACATGCTCTACTTCTTCAGAGAATCCTCCAGTGTCAGGGAGGATTCAGCGTTGTCTGCTTTGCACTGCACATCCAGGGCGGAGCTCCAAGCATGTGCAAACCATTCAGGCCATAAAGCACCTACCTATAAATTGTTCAGCTAAACACACTTGGGCCTCTGTAGCAGCAACACTTAGCACTTCATACGACTAATTTCCAAAGGATCTATGCAAATCTTCACCTAATACACAGACAATAAGAAAATGTCAAAGTTGTGATGCAGTGGGCAGAGGTCTGGGGTGATGGCACTCGAGAGCTCTGGAGTCACTCCCAGCTTTGCCACACGTTTGCCAGCAAAATACTTCAGTTATCTGGCCTTGGCTTCCCCAATCATAAAATAAAACTAATTGTATGTGCTTTATGAAGTACTCTGAGCTCTACTGCTACAGAAGATCTCAGTGTTGTTATTATTCATTATGATTCTTGTTGAAATATGACACAGTTCATACTACATGTGACAAAGCAGTAAGGAAACTAGTTCAATACCACTTTTCATCACATAGTAGACCCCAAAAGCACCAATTTCCATGGATTTGCCTTCTAATTATATGATCCAAGAATATAAGGTACATACGGCTTTTCTTCTCGGTACTGTCTTGCAGAATCATGCTAAACCAAATTTATATAATCCACCTTCCCCTAAAGATAGCACAGTTCATAGTAGTTGTTCGTTGTTTAATTGTGCTACTGCGCTACAATATACAGTAGTAGTGTCACTATAGCTAGGCAAAGCTATAGCGAGGCAAGACTTGTAAAGAGAAGTAGCATCCTTTGATTTACCTGTTTAAGACAGAGCTGTGAGCCCAGATGTGTGGGCTGCTCTTGCTATTCACTGCAGGAAAGCAGAGAGTTAGAAACCTACTGGCTCCTGTGTGCGCTCTCACGGACCATGAAGGCCAAAACTCTCAGGCAGGAGAAGACACTTAGCATTAAAGTAAGCAACTAAAGTAATACTTAGGATATGTTGGGCTGACATACAGACCGCCATTAACTGCAGAAACAGCAGTGGCAGATTAGGCAAGCGTAATTACTCACCTGGGGATCTGGCTTGCATGCTGAGGACATTAATGACACATCTCTCCCTGGGACGGGAAGGGGAGGTGATCTTTAGCAGAAGTGAGTGGCAGCAAGCGCCATATAAACATCCTGGCGGGACTCTGCTCCATCACTCATCCCAGGGGAAGGGGAGAATAAACACGTATCTTCGAACATTTTTTCTTCCTTTCTTATAGCTACCTAAGGCTGTTCTTTTAAAATAGCATTTTTTTTCCAAACCCTTTGATCCACAGCATACACTAGTGTCTTTTCCTGCTTATTCTGTCCAAAACATTTAGAACTGAAAATCCTGTATTACTTACAGTGTAGTGAATGGCTCTTGCCATATTTTAGCATGCTTGATCTGTTAAAAGAAAAAGGGGGGGGGGGGGGGATGTTTTGTTTTGTTTTGTTTTGTTTTGTTTTTTCTCTAGGAGAGCATGCAAAATCACAGTGATTTTAAGGCCTCAGTGGTGTACCACTGAATTCAGGGAGGGCTCTGTTCCTTCTCCACCTGAGAGCAAAAGCAAAGCCTCAGCATCTGTGGTAATGCTTCTAGCAGAAGTGTCACTTGGACATAACGGCTGTGGGAAGTTTCGCTGCTCCTTCATATGTAGGTAGAACAATGAGTTTCGCACACTTGCTCACTCAAGACAAGTCCTGCTCCATATTTCTGGAGGTACTTCTGCACTCTGACTGTCACTTCCACCTACTCAGCATTGCATCAGGACCTCCATGCCATTTAGCAATATGGAAGGATGGCTGGTCTTGAATCCCAGCCAGAATCAATGTGCTGTAAATATAATTTTCCTTGAAATAGACCAAGTTTGCATGTGCAGATCCGATGCCAGAATGTGGGAACAATTTCAATGCTAACAGAATTTATAACTCTCCTCTTTTAAACTTCTGGTGGTGCAGTCCGAAAGCCCAAAGGAAAAAAAAACAAACACTAGAAGGTGTAATTGTGAAGACCCTGATGGACCCAAGGAAAGAAGCTCAAACCTGAGCCTTTGAGACCACTTCTAACGCTTTGTCCATACTGCTGGGCCATATAACTGATTCACATTTCCCAGTGTTTGTGCCACCCCAATTTAGTGTCTCAGTACAGGTGAAACTGTAAAGATAACATAAGGAACCTTCTGCACTGTTAGAGGAATTAAAAAGAAAAAAAACCAAAAGATACTTTAGCAGCCCTATCAGATACTCACTCCTCTGGCTGAAATGAAAAAGATGCCTATTTGGAATAATGAAACAGTTTTAATTTTGAATTTTGATTTTTGCTCAGTGAAAACAAATTCATCACTTGAAAGCTAATAATTTTCTGGATAATACTGTATCACCTTCAGCAGAAAGAGAAAGAAAGAGAGAGGGAAGGGTAATAACATTCCCACTGCAGAGCTTTCCCAAAATCATAAACTCATTACTGCAAACTAAAATCTAAAGTCAACCAAAAACTAGGACATACTGGGCTTGCGGGTTACAGATCCAAAGCTGTGGAGTAAAACTAATCAGTCCTTGGATAGGATTTTTTTTTTTTTTGACTGCAGTACAATCTATAGTCTAGTTGGTCAAATCAAGCCTTTCTGAGAAAAGAAGATTAGGGGCAGGTTTTTTAAAACATTGTGGGGGGAGCAGGATTTAAACTTTATTACTGACAGGATATACAAAACAGACTGTAATGAAAAAAAAGTACTGAGATTGTACTTGTGGTCTGAATAGAAAATGTTAAGCAAAGACAGGGCCATATGGAGGACCTTCTAGTTACAGCAAGAACTGATGCTGAGGCAAATGCCCTCTAAATAAGTGAAATTAGGCATTATGGGAAAGTTGCAGGAAATTTTAAAAAATTATTACACCTAAACAATACAAATAGGCTATTAAGCAAGAAAAGAAATTCAAAGAAATTTAACTTTATTTTATTTATAAGGATTGTTCTGCCTGCAATGATCACTGTACTGTGCATGAACTGTTAATTGAAAAAGCACTAGGTAAAGTATCAACCATTTTGCATAAACAAAATATTTGATGAAAAATTCTTATCCTATTTCATCAGTTTCATTCTGAAGATTTCGTCCTGTATTTTACCAAAGTCTGAACCGATGCACATGTGTTACATAAATGCATTTGAAGCCTTGGTGAACCACAGCAGGATGTCCTATTTATCTGCCCACTCAGAGCTCAATGCAGCATTATGGACCTGTTTTGCACAGGGGCACATTAGGATACACCTTGCATAAGTTAAGAGAAAATAATAAAATACTGCAGCACAGATATCAATGCCCTGGCTTGCTTTCCATTTTATTTTCCCATAGCCTACTTGACTTTTGACCTAGATAGCTACATGAAATTTGCCATAGTTAACCACATGTCTCCCAAGATGTGAAATGCAGGACTAACATATTTTCATTATGCACTTTTTAAATGTTTTTATCTCTGTCAGTACGTCCTAGCTCTGGTCCAAGCTAGGAAAATCCAGCCTTGTTTCTTTAGTTTTCATCTTCTGGTCTCAGGACCTTTTCTTTGTTGTGCTCCATCAACCTTTACTGACAAGTGGTCCAGGACAGAATCACCTCATACTCAGTGTTTTTGCCAATACAGCCCTGAGCAGCTGGCTGCCTGCTGCATAATCATCAAGCCACAATATTATAGACTATTTGAAGACTATCATGCACCTTTTCAGCTCATCTATTTCATGCTAAAGCAGATATTTAGGATGTAGGTATATTCTGACAACAGAGACACAAACTGCCGATTTGCTGGAAAGTGAAGGACCCCTCTGTAGTTCCTTCAAATCCTGAGCAGCACTTGACACTGCCCCAGCCATAAGGACATTGTGGCCACGGCACAGCCACCCAGCAAACACTCTTACTGAGGCATGAAGAGCTGATGGTGTAAACGGGTCACTGTAACACTGGCGAGCTTCATGCCCTCAATGACCACCATTGCTCAGCCTCTGGAATGAGCTCCAGAAATGCTCTGTAGAGTGCACTGGCATAAAACAAGAGCTAAAGATGCATAGGACCTGATTTTGTTGGATCCTACCCGTCCTTAGGAAGGGTGGTAAGTAGGTAGGTCAATCAGGGGAATTACAAAAATTTCATCGTTCTCAATATATTAAGTATGTCCAGGCAGCTCTTCAGGCAATTTAAACCAGCATAGCTCCCTTGAGTTCAATAAAAGGATGCCCATTTACATCAGCTGAGGACTGGCTTCATGACTTTTTAATATTCCCCAGCGGAGCAACCCAGTACGGCAAATGCCTTCCACGGTACAAAAGCCTGGAAATACAATGGTATGGAACCCAAAGTCATCCACCCCTCTGCATCATTGAGCCTAAATGGCAGAACACAAAGAAATCACCAATGAGATTTTGATTTTAATAATTTAGGGTGAAACCACGCAAATCATTATGCAGTTAAGGGTTTTCCCGGAGCTCACTATATATATATATACATTGAGGCCACTTTGCTCCACTGACCTTTTTGAGTGCCCTGCTAATGTGCTGGCAATATATTTTTCATCTGCCTTTTATAGTGTATTTTTAACTTGATTAACCATTTAAAGCATGCAAGCCAAACATTGCACTGTCTCACACTTGTACAGTAAGGGAGATACATAAAAATTGATACTTGGACATTTTGGTAGCAATCCGTTAGAAATAATTGTAGCAAAATAGTTTTCTGTTAAGTGTAGAATGAGGAAATCCAAGCAAATTGTATTACAGTGAAATGATAAACCACTGAGCATTCAGGATATGGTGAACAAAATGTAGTTAATGTCTCATCATCTAATGATAGAAAATGCAATCCCACTTCTTACAATATTATGGAATAGAATAACTTGTAGACACCTAGTAAGAAATACGTCTGAAAATTAACATTTTTCATGATGTTCAGATATGATAGAGACTTTCCAAATACAGTTTTTGCCATGTCACACTGATGAAACTCAAATGTGTATTAATATCATTCCCTTCACAAACAAAATCTCAAAAAGAGTTGACAAAAAATAGCAAATTTGCCGTGAAATTAATTAGGTTTTTGTTTTTATCATTCTCACAGTGTGGGAATGGTAATATCACGCAGCAAAAAACCTCACAGCTCTAGCCCTGCTTGGGGAAACATATATATTTTGAAATCTATATTGAAAATTTCAAACTGAAAATCATATTTTGCAGGTTGGGTTGACTTAGGTGCGTCTGGTTTAAATCTATATTTCTGAATTGGAGAGAAATATTATGGGGCTAATCCTGCATCTTTCAAAACACAATTCACTAAATCATTGGGAATTTTGCTTAAGTAAGGAATAAATAAGTGCAGACTATGAACCCGTACTTAAATATTCCATTTAAGTAGAGAAACACACAAATTACTGAAAATTACTTGTAGGAGCTGAAGGGTATCTATTTCATCACCTAAACCAATTTCTGTGAAACCTAAAAATTACTCATTTGCTCATTTTCAGGAGCTGTTAATTTTAGAGATTAATTCCAAGATTCATCCAAGTATAACTTCCTACTGGTATTTGTTGAAAACTGCCACATTCTCTTTCTAATTAACTCCAGTGATATGTTAATAGCTTGCATAGTTTCTCAACTATTGGTTAGTTCTAATCCAGAGCATAGCTTGAATGACTACCATTTATAAATTTTCAGGTAATGTCACTGAAGTATATTCTTATAACCTAGTTAGAAGTTGTAATGGCCTTAAGGACATACAGTAAGAAATGAGAAAGCTCTGCATCCAGTATTTACAAATAAATTTTGTTGCTGCTGAGATTTCAGTGCTTTGGAAGCTGTTGCTGCAACTTAGCACCTGGCTGGCTTAATTTATATTCTTCCTTCTGTTATCTGAGTTCATTTATTTTATACAAGTGGTACAAACAGGATGGATAAGAAGGTTAGGTTGACTCAGTGTAAAAAGCAGAAATTCCTCGGTATTAAATCCAAAATATTAGGGTCATAAACTTTAAATATACCTATATACAATATAAGCCCACTAGACTTAGTGGGTTATGTGTAGATAAAGATAGTATTTCCCTGGACAGCTCTATTAGTTCACATATCAAGGGAAAAGCTTTTAACGTGAACCTGAAAGAAATACTCAATAAAACACTAAAAATTAAGTATTGTATTACCTGAGACTGAAAACAGTATCTTATCTCAAAATCCATTATTTTTATCCTAATGAGTTAGTTTTACTGGTCATATTGCCATCCCTCATTTTCTTGTTTAGAGGGCTAGAAAAGTAGTCATTAGCTAGATGCTGAGAAATAGCTAGAATTTCTGTCACTCACATGTCCTTTCTCAACTAATTAAATACCAACAAGAGAATCCATTCATTTGTATTATAAACCAGAAAAAAATAAAAAAAATCCAAAAGCTCCCTAACAGTGGAAAATGCAATTAAACTACCAGTGTATTAATTCAGGTGCAAACTGCTGCACCATTATATAGTAGTGCTTTCCTTTCCTTAATTAACTAAAACATGAAGAAGGAAATCTAATGGCTTAATAGCATTTTCTTCACTGTCAGAAATGCTTCGGGATGATTCTATTATGTTATCACAAAGAGTGTTGGAGGAGTTATTGCCATTGCTTATGTTTGTCACCTCTAAGAGTGACAGACTCCACAGAGAAACTTGCTGCTGTTAACCGATGTGAAGGATTAATATTTTATAACATCATTACTTTATAGGCAGGATGACTATCGTAAGAAGAATACATTTAATATTTTATGCATTCGCAACCACGTAGCACACAAGGAGCATTTATTCTCCGGCAGCATCTCTTTGGATGCGTATTTGGTTGCTGTGATTGAAAGCTGAGCAGTTTGTCATACTTATGTTGTGGTGGAAGTAACGGAGTCTAACCCGTGTCAGGGTACCGTCGTTGCAGGCACTGAAGGAGTGAATCCAAACTAGAGATACACACAGATCTTGCAGCAGAGAGTCTACAAACCACGCAGAGCAATATTAGGGAAAAGCAACGTGGGCAATTGCCTGGGAGCCTCGCTAGACCAAACAGAAGCGGCAAAGCAAGTTTTAGCAGTGGGGAGGTTGACAGAGGGAGGAGCGCACACCCTAAATCTCTGCCTGGCTCCCTGCAATGCTGATGCCAGCTGTGAAGCCGAGGTTTCATCCTGCGCAGAGCTAAACATTTAGACTACGTTCAAGCAAATATGTTTCCCTTTAAACTCTGGTACTCTCCTTTCTCCTTCAGAGGCTATTCCCATTAAAGCTAAGCAAGTTAAGGCTGCCTAGTAGCAGTGATGATGCTTGTGTATTTCCAAAGCATCCTGCTGTAGCATGTGGCTAAGTTATCTGAACGTGTTTTACTTTCTTCCACAAGTTTCATTGGCCCTGAATTTACCAGTCTGTGAAAGCACAAAGCTTTATGTTTCATGCGCTCTGTGCATGTGCACAGACATTCCCCTCGGCTCCAAACGGGGCACGGTTGCACTGCAGCGGTGAGCAGAGAAACAGCAAACTTCACCTGCATCCCGCGAGAAAAAAGAAGTGAGCATACACTGAATATGGACAGTTACACACTCAATGTAGATTTTTAGCTGCAAGGTGCAGAGCGCCTTCGGCTTCCCCCCTCCCCCTTGCCTTTGCTCAGCACTTTGAGGGACTGTGTCCCTTAATTTATTTAAATGTTTCGGTCATCGCGTCCCTTGCTCTCTAGCATGTGAGGAGCCTTCCACTTGATGTTTAAAGGAGCGTTCATCTGAGGAAAGCTGAGTGGGGTTAACGCTTGCCAGGTCAAAAGGCATCAATCTTTCACTTTGCACAGAAGATGCCTTTAGGAATGTATCTCCCCGGGTGGCATAAATACCTTCTTTTCTCTTTTTTTTTTGCATCATGTTCAAGTGTTTGTCAAGCAAAAGAGGGACAGGCAGCGAAACAGAAGTGTGGCAGATTCTGCCTACATCTTTTCCACAGTTTTTCCTAACCCCTAACTCTTTCAATACTTTGTATTCACTGTCTCACTTGACTGACACAAGAAAGCCACTGTAGGGAGAGAGGCTTCCTGTCAACTGAGCCCCGTTTCCATGGTGCGGAGTTTTCTACTGAAAAATAAATTCCTGTTTTCTGGGGCTACGCGTATGTACAGCACTCGCGGAACTCCCCGCACCCCAGGGTTAGGGGCCGAGGGCAAAGGAGGGCAGACCCGTCCCCCATCCGAAAAGGTTACCCGAAGCAGGCTGCAGCTCCTCGCTCCCCGGTCCGCCCTGGGAAAGCTCAGCACTTTTCGGCATGCATTTTAAGGTCACTGAACCGTTCCTGCGGCCCCGCCGGCGCGGCGGGGAGAGCGGGGCTCGGCTGCCTTTGGGCGCACTTCACACCCGCCGCCGCGGAGCGCTTCAGGGCTGACACCCTGCTTGCCCGCGGCCAGCCCCGGGGGGGCTCCCGGGATGCTCGCCCCGGCCCCGGCCGCACCCCCGGCCCCGCTCCGCTCCGCCGGGATCCCCGCGCTCAACTTCCCCGCGTCCCGCCGCCGCGCAGCGGGGCAAACTTTCGGGAGCGGCCAGCCGCGGAGCCCCGCGGAGCCCGGCAGCGGAGCAAACGGGGCGGGCCGCGCCCCGCTCCCCGGGCAAGCGCCCCGCCGAGGAAAGCCACGGGCGGGGGGGGAGCAGCAGCCCAGCCGGCGCCGCCCGCAGCCCCAGCCCCGGCGCGGCGGCTCCCGGCGCCCCGGCACAAGCAAGCCCCCCGCGCAGCGCCCGGGGCGGGGGGCAGGGGACGAGCCCAGGAGCCAGCGCCGCCCAAGGCGGCGGGAGCCGGCGGTGCCTGCGGAGCGGGACGCGCAGGGCCCGGGGCGGCACTCACCGATCCGCAGCACTTGCTGGCCGCTGCGGGGCAGGCCGGCCGAGGCGCAGAGCAGCACGAAGAGGAGCCCCCCGCCGCCGCCGGTCGGGCTCGGGGCCGGGCGCCGGGGCCACCGCGGGCCGAGGGCGCTCGCCATCCTCCGCGCCCGCCTCAGTTCATGCCGGGCTCCGCGGGTGCGGGGCGCCGGCCGCTACCCCCGGCGGGGCCGGCTGCGCGCCGCCGCTGCGCGCCGCCTGCCCATGGCGCGGGGGCTCCGCGACCGCGCTCCCGCCGCTGCCGCGCTGCGCCGCTGCCGCCGCCCCGCTGCCCTCGCCCCCCGCCGCCGCCGGGAGGGGAGGGGAGGGGAGGGAGGGAGGGGAGGGGGCGGCTCCTCCCGCGGGGCGGCCCCGGGCGGGGCGAGGGGGCTCCGGGGGCTGAGGGGACAGGCGGGGACACACGGACACGCACACAAAACTGTCCCGCCGCTCCCCGGCGCGGCCGGACCCGCGCTGGGCAGGGGCCGGGGCAGGGGCAGCGCAGGGCAGGGGGCAGGGGCAGGGGCAGGGGCACAGAAGCCCCCGGTCCCGCCAGCCCACTTGCCCCGCCTTGTGCTGTGTGCTGTTCTGCTCCCCGCAAGGCTGGGGGCCTCTCCTTGGCCTGCGGGAAGCTTCCCCCCTCACCCCGTGCCCGTCAGCCCCACAATTCCTGCTTTTTTTCCTCCCGGTTGTATGGGGGTTTGAAATGCGGACAAGAGACGAAGCTGGGGCGGGAGGCCCCTGCGTGTGCACCAGCTCCCTTCGCGGGGGGACGGGACACACATGGGGTAAGGCGATGGTGCACAATATCCGGAGGCTGAGGGACACCCGCGGGGGCACGGTGAAGGGAAAGCAGCACTTTCTGCCGTGTGTTTGCTACCCTGGACCTCTGCAACCAAGTGAGGGACAGGAGACAACCCCCCCCAGCGCATCTCCCCAGGTGTGGCAGGAGCCTCAGCAAGGGCACTGCAGGGCTGGCATCAGGAGTTCACAAAGTTCAAGCGACGAAACTCAGGGCCAGTTCTGAACAGTTGGGCACAGGGACCATCACGGTCCCTGTCCTTGACTTGGACAGCGGATAGCTTTCCCCCCCGTGATTTGACGCTCTGAAATTACTTGTCAAATCTCAGTTTTAAAGGTTCAGTGAAACTCAAAATGCTTCACTATAAAGTAAACATATGGGTCCTGAGCTGATCTGAAAAAAGAAAAAAACATAATAGGAGAATGACACCCACCTAGCAACAGAACTAAAATTGCATAGCTGAGATCCAAAATTGAAATAATTTAAATTTGTTTATTTCGTATTCCTCTCCAGTCTGTCTAACCATTGTTCCAGAAATTAACTCCTCGGAGTCGTCACAGCACATGCTGAAGTGCAATGGAAATGCAAGCATCTACATTATATCTCCCCGTCAGTCTCCAATGTTTCCTGAAAAGCCTGCCTCTACTGTTTACAGAGCAATTTAGGCTATTCAGGAGTTCTCACTAGCGAGGTTCCCAGCCAGGATACTAGTTAGTGCCCCACTTTACATTTCTTATGGCACGTTTTACATGCATTTTGCAGGATTTTTGCCCGTGATGTTTATTTTTCATTTGTTTACCTAAGAGACTTCCTTTCCTTAGGAACAGACCTAAACCCACTGGCAGGCACAAGCTCCCTGCCAGCCCCCAGAGTGACGCAGCTACATTTCCCATTAGCTTTCATGCCTCGTCTCCTGCTGCCCTGCCACGGTGCCGGCACAGAGCTCGGCCCGTGCCTCCTCTGGGGCCACCACCGCCCCACAGCTCTGTGTGTCAGCTGCAGATGTCAGCATGGCTGTTCTGGCCCCGCGCCCGCGTTCACAGCTCTGCGTGACCAGCCGCCCCATTTCTTGCTCCTGCAGGATGTGCCCTAACGTAGGGTGAGACAGGCTCAGCCTGCACCCTCGCCTGTCTCACGCATGTCGCACCGGCTAAAGGCGACAATTACGCTAAATGACTCGCGTGGTTAATAGCCACAGCGTACGCTCTCGTGTAGGAGGCAGAAAAGGAATCCATCAGGCCACCCTGGACTGGACTGAATGGCTCGGTAACTTTGGCGCAATTTTATAATCTGTCATTGCCTTTCAAATTGCTATACATAAGAGAAGGCATGCATCTCCTAATCTGGGAAAATCTCGGCCACTGAGCAATGGCTAATAACAGCTATCCTTCAAATACATGTTCAGCCTGTGTACAAAACCGTGCTGTAGAAGTAGCTCTGACTGGAGTGGCAAGTTTTATTTTCACAGGCACGCTGGCATGGCAAATAACAGTGACATAACAGCAAGTACCGGTTTCCAAAGGGGAGTCATATTAGTTCCACTTGACTGAGAAATGGTACTATTTTGGAGGAAAAAAAAAGGAAAATATTTCATCAGGAAAATACACCTACTGATATTTTCAGAATCACTTGTCCTCATAATAAATGGGTTCCTGCAAAAGTCAGACACCTCAGCATTCATTCCAGTGACATAAGAAGTTGACCAAAACTATATGCTTTTGAAAATACCACTGATTTTAGTTTTCTGTTTCTTTGAAGCTCTTAAGAACATGGACTGAACAGAATGGGAAAAATAAGAGCCTAGTAATGACTGCGAGAGGGTGGCAGAGATCTGCAGACATTTGCTACCGGTAGTAGAAACCTGAACAGCTCAAACTCTGCTAACCCCTTGTGGCAGGAGTGGCTCATAGGAAACTTGAAAGAGGTACTAACTTCTGCTTCAGGGTGTAGCTAAGTGTTACGTAGGTTGTACTCCACAGCTTTGTACATGAAGAGCGATGACTTTTAAAACACTATAAACAGTTATGGGAAAACTCGCATTGGTTCTCAAGCTGCAAAGACTGGCCAAACTTTAAAATGAAAAATAGTCCATTTGCTATTGTGGAAGATCTTTTTTTGCCCAGTTTTTCTGGTTTTATTTGTGTATATGACGCTTGTGTCCTGTACTGGTTGGGGCAGACATGAAGTGGAAGGTTGTGTTTTCACAATTCTTCACAGGAAAACTCGGGGAGAAGGAGACGGTTTTTAAACTGTCCACTTTGAGATTTAAAACATTTCCTCTTCTCAAAATAGTTCTGAAAAAAATGTTTCAGAATTAGAAAAGGGCTGTTCTTAAACACAAAAGAACAGAAAAAGTTTTAAACTGCCTGAAATTTCCCTGGAAGTATCTTCCAGGTTTCTAATTTTACAGTAAGCTCTAATCTATACGGCTCTTCTGTTGCTTGCAACATAGTAAATCACTCAGTAAGCTCTATCCCACAAAATCGTGCCATGCTTTACAAGAAGTGTTGTTTTATTTCTGGCTGATATTTTAAAATAAGAAGTCTCAATACAGTTCATCTTGCTGGTCTCCAGTTGTCGATATTCTTGAATCTTGAATCTCCTTTTGGACTTCATTCATGAGAGTAGGGAAAAAGCCCAGGTCTCTTGCCAATCTTTTTTCTCCCAGTTAAGCAGGTTTGAGTGTTCAGAGCCTTAACATGTGAGCTGTTGTTCAGATCCTACTGGCCGCCACGTTTGCTTACTCATTCATTGCATTGCCAATATTTAGATTAATTTATTAGTGAGATGTGTTGAAATACCTTGAGAATGAAAGGTAGTATGTGTAATAAAAGTCTGTTCTTATCACACAGCACATTAATGTCACAAATAGTAACACAGAGTCCTTTACACAGGAATTTGGGGTCTTTATTCTTGCTTCACAACATCAAATTCCAGTTAGATATAACGTGTAATTATTATGCAATTTGCACTTTATGTAATAATATTAGACTAATAGCTAAAACCTTGTCTGATATCAGGGCCTCATGACTGAGTCTGGGGATGTAAACCACCTCCCTCACATTTTGCATCCATTTCAGACTTCTGGTTTTGAGCTTGGAAGTGGTCAAAATACCAGAAAGTGTATGCAAACATGTAGGAAAATCTGGAAGTTTCCAGAAAATCTGGACATTTTCTCAATTTCTCAGTCAAGTTCTGAGAAATTGTAGCTGCATTGTGTTGTCCTCAGGACTTTAACCAGATATCCAGTCTAAGCTACTTTCTTACTGAGTTGAGACCACAGGCTGCAGTTAGCATTCATTCGGGAAGGCTGTGTTTTCCACATCTGTCTCCCAATAGCCTTCTGCCATCATGCAGTACAAGATTCAGCAATAGATTGTAGCATATCACAGTAGTAAAAGCTCCAAATGGAAACATGATAAATCAGACTTCCCCAGGTCTTTCATAATGTACATGCAACACCTGATAACACAGAAATTGATAGCATCATCTAAAAATAACCATGCCAAATCAGCGTCCTGTCTTCAAAAAAATCTTTCACTCCAAATGTACCTTAAAAAAAAGCTATAAGAAACTGAAGAGTAAAAGATGAGACAAAAACATCCCTTTCTTGTCCTTTTCTCTTTGCACTTGCTCAAACATTTTCTTTCAAGATCATTTGCAAAATAAATATCACTCCACAGGAGATAGAAACTGAAAACCCAAGTGATTTGTCGAGCTCTTCATCTCCTGAGCCCCGGCATCCATTGTGGCTCCTTTGGTTGCAGGCTTGGGCTTGGTTGCTCCGTCAGCATTCAGCCTTCCCCTGTGCGTCCTGCCTCCTCACACCTTCTCCTGTGCCCAACCATCAGGCCTGGCTTAGCGTTGCCCCTCCACAGAGACCTTCTTTCACCCAGCACTGAGCCACCGCCATCTCAGTGAACATGTCCCACACGCCCAAAGAATTCTGCCACTGCCAGAGACAGGCTCTGTTCATCTGATGAATTTTTTCAAGATGGTGCAGTAGCTCAGATCCCACCTCTTGACCACTCTCTCCCTCTCAGACCAACCAAATGCCCAGGTATGTCCCACACTCCACTCCTGTCATTTATCTGTCCACTGACTTCTTCAATGCTTTCTGCTGTTACTCACTCACCTCCTTGCTGTTAACTTGCCCCATTTACCCACTGGCAAAATTAATTTCTGGGTCTCCACATGTCTTGCCTCTGGTCCTGACACCACGTCACTGTGCTTGAGAAGGAAATCCAGTGGAGAGAGGAGAGGAGAGGAGAGGAGAGGAGAGGAGAGGAGAGGAGAGGAGAGGAGAGGAGAGGAGAGGAGAGGAGAGGAGAGGAGAGGAGAGGAGAGGAGAGGAGAGGAGAGGAGAGGAGAGGAGAGGAGAGGAGAGGAGAGGAGAGGAGAGGAGAGGAGAGGAGAGGAGAGGAGAGGAGAGGAGAGGAGAGGAGAGGAGAGGAGAGGAAGCAAATTTGTCTTCCACTTCACTGATGGGGAACACATAAGAAGCAAGCCCCAAGCATCCCTGCAGCCAGAGGAAACACAAATAACTTTTATGCCTCTGAGGGTGCTGTTGCCCGTGAAGAACAGCTGTCCTGGGAGAGCAGCCACAGAGGTCTGTGGGAGGTGACATGACGAGACAAGAAATCTGGTCTGTAGAGCAGAGTGGTGGATGTGAGTGATGGAGCGCCATGCTGGTGTTGGCAGGGGAGGGGAGAGCGCTGTTTGAGTGGAATTATTCCAGATTCCCCTGATATGCCCTCAATTTTGCTTCAGTTGAAGTCAAAGATTATTTTTATAATTTTTTCCCTCTCTCTTTAACAGCATGTTACCAAAACACCACTGAATTTCACCTGAGGAGGTTACATGAATTTTTAAACTTCAAAATGTTAAGACACAAGTATTTTTACTTGAAGCATCGTAATACATAGGAAAGTAAACATAAGTTATTTCCCCAATGAAAATAGCACCATGATTACAGCAAGTTTAAACATCACATTTCAAAAAGTTCTTTTTGGTTCAAGC
The DNA here is from genome assembly GCF_030463565.1 of Pelecanus crispus. Lineage (NCBI taxonomy): Eukaryota > Metazoa > Chordata > Aves > Pelecaniformes > Pelecanidae > Pelecanus > Pelecanus crispus. The sequence goes on from NC_134643.1 coordinate 121,288,144, forward strand.
ACTCTCTTTATTTATGTTCCCAAACCCATAAACACAGTTCTCTCCTTTCCAAACTCTTTTCACTAAAAATGCTACAGCGAATCTCTTAACAAACTAACATTGATCCACTCCATTGAACTGGTCTAACATTAATCTGCAAAACTGCTTTTCCCTGAGCAGTAGATACTTTTACCCACCATACTATTTAGCTAAAAGACATAAATAACCTGCAACTCAAATGCAACCCACTGAAAACCTTTCTCAGCCAAAGACCTATTACATTTTTTTCTCCAATATATGATACACTAGAGACTTTTTGAAAAAGAAAACTTCTACTGTATATACATAGAACATCCTGGCACATCTTCCATTGAAGAAGAGACTTTTATCAATTTCTGCTTAGTCACATTAATAGAAATCTAGAAAGTTCCACTAAAATGAGTGCAGTCAATGTGAGCTTCCAACATTTGACCAAGAGCAATGCTTCTGCCCTGAGAAACTCTTGTCATATTTCCTTTTTACAGGAAAGAAAAAAAAAAACCCAACCTTTAGCAGATAATGCAAAAGGGAAAAGAATTAATACTATTTTTTATTAAACTGCACTGTTTCCCCAGTGTATATTTCTCTTTTCTGCCATTGAGTTAATATTAATTATGAGTAAGCTGGTGGGGTAAATTAATGACTGTTCCAAATCTCTACCCATTATTATTTAAATGTGTCCCAACTCATTTTTCTTCTTCCACACTTATTTCAAAAGAGTGACTTAAATGTCAAAAAGAGAGTATTTCACATTATTATTGTAGTACCCCAGCATTGACAATATCAAGTGGGACCTGAGGGAGAAAGGATATTATGAACCTTCTATTTTCTGCCCTTTTCTTCTTGGATTGACAAGAGCAGGGGAATTAGTTCCCTTGATTCTCCAGAAATATATTTTTTCCTGCTCTGATGCAGTCAGCAATGTGGGAAGAGATGGGAGAGTTTCTGCTTGCCCTCTCAAGGACTCCAGTTCACCTCTTACTACTAGCTGGAACAGCTCTGGGGTGGTAGGTACCTCCCTGCTTCAGCAGATCCCAAGGGTTAGTGCAAGCTTGGAGATCCCTCAGAAGTGCCCCACTCCTTTCTGCAACTCATCCTTTGTGTTGTGCAGCTCAGTCCATCCCAGACCAAAATGCCCCTACTCCCAGGACTAGTAGCAAGGAGTGCCAAGAGCAGTTCTGGCATTTGTAACCCATTTTCCACTCATCCACAGACATGAATCAGGATTTTGGAAAAAATCCTCCACTGCTTAAGAAACACTATAAGTTTGTCCATAACAATGAATGTTTCCTTTTAAACAGGTATGATTCATATTTTGATAGTTCACATCATCATTTGTGTAGCACCTGGCAAAATTAAATTCACAGAGATCAGTAGTTTTTGTTCTTAAAGCGCTGCATTCTAAGGATCACAGAAACTACGTTTGCTCTGTGAATGTTTTGTCTTCCACTTGGCATTTGCATGATCTATTTTACATATCCACAGATAATAAAATATGACATGCTATCTGTGATAAAAAACAATATATGGGATTTTGACTATGTGTATAGATAAACAGGTTTAAATATATATATACCGATCAACACATCATTTTAAAAGCTCCTTAGAAGATTTTAATATCTGTATATTACATACTTGCATATATATAAAATGTATGTATATATTATATATATGTATATTTTTAATCATCTGAGTTACTGCATCTTATTTATTTATATTTACTGTTTCTTTTGTGACAATGCACAGCTCTTCCAGCCCAGACAGCGGTTCCATTGTCGCAGGCACACATGTGGGCAGTGCTGGAAATTAAGCAGTATGCATCGCCATGCCACACCAGCCCTGCTCAGAACTCCACAATCATCTATTAGCAAACTTTCATCTCCTCTCTCTATGTGTGAGAAGAATTGGTTGAATGCGGGATTGCTTGTGCTTCTTCCCCTCTTCAATCACTAGCCACAGGGAGATCTTCTCCCCTCTGTGAAAAACTTACATTAGAAAAAGTGGACAGAGGAGCAGCAAAGCAGGTACCATACTTCACCCACACAGTCAAGGAGAACATGCAAAAGAAGCTTGTGCATGTCTTGATGTTGATCATGTTTAATTTTTACTAAGAGTTAGCATGAATGCTAGAGGAGTAAATTAGGATACAAATGTCAAGGAAAGGAAAGAAGTAGAAGGCAGACCATTAAGAATGAAGGATGGAGGGGAGAAATGGGAGTCCTAGAAGGAAAGATGAAGAAAGAAGACAGGCAAGTGGGGCTGGAGGGGAGGCACTAAGCAGCAGACAAAAATTATTTGGAGTTCATGTATCTCGGAAACAGTATGGTCTTGTGGCAGCAGCCCAAGGATCAAATAGTCCCTGAATTAGGTGCAGAGAGGCTGGCATGTGGCAGAGAGGAAGGGGAAGGGGTTTATTCCTTGGTGGGATGAAGAGGGAGCTTTCATTAGCAATCCCACTTATACTTCTCACAGTGCTACTTGTGGTGAAACATGAGGACCCTTCTGGACCTCTCCCTGTGCTACAGTTCTTGACAGCTTTATTAGTGTTGATAAATAACCCATGCCCGTTGCTGGGTTTTTAGCAAGGACAGATCTCAACATTAAGGTGAGTGCTTATAGACTGACAGCAGTGCTGCAACATCACTCAGTCTTGGGTGGAGTTGGAGAACTTTCTTTTTTTGGACTCCTCTGTATTCAAACAAGGGTCATTAGTATGTACAAGGGTCATCAGTATGTACTTGTGTACATGTACTTTTATATATGCAGAGAAGCACAAGATCAACATCAGCCAGCCACCTTGGACTGCCTTTGGATGCCTATGGACTCCATACGAGCCAGCCCCGCACACAGCTCCCGCATCTTGACCCATTGCATCACACAGATCTGCCCCAGAGGGTGATGGAGGTGCAGAGCCCAATGGGGAGGACATATCTCCAGGCAAGATGAATGCAAAAAGCAGGATAACATGCCACTGTGGCTCCTCTGTCACCAAGGTCGTGCCATGTAGAGACACCTCTGTGTCACTCTGCTGTCTAGCATTACGAACACATTGCTCTGCTCAGGGTAATTTACTGTATTTCTTAGTAGTGCATAAAAGCTTTATGTCCAGTACCTTCTATTCACGTCTGATAATGAGGTGCATGAGCTCCTACTCATGCCATGTGTCTAAACATCAGTAGATTGTGCAGTGCAGATATTTACCCTAACTCTAATGACAAGCTGAACAGACAGTGACTGGAGCTTGCTCTTAGCTGGTCCTCCCCTTGCAGCTAACACCATGTTGGTCTTGCTGGGACTGAGATTGAACATTTCATATCCAGCTGTGTTTAGCTCCTTGGGGGGCTGCCCATTCCATTGACTTTGGGTTTTGGATCAAGCTCTTTAATATTCTGATGTTTGAAGTGAGCTTCTCATCTAATATACTGCCTATAATTACAAAAGGAATTATACATGAAAACAATTCCAGTATTAAATGCAATCAAGTTAAGGAGAAATGTTCTTTCAGAGTTAGCCTGAAGTTCCTATGTACAAACAAATTGTGTTATCCTAAAGCCTATGCCTTAATATGATATTCTTTTATGGTTGCTTTAATAACCCAAAGCCTACACAAACTGCATTTCTGTGAGCAACTTGTATATACTTTTAAAGTGACTCTTCTCTGCAGTGTTCAAATTAAACTTAAGCTGCTCTACTGCATCTGTAAGCCAATTTCTTACATGTTTTGCTTTTTGCCTTTCATATAGCTAATGATGCTGAAGACCTCGATATTAGCATTATGTTGTGAGCTGAAAACAGTCACATTACCCATATTCTCCATTCCCGCCTGGGTTTTGGTATTGTCCTGACTCCTGGCTAATTCACATTCTGTCCACTCTATTGTGTTGCTGCATGAATGCTCTCTGCAACTAGCTGATGACTATCCCATTATCTGACCCACTAGAAACACTTTCTGCCTCTTCTGCAGGAAACAGAAGAGGATAATACATTTCAGCCAAAATCTCTCATTTTTCTGCGTTGTGTCAAAAAATTAAGGCTGGCATCACCAGCTGCTAAAATGCCCCTTTGGAGAAAGCACTATATATTACAAGACTCAAATTGGCTGTAAGCGTATCTTTTTCCTCTCTAGCCATGACACTGATAGCTTGCTATGTAAATAAAAGGCAGGGTCAGGAGAAGATGATCATAGCTGAAAAAAATTATGTTGTAATTGAGAAATCCGCTGCCAGCCTTCCTAGATCTCTTTTGACTTGTGGTTCTTAATTAACTTGAAGTACAGGTTAATTGAAACAATCCAGTTGATATAGGGCAACTTCTATAGCTGTGACTATGATGTTTAGTGCAGTGTCTTTTAGGAATGAATGAAATGCTTTCACAAGCTGAGAAATTAACCAGCACAGTTATTTTTACTGCTTTGGATTACTTAAGTCTTCTTTCACAACACTAATTCCTGATTCTTTCCTACTTATGCAACCTATACACTGCTGAGGATATGCTGATTTTCTCACCATGACAAATAGAATTTTTTTAGTTACTTCTGTCTTTGCATATTTTACCAAGACAGAAAGAAGAATGGAAAGGTATTTCACCACTATAAACAAAATACTAAAAATAAAAAAAAACCAAAATATAAAAAAAAACCTACCAGAGAAAGCTTAATTATTCTGTGCCCATAAGTGGATATACTTGCAAGTCTCCCTGATTTTCCATATTGACAGTATTAGAATCACACATAGAACTTAGGGCAAGATAATTCGATATAGCTGTGTTTGTCTTTGATGGACCTATGCCAGTTTATTCCAGTAAGGGCACAGCCCATTTTGGGCTACATACCCACCAAATTTTAAACTGGAGTGTACCTAGAGCTGTATTAATGACAGCAAGGGAATATTAAATATTCCAAACTGATGGAGTTTTCCCATTTGATTTAAGACTTTAGTGTTACAAGCCAAAACAACTTGAAATCCAGACATAATGACTTTAAATCAATCAGATTCTTATCCTGAACTGCCATATGATCCAGGGACCCAAAAATCTGACCTCTCTCACTGGTGGAGTGTCATTAAAAATACTGAGCTGGCATTATCCCTTGTTGCAGTGAAGGGCATTTTCAGGATCCTTAATACAATATTAAAGTTTAGCTGAAGTATCCATGGAGCAATAAAATAGCCTGACTAAATACATCTTACACCAATATCAATGAGGTATTTGCCTTCATGGATTTGGGATTAAATTGCTGACGCTGGACTCCAAAAATCTAATTTTCTTCTCAGATTAGATACAGTACAGAAAGCATGCAGAGGCCAAAAATCTTCACTTTTTCCTCTGATATTTTTATGATCAGGATCCTCAGCTCATGCTCACTAAAGTAGATTTCAACTTCAGTGGAGCTGGTTTTATTCTGAGAGTTGCTGATTAATGTGCACATGTACTCTGATACTGCTTATGGTTGCATTAGCTGCAACATGAAGCTTTTTATTAGCTTTACTAATTTTCTGATAACCTTGCTGAACCATCTTCATGTGTAAACATTTTATGGAAAACTTCGACAAAAAGAAATGAAATTAAAGGAATGGCATTGTTAAGATATGTTAGCTAGCATATCCTCCATGTGTCCACGTATGAAGATCACCTGGAGTTTCTTGGAGAAGAAGCTGCTTTGGGAAGGCTGGGTCAGGCTGAGAGATCAAGGCTAACCCCTCAGCTTGTGTCCATCCTAGGCACCAAAGCGCAGGACGTGCTTGGTCCCCAAAACTGTTGGAGACCCTTCAGTGCCTGAGGCATTTCCTGCCCAAGAAAGCACTTGCAAGTTCTTCAGTGTTCCTACTACACAAGCAAACCTGTAAAGGTGTCAAATCTTCATCATTAAGACTGCTTGTGTTCTAGGTACCACATAAAAGCAGATCAGTGTTTTCTTCTCCACGTGTGGAATTTTCAGAGTTTTTAATTGAAAACTTTCCTTCAGAGAAATGTTAGTGAATATAATCAATTGAAAATAAAATACTTAAAGAACATATCATCTTACTTCCGTGTTTCCATGTTTGTGTTTCCATCTGACTTTGGAAAACATTTATTTTTAATGGCATGATTAATAAAAGTTTGAAATAAATTCTAGGATGTGGGTTCCACATTCAAAATGGAGCAGCATCTCTGTCTGAATCACAGAATGGCTGAGGCTGGAAGGCACCTCTTGAAATCATCTGGTCCAACCCCCATGCTCAAGCAGAGCCACCCAAACTAGGTTTCTCAGGGTCATGTCCAGGCTGGTGTTGAGCATCTCCCAGGACAGAGAGTCCTCTGGGCAACCTGTGCCAGTATCTGATGACCCTTATGGTAAAAAACTCTTTTCTTATGTTCAGAAGTCAGTTCCCAAGTGAGAAGCCATCTGAAGCCAGATTAATAATGGGGCAAAGGCTTTGTGCTACAAAATCTTCTGGATATTTTTAAAATTTCCTCTGTGCAAGAGCAAAATAAAATAAAAAAATGTCCAGCTTCTTACTTCATTCAGCAGGAAAAGTATGAGTCAGACAAGAATTGACCTATATATGTACTTGCTTGTTTGTTGAGCTCAAAACCTTTGCTCGCATCTCATAAATGGTTCATTCTCTATGATTTTATTAAGTATTAAGATTAATTGATATTGAATCATTATTGCTCTTGGTTTCACAGGGAAAAAACCCCGACATTGTGGAAAACATTTGTATTAAAAGACTGAAGCTGGAATGATGGTTATTCCTGTCTTTACAGAACAAGTGTCCTGTATAAAATTTGACTTTTAGGAATCTTCACTCCTCTAGCTGTTAACTACAGAGAAGTACAAGGAGCAGTAATTCCCTGCCCTAAAGGTATTCTGAGACAAATTCAGAGAATTTAAATGTGAACACAAGAGTTTGACATGCTTTTGAAGTCACACTAAGGAAACTATTATGGGAACAGCTGCCAGGGGTTGGACTGAAGGTTCATGAGCCCTGTAGACGTGCAGCAGGTCCACAGGGGAGGAGTGTAAGAAGAGGCATAAGAGAGGAAGATGTTGGCTGGTACTTTCCCCCCCACCCCCATCTCAGCTCTTCCTATCTGTGACCCAGGGACTTCGCAGTGCCACAGCACCAAGTTCAATGGAGTTGGGATGATTTAACCCCATGTGAAGCCCACTCTCTGACATAGTCCATATATATATATGCTACACATAGGTAAGTTACATGTTCCACAGTGCAGTTACAGAAACAGGTCAAGGAGGGCTTGAAGGGTTATGACATTTTCTAGAAAAAAATCTGGGTGTGAAAAACTTCTTTCTGCCTTGAGAGAGTAGACTGTTAGAATCTTGTACATAGCTTTAAAACATCATTTTAATACTCTAGTTCCAGAAAAAACATCAGTGATACATCTTTCATCTCACCCATGACCCAAGATATCAGAGGTCCACCTAAATTAACAGGCTTTCACTTCATTAAACCTGTGACAAAGAAGATTTATGGTCCAAGAACCACCAGTCTCCTGATTTTTTGAAACTCAAATAAATGCAATGTACTTATAGCAAATCTCAGAATCTCTTCATTTGTTGTAGGTGGTGGAGACAACTGATCTCAGTGGAACAATCTGAGAGATGGTGCCTAAGACTTGCCTTCCTCCCTTATAAATACATGAAAATAAAAAAACAGACTGGTTGACAAGGAGTCAGAAAAAAACTCCAATCAGTTAACACACATAATAAAGCAACTCACTATACGCAATAGTGTAGAATGCACAAAATAAGGGAAAGACATTGGCATGCTTTAAATTTTTCTAATTATAGTTAAAAAGTTTTCCAGGCAGAGGTGTGATATATAAAACTCATTGTAGTGTGGTGATTCTGTATCTTAAGTTAAGAAAAAGATAAAAATTATTGCTTAGATTCCTGTCTTTGCCTATTGCTTTTCAAATATGTAATTTATTATATAGTACCTATGCACATTTTAGCCTTTATTTTTCAAACAAATTTCCATAACTTTAACAGGAACCCAGCAAACACTGAAGATTTATTTTGTCACTAATGATGGTCTAGTAGTGATACTGACAAAACTCTAAATGTAATTTCTTAGTTCTTCACTAAATTTCAAAAGATGTCATGCCTCATTTTTAACTTACCTTTCTTGAAAAGTTAGCAAGAAGCAGTCTGGCCATTTCCAGGAGAAAAAAGTATGTATTATCCCAAGGTTATGAAACAAGAAACAAACCTCACAAATATTTCTGTGAAGAGCTCATTCATGTTTCAGAGCACAAATTTTGCAGCACTGAGAATAAACTTAGTCTCACCTATCTACACATGCTACCTTTCTGGAGAAAGAGAGGGGAGGCACTAATTCTGCATGCAGACCTATAATGTCCGTGACCTCCCGATGAAATACCTTTGGCCAAACCTTAAGTATATGAATGGTTACTCTTTCACCAACAAGTTGCAGATAACTGGAAGAATAATTTAAGTTTTAGGTGGAAAAAAAAAAGTATTTGAATGTTAAGCTTCAAAATAAAATATTGGGCCACTCTAAGGTGAGTAGCAGCAGGAGAGTAATGGGCCTCCAAAACTGCAGGGCACTTGGAATCTCTTTTATGAAATGTGCTGTGTTTGTCTACATATATGGGGCACTGTTTTAAATGTGCATTCTTTTTGCTCTCTGATAGGAGAAAAGAGAAAATTTTAAACTAGACATCATTGCTGTAGTCTGGTATATTTTAGTTGTCACATATCAGACGTCCCTCCACTGACTGAAGATGAGGCGGGTTTCTCTGACTCCTGTAGCTATCTAAGGATCAGGGCTCTTCTCAGGGCTGTTCAGGAAGCTTTTTCCTATAACACGTAGAGGACAAAGCACACTACATCCAAAAGATGAATTAAATTTGCTGCTGCTCTATTTTTAATCCTGTCCCCACTTTCACAAGTTAACCAGTCTTGTATAACCACAGTCCTTGAGGAAAGTATGAAGTTCTCTCTTCTGTCTCACTTGCTCTGCACATGGTGTCTGACACAGAAGTATGTGGAAAACCAGTGCATTAAGTACCTTCTGTTTACTTAACTAATAAGCAAATTTTCAGAGTTTAACAGTTTCCCCTGTTCTATCACTCATTGCTCACAGACAGCAGCCATTCAATATTATACTATTAGGCATTTACTGTTGTAAAGTTACATAGCTGTGCATCAATGCCTACTTATATGTCAGCCTGGCTGAATGCAATGGTCAAGAAAATGTATTAATAGACTATGCCATTCCCTGTCCATCATGTTGTGGGACCACCCCAATTCCTATTCTTAGCTGTGCTGTTGCAGTATATGTGATTATTCTGCCTTTTCTGTGGTTGGCTGGTAGGAGTATTTACATCTGGCTACTAAGTGTGTGTCATTTTCTTAACAGAAAGTATTACTGTTTAATTGCCTTTCTTAAATTCTGATTGTTCTGATATCTTAATGTACTCCCAGCTTCACAGCTTAGTAACACTTTTGTAGAACTGAGCAGTAGAATGTGTGCCCAGAATTCATATTTTTTGCTATTAGATTTTTGAAGCATCACCCACACAATGTTTTCATATTTGCCCCCAAGGCAGATACTGGTTTTGACGTGGCCTTATCACTAGTCAAACATTATTTGCAGCCTGACTTTTTAATGCAAGGAAGCTAAGCATGCCTGGAGTTTTAGTTTAGCTCATGTCAAGCCCATTATATTCATACATAGCATCCTGAGAGCTACTTTTATTGGCACTGGAGTTAGAAGCTCCTCCTTCGATTCATTTGTAAACCCCATTCTTCACTCTCTTGGTCCATCTTAAGAGAAGCTGAGAGTGGTAACTCCATTATCTTGTCTCAAAAACTTGCCCTTTCCTTTTTCCAGTGAAAACACTACAGGATACTTAGTGTTTTTATCTAAATAACCTGCCAAGGAAGATAACTTGTAACTTTTCAAATAAATAAGCCTATTTTAATGTCAAGCTATGAAGGAAAGCAAAGCTTTCTGCTGACACAAAAATAAACTAAGTCTTGCTTATGGCAAAAAGACTGTTCTCTTTGAATCTGGATGCTATTGCAATAGAGTAGTTGTCTACACAGATGTAAATGGTACTTGTAAACCCCCATTGAACTCTGTTTTTGTGACTATAAGAGGACTTTGACCTTATGCGAAATACCTGTAGAACAAAACAGAATGCATTACTTTAATCTAAAATGTCAAAGGAAATATTTTCTTTCTCAAAAGTGCTCACTAGCTATATGCCATAGAAATACTGGAGGTAAGATTTAAGTCATGCTTTGTCGGCCAAGTGAAATTCCCATTGCGGGGGAAGAAGGTTCAAAATATCTATGTTAGAGTATTTATTTTAGAGTACTTAGAAGTCAGTGGCAGCTGGCATTGCAAGAAATTAAGACAATGAAGAAACTTTGCCATTTACCATATAACCTCAGTAAAATATTGTATTCTGCAATTTATTCTGCACTTTCTTTATTGGAAGACCATGGCCATTTTTAATGTGATCATTTATAATAATGAATCGTGTTCAAATAACCTGAGGCCCTTTTAACAAAGCTTCCAAAAGAGAACTGAATCTATATTGACATTTAGTGAAATTAATAATAATCTTGAAAAATATAAAATGTAGGAAAACTATTGGATGAAGAGGGTCAGATGTCAATAGTTGTGTCCATGCCACAGAGCATGCTACTCACGGAAACAGACTTGCTGAAAGCCAGAAAACCACCCCAGCTGAAGGTGGCACTCTACAGGACAAATGGTATCAGGATGGTCTCATTGAAAAAGCAAGAGTAATAAAAGCAGCAGCCACAGTAGTAGCTACACATTTATGGTAACTTAAGAACTGAAGTCTCATACAATAGTACCTGTCAACCTTGACTTTGGCTGAGGAGGCCATGGCAGAAGAGAGAACAGGGATGGCTTTGGGTCACCAACACGCTCCTCAGGATGCCAGCTGTGCTCTGTACCACTTCCCTGCCACCACCAGCTGGCTGTGCAGGGAATACCTACCATTTAACATCATGTGTTCGGCACAAAATGGCTGTGGAAAACACCAGAAAGTTTGGTGCCATGCTTTAATTGCAAAAATAAAAGTTATTCTAATTAAACCTCTCGGTATTTGAGCCTTTTAATAAATATTGCTGTATTTCATACTCAGATCGATGACAATTTCATTTGCCATTGTGAAGATTTTTGGCTGAGAGTGAATTTTTGGACTGATACAGAACAAAACCAAGAACCCAACCATAGGTTTGAGGCAGGGTTGTGGCTTTCACACCAAATAACTTGTGGCATTGACCTTAAAATGTCTAAACTAGGAAGTAGGTTCCCTCTGTACTTAGCCAACAGAAACATTGTCTTCCGGGGGCAGCTCAAAGCAGGAGCTTGTTTCAGGTGCTCTTTCTCAGCACAGAAGGAGCCTAGGAGATCAGCTTAGTAATTAGGCACTTAAAGTTAGTCAACCAGCAGCCACAAAACATGCCCACCAATTTAAGTTAAGCCATTAGTTTTACTTCAGCCCATCATCAAAATGACCTTCAGAAGAAACAACAGCTGCACGAGGCACAGCCATGCACTCTTGGTCCAGCAGATCTTCGTCAGCCTTAAGCTCTGTTTTCCATGAAAGAGCCAGAAATGCAAATTAAACTTACATATTCCTCTTCAGCGTGCATACAGGATGTTCATCTGTTCTTGTGGGAGTCAGTGTTTGAGATAAAATACGTGCATTGTAATACCTCTGAACATGTTTATTTAAAGTCATCCACTGCAAGATGTTATGCTAATACCTCAGAGAATGACATAAATTAGAATGAACTGACTAAGTCCTCAGATCTTATTGCCAGGAGCACCCTCTACAGAGAAGCATTGATAGAAAGTGTTATTTTATTATTACTAAGATGCATCAGTCACATCCAGAGCCCCATGTTTAGGCACCACACAAATATATAGTAAAAGACAGTACCTGTCCAAAAGAGCTTACAGAGCAGAACAAGAAAGACGTATCATGGCAGAAAGTACTCTTATTTTAGTTTTAGGTAGCAGAATACAAAGCATACAGGGATTAAGTATATATGCCCAGCATCAAGTTGGAAGGAATGCAACAGCAAAGCCAAAATCCAAACCAAAAATATCCTGAATTCACATTGGTGATTTAATTCTTTCTCTTGTGCTTGACTGGCTGGCACCATGTCAATGACACTTCTTAAACACTGCACAGTCTTTTTTAACTTGGGGAGGCAAATACCTCTGGCCTCAGCGCTCTTCATTGTCATATCATACGTCTCTATCCTCAAATGATTTACAGCAATTGCCTTTTCAAAGTCCACCCTTAACACAAATTTCAAAAACATTTAAAACATTTTAGGTATAATGTGATGAAAAGAATTTCTCTGGAAAAAAGTGTGAATTGTTAGTAGCATCACTGTTATAACTTCGTCATCTTTACTGTTAAGGGAGCAACCAAGCATTTTTACAATGACTGAAAAAATGTTAAATGCTGTGCTGAGAAATCAAAGTGGAGTAAGAGGGGTTGTTTAATTTTATTATGAGGATGCAAATGCACTAAGTGACAGAAGTCCACAAAATTCTCATTATAGGTCCTTCAGTTTTCTGCTCTTCTGAATTCTTGAACACAGTGGTTCTTACCGTGCAAGCAGAAAAATCAATGAAATATCTTATTCCTGCTGAACCATGTTATCATAATGATATGGTGTATTTTACTCATTATAGTTATCTCAATTTGAAGTGTATGAGGGGAGGGAAGAGTAGTAGACAGGAGGAAAGGGCGGAAGGGAATAGTGTTACAGATAGATATTACCAGAATTTGTTTCAGTCAATGACATACATTAAAATTGAACTTCAGTAGATTTGCATGCATTAAAATACATTTTATCTGCATGTCATAATTACTTGCTTTCATTTCAATTATGTCCTTTTGATGTATTAAAATGGCAGTTGTGCCCTGTGCAGTATTAGGCTTGTGACTTTGACTGAAATCCAAACAAGCTTGTAATGAAACTGATTTTGTTGACTTCTTGTAGGTCTATGTGGTGCTCAGTTAGATGTCTGCTGAGATACACGACTGTGTACCATCTAACTGAATAATGTGGGGATGTGTGATTCAGTTGTGTTAACTGTTTGCTGATGCTGTCACTCTTCCAAACGAAGAAAATATCAATATACCTAGATAATATCAATATATAATCTTTAAATAGCTAGCTGGAAGAAATTAAAACCTCCTGCTTAATAGGCCAGTCAGGCTTTGAATTATGCAGGAGTCTATAGCGAATGAAGTCGGTTTGGTTTAATAGATATCTATTTCTTAGGGCAGGATCACAAGCCAATGTACGCAGTGGCTTAAGTATATAAGAGAGAAAAAGCTCTTATCCATATGTGTGATTGCCAGTGTACCGTAGGCACTTACAACCTGCTATTTCACTCATTCACTGCAAAGAAATTTGAGAAGAGGGTATAGAGGCCAAGATAATACATTGGTAGCTGCAGGCAAGTAGTTTGGAAACGTACATTGCAGAGAGGGAGGGTTAGCCGTCTGACCAGCATGGTACCACTGCCATGAGAAGAGAGCTCCCGTACAGGCTGGACCTGTGCTGTCCAACCTTCTGTCCTGCAGCATTCCTGGATGGCAAAAACGGGGCCGTGGTGCTGAGAACTAAAGTCATGAGGGGAATGTGGCAGATACTGACAGTGCTCCTCCCCATTTTTTCCTGAGATTGGACATAAGGTGCATGTCAGCAGCAAGAAACAAGGCAGTCCTCATGGGAGAACTCTCTTCAAAGCACTTGGCAAGTGTTAATTTGTTAAGACATATTGCAGAGAGCAGCAGTATTCCCCACCTAGTGATAATGCACCTGCTTGAACAAAGTCCTGATTGCAAATTATTATATAACTGAGATAAGAATACAGTTCTTGACCTGTTCTTGTCTTCCGGTGAATCTTCCAGGCTCAAAAGCCTTATACATGACTACAGTCTTGAGCTGGACAGTAAGCTACATGAGCCTAGGAGTCTTGCTTCCCTGGCTGTGTGCACTCAGGGAACAGGCAATATTTGTTTTGCTGTACCTAGCTTCTTCATACGCTGCGAGAGCATATATGAGAGGAAGACTTAGCATGTGCTCAATAAATAGCTTCCAAAATGGAGAGTAACTGGCTGTTTGGGATTGCCTTCTCCTGGGAGAATACGTTTGTTGGAGAGCTTGATTTTGATTCGTTCTCTTCAGAATTAAGTATTTCCTAAGCAGTTTATCTGTTTTGTAGCTTACAGGTCTAAAGACTGCCCTCATAAACCATTTCAGGGCAAAGATAAAGCTTCTTTTATCCCCTTAAAAGGCTTTTCTTGCTTAAGACTGTATATGGTTATTTATCCTACTTGCATTCAGATGTCTTATTTCTGTAACGTCTGATCATCACTTGGTCATGTGGTGGCAAAACTTTCCTACCTTCTGTTTAGTTCTCTCAAGAGTTTCTCTCAGAGACCAACATAGGTGGAAGGAAAAGCAGAATAAGGTTTTTACAGAATATGCAACTGCTCAGTGGCATCTGTGGTCTAGAAAGTCACAATAAGGCTGGCAGCATCTCTGTTAGATCTGTCTGTAAAGTGAACCTCAATTTTGTGCAAAATCTGGAGAGAATTTCCATCTTAAATTTCTAAATAACAGCTTCAGTAAGCTCATACCAATTACCTGGCCTTTTATGAGTAGACACTCATTCATTTTGTGTCAGCAAATTTTTGGTGGATTGTTGCATTTAGGTAGTCTTTCTCCTAGAAAGAAAGGTCGTGCTCCTAATGGATAGAGCTCATCCTGTGAAACTGCGAAGTTTAATTACTGGGCTGCAAGTCCTGTATGTTAAAACAGTGAGTTTCACGGCTATTGATTTTAGTTTCTGCAGGCCAAGCAGGTTTTTTCTGCCTCCCTCAAACTCCTCATGTTCTGCATAAAATATGTATTGGCTTATGCCAATAACAGAATCAGAGAAAGGAGCATGGAGATCCTATCCGTCAACTCTGCAGGAACCAGTTCAGTCTGGGCATCAATCTTCACACTTTCTGACTGGAGAAGGATGCTGCCTGCTCTGAGAAATGACTCCAAGAAAAGTCTTTAATGTTTGATTTGTTTTCCTCAAGAACAAGCACTGCCTTGGAAGAGAGGACAGGAGCCGTGGGGGAATTCATAAGAAATAAATGTTACTGACAACACCTGGCTGAACTAAGTAGAGTTTTAAAGTGGGTGTGCTTTCTGATGGCACATAACCTTTTTTTCTTTCTGAATTTCCACACTGTACTGTGCTGATATTTATTTAGACAGTGCCGTGGTTCCCGTAAGGGAGTCCTAAGGTGACAAAAGAAGGTAAGAGGGATACTGGATACTCCAAATTAGAGGTGAAATATAAAGCAAAAAAGGCTTTTTTTTTGTTTGTGTAAAGCCTATCTGATAAATAAAGAAGACCCTCTAGTCAGAATTATAAATCAGCTGAGGCTGGGGTTTGTTTATACCTTCAAAAGGAGGAAGAGAAGCTTCTGGCTGAAGGTGGTGCTAGACGAGCCCAGCATGTCCTGGGAGGATGTGACCAAGGCTGATGTTTGAGAGTTTCTTGCCCCTTCGCTGGAGGAGGGCAGAGGGGCTGATCCACCACCTCTCTATGGCACACGTGCATGCAGAGCCATCCTGTTTGACATTTCCTTTCCATTGAGGAAAGTCATTGCCACACAGTTCTTCCCGATTTTTCACCACGTTCTCAAGTAAAGTGAACAAGATTAGAACATATTGTTGGGGAAAAAAAATAAAGGAATAATATGCAATTAAAAAAATGGCTTTTAAATCTTCAGCTTAAGAGTGAACAAGATTAGAACATATTGTTGGGGAAAAAAAAAATAAAGGAATAATATGCAATTTAAAAAAATGGCTTTTAAATATTCAGCTTACTTTTAAATGAGCTAAGTACCAATAAAGGGAAAAAATCAGCTTTGTACTTGGAGGTCTTCTCCCTTCCTTCACTAGGGTGACTAGTTTTCATCTTTTTTGTCTAGATTGCAGTCAATGCAGCAGCTATTAGAGTTTAGTTAATGCCAGGTTTTGGCCTATATCTACTTTTTTTAAAGCATTACTATTATTCTGGTTCCTGAAGCACTGTAGGTGTGCATGGCCCTTTATAGGCAAATGAAAAGACCATCTCCTTCTCTGCAGAGCTTAACATTTAAGTTTAAAGCTCCAGTTCTGTATTTTCAGACCAGTAGTACACCATGTGGAGCAGAGAGGCAACCATGGACTCTCTTTCCTGCAGAGATATATTATATGTTTCAGTGACATCCCTATATTTCCCTGAACAGCTTGAGAGAAAAATGGCTTGTTCAAACTGTACTTGCAAATATCTCACAATTTAAAGTAAATTCTAGGCATTCATGAGGAATAGTGGTTACTTCATTCATCTGGCCTACAAGATTAGTTATGTCTTAATGAAAGACCATTTTTAAGGTACAGCATGGCCATGGAGGAAGGTTTAAGAGATGCAAAAGAATGAATGGAAGGAGAAAGGGTGCTCTGAATAATGGAACAGATGAAAACTGAAACATACATCCATAATTAGGGGGATTACACTAAGGATGAATATTGCTTTGTTTTTCTATGCTCATGTAAATTCATTATGTGCTGTATGCATCTAGAGCTAGCAATTAATTGGATACTCTATCATCAAGTATTGTTTGTAATACAAAGGTTGTATTCTAAAGAAAATAAATCTAAACTTGTTATTAGATGCTGCAAAAATACTCTCACGTAATGTGTTCTTATTTTAAAAATAAAAGGAAGTACACCATTTCTCTCACCATCGCACTTCTTAGACAGAAGTTAATGCAGACAGCCTGAATGTGTTTTTTGAGGGCCCCTAAAACATCCTGTGCAAAAACTGTACCTCTGCCATTGCATTTCCATCAGGGACTGTGATTTGGATTGGTTATTCTTGATGTCTTAGGACTACTCTTTGCTAACTAATATTGTTAACTGTGAATCTCAGAGGTTTTAATGGGGTCTAATGATCCTTATGGGAAAATTCCAGTTTTGATCTCTTTAGTAACTACAAATGCAAATATAATTCCCTTGCAGTTAACAGCTTGTTATGTTTAAGAAGTAAAGAGCACCGGAAATTATTATGGCCCATATGTTACTGAAAAGGTTTTGACGTGGATTAGTGGCTTATGTAACGGGTGGGCCTAACCCACATTGGGCTTAATTTAGGGGGTTTTCTCCTTTTTTTTTAAAAAAGGCTTGTTTCCTAATGAAAAGCTTGAGTACTAATTTAATTTACATTTTGCTGCTCCTAGGCACAACCAGCATACACTGGAGTAAACATTTAAAACCCCTTACAAAACAATTTGTTGCTTTTGCCATTATTCATTTTACCTTTTGTGTAATGTTCTTGTTTTCCCTTGATTAAATAGTCTAGTAAGGTTAGATTTGAAACTACAGAAACTGCAAATTAGAACAATGAATAACCGTCTGTAGCCTTCTCAAGGAAAAGAAAAAAAACCTTCAGGAAAGTTCAGCAACGATGGGAATTTGAATCAAAGTCCTGGTCTAAACAAAGGTCAAAAGATAGCTTCAGACATACAAAAAAAATAAAAACAAAGTCTACAGTACAAAATAGCAAAATTGACCAATTATATAGTGTAGTTGGTAAAAAAGAGAGAGGTTGAAATTACTGATGAGTTCTAAGTTTATCACTAAAAACTTTTCAGAAATTGAAATTACTAAAGTGTATTTTTTATTTGTTTCCCAACAGACATTAACATTGCTTCAGTGCTGCATTTTAGAAGATGTAGGCTGTATCTAGACACTCAGACACAGTTTTTCAGAGAAGACATATGTTTGTTTGTGATGTGTCAGGTTTTTGTTGCCAACTTGATGTACTCTGGGGCATTTCTAAAATGCTGAGCTGCTTTAGAAACAGTTCCAAATTAAAACAGAGATATACATATATTCAGCTTCTCTAAAAGCCAATTTAAAAAAAAAAAAAGACAAAAAGTCATCTGTCTTTTATTATCAGGTATCAGTCTCATTGCTAATTTGAAAAGAATCTAACAGATTCACAAAGCATTTCTTCCCTCCACAGAAGTTATGTGGATACATGCCCATTATCTATTTATGCATGTACTAACTTGGGTTTTACTATTCTGACTAATTTACCAATGCAAAAACTGGAGTTATTTGTTTGTAATTCCTGAATTTCTCCTGTCCAGGAATTTTTCTCAAAAAATTTGTCTTTACAGGTATCATTGTCTCTTCCACTGGCACCAAGGTTACTTTAGGGAACAGGTTACCAACCACAGTTGGCAGAGTAGCAGCTGCATATCTGAATCCCTTTAGCATCTTTTTCTCATAGCTGAAGCCCTTTAGTGCCTCAGACTGCTCACACAGTGGCCCTCATGGGAAGGCTGCAAAACACTGAAAGCTTCTCTAGAATGTGTAATTCTGGATGCCAAGAATTAATTGGTCTACTTCCCAAAAATTATACACCTCCCACTTCTGAAAACAATTTTTTTACTCTTTTACTGAACTGTTAATCATTCTTGCTTGGGATGTTCTGGGTTTTTTTTTTTTTTTCCTCTGAAAAGCATTTTAAAGTTTTATTCTCAGCCTGGAATATGGTAATGTCCTAAAGTGGTCTTTAGGCTACCTGCAAACATTTTACCTTTTTAGTGGTTCCTTTTAATTTCCTCTCAGTAAAATTCTTTACTTGATTATAGTTCCACTTCTTAAGTTTAATGTTATTATTGTGGATTTGTGGTTTGTCTTTTCAGTCCTACAAGAAGGTCAAATTTGAATCCTTTATGGCCTCTTTTTCAGTGGCCACATCTTGAAACAGGTCACACGCTCTGCTTGAAACTAAATCAAGAATGGCTTTTCCTTTGTGGATTTTCTGACCTATTAAGTGACAAAGCAATCCTTTACAGTGTTTAAAACAATATTATCTGCAACATGCCCAGTCATGACAGTATTGAGTCTATCTGGAAGATATGAAGTCTCCTATTACTATTGTGATTTCTAATCTTGTAGCCTTTTGGTCTTCCTTACCATGTTATGGTCCCTGTCCCACACTGGTGGGATGCTCAGTAGTGTAGACCTATGACTGTGCTCTTTCTGTATTGGCAAAGAATTAAAGCCCAGAGGGATTCTGCAGTAATGATTCACACAGTATTGTGGATTAAGCCTGCTAGGCAGCTAAGCACCCCACAACCACTGGCTCACTCCCCACCAGTGGGATGGGGGAGAGAATTGGAAGGGTAGAAGTGCAAAAACTCATGAGCTGAGATAAAGACAGTTTAATAGGTAAAGCAAAAAGCTGCATTTGCAAGCAAAACAAAGTAAGGAATTCATTCACCACTTCCCATCAGCAGGCAGGTGTTCAGCCATCTCCAGGAAAGCAGGGCTCCATCACATGTAACGGTTACTTGGGAAGACAAACGCCATCACTACAAACATCCCCCGCTTCCTTCTTCTTCCCCCAGCTTCATATGCTGAGCATGACGTCATGTGGTATGGAATACCCCTTTGGTCAGTTGGGGTCAGCTGTCCTGGCTGTGTCCCCTCCCAGCTTCTTGTGCACCCCATCCTACTCGCTGGTGGGATGGCATGAGGAGCAGAAAAGGCCTTGACACTGTTTAAGCACCGCTCAGCAATAGATAAAACATCCCTGTGTTATCAACACTGTTTTCAGCACAAATCCGAAATGTAGCACCACACAAGCTATTATGAAGAAAATTGACTCCATCCTAGCCACGACCAGTGCACACAGTTAGGATATTTACCTTATTTGATTCCAACCACTCCTTAAATTATTATTTTACTCCCTGAAATCAGAACTGGTCTGATTATGTTCCTTCTACCAAGTTTCTGAGATATCAATTTATTCATTATGTCAATTTTAAACCAGACATTCCAGTTTCTCTGTCCTTAACATGGTTCAGAGTTCTAGCACTAGTACAAATGGGCACATATACTTGGTCTTAGTCTGCTTGCCAATTTTAATGTGTGTACTGAAATGGGGGTTTACTTGTTAAGCTGCACTTTGCTGTTGCTTTGCTGCATTTTGTGGTTCCACCCTATCCTTTATTTGAGGATATAGAGTTTTTGTGCTTTATCCCTGTGAAATGCACCATCCTGTAGTATGTGCTCTTTCACATGCCTTGACTTTCTCCCAGTCTTAGCTTAAAAATTTTAACTCGCAGTTACCAGGTTCAATTTTGGATTACACAGACCCTGTCCTCCCCAGATAGTAATAAATCTCAATTGTCGTTCCCTGCACTGTGTTTTCAGTGAAGCACTGAGTCTCTGCCTCTCCATCTGCTGCCTTGTGAAGGTCTGGTAAGCCTGAGCTTCTCTTCCTGCCTATGCATAGATTTCATCTCCACAACATACATCACAATGTTGTTGACATTTATCTTTATTGCTTTTGAAGTGGTCATTTATGTGCTTCATGAGGTCTGCCACTTTTACACTTGACAGGCCAGAGCAGGTCTTCTCTTCATCTAAGTGCCATTATAGTGATCACAAGGCTAGATATTTATATGTCAGATAATTGCAACCCTTCATGTTATTGACCAAACGCTGACAAAGTGTATGACAGTAACAACAAGGAAAATGCAAAGTAAAAGCAGCTTTAACAGACATGCTCTCTTTCTTTCCATGTGTTTTCCTGTGCCTATACGGCTGCACACACAAGTATACAGTTATCAGTTCCAAATACACTAGGAAATCATGTTGGAATCACCACATGAAATGTACTGAAAAAGTCAATTTACTGCTCAGCTGTGGTCTTTAGGAACTATTTAAAAAGGTGGAGAGAAGAAAATAGACGACATCATTGTGTCACTGTGAAAATAAGCAGCTCACCTGATGCCTTGAATATCGTGTGCCACTCCTGTCAACCCCATCACCTCAGGAGTGTGTAACAGGACTAGACAAGTTGAAATGAAGGGAAATGAGGTGGAGCAGGGAAGGACCTCTGAAGGAGAGACTGAATGGAGCAGGACATTTTAGTTTGGAAAAGATGCAATAGCAAAGAGATCGGAAATCATGGACAGCAGGGAGAAGGTAAATAAGGGATAATTATTCCCTACTTCTGTAAAGGCAAAAACTAGCACTCACCAAAGGAAATCATCAGGTGGCATGTTAAGACAAGCAAAAAGAAGCACTTTTTCACAAAGCACCCAAATTGTGGAGCTCATTCACAGGTTGTGACTAGGCAAATGCAGAGAAAAAGCAGCAGCTCATCTCTGACAAGCAAACATGAGGCTCCAATTACAACCTCTGGCTAAAGAAATCCCTAAAATGCAGATTGCTGAAAATGGGGAGAGCAAACTGCAGGATATATTACTCTACACTTACTATGGTACTCTTTCCCTGAGTGTGTACTTCTGGTCACGTCAGAAACAGAAGAAGGGGCAGGAAGATTTTTGGTCTGATGCAATACAGTTAGTCTTATAACATCCTTTAAAACTGTAGCTATTCAGAATAATGAACACTGAAAATGAGGATTCAGCTCTTGGCATCTCTCTATTACACTGCTGGCCAAATGCACTTACTAGGGCTTTATTGTTTTCCTTTTACTGCTTTCTACACACTACTGTATTATTCTATGAAAACACAAGTAGTAAAACAAGCTTCTAATTGTTTGTATGGATTATAGCTTTTATGACAAAAATATTTTCCATCTGAAAATGAGTTTTAATATTCTAGGTAGAAGAAATATCCTGTGTGTAAATATTTCCCTTGTAGATGCCACTGCTATAGACATAATTTTACATGATTGAACCAAGTGATTTAAGATTATACCATACTCGCAATCAACTGCCAAACGTATTTGTCAGACATGTGGTTGAGACAAAGAGGAATATGATGTGTTCTACCCACTTCTAACAATAAATAACAAAAAAGGCATAATATGAGACATGAAAGACTGTATGGTATTTTGTGGATTTGTTTGCAATAACTAAAGCAAAAGTGTGTTCCTGGAATGGTTGAGCATTGATCTGAAACTGAGTTTTATATGTTCATGATTAATTTCTTGTTGCGGTCACACAAACAATATATTTCTATTGTACATGCAAATGTGGAGGGAATTCTAAGAAGCTGCATGCTAAGCACCAGTTATCCTGCATAATGAAAATATGTTACAGAATACTATATATTTCAAGCATAGAGCAAGAAGGGATTCCTAGATTTAACAGGGAGGAATGATGATGCATTGTAGTTTGACAATAATAGGAAAGGGATATTGAAGTTCAACAGTTCAGGAGCATTTCAGCTTTGCAGAAAAGGACCTGGGAGTTCTGGTGGCCACAAAGTTGAACACGAGCTAACGATGTGTCCTTGTGGCAAAGGTGGCTAATGGTATCCTGGGCTGCATTAGATAAGGTATTGTCAGCAGGTGGAGGGGAGTGATCCTTCCCCTTTATTCAGCACTGGTGAGGCCACACCTGGAGTGCTGGGTACAGTTCTGGGCTCCCCAGTACAAGAGATATATGGACACACTGGAGAGAGTGCCACAAAGGACCACGAAGATGGTGAAGGGACTGGAGCAGTTCACATATGAGGAAAAGCTGAGAGAGCTGGGACTGTTTATCCTGGAGAAGAGAAGGCTCAGGGGGATCTTGTCATTGTATATAAATACCCGAAGGGAGGATGCAAAGAGGATGGAGCCCAGTGGCAGGACCAGAGGCAATGGGCACAAACTGAAACACAAGAGGTTCCATTTGAACGTCAGGAAGCACTTTTTTACTGTGAGGGTGACCGAGCACTGGCACAGGTTGCCCAGAGAGGTTGTGGAGTCTCCATCCCTGGAGATATTCAAAAGCTGTCTGGACACAGTCCAGGGCAACCAGCTGTAGGTGGTCCTGCTTGAGCAGGGGGTTGGACCAGATGCCCTCCAGAGGTGCCTTCCAACCCCAGCCAGTCTGTGATTCATGGCATCCTCAAGGCTGAAGCAGAATAAGGTTGAAGTGCGTTAGAATGACTTGTGTTCCTAGATTGGAGGGGCAGCATGGAAATATCATGTGGTTGCATGAAAATTGGGATTAAAAAAAAAAACAAACCATGGGCCATGAAGGGTAAAGCAAAGACATAAGGAGACCCCTTCAGGCTTTCAGAGCAAAGGATCAAAAATGATCCAAGGACTGGAGCACCTCTCCTACGAGGACAGGCTGACAGAGTTGGGGTTGTTCAGCCTGGAGAAGAGAAGGCTGCGAGGAGACCTTATTGCGGCCTTTCAGTACTTAAAGGGGGGCCTATAGGAAGGATGGGGGCAATCTTTTTAGCAAGGCCTGTTGTGACAGGACAAGGAATAATGGATTTAAACTAAAGAAGAATAGATTCAGACTAGACATAAGGAAGAAATATTTTACAATGAGGGTGGTGAAGCACTGGAACAGGTTGCCCAGAGAGGTAGTAGAGGCCCCATCCCTGGCAACATTCCAGGTCAGGTTGGATGGGGCTCTGAGCGACCTGATCTGGTTAAAGCTGTCCCTGCTCACTGCAGGGGGGTTGGGCTGGATGACCTCTAAAGGTCCCTTCCAACCCAAAGCATTCTATGATTCTATGATTCCATGATTACAAAATGAAGTTCCTATTAGCTAAGAAATGAAAACAAGTAAAAATACAGTTGGGAATAGTCATAAAGCAGGAAGTAGTGGAAAGACCCGTTAGGAAGAGTCACTACATGGCCTTTTAGTGACTGTCTTCACAATTACACCTGGAAGTAAGAGTGTATTACCAGTGTGGAGGAGAAATAGCTGGAGCTGGAGCAGGCTACTAGGTCTCCCCAGAAATGCAAATGTCATCAGCCAATACTAGATGCTACTTACCTCTCTGTATGAGCAGCACACCTTAGCACCTGTTGTGTATGCCTCAGAGCCCATTGGTAATTCTGGAGTTCTGTCATTCATGAGCATTTAGAAAACAAGCACACCTGAATATTTCAGAGATGAAGAGCTATCCTGCCATCTATTCAAAACATTTTTTTTCTACATATCTGCAC
Source organism: Pelecanus crispus (assembly GCF_030463565.1). NCBI lineage: Eukaryota > Metazoa > Chordata > Aves > Pelecaniformes > Pelecanidae > Pelecanus > Pelecanus crispus. The sequence continues at coordinate 121,312,197 of NC_134643.1, forward strand.
CTAGATAAAAATATACTTTAAAAATTCTGTGAAATAGAAAAAACATGATACACCCAAAGGAAATAGTTCCTCAAAAAAACCCAAGGTAGTTTTAAAATGAAGACTAGTTTTACAGCCATCTTTAGAGAAATGTGGTAAGATGAAGAGATGTGAACATAATGCTTTTGAAAAGGGGAAAATATTAAAGATTTCTTTATTTTCCTCTGTTCTGAAATCAAATTCTTTGAGAAATCACAACTGTACTCAAGCTAGCAAGAACACACTGAACAGTACCTTTCCCTGATAGGAGTCAATATTCCCTTTGAATTCAATGCAACTGGGACTTTAGCCATGTTTCTGACATTAATTTTCTATGGATAGTCAAAACTGCCTCACTAACTCACTTAGGTGAGTTTATCCAGCCACACAAACACTTGCCTGATACAAGACCCTGCAGTGCTAAACAAGGTTGTAGTCTTCTTAGTTATTCTAGTAAATCTGGTTAGTAAAATATTTTTTGTCACCTGTGAGCTGAGAAGGGATTGCACGTTGTTTAGATTCACAGCTACAGTAAGCTTGCTGGCACTAATGCTGCTCTTCTGGCTGTCATTCATCTCCTCTGCCCGGTCCTTTATAGTTTATAAAATATTCCATCTAAACATTTTGTATGTGGAAAAGGAAAGAAAAGGAGCTTTAACCTTACAATGTGTTTAAAGAATATATACAGTTCTGTTTTTTCAGCTGTTACCTGTATCACAGTATGGAAATGAGAAAATTTGGCTGTAAAAGGTTCATTGAGCTGCTTTTCCATTATACTAGGTTCCAACTGGAGCTCTTAATTTTGCCTGGGAAGGTACTACTGAAGTCAAACTGGGAAACAAAATGAGCAACAGTTAAAAATGAACGAGCTACACAAGCAAAGGAGACAATGCCTCTCCATAGCTGGAGAGGCAGAAACCTCACCTGGGATGTTGGGAACCGGCAGGATGAGGCTAGCAGAACCTGTTAAAATAGTCATAAAATGCTAGTGATGATGCTCATTGGGATCTACCTACTGTTAGACAGGCCTGGTCACAAACATACTCTGGAGAAACCTTGGAAGTACTCTACTGCTACACCTTCATGCCACATCTCCAGTGAGCAGTTGCATCTTGAAACACACCCTTAGGGCTTGCTTTTCCTGAGGGGTGGCCATTGACTCCAATCAGTTGCTGCTGAAAAGCACCTTAGTTAGTAAATCCACCATAGTACAAGCAGTGAAGGACTGCACATATGACAGCGCCTTGGTTTTGGGAGGCAATGTGGAGGGGCCGTGCGTGCTAGCTCCCTCCCCCCCCACCTAGATGGTGGTCTCTGATGGGCAGCGTGTCCATTTGCAAGCAAAAGTCTGCACTGCAGCTGCCAGCACAATTTGTTTCTTGTCAATAAAGCAGCAGAGTCACTAGGGCTCTGCATCACTCACTAGTAATGAAGCTCAGACTAATTCAGTATCAGTTCCTGGTTCAACAAAGAAAAATAGGCAACCCGAAAACAATAACCCTGGGAAAAAAAAAAAACAAACCACGTGTGAGACCCCAGATGGCAACAGGCAGAGCTTTGTTCCTGTTGACTTTTTTTATGAACTAAATTACCTTCTATTTGGGGTTTCATTAAATATGGGCCCCTAAAGCTTGTTTCTTCATAGTCTGGAGTTTTAAATCAAGATTTGAAATTCCCAGTTGATGAAGCAGATGACAAATTTCTTGGCAGCCTTGTGTGAGCACGTATTTTGTGCTTTTTCCGCTCAGATGTCATTTGGTACCTTCCTTGACTTGGTTGAATGCCTCATGACAAATGTAATTATTCCTTTCACATGTGTGCAGCTAGGTCTGGGTCTCTTGTGTATAGTTTAATGATACATTTATTAGCATGAAAATCTCACTTCCATGAGTCTTGACTCCAGCAAAACTATTTATTGTTTTGAGTAGGAGGTCTGCCTGAGACTAAAAGGTGCTTTCAGGACTTAGACCCGTCAGACAAAACTCTTGCCCCGTTGAAGTCAGTAAGAACCGTATTGTTAAATGGCTATGGGCAGAGTTTTACTGGCGGAGTTTTGTGCTGTGAGCTACCTTGTGGTGGGATCTCAGTTTGACTGCAGACAGGGGCAATGCACTGATTTACACCAGCTGAGAGCCCAGCTGCTCCATTTCATACTCGAAAAGCAATCTGTGCCTGCTCAGTAATACATGCAAGCATGTACTTAAAGTTAAGCATGTGGTTAAATGTTTGCTGAAGTGGGCCTCAAAGCACAAAAGATGGGTATAGTTTCCTCCTCTAACTACCCTTTTTAAAATAATTTCATCCACTATTTTGCATGCTTTTAGGGAAATGATGCTATGAAGAGCTCTGATTACCTGCTGTCAGTGAGCTGCATGATTTTTTCTAGCACAAAAACAAAAGTGAAAAGTATGTTAAATACTGCTTCGCTGAAAGTAATTATTTTAATGCATTGTCTAAGTGCTCATATAAAAGCTGCAATTAATAAAAATACATTGACTCAAGTATTCTCATGCACAATGTCCAAATTCCTTAAGGCTAGCAGATAGCAAAGCCTGCGTTCTGAAACAGATTTCAACTTTCTTATTAATATCCTGACTATTTCTACCAGGTAGAGCCCTTTGTTTGCAATTAGCACTACAAATGATACCAATGTTTTTGTCACAGAGTGCTGAATGACATGTTTTCCCCATCCTGTAACATATGTCAAGCACAACCATGTGCTTTTTTAGTCTCGACCTAAACAACCTAATGATGTGGTTTAGTCATTTTTATAGCGGAAGTTGTGGGCAAATGTGAAAATAGTACATTCAACACTTTGAATTCACTTTGATCATTGGTGAAAGACTGTTAGTTGCTTTTTACTAACATGCCTGAAAGAAGTCTTCTGCTTTTGCCATGACTTGTTTCACTCATAGCTAGTTCTGAAGTGATTGGCTGATTTTATTTCTTTCAGTGTCCTGAAAGCCACAGCCTAACTCTTCCAATATGCTTTTGCAGAGATTCTGTGCTTGGATGTCTGGAGATTTGAATTTGGGGTTTTGGGGGGTGGTTTGTTTGTTTGTTTCAGGAGGAGAAATTCAGACATACCAGATGCTGAAAAAAGCCTGAAAGAGTTACAACCAAGATCTCAAGGGTTGTAGGTGACTTTATAAGCCACTCAAATCTCTAGTTCACCATTCACCCGCAGTCTCCACAATCTCCATTTACCTAAGGCAGCATTCCTACTGTCATCCTTCTTCTGCTTCAAAAGTTGCAGCATGTGATTTCAAAATTAAAATGTCTCTATCCCTCCCCAAAGCTCCTGCATTAAATTAGAATTTAAATATGAAACATGTTAGCCTGACAGTATTAGCCAAACTAATGAACTTTGAACCCAGGGTTTTCTCTCTTCTATCTCACATTATTTAGGAAATACAACAATACACTGTATAATTTATAAAAAGAGAGCTCTTCTGTGCTAGTTGCCAAATATCCATGGGCAGGCAAAGACAGGCCTTGTGCCAAAGAAGAGATCATTGTAATCATTCTCAGTTCTGTATTTTCACCACTGACCTATGGCTAGCCACATCTGCACTTACTCCACAACGCAATGCCATCAGCAGCTGTGCAAAAAAATCTTCCAATACTTTTAAAATCAGGAAATAGGCACCTGTCCTTTCCCTCTTTTCTTTCTAAGTCTATTTTGATTACTAAGCCTACAATGGAACAAATCACTGATGCTGATTAGAGAAATCTCCCCCTTTGAGGAAGAAAAATGCCTCCATAGGCAAAGCAGTAAGAAGAAAATGCACTTTGGTAATTGAAGGAATAGACTGGCTTTGCAACCATTCAATTTCTCAGCAAGAACATTAGACAGTTTAAAGTTACTCTTCCATCAATGCTTGCTGTTGAATGCAATATGACTCTACAGCAAACAGAAGAAGAAGAAGAAAAGAAAAACAGTCATCAGAGACCAGGGCAGTGTAAGAAGAAAGGAACATTGCAACCTGAAATAGAAATATTTTTACTTTGTGTTTAAAAGATATTTCTCTGTGTAGTACATTACAAAAAAAGCAGTACTAAGTGCCTTTCTCTTTCCCTAGAGCACTGTCTGCTTATTTTAGGGCTATGATGGATAAAGCTATGAAATACGCAGTCTATACCTGTGAGCAGACTGATATGTACACACAGGTAACGTTATTTCAGATTGCAGACTCAAACTTTAAGGAATAGCCTCAGGCCCTGTCTTAGGAACTCCTCTGTAGTAGCTTTGATATGACAAATGTAGTCATACATGCACTGAGATATAAAACCAAAAAGAACAGGGAGAAGAGGGAATAAAGAAACCCTAATCAGTGTTCAAGATGATGGAATGATTTAAAATGAGACATCAGCCCAAATTCCTTTGCAGCAGGAGTTGCACTGGTAAAGAGATTATGCAGTGCAAACCAGGGTTGTCCCTCCATGCATGCATGAGCAGCTTGCCAAAACTCTTGTGTTCCTGACAGAGAGTATGCCTATGGTTTCTGGGGGGTGCCATTTCTTGAGTCAGGTAGGTCTGTTATGAAGGTGCACCAAAAAGAAAAGGTAGCTTCCTTCAACAGAAATTCCCAAAGCAGGTTGATGGTGACAGTATCTTTGGCTGCAGCATAAGCACAGTCTCTTCTGAACAGATATTTCCTTGTCTCAGGTCTGAGGATCCTGAACATTAGTTGTCTGAAATGTGTTTGCCTTTAGCTGTTGTGTCCTAAATTTATGACAGCATAAGGAATTCACAGGACTCTCTACCATGATAAATACAAAAGGTGTCAAAAGAATGTATTTCATCTGTAAAAGTTTAAAATGAGAAAAATTTGAATTACAGGCAGAGAATGTTTTGGTCCCTTTCCAATATTTTTGCACATAAATATAAAGGTCGACAATGGAGCTTGCTTTTCCATGGAGACTACAACAACTCTTGATTTAGTAAACCAGAAAATTCAATATATTTAAGCAAACAATTTCTTAATTCATCGTAGCATTTTAATGACTTAGTGTTTACTTTGATTTAAAGTTGTTTTTTAAATTATCTCAATTCCTTTTAACTCAGGTAGAATAGATAATCCTCTCTGGCATGAAGCATGCAGTGCTAAATAGATCTAAAAAGATCATAAGACCTTAAAAAAAAAAAAAAACAAAAAGCACTCTAGAAGATTAATTTCAATGGTCTTTTACACAGTTATAAGATTCAAGGGTCTCATACAAGCTATCAATGCATCAAGGGCAAGAGCAGCCTCATCCTGAAAGGTCCCAAGCACTCTCAGAAAGGAACCATTGCTATTTTCCGTGTTCATGCCCAGGAGATGTCTGGTAGACACAAGAGCTCTGATCAAAAGCCAAGGTTAGCAAGGGGTGGGCTCTTTTGGCTAGTGTGTGTGAGACAACTTCAGATCAGTAATTTTGGTACTATTCCCTGTACACAAGCATGTCCCACGGGAAGAGCTTGCCGCAGGAGGCAACCTTGCATGCTCCTGACCAGTCCAAGGCAAAACTGCAATGGAGGCAATTTACTTCTTCAAAGTGGTTAACGCAATCGATTCCTTTTTGGCAGCCCTGAATGTCATTTAGGCAGCTCAGATTTCTTTTTCAAGTATTGCTTACCCTGAGTATAGCCAAGCTCCTCTAGATTTTTCCATCATTTTTTCTTAGGTGAAGTAGAAAAGTCCCTGCCCTCTGATTTTTATGGTTGGTTTTAGAGCCTTTATTTCAGCTTTTATAGAATAGAATCATCGAATCGTTCAGGTTGGAAAAGACCTTTAAGACCATCTAGTCCAACCATCAACCCAACACCACTATGTCCACTAAACCATGTCCCAAAGTGCCACATCTACCCATTTTTTTAACTCTTCCAGGGATGGTGACCCCACCACCTTTCTGGGCAGCCTGTTCCAATGCTTGACTACTCTTTCCATGAAGAAATTTTTCCTAATATCCAATCTAAACCTCCCCTGACACAGCTTGAGGCCATTTCCTCTTGTCATTATCAGAGCAAATAGCAGAGTTCTGGGGCTCTGTTTTGGATGATGCATCTTTTATGTCCCCCTGATAATTTCTGCCATACCAGTGTTATATAATAGATATTATTAAGTACATAAAAAACAAGGGAGAGGAGTGGGTACCCATATCTTGTTGACTCTGGTCAACTAGAAGTTCCTGAAGACAAAAATCTTCCATTAATCCACAAAAGAAATCTGATACAGAAGATACTGTATTCAAAACCTGTTGCCTGTTAGAACCAATATCATCAAACATGGCCTCTAAATAGGGTACCTCAGTTTCATATTTCCAGTCTCTTGACAGTAGGTGACTTTTGGAGATTAAAAAATCCACAGAATTAACTGGAGCTTTGGGAGCTCTATGCCCCTGAATATCTGGCTTTTCATATCTGAAAAGATACAGAAGAGAGGAAAATGCAAAATTTCTGTGTTTGTCCCACTAGCTGTAATATCTCCTCACTAAGATTGCCAGCAATGGGACCAGCTGTACTTCTTGCTTTCAAGATATGATTTATAAGTAATCTCCGTTACAGTGGAAAAGGCTGCTTTCTCAGTCATAATCATATGACTTCTTTTCTAAAATAACAGATAAGCACTGATTTGTTAGACATTATATTTGTAACTGCATCTCAGACTTTTAACCAGAAAATACCAGCTATGGTCTGGATAAGAAAATTACCAGGGTGCAATCCTTAAAGAGGTGTAGGTCTACTGTTGTTATTCCATTAGTGGATATCAAGTAATAATCATACACCACATCTCACCAGAATCCCCAAAATGTGTGCACTGCCTGGTTGCTTGAAACTCTGCAGTTGCCTTAACATGTTATCAATATGCATCAAAATCTAAGACCCAGGTGCTTCAGTGCCCAGCAGCCTTCAATACTTCTTGTATAAATCTATTTAAAATATGACCTCAGTAAATTAGGTTAAATACTGTAAATTTGATTCCTGAAATCAGCCCAAGATACCACTTCTGAATGTCTCCTAACTTCTTTAAGATGTGAATGGATTTTTTTCAGACTTGCATCTCCATTTTTTTGAGGCTGCTTTAGACTACATCCTTATTTCTTTCGTCAAAGTTTTGTCCTAGTGTATGAAATTGTAGATATTTAATTCAAAACTGAAAAAAACCCGAGTTAATCTGGCTTAATAACTGATAAGGATCTCCTGTCTATTGTCAGATCCTTTTGCTTTTCTAACTCTTTTGCAAATGTGACATCCTAATACAAAAAAAATGCAGCCTTTTATTAAAAAAAACTCTGAATTAACCTATGAATTTTTTTTATAGCTGCATCTGTGTTCTTCCTAAATCCCCTTGTTATCATTTTACGCTTATATATCTATACAGTATTCCTTAGTCAAACAGGGGAACAAATAATTGCATAACAAAAGCAGAAAGTTGGACAATGTCCCACTATATTTCAAGTTCAGCTTTTGGTATGCTATAATCAGAGGCGAAAACATAATAGGATATTACTTTTTGTCAAAGCTGCTTTAGGCTGGTCACTCTTTTACTTTGGTCTTTAAAATTTTATATCTCTTGTTTAGATTTTTACAGGTGGCATTTAAAGAAAATATCTTCATGAAAGAATCTGCATCATTGGCAAAATATTCACAGATGTATCCATTCTGCAAGCTTTGCATCCCTGAGCCTCTCTTTAAGATCTCTCATCCAAGAGACCTGGGTCATGCTGATAGAAACTAGTTATCATGTTCCTGCACAGCTGCAAGTCCAGTTGACCTCTGGGCACTAGAAAAGTGGAAAGGAGGATGTCCTCTTGGTCTCAGTCCTTCAGTAGCAAAAGTCTTCTTTGGTTAAATGGGGCTGAAGTTTCTAGTGTCATCATCACAGACCCTAGGGCAATTATAGACCCCGCACCACGTCTGGCCTATTCAAACAGCAACCAGAACAGGAAAGTTACCCCATAGTAACCCATACAGAAAAAAGTCACCTGTGCTTACATTTGTTGTCTGTGTGCTGTTTAGTAATTTTGGAGCTGCAGGTCACTATCCCTCTGGGTAGCTGGAACAGTTGGGGTTATTAGGACCAGCCATCGGATGTCAGTATTGAGCTGCACGAATCCAGTAAAATGGAGGGCTCATCAACAGGCGGCAAAACGCTTGGTTCGTAAAGGTCTTCCAGCTTATTAGTTTCAGGTACTTTGTCACAGAACTCAACCTGGGAGGCAAAGCAATTTGTCAGCGTGTGCATGTGCACATATGTGTGTATTTATTTGGCATTTGATGACACAAGGAATGCCAACCACATGGACTTACCGCACATTGTGCCTTTGGATCAAGACAGTGCCCAGTTCTTCATGGCAATATTCATGGTTTCTTTCTAACAGGCATGACTAGTTTGATATTGCTAATCCTGGCGATATGAAGAGTTTTCAGTCTAAAATTAGCAGCATTTTTCCATTAATAAGCAGGCATTTACTTTTCCATATAAACAAGATTGCAGAACTGTAGCACATCTACGCATATGCAAGAAGAAAATAGAATCAATCAAGAAACACAGATTTATTTCCTGCATCATGTTTTTTCTTGTGTCTAGTAGTTGCTTTCAAGGATACATCTAACAAAAAATCTAAATTGGTAACAAGAATGTGGGAAAATTTGCAAAATTATTAGATGTCACTTAAAATAAGTACGTGGCGGGGTCAGCAAACCCAGAAGTTAACATGGACCAGAATTGCTGGATAATCTGCATATGGATTTATATTGGTCTTTCTTTAAGTAATGGCTTGCCACTGAGAAGAAATGTATTTTTTCCTAATGGCTAACCACTCCCTCAGAAAAGATATATTTGTCAAATCCGATGCTCAACATTTAGCAAAAATGAAAAATATGTTGTCCTTGTTTTGAAAATATTAGATCTTCAGCAAGCCTTTGAGGTTTGTATGGGATGCATAGGTAATAAATCACTGAACTGTGAAATGCAGCCGCGTCTGAAGCTTCCTACTGGCCAACAAAGGCAGCCAGGGCGAGGCATGCATAAGGGTGTCCATTAAGAAGTGGAAGGACACTTAGGGGAAATTAAGGCATAACCTACCCTTATAAAATATCAATTTTAGAGAAATAAATAGTAAAGTGGTAATAGTCACAGTTTCAGCTTTTTTTCCTGTTCAAAGGATGTAAAATTTCCTTTGTGACCTAAACCATTCAATTGGTTGTGCTTTTACTATGTGCGCAACAACAGCAACCTTGATGATAACACTGCTAACTCTGTTACAATAGCACCCAGTGCCCCCAGATGGGGCTCAGGTTGACCATCTGCTGGGTGCTGTAAAGGTACAAAACAGTAAAAATCATTCCATAAAGCTTTGTTTTCAATTGCAGGGAAATTCATTTAATGAAAGGGATTATGAAGTGCTCACTGAAAAATGTGTTCACTTTGTTCACTTCTAAGAAAATCTGGCAGCATTTGTTTTCCTGGCATCTTCACAGCCAGTACTTTTAGCACATATTCATTTTATCTCTTCTTCTTGCCACATCCTGAAGTGTGGTAGCTCTGACCCATTCCTCGTTTGAAGGACTTGGGGCAGCTGAAAGAGTCAGGGGAGCAGGGAGGGAAGGTTGGTGGGCAACTGGCGGCTGTGGAGGGGAGCTGACAGCTATACAGAAGTGAAGATGTCTCTTTTTAGGTTTTACCCCCTTTTTATTAAAAGGAAATGTAAGAGACTTGTAGAAATTTAAATCAATAAATACAATCACACATACATACCATTTATCCACCTGGAAAACAAATTGAGTTCTTGAAGGAAAAATAAAACCTTCCACCTCCCCGTGTAAAGGTAACCACACCAAGCAGCATTGCAGCTCATCCTTCAGTACCAATGCAGCTGAAAAGCACATTACTCTGGTGAGAGCATTTGGAAAGGGAACACTGGCCACAAGTGTGGCAGCAGTTAATGAAATTATTCTACTGCTATACAATCACCATTATCATACCATTAACAACACTTTTGGTTTCCATGGGCACCAGTGAGAAGGGCTACTGGTGGCCCACAAGTTAGTGAACTGAACTGGAGCAGCAGCACGAGTCCTGACTCTGCAGTACCGTGTTATGAGGAAGATTTCTGTCCCAAATCCACTGTGTGTTGCAAGGGTACAGCAATGCCTCCCACGGGTGTTACAACAGTTACCTGCTTGCTACCCATCAGCCGATAAGCGGTAATTGTCTGTGTTTACAGCCTTAGTCTGTCCCACTTGTGGTAGAATGTGTCAGGCTGTTGCACACGGGCTTAACCTAATGTTGTTCACCTCAGAATTTGTGCCAGGTCTGTAACTGGACCGTGCACAGGGGCAGCCACAGCATTTCGGCTAACTAGGAATACTGTTCAGAAGTAGACTGTACTCATAACTCAACAGAAATGCGTGTACCAGGAGAGGTGATTAGCTTAGTGAAGGGAGACTAGTCCAACAGGTATCTTAATACTGCTAGTAACTGTAGGTGCAATAGATGCAATTATTTTTCTGCTTTTTAACCGTGTTTCTAACCTAACTAGCTAAGCTGTAGGGAAAAGAAAATAAGAAAGGTATGTAGGTAGGGAAAATAAAGAAGAAAAGAAGGAAGAAAAAAAGTTCAGGTTAGGAAGAAGCTTTCCATTTGCTGCTGGTTTTTGGGTGTTGAGGTTTTTTTTCCATTATATGGAAGGTGCAGCATAATTAACAAGCAGATCAAAGAGAATGACAGTATGTGGGTTGGCACTGGACTGTCCAAAGGTTGGGGACACCTCCTGTGTGATTTCAGGGGCCCACTTTAGGACTCAGCTATAAACCATTAGATGCAATCACTGGTATGACAGAAGTAAGGCCTCCCTTGCCAATGCAGTTAGGGCACTGCATTGCCTAGCAGAACGAACTGAAGGGGGTTAGCTGTAAGGAAGTATGCGGTTCAGCCAGGATCCCCCTCAGTTGCTGAGAACTGTTATGGTATCACTGGCAAGAGACAGCCACATCAGCTTAATTGCCTGCTAAAACAACTGAACAAAACTGTCGTATGTTTTGTGGTGTTTGGCAAATTGCGTACTCTCAGAAGTGCAACCAGGGCTCTGGAACTATTTGTGATAGAAGACCTAAGGCCCTCTTCTTGACCTAATTAAAATTGCAGTTATTTATCAAAAAGTGGAAAATCTAAAACAAGAAAGACTGCGATCTACTCCAGGATTGCCCCAGCTGAGTGATTAGATGTCTTTCTTAGAAATGGGAAACACAACTTTTCTCTTTCAGAAGGAGGCAGAGAGGCTATTTTACCTGAGGCTCTGCAAAATAGGATTTTAGTGAACCTACAGGTCCCTCCTATCAGCTACTGCGTCTGAGCAGAGCTCAACCAAAGCCAGGGATTGCACTGTAGCCCAATGCAGAGATTACAGGTCATATGAACCAGCTTTTGCTGTAAGGCTTTCTAGGACAACTTCCTAAATGAATGCCTAATTGGGATTGTGTAGTTGTGAGTTGTTCTTACAGGAATGGCTCTTTGATTCTTAAAATGGGCAGAGGCCTTCATTTCTAAGCTGTCCTGTTTTGCCTCATTGCTTCAGGTAACGGATGCTGTTTCCTTTTTTCATGAAATGTAAAGAATACTTGTGTTCATTTGCATGTAATACAAGACACGGTTTCCTCCAGCTCTCCAACAAGACTTGCAGACTAGAGCTTAATGACTCAATACCCATTTTAGATACCAGCATGCTGACAAGTATTTATCCTATTCTTCTTACACCAGTACTTAAGCACCTCATATTCTTCAGTGCCTTTACCCTCATAGTACTAACATGCCACTTCTAAAATCAAAACCAAGGCCCTCCTCTTGCCCTTGAAGTCAGGGGCTTGAACCCTTTTGTGGATGTAGGCACTAGCAACCTGCCTAACATCGCCCAGGAGTTCAGCAGCAGAACAGGGGCTCTGAATCTTTTCCCCCATGTCTAAAGCAGCCGTCCTAAAGAGTAGCTGCTGTCCCCCATGCAGGACAGACCTCTGCTCCAGAGCTTGAATGGCTGCAGTTTCCATAAACTCCATCAGGGTTCAGGACTGTTCCTCACCTTTGGAAATCGCATGTGTAGATTTTTTGTGCTCTGCCTGTACTGGAATATGGGTATACCTATGTGCTGGTATGTTAATACGCTTGTATTTCTGAGTGCATGCAGAGACTTGCAAACAGATTAATAAAGTTTATGATAACCATGTGACTTCTCAGCTTTTGCTTTCCTGAGAAGGGTTGAAATTTGCTGTAGCGAATCTGCTGTGGAACTGCAGCAGCTGGTTAGACAGCAAGGGCTTTACCACTTGAGGAAAGTGATAATCGAAATGTTAAATAATTATAACCTCTTGCGGTCATACACTCTGCAGAAAGAGTTCTGACCATAACATATTGTCCTTTTCTTCCCTGATTTGCATCCTGAACAGTCTGACTTATTCCCTGGGATACAGCAACATGCTTTGCTTTGTTTTCTACCTCCATGTATTGCAGCATTTCCTATGTTGTCACCACCAATGACAGGGTGCATGTTCTTCTGAGCTATTATGCACAGCTCAAGTCTTAAAGATTATCAAGCTATAGGAGGCCAGAGATGGGGAGATAATGCTGCAGCCACAGGGGAGAACAGAAGATTAAGAGAAACCACCACTTTGTAGTGATGGTACATGGTCCAGGTTCCCACAGCCTGCTTCTCTCTGAGTATTCAGTAGCTTGTCAGGCAGAAGGAAAGGCTAAATAACACTCTCCTCATGACTGGCTGAGGAACACATAGCCATTAAATTTATTCTCAAGACACACTGAGCTTGAGCAGGCCTTTTCAGACCTCTAGTGCATTCTACAATTTTGTGTATAACGATTTTAACACCGGCTCCATGACTGTTACTCAATTCCACACACATTCACTGCAGAGGTTTTGCAGATGGCAGTGGGGGATTATACTGAAGAAAACTAGCTTTAAAAATGCAGGCCTTTGGCCCAAAATTTAGAGGAGAATATATATTATTTCTCAGGAGGATGTTTGTTAGCTATAAAACAGAATTATGGCAAACAAGTGTAGGTCAGCCCCTGAATGTGATCTAGGATGATTGTCCCTGCCCACATTCTCAGATAGGTCTGACAGATCTTGATTAGTTCTAGGAAAGAAAAGTGGTGTGCACACACCAAGGCATTACCATATCACCTATAAATGCAATAATGCAGAGAAGATATAACACTGGAAGAGACAGTTAGGAAACATGGGGTGTTTAAATCCTCTTTCCTTGGGGAGTGTGACTGAAGAGAAGGGAACTTGTGCATATTCACAAGTTTCATCCAGCTGAGTTCCTGAACATCCCAGAAACCTCATGGGAATACAGCAACTTCCATTGCATTTGAGGGCTTTTTATTCGAAGTGCAAAAATTCCGCCTGTACTATATCAAAATCATTTTCCTTTTAAGCAAATATAAATTTATTACTTTTTGGAATTATATATCAGTTTTGGCTCAGCTACTTTACTGTTTATTAAAAGAATCTTACAATCAGCTTTTCTACAGAGGTATAAAATCACTGCAGTGAGTGATGCTCCAGACATTCCCTTCCAATTATGTTGAAGTATAAGAGTCAATTGCTATAAGACATTTCATTCTTCAATGACTATTTTCATGGATGTGATTTAAATTATACCAAAGGTTTTTTAATTAAAGTCACCCTTGTCATGCAAATATTTAATTTGTATTGATATATTTTTAGCTATAAACCACTGTCTTGATGCTTGGAAAAGGGTCTTTAAAATTCATAAGACTATTTTAATACAATGCCCACACTCTGTTACTTGTGACATGAGATATCTGTCAGTCATTCATTATCTGTGTGGCTGGTTAGGTTGTAGAGGTGAAATTCTAGCTCAGGCTGTTTCAGAGCAGCAGAGGTTTCTGCCAGGCTTGTGTAGCTTCAGTTAAGTATGAGGAAAAATAATGTTTGATAAAAGTGGGATTGCAAAGTCTTGCAACTTTTCACAAGTCTCATGGTCATAAGCATGCTTCTCAAAGGCTCAGCTTTTGAAGTCACCTCTCTGCAGGAATAGCCGAAGTTTTTTCTGAAGAATTCTGGTTCTAGCCTTCAGCATTGCAAATAAATGCTTTAATATGAGATCCTTCAAGGATTAGAATACAAAAAGTGAGTAGAAATAACTTGATACAGGCATCTTTCTTTTATTTTTTTTTCCCTGACAGAAGTGGCACAGCACTGAAATGGAGAAGTTGTAGAATATCTGTCTTTCAAGATATGATTAAAGCAAGCCACCTGATCTGATCTAGTGTTGAGCAGGAAGCCAAATTAGATGGCCTCTGGAGGTCCCTTCCAGCCTACGCTTCCCAAAAATCTATGATTTGAAAGTCATCTTCACAATATGTTATAACCTTGAGGATTCTCACATACTGAAAATCAGTATTTCTTCTTCTCTAGACCCTGGAGCATTAGATCTCTACTTATTATGCTTCCATTCTTCCTATTGTATAATCCTCCTTCTCTGAGTGAGATTGTGCTGTGCCTTGGAGAAAGGACAAAACACTGTACCTCAAAAGCCTTTTTTTTGGCTTCTGTTTCTTAGGACATTTAAGGATGCCCAATGTAACTTAGCAATTATGGGAGAATATGACATAGCAGCTTTCTAGGAGGTGCAAATATTTGTATCATTAGTATAAAGCTAGCTACTAGCATCAGCAACTTCTGCCATCTCCCTATTTGTTGCCTTCCCATCTCATTTTGGAAGGCTTCCACCTGCTAGAGTAAAACCAGCCACTTGTTCCTACCTATTGTTTCCTATATTTTTCAGTGGATCTCCAGGCATGCAAAATTCCCCTCCCATCTAGTAGCTGCTTGGCTTCTTGAAGAGCCACTGGCAAGGAAATTTGTTCCCTTTGTAAATCTGTGCCAGCTTCATCAGCAGGCTGTTCCTGATGTACGTGCTCACTGGCTCTTTCGGAGGCCTCCATCCAAAAGATTTGCAAGGCCTGACTTCCCTTTGCCAAATCATAGAATCATAGAATCATAGAATGCTTTGGGTTGGAAGGGACCTTCAGAGGCCATCTAGCCCAACCCCCCTGCAGTGAGCAGGGACAGCTTTAACCAGATCAGGTTGCTCAGAGCCCCGTCCAACCTGACCTGGAATGTTGCCAGGGATGGGGCCTCCACCACCTCTCTGGGCAACCTGTTCCAGTGCTTCACCACCCTCATTGTAAAAAAACTTCTTTCTAATGTCTAGTCTAAATCTATTCTTCTTTAGTTTAAATCCATTATTCCTCGTCCTGTCACAACAGGCCTTGTTAAAAAGATTCTCCCCATCTTTCCTGTAGGCCCCCTTTAAATACTGGAAGGTCGCAATAAGGTCTCCTCGCAGCCTTCTCTTCTCCAGGCTGAACAACCCCAACTCCCTCAGCCTGGTCTCATAGGAGAGGTGTTCCAGCCCTCGGATCATTTTTGTGGCCCTCCTCTGGACCCGCTCCAACAGGTCCATGCCCTTCTTGTGCTGAGGGCCCCAGAGCTGGACGCAGTGCTCCAGGTGGGGTCTCACCAGAGCAGAGCAGAGGGGCAGAATCACCTCCCTCGACCTGCTGGCCACGCTGCTTTTGATGCAGCCCAGGATACGGTTGGCTTTCTGGGCTGCAAGCGCACACTGCCAGCTCATGTCCAGCTTTTCATCCACCAGTACCCCCAAGTCCTTCTCTGCAGGGCTGCTCTCAATCTCTTCATCCCCCAACCTGTACTGATACCGGGGGTTGCCCCGTCCCAGGTGCAGGACCTTGCACTTGGCCTTGTTGAACTTCATGAGGTTCACACAGGCCCACCTCTCCAGCTTGTCCAGGTCCCTCTGGATGACATCTTGTCCTCCTGGCGTGTCAACGGCACTGCTCAGCTTGGTGTCATCTGCAAACTTGCTGAGGGTGCACTCGATCCCACTGTCTATGTCATTGATGAAGATGTTAAATAGCACCGGTCCCAGTATGGACCCCTGAGGGAATCCACTTGTCACCGGTCTCCATGTGGACATTGAGCCATTGACCACAACCCTCTGGATGCGACCATCCAGCCAATTCCTTATCCATCGAACAGTCCACCCATCAAACCCATATCTCTCCAATTTAGAGAGAAGGATGTTGTGGGGGACTGTGTTGAATGCTTTACAGAAATCCAAGTAGATGACATCCATTGCTTTTCCCTTGTCCGCTGATGCAGTCACTCCTTCATAGAAAGCCACTAGGTTGGTCAGGCAGGACTTGCCCTTGGTGAAGCCGTGCTGGCTGTCTCAAATCACCTCCCTGTTCTCCATGTGCTTGAGCATAGCTTCTAGGAGGATCTGTTCCATGATATTCCCAGGCACAGAGGTGAGGCTGACAGGTCAATAGTTCCCAGGGTCCTCCTTTCTTCCCTTTTTTAAAAATGGGCACAACATTCCCCTTTTTCCAGTCCCCAGGGACTTCACCTGACTGCCATGACTTTTCAAATATCATGGAGAGTGGCTCTGCTGAGCTTTCCCAACGCCCAATGTGTATTTATTCACCCACTGATTCTTTTTAGTCTAGCTTGACCAGGCTGCCTTGTGGAGGTCTCAAGCTTTCTGATCACACTGCTCTCTCACACGGGGTCTCACTAGCCATCCTGCAGTTCTGCAATATGGAGACAGTCTTGTGCAAGCAGTTTCAGATCACAGTTTCATCATTAAGTTCCTTAGCAACTCCACCTGGTCCAAAAAATTTGTGTCTGCTCTTTTCACCCATTTGTTTTCTGTTGTTGCCCAATGCTCTTATTTGAGACAGAGCCTCTGGTGCATCGCCCATAAAGACTTTCAGCGTGGGAAAGGCCTTGAGCTTCTCCATGATAAACAGATACAGAAAGATAATTTCATTTCTCTGCTCTGTCCTTATCTTACTTGAGCATTCATTCCTTTTATGCTTTGCTTTCTATCAGGTCTTCACATCTTCTGGCAGATGTCCTGCAACTGCTGTGTCTGGAAAAATGTTATGCTTTTTGCAAGTTATTCTTCAAGATCTTCTTTAGCCTTCCTTATAGCATTTTTACAAGTGACCTGGCAAAGTTTAGGATCCTTTCTATTTTTCTGTCAGGTCACAGCTTCCCAATTCAGTGTGCCACTGGCTGTCTTGTTCATGTTAATTCTGCAGAATGCCTAATATGTCCAGCTCATGACTTTCCAGGGCTTCAGAGGTCATTCTTTGCTGTCCTAGTGCACTCTGAAGCCATAGCACTTCTCATTTTACGAGCACCAGTGGGTCAGTGAAGAAAATAAGTAGTTCTGTGAGCAGCCAACTTAATGAAGCCTGCTTCCGGATGAACTGCTGTGAAGTGGTTGTATTTCCTAGGACTTAAAGTCTCATCAAAAAGCTTCCTGCAACTGGAGTATTCATAAAGCCACTCCTTTTAATACAGATTCTCTGTTGTGCAATAATATAATTGACCTTATGCTGCTGCCTTTCTCCCCCAAAAAAGGATTAATAATACTTTCTTTCTCTACCCAGCCACTGAAGTTTACAAAACTCAGAAAAAAAAGCTCTGACAAATTTGGTTGAAACTTTCTGATATATTCAGTATTTTTTAGGGGAAAATAAAAAATACATTTATATGGATAGCACAACCACATAGTTCTAATTTCTGTAAGAACAGAGGCAGAAAACAAAATCTTTCAAACAGGGAACGCAGAAAGAGCAAGTGGTGAGTCCTGTGACAACTATGGCAGCTGGCAACTGTATCCCTACATCAGTTTTCAACAGGCAGAATTTTTTTCCCGTGTCATGCTTTCGTCGTTTATCCAGAAAGCCCAGAGAGTGTCTTGATATCAGAGAGCAGCCCACACGCAGGACCCAGCTTACCTCCAGTCTGCCGCAAAGCACTGCCTGGTTGTGTCCTTTGGCCATGCCGCCTGAACTGTCTGAAACAGCTTCAACCTGATCACTGACCACCCTGCCTAGTACTCACTGGTGTTTGACCTCCCTTGCTGGTCCTCTGTCCTTGCAGACAAGTGTGTGTTGCAGCTGCCCATGGGCTCCAAAGACTCCCTCTCATGGTACGGGATCCTCAGAAGTAGAGGGAAAACAAAAAAATTGGACCTTGGAGACAGTTAGTGGATGTAAGGTACTGCCGTTGCTCCAGCACGTTGCTCTATCCCTTTTCTCTGATTCGGTTGTGTTACCCAACCAGTAAGTCTGACCCTGCCTGCAGTTTCTGTGCCTCACAAAGTGGTGATGGAGGACTATTTAGATAGAAAGCCTATGCAGATTAAAGTGTGCAAATTAATAGTAGTGTAAAGATAATTGCACCTCAACAGCCTCTCCTCCCTCATTCACCATCCTTTAACCCCTCCTTCAGATCATAGGGTACAGATAACAATTAGGCATCTGCTGTGCCTTGAACCACAACAGTTTTGACTTTGACTTTGCTACTGTACGCAAGTGTCTCTGTTACCTCATATGCTCCCTTCCTGCTACTTCTTGTGCTCCCTTTCTTTTGTTTTCAGTGTCCCTCATCTCAAACTCTGACTGTAAACATTTTGGGGTAAAACTGTCTCTTAGTTACACTTCCAGTGTATGCAGAAAAATGGGCAGTGGAATTTAGACTGCTGTAAAACAAACAAAAAAATAAAACTGAAGGCTTATCAGTTCTTCTGCAGTATTGGGAAAGTTCCTCCCTGAACTCTCTGTGACTCATTCCATCTAATGCTTGTTTTGTACATCGTGTTTGATAAGTTCTGTGTGAGTAAAAATGAAATCTGTGGCAAAATGGGGACATAAATCATCCATAAGATGGTTACAACTGTGTGTCATTTCAACTTCTTGCTGAGACTTAATTTTTCTAACTAAGTATGCAAAAGACATCCCCTGAAGTACTTAATAACACCACACTGATCTTTCCTATGGTGTAGCTGGTCTCACAGAGGCTGATTTTATGTCAAATTTACTATGACTGTGCTGAAGACAATTATATAGTAAACCAACAGATGAAGTAGACAGAATTAAAAACAAGCTGACAACTGTATATAGCTTCTTTAAAAAGTTAAATGGAGCAACAAACACAGTAAACGCCTAAGCGAGAAACCTCTGCTGCTTTTCAATTTCCTACAAAGAATGCTGATAAGGGCTTTTTTTGGAGTAGGGTGGGGGTTATAAACAAAAATATTATTACAGCTTTTGGCTGTGAAATAGCAGTCAGAGAAAGCCAAGAGAGATTTCAGAACATGTTTCTGTTCAGTTCCATGATTTTTTTTTTCCAATCAGATTTAATATTCTCTGCCTGTTTAAAATGCATTTAAACACACAGCATATGCAAACATCCTTCCTAAAAATTAGGCTTTTATCTCTGGTCAAAGAATATGCCTACAAAAATATAGGTTGTTAGTGGGCTCGCAGTAGAGAAGGAATGTTTGTTCCAAGCTCTACTCCAGAAATTTTGCTTGCCTTAAGGAAACTGGTCCTCCCTTTGCTTTCTGGCATGATTCTGATTTTGCTTTCTACTGCCACCTTTTTCAGCTATTCAGGTGGCCTTTGAAACAAGTACATACAATGTACTTGGAAAAAATATTGTTATTTCAAGAGGAACTTTAGGAAACAATGTTGGGTTTTTTTACATCTACTAGCAAGACACAGATTTCCACGATAAAAACAGCAGCATCCTTTGGTCTAATCAAGGTTTAATTGAGTTTGCACTGTCAGTCAGGCAAAGGGCTGAAGGAAACAAGGCAGGATTTTAGAGAGCAGCATTAAAGAAACACCATTTAGTAATTTCCAGAGGTTGCCAGCTGGTTGACAGAAGTGCTGCTGAGCTCTTTTTAAAACAAGCTTTTCTAATTACTAACGTTTCTGGTTTCTCTAATTATCTGCTCATTGTTCAATAAAAGACTAAGCACTTCTTTAGCATTCCAAATAAGAAATCGTAATATGCTAGTGATATAGCAATATAGCGACATATAAGCTGGCCCCAGCACCATTAGCAACAGCTGATGTCTCTCTCTATGCCAGCCTAGACCTCATCTGCCTCTCCAGCTAGAGAATATGATCCTCCACTTATTTTCTTTTTAATGCAGCTCACAGCATCTTCTGATGAACCAGTCAGCTGGTTTTGTTCCTCCTCTTCTTTCACACCTCTATTCTCCTAGTAACAGTGGAGATAAAATGACAGATATTTCAAATAAACAAGTGATTTTGTTTTTCAACAAAAAGCAAGAGAAGCTTTTCCTTTCAGAAAAGGGCAACAGGAGCATTTCATTTACTCTTGTCTTGTCATATGCCTCTGGAAAGCCACAGGAGTGCAGTTTGGGATAATTAAAGAGTTAAATGTTCATACTTGACCGCTACCTATGCTAGAACAGGATTCGTTCCTGTATTTCACCAGCCCAGCACACAAATCCCAGCCACCACTCCTTGGCTGGAATTAACAGCTTAGCAGCTAATTCACATAGCACTGGTTACCATTTTGCTTAGCACAGAATCCCATATCTTCCACCAGCCTCTGAACAGCAGCTCTTACAGGGATCAGTGAAAATATATTTATTTTGGTGACCGTTATGTCCCTGCACTGTAGATTAACATGAGCTTTTGAAAACAAGTATCAAACTTTTGTTTTTAGAAGTTACAGTGTTTGCCCTAGCATATATTCATCCAGTTTTCACTGCTAATGGATTCTGGTTATTGCACACTCAACAAAGTCAATAATTGCTTGTTATACATCCAAATCTTTCAAAAATGTTGCACTTCTTAAAGTACCTTTAGCATATCTGTTATTGCTTACAAGACTGACTTTGTTAAGGTCTTCATAACTGTGTATGCTTTTGGAATAGTAATTTGAAATTTTCTTCTGATGGGGATATGGCAGTAAGTCAACCTCATTCTGAAGTGTAAATCCATTGATATGACTACTGGTTTCTCATTCCCAAAGTCTTGCTTTCTTTTTGGTTTTATTTGAGATGCCTGTAGTTTGGGGAAGATTTTTATCAAATGTACTTCATGCAAATTGAATATAACCAGTAATTTGCTACTGTCTTTTTCACATCTGGAATGACAGCATTTCCTTCATCATTTGTCTCACTTTGCACTCACACTCCAACGAAAAGCCAGACAAGGGGCACAACTGCGGCTCAGCGTGCCTGCAGCAGCTGGAGGTTGGAGGGAGGAGACTGCTGCCCTCTGGACCAACCCAGAACATGTGCATGGTCTTCTCATTCAACTTTGATATACAGTGAGTTACAGTAATCCCTCCCAGAGGTGACAAATTGCAGGATTATTAAGGGGTTCCTATCCTGGCAGAGGCAACACAATTTTTCTTGCAAGCTAGAAGGGAAAAAAGTATTTTTTAGAGTTTCTGTGTTAAAGTGGTTGTCCACCTTCTCTTCAAGTCCAAGAAAGAAACACAAGCACTGGGCAAACCAGCATTAAGCAACATTTGATAAACGCACATATTTTTTTTTACAGAAAGGGTTTCTGTTTCCAGATCCAGCTAACATACCTTCACACTACACAATAGCTCAGGTTTATATTCAATTGTTGTAAATCAGTGCAGCCCCACAAATTGTCTGGAGGTGGGTAGCACTGGGTGACTAGCAAAAAGTGATCCTACTATGTGTCTGCCCTTAAGAAACACAATTAAAATCCCAACTGACTCTAAGGCATCATGGACCAGAGCACTGTACTAGGCAGAAAAGCACAGTGACAAACTGGAAGGCAATATCCTTCAAGAGCTTGACCGATTTCTCTGAGTTTTACAGAGATAGTGCCTACTCCAGCTTGAATTTTCTGTTCAAAGTGATTGTAGAAAGAAAATAAAACACTTCTCCCATTGCATTCCTGTTTCCTCAAATTGAGCTTTTATTTCAGGATCTTTTGTTATAACCTCAGTTCCAGTACAATACAGATCACAAAAAATGAACCTAATATTTCTGCAAGGAGGGTGTGGAAATTTCATCTTGGTAAGAGAAATGGAAGCCTGGTAACAGATTGATGCATGGATCATCAGTGCATCAGACAGGTGATTTCTGAATTAGTATGGTGTTTTCTTAACATATATTTCCTAAATACATTTTTTCCTGGTGTCTTGCCATGTCAAAGTCAGAATTTGCCAACAGCCATAAGCAATGCTCTTTGGTTTCTCCTGTGGCAATCAGGCAAACATAACTTACACAGTAGTCAACCACAGTAAAGATATCATTGGATCATTGTCTGCAACAATTGTTAATTCTTAGGATTTAGAAACCAGGGTATCTTTAGTTGTTGCTTTGATGACCCAAGCACAGTGCAGGGGTATATAGTACAATCCAGTAAGAATTGTCATTATCTATCTATTGCAAATAAAAATATCTTTGCTCTTTGGCAGAGGTCTGTTATTTCATCACTGCAATTATACGTTTTCCAGGAATTTCTGAGAATCAGACTGTTATTTTAACAGACAAGACTTCCAAATTTATTTTTACTCTTCTTCATTCATTTTGTTTGTAATATGACTATAAAAAAGCTGGTTTACAATAATTATATAGATAGTATCAAAACAACACTCAACAACCTCTACTTTACCTCTTTACCCCAGCTCTACTCCATAGCTCCAAACAGCAGAAGTTATTGGCACCCTTTGTATGATACAATTTTAGCTGTGTGTGCTTAGTCTAAAGCCTTGGATGTTGACAGAAAGATTACAGGGGTTTTTATTCTGACCTTGACCAAAAAGGTAAGTGCTAGCAGTTTTGCATCATCAGAGAAAGGTGACTAGTATGTGGGTTAGGATTTGGAGGCAGTACTTCTAAAAGACACCATTTCACCTCCCCACTTAATCCCAAGGAGAAATGTAGAAATGAGTGACAGTTTTGCTGCTGATCTGAATGCGACCAGGTTTAAATGGATACAGTGCAAATAAATGTCATTCCTGTAGCAGAAATTTGGTTTTTATGGAGGCTTTGGCCCATGTCCTCTCGCTTTCACCCAAGCTTGTTCAAAACACAGATGCTAGGATACAGTGGTAAACCTCAGGCATCAACCTGAGAGGCTGTGCTTAAGGTATGTTTTTAGATGGCCGTCCAACATGAGTGCACAGAAAATCATCTGGCTTCCTCTGTAAAGCAGACTGAATTTCCAAGCCATGCGTACTTTTTTCTTCCATAGTTGTCGTATCCAATTCCCCTTGAATGCAGCACATATACACATAAACATAAACACTTATGTATATATATATAGTCTTGTCCATAAACCCCACTCTTACTTTGTTTCATGATTTCTTAGTTAACAAAAAGTTCCTTTTGCCAAATTTTCCAAAATCTGCTTTATATACTCATTAAGGTAATGATGAATTTGCTCTTGAAGAATAATCAGGATCCCACTGAGCTTTTTATTTTGGTTAATTTTGAAAGTGCTGGAAAGATTGCTACAGTTAACCAATGCAATCGTTTTGATAAAGGCCACTTTTATTTTTGGTACTTCTCTTAAGTGCTAATACTTACACTTTAATGAGACAGTAATTCAGTTTCAAAGTGGTAAACTATGAAGCCAAAGGCTTATAGCATATCCCAACAAGGGAAATTGAGCCAGTTATCCTACCACTGTGAAAAGTAATGCAGTGAGTTTTAGAAACAGGAATAGGGAAATTGCACTTCACTGGGGCATTTTATCTTCCTGGTGTTCTGAAAAAAATTGCATTATAATCACAGCACTGAGAAATGAGACAGTGGCTGCATCCCTCACTTTCCTGGAACATTGGTGCTGTGGGATCTTGACCAAGTTGTTCACATCCCCCTGTCCAGAAGCAGACTTTCAGCACAGTGACATCAGAATTCACTGTCTTCTCTTCCACTGCTCGCACAAAGACTTGCATAATGCCCAGATGGGAAGGAGCATCCCTTTCCTGGGTGCTCAGAGGAGACAGAGAAGGAGCTGGTCTCTGGTAGCTGGCTGAGCAGCACAAGAGAGTGAGATGCCACCAGACGCACGAGTAGCACACTGGGCTGTGGAGCTCCAGGAACTGTCAGAGGTGCCTGTCTGCTCAGCCCGTGGGCTCATGTGGCATGAAGAAAGGCATTTTTGTGCCTGGTGGGTGATATCTGCCCAGATTGGTTAAACTAGCCTACTGCTTCCAAGAATCTGGACTGAGACATCCTACAAGAGTCCAAGCTGGCTTTCATCCACAAAAGACTCCAGCAAGGAGGAATGGAGAGTCTTCCCAGCAGCACGGTCCTCTGAAGATCATGCTGTTCTGCAATATGAGACGGAAAAGTAGGAAATGATCAATTCAGGTCCATCTGCATATCCACAAAGGCCAATTAGAATAAGAAAGGCAGTTTCTTTATGACAGCCAGGTAATGAGGGGCTGACATGCCATCTCACTCTCACTGCAGATGCATAACTAAGCCTCCCATCTGAGGGAAGACATTATCCCTCTGTACTTTCCTTGGAAATAGAATTTGACAAATGTAAATATATTCTACTAGAGGAAATACTTCACTGCGTTATAAGTCTCCCTTATTATAGCTGTGGAGCTCAAAACAAAGACAAGAAGCAGTGCAGGGCAGCTGGTGTTTGTCCTGTCAACAGCAACTAATTTCCTCTCTGGTATTGCTGCATGGTCACCTTCACTGACCCTATTGCCTGTAATAACACTACTCCTATCCCTTAATATGGGGTATTATATACTTTACTCTAATGGGGATGTTCTAAAAGATACATAAAACCAGAGATCCCATCTACTCTGAAGATCCAAGGGTCCTTTCTAGAATGCAGATTTTTCCATGCACCCTACAGTTAAAATAATTATTTCTCTTTTCCCCATATTGTAGAGCATGTGCTCTTTGCTAGGTGAATATTGCATCTGACCTCAAGGTGGATTTGTTTCATCAGTACTGCCTGTATATCACTTGCAAAGCACTTAGGTATCCTTCAGGGTAAAATGTACTGCATTCTGCTTTATTTCATATTGTGTCCTTGCCTAGATCCTTGAAAGTTTTTTATTACTTGGCATATGTTGGTTGGGTTTTTGTCCATGATCAGTTTAAACGCAATGTGTCCCTTGTCCAAGTTAATTACATGGTTGGGTTAATGACTCATTGCTTCAGGCACTTGAGTGGGGAACTTAGCCAGTCATTAATGCATTGGCTATTTTATTGCCTCTAAGCTCAAGTTTCCCTCCAAAAACCTAGACTCCAAAGTGGTTATCTTCATCAGAATCAGGTGAAGGTAGAAGATCCAGTCAAAGACCTTTTCTTATGCAAAACTGCCACTGAATTCAGAAGCTACTGGATTAGATGCATAGCAAACTAGATAGCTAAGAGTCAAGGGAATTATATCAGATTAATAACAATGTGACAGAGGGCTGAATTCACAGCCTGTTTGGGATAGCATCTGCTGGCTGGAGAGCAGGAAATGAGACCACTGAAATAAGCAATTATAAAATCTCTGTGGAACACTTCACATAAAGCTACGTCAGGCTACATTTTTGAGTGAAAAAAACATATAATGCAGAAACCATAAAAAACCCAGTCAACTTGAACCAGAATACTCAGAAGAAATTGAGCAAGAGTTTCATAAGTTGTGGTCTGTGGGAAACAGGCATTACATTTGTTTCTGGGAGAGAGATGCCCATCCATCACTGCAATTCTGTGTAGAAGTGAACAAGAAATCCCCTTCAGCACCTTTGAAAATCCCCATCTGTTTAAAAAAATAGATGTCATTGACCACTGGAGGCATTTTTTCCTTTGAGCACAAGAAGCAGAGGGAGAGAGGAAGTGGAAGGCTCATGTGCAAGTTTCATTATGATGCTAATTATAAACTCCTCTTCTGAGCTGGTTAGCACTTATTTCGATTAGCTGATGATCAAGACCATTTTCTGTCAGAATTCTGGCAGTTCTAGTGAAATGAAATAGTTTTCTCAGGCAGCTCTGCTCCCCTTCTTAGGTAAGCCAGTTCTGTGCAAGCCTGAATGCATCTGTGTTTGTATACCGTGTCCCAAAGGCAATGTTTGTTTTCTTTGTTTCAGTAGAGAGAGGAATTGGTTCTCTCATGTTTTATTCATGAAAGTATATCTTGTGAATGTGGCCTCCAATATGTATTAGAGGCAAAAATATCACTAACAGTAATGCCTGAAAGACTCTTTACTTGTGTAACAAATGGACACACAAATTAAATTACCACTGGTAATGCATGCCCACTCCATAATCGTATCCCAGTTTGGAATGCTGCTGAAGCAATTATCTTAGTTCAGAATTGCAAATCAATGTTCATTTTAATCAGGAAAGTGGGACATATCATCTTAAACAAAGACAGTAATACAGGTCTGTAACATGTCTGACAAATTACTGTCAGGTTGGCAGAATGTATCAAATTACCGTCTTGACACCCAGCCTTAAAATGAAACTCTAGCTAAGCAGTCCTTTTCTTTGTTCATTCCCAGCAGCCATATTTGGTTGCAGAACTGCTAATTAGAACAAAGATTTTGCTTTATTTTCTTCTTTAGGACATTGTCATTCTAGCTAGATCCAGCCCTTATATTCATTCACCTGGAGAAATGATTAAAGACAATGGGAAGCAATTATTCAGTTGGTGATATCCTATTCTTATTTAATCTTATTGACACTGAAATGTTTAAGTGCCAGGGCAGGGTGGTAGCTGAACTCATCCAAGCAGGTGCACCAAATCAACACATCAGTTCATCTTTCCTAGAGTCCCACAGTACCACAATCTGTGTCTAGAAATCAGTCTTAGCTGTGGTTTAACATCACTACTACAAGCCGTCGCTTCTTCACCTGATGCTTAGCTCAGTCTGGTGTCACCATTGATCTAAGAGCAACAAGCCAGGGATCAGAGATGGTTCAAATTCTTAGATTCTCATTTAGGAGAGCAACTCCCATCCACTGACTTTCAGGGAGATGCTGGCTGTGACCCCCATTACTGCCTCAGCGGATTCCAGGGCAGTGTGCAAAGTTATCTCCTCACACCCGGTTGCTGCGCTTCTCTCTTGCAGATTATGGTTCCATAGCACAACAGATCCCCAGTGCCCCAGTCAATCCAGTTCTGCTGGTTTCGGCAAAGGCACCAAATTAGTTAAGGTAGCCCAGAGAGGCATGCATATTCCCATCTGCAGACCTGGCCCCAAAGGCATCGACTTGTGGCAGAGAACCTGGGCAGACCTAGGTCTCATCTGCCTGAGACTTAGCTCCTAAGTGTCATTTGTACCTTTGAAAATCTTTCTTAAATCACTTTTCTTAATGACTTCTGTCCCCCATGTCACTTTGGCATGACTGAAAACTTGACTCAAGATCTTATATTGACAAATTACTATTTCACAACAAATATGATGTATTTTTATGTCAACGCACTGAAAAGGAAAACCAGTTTTTAATAAAGAAAGCCTAGTGCCAAACTGTAGATGACACTCTGCTTTCCAACTAATCTTAAGTAATCTGGTTTGGCTAAAGATTTATTTCTTTCATACCATTCACATTCTTTGTGCATATGAAAGACCTCTCAAAGAAAACAGAGCCTTCTATTTTGCAGGAACTGAATGGTTTTTAGAGGTCACCTAAAGAAGGTAAAACTGTTTCTTATTTTCATTGTGTTGTTAACATGTCCCTAGCCACAAGTTTCAGCCAACACTTTCACGGAGAATTAAACCCTGCTAGAAACTAGTAACTGACTATTCTGTTGTACACATGCAGAATACAGGAAAATACTTGCAAGCTGAGGAACTGTGAGAACTTTAGAATAGGGATGTCTTCTCAGCTGTAAAAATAGTGTTACTAACAAGCACTATAACGTGAAAAAGCATCAAGTGCAGCTATCATTTCTCCTGAGATTCAGTATATGCCCTTCTACCTCCTTAATGCTTTCCAAATATTTCACCTTTTGATATCAGAACTTGAAAATTTTAAGTTCCCAGCAGAAATAAGTTTAAAATAGGTCTTTGACTTCCATTCCCAAAATTCAGCAAGGATGGAGGTGGCTGCACATTGCACAGGCAACAGATAGCTGTTTCTTACCTGCTTTCCTGAGGTGGTTTAAGACTAATGAGATGGCATTACATCTGAATTAACAACTAAGAAAAATTTTCCTAACAGGCCCAAGCAGGTCCAAGAAGCAACCACAAGGGAAATAACTTTTCCTATCTTGCTCTCTCCAGGCACCAGAGCAGCTGTAGATCTACTCTTCCATGAAGTCTTGTTCAGCTCCAGAGCCACTTCAGAATTTACAAATATTAAAGCTCCTGTTTTCTTGATTAGACAGAAGTAATGTCAGACAAAACAATAACAACAAAAACCAAACGAACCCTGAGGAAAATAAACAAAAAGATCAAGAACTAATCAAAGGACCTTGTTTCAAATATTCATGGACTGTTTATGCCAGAGATTACATGCATGGCCTACAGGAATTAAAACTCATAAGAACTGTAAATTCCTTTAAGGAAGGGAATATGTCTTTTTATTATAGTTATGCGCCTATATGCAAATACGTATGCATATATATATATATGAATTTAGTATGCCAGCTATTAGGATTAGTTGAAAGTCTAGCTTTGTTTGATGTTCTTAAAATCCCTTGAGTCAATGAATTATGGAAGGATCCCAACTTTTGAAGTTCTTCTAACTTAAAACACAATTCCAGCTTTTATGATTTCAGTGCAGAGTTCATGCAGAAGAACCTAAGGACTTTGAGATCCAGAAGGCATACAAAAAAACTAAGTCAGGCATTTTGTTTTAAAATATTATTTTAAGCCAATTTGAACAATTTCATGGCAGTGGCAAATAATTCTACACATTTTGGTGTTGGCAAGTTTGTATCAGCTCCCAGGCTCTGATCCACAGACTTCAGAAACTACCATATTTAATGGTATCGAAATTTCTGTTTCTTTAATTCAATTTAATGTCAGAACTTTCAAAGTGAGGCATTCAGTGGACACACTGCTCTCCATGTCTCCAATGCTGAATTTCCAAAAGAAAGAATTTGAGGTTCAGTTACCTGAAACCTATAGTCATCCCAGAGTAGATGATTTCTGTATGCTCTCCCAGTGAAAAGCTAGTGATGAACTACATATGTTTACTCCACGTTGATGTTTATTTAACTACATTATCTGTACAAACTTGTATAAATGACAGAGGTGTTTTGCAGTGATATGGGCACATGCAGATGCAGTTCTCAGTGGCTTAGGATGATGAAATCTGGGCTGTTCAGTCTCTCCCAATCCTCCACCCTTCTCTGGTGCTAGCATTCACGTCAATTTAACCACAGGTGAGCCACTTCAGAGAGCTGTGAAAACTGATACTTCTCTTTTTTTTGCTGGATTAACTTCAGGATTAGCTTTCAGCAAAATGACCTTCCTGAACTGGCTCACCAGGGGCCACACAAGAGCTTTGGACGGCACCCTGCCATGTGACTCATTTATCTGTGTCATCACAACACACCTCGAGCATGTTCTTTTCTTTGGCTGGTCTTTATAAGTACTTCCAACTGTTGTCTACTGTATGTCATAAATAAATGCATTTGTTTGCATTCCCCCTACCTTACTTGAGTTACAATTCTTTTTAAGGCAACTGGGTAAAAGACAATGTTTTTCATCCCGGGAAACAGGGTAAAAGGGCACTTTATGAATTTCTAGAGCTTCCCATCATGCACTCCAGAGCATCCAAAGCATAGCAGAATGCATCCTATTGCAGCTGCAGGGGCCAAATGGCAAGCTGGTATCACAGAGGCCAGGAAAATCAGAATCATCTTTCAGTAGCCAGTGATAACTTCCTGGCATACAACACAGACATAAGGCGCGTGCTTAAGTGCTGAGGCTCTAGGCACTATGTGCCATTAGACAGATATTTTAGGATTCCCCATCTCTCAGAAAGCAAGTGTTCTCTGGGGAACGTAGAGGGACACGCCATCTCTGATCATGGGAAAACAAAATTTGAGAAAGGGCTGAAAAGCAGAGATATTGTGGAGGGAAAATCAGATGGTGAGAGGGAAATAAAGGGGAAGACGGCTAGGGAAAATGCCAGCAGCAAGACTCCAGAAGTCAAAGCGTACAGAATACCAGAAGTTTCTGAATCTTTAGATGAGAGTCATCTAGCACAAGGCTTGTGCTATCTAGAGCCACAGGGCATAAACTTTGCTCTAAAAATTCCTTCATCATAGTAGGATGCATTTCTACTACTAAGGTTATTCAATATTTGTTTTAGTGGGGCTGCCTTGGCTCATGATATGCACTGCTAATCACAGCTCTCAAATTAAAATAATTAATAAAAGGATCTGCTGAGCACAAGCCTTGTTGGTAGACCAGATAGTACAACACAGTCTCCTATTCTACTTGCGGGAGAATTGTGAATTGTGGTGTTCAATTTTATTTCCCCCAGCAGTGCTGCTGCCATGGCTTCTACAACATACAGGGACAGAGAAGACTCAGAGAAATAGTTAACTCTCAACCATGTCAGGGGGGCTTCTAGCACAGGTGGAGCAAAATACTTGTTAAAGATCAGAAAAAAGTATTTTGAGGAAGAAAATAGCCTGAGGAAAAGGGTGGCCTGCACACATTCCTTTGCACAATACACAAAACAGACAAAAGAAGTGTATTAATACAGAAGTACTCAGAAAAATCACTTATTAACCCATGACTGACATCTGTGTCTTCACTTGATGGTGTTTGTAATTTCTGCAGTATTTATGTTATCCTACCCCAATCACCTTCCAAGTGACTGAATAAAACTGCATATGCCTGTGGCCTAGATAAAGCTTACTAAATTACATAGGATCTTGGCAAGATCCTAAAGTCATGAGGATGAGTTTGTCTAGATTTTAAAACACGGGAAAACACTTTTGAGAACTGCTTTACACACAAAAATTTCCTAGAGCACAAGTAGCAAGGTTACCTAAACAGATATGTGTCAAATTTAGGTTAAAAAAATGTATCTTCTGCAGTTATAATCTCATTAGCTGGTTTTGTCTTTACAGAAATCTCTCTCAGTCTTTGTCAGCCGCCACCAGACAGGTGACAACAGAGCTAGCTAGCAAGTTGTCTCACTGACAGCCTCCCTAATTGCCACTGCTAGTGGAAGCCCCCTTTCAGCCCCTGTCCTTGCTTTTGGTCCTTTGCTGAGCTAAAGTGGAGGTGTGCCATGCGCAGTCTTGTACCTTTTTAACGTTGTTGCTAGCAGGCCAGTGCTTCCACAGATTGTGCCAGTTCATACCTGGAGGAGGTGATACCTGTGCAAACCATACTCTATTGCTGGGGGATTTACAGGGTTGCAGAAATCTTACCAGAGAAGAGACCTCACAAAGTGTATTCAGGTAGAAACCTAACTTCTCATTCCATCATGTGCTGGTAAAGAAGGTGGTTTGCCACAGCCACATACATTTTTGGGCATCCATGCGGCAGGGTTAAATACATCCTTTTAGAAAGCATAAAGCTTTCCAGGAAATAGATTTCCAGGCTAAGCATTGCTGTGTGTCTGAGTTTTCAGCTTTTTTCTTCTATAAGAAGCCTGAAACTTTCTACTATATTGAGATCAGTCAAAGGAAAGGACCTCTTTTTATCCATAAAGTATCCTTTCACAGCTCATGAAAATGTCCCCTCCAAGAGCCAGATATTTGGCTGGTATATGCTCAATTCCACTAACTTCCATAAAGCTAAGCTGACATGTTCCTGGTACCAACAGATACCCTTTGATGCCTAGTGCAGATGGAGCCTGTGTTCTTCTGTTTCGGTCTGTGCGTCATTCACCTACTGCCAGCAATTTGGTGCAGGGGGTGGTTGGGGCAGGGGGGTGGTGTGGTGTGTGTGAGATACCCACAACAGATACAACTGCATATGTAAAGCCAACTTCTGTACCTAATATAACCAAGGCAGGTGACTGTCTTCTTGGATCATTCTGCTTGCTACTACACACAGTGCGTTTTTTTTACGGAGTTCAGGATTTAACTCCCTAAATTCGTTCATTTCCAACACATTTATTCCTGCTTCTGCTGATAACTCTCCACAGCCACTGGCAGAGAACTAGGCTGTCCAGTATTAGTCTTCCCTGCCATAATGAAATCTGATTTTTACTTTGGCATTCTGTAGTGAAATATAAGCAAAACGTATACTTTTGAAGCATAGAAAGGGACCACTATTTTGAATTTATCATCAAAATGTTAAAAAGTTCTTCTGCTCCAAGAAAACTAAAACCTGCTAATTTACATATTAATAGACCTTTTATGCTTAGGAAGGTAACAAATGCAATCTTTGGCCAGATGCAGAGAATTAATTACAGCAAGAGAAAGCATCCTATGAAATACACAAAGCAAGCTCTGAAGAGTCTGAAAGAATATTATTGTCAGTCAAGTTTCAGTGTATAGCATAATACTACAGGAAGAGGGAATTGTTTTGTGTCTGTTGCAGGGCTTTAGAGAAAGAGAGACTAGATAGACATTTAGTATGTGCTGTCCATTTGAGACACTGTACCAAAGCAGATATAAAAGATAAAATGAATACACAGAAGGACACTAAGCCTACAATGTTAAGTTCTTTATCCACCTTGGAAGCTGAAAACCTGTGAAAGAGCTCAGTACCAGCAAACAAACCGTCCAATTCAAGGAGAAAAAAAGCCCTCCAAAAGGTAAATGAGTTACTGAAGAACAAATAGGGGAAATACCTCCCTCAGAGCTACTGTTGGCCAGCAGTATGGATACGGCACTGTCAGAGACAGAGAGCTCTTGGAAAAGGCATCAAGCAGAAGTGATCATTTACACCACCACAAGTCACCAGGACCAGAGATTTCATCTAAGTGCTCTGTGGCAAATTAAGAATGAAGGAGCAAGAATATTAACAGAAATACTTAATCTTTTGCTGGAAATCAGCTGGTGTTCCTTCATCCAGAATATTGCAAGCCAGGTGGCATTTCTGCATGATCAGTTATACTTGATGAATAGGTAATTAAGGTGAGTCATGAAACATCTATTTATCTCTCCATCTTTATTCTTAAACTGTTGCTTCGTCACTGCATTATTTAACAAGAATGTCCTCTGCCAGAGACAAACCCATGTGATTCTTTGAACGTACGCCCACCCTTCCTGGTTTATTAGAATTCTTTGAGCTAATACAGATGTAAGAGAAAGGCAATCCTTTCTGATTTATTTCTGCCTTTCAAAAGCATTGGGTAGTCCACCGACAGGAAGCTGCTGGCATAGGTAGTTATATCATTCCCTCACATGTACTCACATGTGGCTCCACCAGGAATTGGCAGCTGGTCAAGATGTAAAATACAAAATGTTGATGAAGGCTTTCAGCACTGACAGAGCCCATTCAGTCCCATGAGAAACATGAAGGCTCTGTGCAGCACCCACAGATATTATTGAAGTATATCATCAGCTTCACTGAATTTTGAATGAGGTCCTGCAGCCATCACTGATCTGTATATGTGTTTAAATCCCAGACATACACATATATATTTTAAATCATTCCTCCTTTTGTGAGCCACTTTGCTGCTGCACAATTTCCTCTGGTCCATCAGCTTCCCAGCCATCAACAAAACCTTTGTTAGATCCTATTAGCTTATCTCCTTGTTGGAAGTAGTTTCTCTCTTCCCACACCTTTGTTTTTTATACTGTTTATTCATCCTACTTGCCAGTTATGAGCACAGTCGAGTGGTCTGATCTCATAGCTGAGAACTAGGTGTTTCTTAGCCTCGTTCTCTGCGTGGTACACAATGTTCAGGCTTCACTGGGCTGAAGGAGTTGACAGGGTGCGTGTGAGGAATATGGTCCTGGAAGTGCTAACACTGTTACGCTTCCCAGCTGCTGAAACCTAAGTAATCAAAGCAAAGGCAAGCATGTGCTTGTGTACATTGCGTAACCGGGGCCTTGAAATTTCCTCCATCTACAAAACCAGAATCACATATCTTCCTGGTCTCACAGAAAACACAGAAATCACTTTATATGATACACAGAGAGTGATTTAAAGACACAAAGCAATGACTAAGCACTAATTTATATTAGTCTCACCCTGTACTTCTGGTACGGTCTGGACAATCATGTTTCCAAGCACTGACTCTTCTCATTTAGGTGCTTGCAGTGTTTCTGAAGTCTGGTTGCTATTTGCTAGAAAACACTAAGTATGTGTTGACATTTCAAGTGCAAGTACTGTAATTCGTATTACAGTGTTCCAAATGCCACCAGTGTTGTTTTTCTGTGCTCTCAAAACCTTCTAGCTTCCCTCTGCTCAGTCATTATCCTTTTAAAATAGGTTTTTGCCTTTCTCTGTCCTTACCCACTCATAATTATTGCTTCTACCCGTATCACATATCCTATCTTCAAAGTCTGCTTTTGTTTTCATGTACGGATTTCAGCAAAGTCTAAGGCATCCTCCAATACTTCTGTTAGAAGATGGCTTGCAGAAATAAATTGTTCAGTGCAAATAATCTGGTATCCAGTCTGTCACAAAATAAAAGTGCAGAGCA
The DNA here is from genome assembly GCF_030463565.1 of Pelecanus crispus. Lineage (NCBI taxonomy): Eukaryota > Metazoa > Chordata > Aves > Pelecaniformes > Pelecanidae > Pelecanus > Pelecanus crispus. The sequence continues at coordinate 121,346,632 of NC_134643.1, forward strand.
ATCTAAGAATACTTGGCTTTCCTGAATAAATAGTTGCATTGGAAATTTGGGAGACCTAAGATTTATGATTTGACAACACAAAGACAAGACGTAGTAAACTTCAATGTTAATAGTAAATCTAAAAATAAATATTCAGATGTATAAATAAAACATGGGTGTGGGGTTTTAGCTAAAAAGGGGCAGGAAATTCATCTTTTTTAACAAGAACTCCAGTTTATTGAAAATTGAATTTTGTTTTCAGCCATTATTAAGATTGATTGATTGGTTTAGACCTCAATACACTTCCCGTGGCTAGCAATTGCATTATTGCTACTGCTAAACATGCTTCTGAAAAAATAAATAGCAATTTTAATTCATTCAGCTACACATACGGTCCCTGTTCTTATAATTAGCTTGAAAAATAAAACAACTATGTTCTATTAAGATTTAATACTTATCTGCAATAAAGCATAAGAGCTTTTCATAGTTTGACTATTACGTAGAATGTTATGAATATTTAGAAGAGATTGGCTTTTCTGCCCTTCCCCTGGGTCACCTTACCTTCTCCCTTAACTAAAGATCAATTAATCATTTTGTACAGAACCGCCGAAAAAAAGTAAACATTCCAGAGCAGTACAAACCCAGTATTTCAGCTGTTCTAAAATCATGTTATTAAACAGTTTTTAGCCCAACTGAAGTTTTAGTTATTAATCCAGCTAAAAATTTGATCTTCCTATTTTCTTTCTTCTTTGATGGTACAATAGTACCATTAAATAGGTCATCAAGTCTTACATAAATCATTGGCTTTATGGCTTTCATCAAGGCGTGATTTTTTCTTCACCTGAAGAAATCATGCCCAATAAAACAAAAATCTGGCCATTTCTATTTCTGATTTCCTTCTCTTAATATAGAATATTAGTAACCATTTTCAAAGTGTTATTGATTTCCTGGAGCCGCAATGCTCTGCTAAGAAAGCAAGCTGCATAGTGAAAAACATGACATTATCCCAATATGTAGATACCACTATTTTATTCTGCTGATGCCAGATGATAACTTTTTATGCAACCAACTGCATATACTCATAGGCATACAATGTAAAATGAAAGTTCAATGATAAATGCACCGACATTCTATTTAAAATGTGATGGGAAGATAAAAAACCTAGATGTGAGAGTTTTACATCACGTTGTTGGAAAGATTTCTGCAATACTCTGGCATTAAAAAAGAATCTATTCTTGTTAAATCATTTAGAGAAGGAAAAGATCACACCAATAACCATTACTAATTTAGATCCTGTGAAAAAGATTATCTTTTGCTGTCTGCTAGTTTGGAGGTTGAAGTTAACTAGCTAGGGTAATTCTCATAGAAGTGCTAGCAACCGCATCTTCTACCACATAAATAAAGCAGGAAAATATGGTAGTGTCAGACCTCATTAAAAACACAGTTTCAGCTCTCCTTCTCATGAAAATTAGTCTTCTGCAGTTATTCTGTCTGTCTCTCCGGCTCCCCCAGTAACTCTAGTACCTCTCAGCCAATTTCAATCCTTTTTGACGCAGGGGTCAAAGCCTCAAGGATAGATTAGTTACTTCAGGGGAAATGTTTAAAGAGAGTCAAAAAAAAAAAAAAAAAAAAAGCCACTATGGGGGGAGAGGCAAGTGGCCTGGGCAGCAGATCTTTGGTGGTGGGGTGGCTTTACCCAGCCGTGCATCCATGTCTCCTACCCACTGGAGAAGATATTTGGCAGCTTGCACTGCCTGTGCCCAGCTGCCCCTTAGCACTAGCTGCTGTAAGCAGAGTAGTAAGCCAACCTGGGCGAAACCTGGATTCATTAACTCCCCTGCTGACAGGACAACACAATTTAAAAAAGTCCCAAAATGTATCTTAAAGGGAGGAGTGGATTTTCAGCTGCTAATTAGGGAAGTAAATACACAGTGAGTAAACTGTACTTGATTATGTCCTTCTAATCTTTGGAAAATCTCCATGTTTAGCAACATTTAGTCTACTAATGATATAACAGATTGTGTAATCTGGAAACATTTTTTAAATTATGGAAAATAATTTCAGTGTACATGGCCATCATGTCTCTACCACTGTCTGTGTGTGTGTGCGCATGTGCACACGTGAGTTGGGGGGGTTGTTCCAGAAATGCCAAAGGAGAAAGAACACCCAACACTGAATTTCAGCAGGCAGTTGCAGGCTGTTATCCATCCCTATATGAAACTCTGAGCAACTGAACAAGCATCTCCAGGACCACTGACAGTTGATCCCGATTAACTATAACTGACGCTGACATGTCTGATGCTTAAAAGATCTATCGGTCATAACAAGAAGCTTTCCATTGTCTTCAATAAGCTTTGACCTTAACCCTCACTCCTAACTCACGGGTGTACTAATAACAACTTAAACATTTATCTCTGAAGTCTCACATCCCTATACCTTTATTTCACCCTGAAAGGTTTTAAGGGTGTTTTGGCTCTCCGTGTGAAATGGTATCAGTCTGAAATGATATGCTGATACCAGCAGGCCAGCTGTGTCATGGGTTTACAAACAGTGCATTACACAGGAACGCTCAAGTCTCTCTTGAAGGATAACTTGTCATGGGCACCACTCAAAGAAAGATTAGCATGTAATTAGCTCTTGGCAGTGGAGTGTTTCCAAGCTGTGGGGTGTCAAACAGCTTTTTGGGTGGCACACAACCAGGTAATGGGTGCAGTGAGCCCAGGGAGAGGAAGTTGCTGCTGCTCTGCTCAGAGACAAGTGTTCAAAAAATGGGTAGATGTGGCACTTCGGGACATGGTTCGGTCCAGTCTACCCTTGATTGGTTTAGTGTGGACTTGGTAGTGTAGGTTAGTGGTTGGACTGGATGATCTTAAAGGTCTTTTCCAACCTAAACGATTCTATGATTCTATCAAAGTCAGTGCTTTCTGTTGCCTGTGTTAACCAACACTTCATCGTCTTGCACACATCCCTCAGCAAGTCAAATCTCTTACTCCATGTCGTGGTTTAGCCCCAGCCAGCAACTAAGCACCACGCAGCCGCTCACTCACTCCCCCTACCCCGATGTCCCATATGGCCAGTGTGAAAGTCTAATGGGGAGTAGAGACTAACAGTGGACTATCGTGGCCTGAACGAAGTTACACCGCCGCTGAGTGCTGCCGTGCCAGATATGCTAGAACTTCAATATGAACTGGAGTCAAAGGCAGCTAAGTGGTATGCCACAATTGATATTGCTAATGCATTTTTCTCCATCCCTTTGGCAGCAGAGTGCAGACCCCAGTTTGCTTTTACCTGGAGGGGTGTTCAGTACACCTGGAACCAACTGCCCCAGGGGTGGAAGCACAGCCCCACATTGGCACCAAAAAAGGACTGTCATGGTTTAGCCCCAGCCAGCAACTAAGCACCACGCAGCCGCTCGCTCACTCCCCCTACCCCAATGGGATGGGGGAGAGAATCGGAGGAGTAAGAGTGAGAAACACTCCTGGGTTGAGATAAGAACAGTTCAATAATTGAAATAAAGTAAAATAGTAATGATAATAGTAACAGTATAATAATGATAATAATAATAATGATACACGAAGCAAGTGATGCACAATGCAATTGCTCACCACCCGCCGACCGATACCCAGACAGTTCCCAAACAGCAATCATTGCCCCCCGGCCACCCCCCCCCCAGTTTATATACTGAGCATGACGTCATATGGTATGGAATAGCCCTTTGGTCAGTTTGGATCAACTCTTCTGGCTGTGCCCCCTCCCAGTTTCTTGTGCGCCTGGCAGAGCATGGGAAGCTGAAAAAGTCCTTGACTAGCATAAGCAGTACTCAGCAACAACTAAAAACATCAGCATGTTATCAACATTCTTCTCCTACTAAATCCAAAACACAGCACTATGCCTACTGCTAGGAAGAAAATTAACTCTATCCCAGCCGAAACCAGGACACTCCATAAACTCCATTTCTTGACAATTACTTTGATAATCACTGCATTTTCCTGCTTGAAGAACATGCACAAATGTGGACTTGGCAAGCAGGGGCAAACACTGGTGTAGGGAAGTCACATCCCAGCACAGCAGCATGGACATCTGGAAACCCATGCAATCCCTCTGCTGCAGAGGGGATGGAGTGCCAGGGGCAGCTGTGAGCATCCACGGCGTGAGCTGATCATCTCATCAGAGCTTTCCACCCGGCGCTGTGCAGAGCAGCACCCCTCATGGTCACACTCACTGCCCCTATCCTGGCCGGCTGTGGCCAAGCCGGAGGGCAGGAGGACTCCAGGAGATCTTCAGGCTTGAACACAAGGTACCTGGGTTAGACTCTGCTGGATGGGAAACATCAGGACAGCGCACCAAGAGCCTGCGCAACCTCTTCCACTCCCCTCAGGGTCTGGCTGCCAGTGCCAGACATGGTGCCGGCTCTGACATGGTGCCGACACACAAGCCAGCTGCAGCCTTGTCCCCCTCCAATGCTGCCCTCACCCTGGGGGGCTGCTGTCCCAGCCAGGCCTGGGGCCCGCAGTGGAGCCTGGTGATGGCTGGGCTGTGGCCAACCCCAGTCACCATGGCTGGCTCAGACCGGCTCGCCTCGCTGAGGGCTGCGGGACGAGGGCTGGTGAGGAGGGTGGACACCGCACCACCTTGATGGCCCCACAGTCACCCGTCACTGCCAGACCCTAGGAGGAGCCTTGCAGTGGGGCTGTACCGGCTGCGGGTGCCCAGGCGCTGTCGGGGGCTGCGGGTCGGCCCCTGTGCGGGGCGGCCGGGGCTGCCCGGTGCCGGACACAGCCGGTTCCAGCCGGCTCCAGCGGCCCCAGCGCGGGGCAGGGCTGAGCCCCGCAGCCAACATGGCGGCGCCTCGGCGGGGGGCCCAGGCGGGGGGGGGGGGGGCACAAGGCGGCCCGGCAGCCAGGGGAAAGTGCGAGAAACGGCCCTGCGGGCACCCCGGGGAGATGGGGAGGGGGAGGAGGGGCTTCAGGCACCCCAGTGGGGATCCCCTGCAGCCCCTGGAGAGCGCACGCTGGAGCAGGGGAAGAGTGTGGGGAGGGGGAGTGATCGAGCGTCTGGGTGGGCATCTGGCAGCCAGCCAAGGTCAGCCCACCACCAGGGCACGGTCAGCCGAAGGAAGGAGCGTGCTCTTCCTTTAGAGCCCTGCAAAGGCAGTCTACCATCCTGTGTCCATAGTCCTGGGGCTGCAGGCAGGAGCTCTAGCACCAGCGTTGGCCTTACCCGCATCTCCCCGTGCGGGGCTGCAGCAACCACCAGGTTGGGGTAAGAAGAGCTTGTGGTCGGGAGTTTTGGATGTGCCAGCGAGAGACCAGGACTCAGACTAACCTGTGAAATTCGGCCTCACAAAAACTACTTAGTTAACAATATACTTTTCTTCAACACCTGGAGTTATGTTGCCAATTTTTGCTAAATTCAGAATGAATGTGACAGTATGTGAGGCAATGTTTGTTGGGGTCTAGAGATTATTTTCTATCTCCCAGCACCATCTGGCATTACAGTGGAAACTCTGAATGAATAAACATTGCTTATCATTCTGTCAGTCACTCATCCATCAGAAAGAAGCTGAAACGCTAATGTACTCATCACCTTTGTCATTTGGCAATCAGGGACTACTTCATGGTAACTGAGACAAAGACCACAGATTAAGGTCCATAGCAGAAGTGGGCAACAGAGATTTAGCAAGCTTAATGTATTATTCAGTTTGACCGATGCTGATGCAGGGAACAGAACTCGATGGGTTTATGGTTTCTATTTTTGAAGTGTCTTTTTTGCACAAAGGTGTTGGATTTGTCAGTTAAATTGCTATGAGCTCTTTTTTGTTGTTCTTTAGATGAAGAGCGATGTTTAAATAAAAAAAAAAAGGGAATGCTGAAGGGAACTGCATGACAAATTCATCTCTAGTGATTGATACACAGGTAGTGTTTGCTTGGAAATTACTAGGGTAAGGGAAGTGTACATGCATTAAGATGAACTATAACTAGTTCAAACATTGTGAGGCAATTCTGTCAGTTGCCTGCTCAGAGCAGAGAGCCGCATCCAGATTCTCCAGCTTTGCTTCCCTTGTCACTGCAGCAATCATTACAACTCGAGCAGTGAGTACTCCTGGATAACAGACAGATCCAGAATCCTTGATTAAAATGACACTTCTTAAAACTCATCTTACCAGCAAGATTTGTCCTGGTTTGCAGGGCCCACATGAAGGAGGTGCTTTGAAAAGCAGCGTCATTTTGATACAGCGTCTCTGTGTCAGCACACGCACACCATTGGGCTCGCTACTAGAACTGTCTGGTAACAGAAAGTAAAAGCACAGTAAAGCTTACTTTTCTATAATGCCTCAAAATTCCAAACTGTTCAGGTGATGACACATTCAAGTGAGGAGCCTTTTTGGAGGGACAGGCAAATGACTGGATAAAAGAATAAAAAGCCTAATGGTAAAATTAGATGACGCTTTCATTTTTAAAAGGCTGGAAGTGTAGGGATGAGAATCTCGCGTAACCTTTTGTGTTCTGCTTTTCTTATGATACAAACAGCTGAGTTCAATACAGTATTTTCTCTTTTTCATTTAATTGTTTTAAAAATGATGCAATTGCTTATATTGTCACTGAGTACACATCCATTCTGATCCCTAGAATTGAACACACTCTCTGATGCTGATTCTGTGGGTATACATGACTTGTTAATACTGCTCTCACAACCCTTTCCCTAGCGAGTTCTGTTCCTTGATGTTGCTAAAAATGAAATCTTTGTGCTTTTGAATATTTTTTGTTTGTCCTCATTGACAGCTGGAACATTTTCTGCGAGTGGCAACTGAATGCAAGAAGCACTGACACAGATGTTTTCAGCTGAAAATGTCCTACCCTTATCAGGGCATTTCTTGTTTTCTTTTGCTCCTTGTTTCTTAAAGTAGTCAAAAATTGTCAAGTTAGTCTTGCTCAGACTCTGAGACTCAAATCAAGGAAGTAAAGTGTGTAAGTCAGAGAGCATTTCCATACCAGATACAAAAGAAAGGAATTGTTTATTTGGTGGGTCAGCTCTGTCCCAGTTTTCAAAGATGACATAGGATTCCCATGAAAAGACCTCTTCTTGCCTTTTTCAGAAGGATGGTTACAGTCAATCAGAACAACACAATCAAGCTCCCATTTCTGACTTTGTGAGTACTCACACTGATTTTCAGGAGAGTGGTAACATTTTTTAACATAAACTCATTTAGTCTTAATGTCCCTCACACAGAGCTTTGTCTCTGCATATCAGGACTGATGACTGCATGCATTTATTTGTCTCAAAACCTGTCTGATTCACCTTTCTGTTATAATGAAATGTTTTGCCAAGCTGTCATTTTTGCCATAAATATATTCTTTCAGCTGCATCTTAGTAGTGGATTATTTGCTCCAGAATCTTTTCTTTTCATCTCAGAGATGAATATACATTTCAGGACCAGCTTTTGAAATATCGATTTGCTTCAGGAAACTTCTTATAAGCAAGTCTTGGAAGTCAGCACTAAATCAGTTTTGTATATTTTATTTCCCAGGGAATCAGACCCACTTTGTTTATTATCTAGCAAAACCCAAAGCATAATGTAAAAAGCAAGACTGAATCAGAAAAGGACATTATAAAAATACTGAAGCTGTCTTTCCCTGGCAATGGGGAAATACATTCATTCACTTTAATATAAAAAAGAAACAATGATACAATGGTTAAAAAAAAAAAAAACCAAAACCAAACCCAACACAAACCCGAAGGGTTCATACATTTATTTCAAATACATAGCAAAATCTCAGCTATTCACATTTATTTCCAAAGTAATTTTGTCCTGCAATTGCAAAATATTGAAGTATATGATAGCATCAGGATATTAAACTAGATATTTAACCACAATATTTAATCAGCTGTTATTAACAAATACAGCAGGCCTGAAGTTTCTGACAGTTGTGCCTAGAGGAATGTGAACATAGCATCACAAAGCAAGGTTACCACCTCCACTCCCCAATGAAAGCAGAACTCCAGCACACGAAAACCTGACACAACATTTTAGTAATCCCTGGCCCATCCACATCAAATAACACCCACATGTCAGGCCTTTTCTTCTGAGAGAATAGTCCAGTCAATAGCAATTATTTACACCCTGTTTCCACTTGGTCCTCCATCATGCAGTGTGTAACCAATGTTCTGTTTCCACAACCCTCCTGCACCCTGGAGTGAAGAGTTGGTCCTTTCCCTAAATGTCCTTGCTGCATTACACATGTTCCTGAGCATCCTCTCCTCACCTATCTCTCTTGGGAAGGACATGTTCAGACATCTAAATAAGCTCCAAGAGTCGCCTTAGGCACCCAGGGTTACCTGAGACTGGGTCTGGCTGGATGTAACCCAGAAGGGGCAGGAGCTCTCCTGGAGCAGCAGAGGGAAGGTAGAAGGTGCAGCCTTGGGCACTAGAGATCTGTGCAAGCTCATCCATCACTGCCCTCAAGCCAAGCTCTTCCTGTTACCCTCAGAAAACTTGCGAACAGCAGCAGGTTTTTTCTAAAGCTCAACTACAGTTTTTTGTTAAAGCCCTTAAAACTTCCTTTTCTTACTCATACCTCTGAACTGCAGCTTCCAACTAGTCAGTTCTGAGCATTACAGGTTTTGAATATGGGAAAAGGAAGAAGAAAAAACTCTGTCTCCCTTAGACGCAAATGCACCCATACAGTTTACTCAGCCAAATGCATTCTTCCCATACAGAGGTAAAATATCTAATAATCACCTTTATGGGGGTTTCCCCACCAGAATCCACAATAAAGGAATTTCTGTTCTGTTCAAAGGGAGAAGGTTAACCACTGTGTTACACCTTTTGCAGACTAGCTGTTTATGAGAATTTTGTTCCTGCATTAAATTCAGAAATTTTAGTGTCACAGACTCTTAAACATATTTGGGTGAGTCTAAAGTGCTAAATCACATCACCAGAAATTGCCATTTGTGTCAATAAAACCCCAGATATCCGAACAGCAGCACAGCCTAGCTGTACGCTTGGAATCAAGGTCAGATTCCAAACCCACAGACAAGCACAAGGTTGCCTGAGCTTAGAGATTTTGTTTGAGCTCATCTTTTGATCAACCGGTAAAAGTGAGAAATGGAGCAATATGCAGCTATCAGGTGTTAATGTTAGATGTAAAAAGCTTAGTTTTTTTCTTTGAAATTAATGTTAAATGCTCAAATAAAGCAGTTTTATCTCTCAACTCTTTGAAAATAAAGTTACTAGTGTAAATGTCACACCCAGGTCAAATTTGATTTCTACATGAACTCACTGCTAGTGAAAGCATTCAGGATCCTTTAATTAATGTTACAGAAAACTGTTCTTAATTACTTCTTATGCACTTATATCTGCATAAAGTTGCATTACACTGAATACGTCATCATATAAATCCATTACCTGCTGTCATGGTTTAGCCCCAGCAAGCAGCTAAGCACCACGCAGCCGCTCGCTCACTCCCCCTACCCCAATGGGATGGGGGAGAGAATCGGAGGAGTAAGAGTGAGAAACACTCCTGGGTTGAGATAAGAACAGTTTAATAATTGAAATAAAGTAAAATAGTAATGATAATAACAAAATAATAATAATAATAATAATAATAATAATAATAATAATAATAATAATAATAATATACAAAGCAAGTGATGCACAATGCAATTGCTCACCACCCGCCGACCGATACCCAGACAGTTCCCAAACAGCAATCATTGTCCCCCAGCCAACCTCCCCCCTAGTTTATATACTGAGCATGAATAGCCCTTTGGTCAGTTTGGATCAACTATTCTGGCTGTGCCCCCTCCCAGTTTCTTGTGCACCTGGCAGAGCATGGGAAGCTGAACAGTCCTTGACTAGCATAAGCACTGCTTAGCAACAACTAAAACATCAGTGTGTTATCAGCATTCTTCTCATCCTAAATCCAAAACACAGCACTATGCCTGCTACTAGGAAGGAAATCCAGCCGAAACCAGGACAGTATCCACCCCTTATTCTATACCATCTACGTCATGCACAGGCCCTCCCCTTTCCAATGTGTTCTAATAAATCACCACCACTTTCCCTATCTTGATATATACACACAGATATCATTCCTTTTGTCTCACACAGATATCATTCCTTTCGTCTATGGGCCATCCCTCTAAAATGTCCATTGAGTTCATTTAGCCCATGCCTTTGGGTTCCATCTCTCATCACAGTCTTTCAGAGCAGGAGAGGTGGTGTGCAGTGTTGGATTGTTGCATGCTGAAGCCAGTTCTCATTCCAACACAGTTTCATCAAAGTTCATCAAAGTTAATTTTCATTAAGCTGGGCAATTCTTACTGTAATACCATTGAAGTGGCATATAGCAACCGTAACAGACAGTATTATATACTTAATATTAACATACTCCATTATTATATTAACATTATTACTATATTAACATACAGTTAAGAGATAACATATAGTATTATATAGCAATTAACATCATACAATTCAGTTTATTGACTATTTTCACTGAGAATCAAATTCCCTTGAGGTACACATTGGACTTCCCCATCTTTTCCCATCACCCACCAAGTGCACCCAGGTCCTTGAGCAAAAGCAATCCCACAAATGGGCCTGCCTTTGCCAGAGGGGGAAGTCACCCAGACTGTCTTCCCCAGCATATTTTTTATGTGCACTACAGGGACTTTATCTGCTTCTACAGTACGTAGAAGTTTTGATTGGGCAGGGCCAGCTCGATTGGCAGATCCCCTGGTGTTGACTAACCAGGTGGCTTTTGCCAAATGTGTATCCCAATGTTTGAATGTCCCACCACCCATTGCTCTCAGGGTAGTCTTTAATAGTCCATTGTATCGTTCAATTTGCCCGGAGGCTGGTGCATGGTAAGGGATGTGATATACCCACTCAATGCCGTGCTCTTTGGCCCAGGTGTCTATGAGGTTGTTTCGGAAATGAGTCCCGTTGTCTGACTCGATTCTTTCTGGGGTGCCATGTTGCCACAGGACTTGATTCTCAAGGCCCAGGATGGTGTTCCAGGCGGTAGCACGGGGCACGGGATATGTTTCCAGCCATCCAGTGGTTGCTTCCACCATGGTGAGCACATAGCGCTTGCCTTGGCAGGTTTGTGGGAGTGTGATATAATCAACCTGCCAGGTCTCCCCATATTTATATTTTAGTCTTCGTTCACTATACCCAAGGGGCTTGAACCTCTTGGCTTGTTTGATTGCAATGCATGTTTCACATTCATGAATAACCTGTGCAATACTGTCCATAGTTAAGTCCACCCCTCGATCACAGGCCTATTTATATGTTGCATCCCTTCCTTGATGGCCTGAGGCATCATGGGCCCGCCGAGCTACAAATAATTCACCCTTATGTTGCCAGTCCAGATCCACCTGAGCCACTTCAATCTTAGCAGCCTGATCCACTTGCTGGTTGTTTTGATGTTCTTCAGTGGCCCGACTCTTGGGTACATGAGCATCTACGTGACGAACTTTTACAACCAGGTTCTCTACCCAGGCAGCAATATCTTGCCACAGTGTGGCAGCCCAGATGGGTTTGCCTCTGCGCTGCCAGTTGCTTTGCTTCCATTGCTGCAGCCACCCCCACAGGGCATTTGCCACCATCCATGAGTCAGTATGGAGATAAAGTACTGGCCACTTTTCTCGTTCAGCAATATCTAAAGCCAGCTGGATGGCTTTCACCTCTGCAAACTGACTCGACTCCCCTTCTCCTTCAGCAGCTTCTGCAACTTTTCATATAGGACTCCATACAGCAGCTTTCCACCTCTGATGCTTTTCCACAAGGCGACAGGACCCATCAGTGAATAGGGCATATTGCTTCTCATTTTCTGGCAATGTATTATTACACAGTGGGGCCTCCTCAGCATGTGTCACCGCCTCCTCTGGTGATATTCCAAAATTTTTTCCTTCTGGCCAGTCCATGATCACTTCCAAGATTCCTGTGTGACTGGGGTTTCCTATTCGAGCCCGTTGTGTGATCAGTGGGACCCACTTACTCCACGTAGCATCAGTTGCATGATGTGTAGAGGGGACCCTCCCTTTGAACATCCAGCCCAGCACTGGCAGTCTGGGTGCCAGCAGGAGCTGCGCTTCAGTACCAACCACTTCCGAAGCAGCTCGAACTCCTTCATATGCTGCCAATATCTCTTTCTCAGTTGGAGTATAGTGGGCTTCGGATCCTCTGTATCCCTGACTCCAAAACCCTAGGGGTCGACCTCGAGTTTCCCCTGGTGCTTTCTGCCAGAGGCTCCAGGTAGGGCCATTCTCCCAGGCTGAGGTGTAGGGCACATTTTTAATATCCTGCCCTGTCCGGACTGGCCCAAGGGCTACTGCATGAACTATCTCCCGTTTAATTTGTTCAAAGGCTTGTTGTTGCTCAGGGCCCCATTTGAAATCGTTCTTCTTCCAGGTCACTTGATAGAGGGGGCTTACGATCTGGCTGTAATTTGGAATATGCATTCTCCAAAAACCCACAATGCCTAAGAAAGCTTGTGTTTCCTTTTTGCTAGTTGGTGGGGACATAGCTGTTATTTTGTTGATCACATCCATTGGGATCTGACAACATCCATCTTGCCATTTTATTCCTAAAAATTGGATCTCCTGTGCAGGTCCCTTGACCTTACTTTGTTTTATGGCAAAACCGGCCTTCAGAAGGATTTGGACTATTTTATTTCCCTTTTCAAAAACTTCTTCCGCTGTGTTGCCCCACACAATGATGTCATCAATGTACTGCAGATGTTCTGGAGCTTCACCCTGTTCCAGTGTCATCATGGCAAACGGTGGGGCTGTGCTTCCACCCCTGGGGCAGTTGGTTCCAGGTGTACTGAACACCCCTCCAGGTAAAAGCAAACTGTGGCCTGCACTCTGCTGCCAAAGGGATGGAGAAAAATGCATTAGCGATGTCAATTGTAGCATACCACTCGGCTGCCTTTGACTCCAGTTCGTATTGAAGTTCTAGCATATCTGGCACGGCAGCACTCAGTGGCGGCATAGCTTCGTTCAAGCCTCGATAGTCCACTGTTAGTCTCCACTCCCCATTAGACTTTCGCACTGGCCATATGGGACTGTTAAAGGGTGAGCAAGTCTTGCTGATCACTCCCTGGCTCTCCAGTCGACGAATCAGTTTATGGATGGGAAGCAGGGAGTCTCTGTTGGTGCAATATTGCCGCTGGTGCAGAGGAGGAGGTGATGTGCTGAAGAGGCCCCACTGTATAATAAATTGCCAGAAAATGAGAAGCAATATGCCCTATTCACTGATGGGTCCTGTCGTCTTGTGGGAAAGCATCGGAGGTGGAAAGCTGCTGTATGGAGTCCTATATGAAAAGTTGCAGAAGCTGCTGAAGGAGAAGGGGAGTCGAGTCAGTTTGCAGAGGTGAAAGCCATCCAGCTGGCTTTAGATATTGCTGAACGAGAAAAGTGGCCAGTACTTTATCTCCATACTGACTCATGGATGGTGGCAAATGCCCTGTGGGGGTGGTTGCAGCAATGGAAGCAAAGCAACTGGCAGCGCAGAGGCAAACCCATCTGGGGTACCGCATTGTGGCAAGCCCCTCGGGTATAGTGAACGATGGCTGAAATATAAATATGGGGTGGCCTGGCAGGTTGATTATATCACACTCCCACAAACCTGCCAAGGCAAGCGCTATGTGCTCACCATGGTGGAAGCAACCACTGGATGGCTGGAAACATATCCCGTGCCCCGTGCTACCGCCTGGAACACCATCCTGGGCCTTGAGAATCAAGTCCTGTGGCAACATGGCACCCCAGAAAGAATCGAGTCAGACAACGGGACTCATTTCCGAAACAACCTCATAGACACCTGGGCCAAAGAGCACGGCATTGAGTGGGTATATCACATCCCTTACCATGCACCAGCCTCCGGGCAAATTGAACGATACAATGGACTATTAAAGACTACCCTGAGAGCAATGGGTGGTGGGACATTCAAACATTGGGATACACATTTGGCAAAAGCCACCTGGTTAGTCAACACCAGGGGATCTGCCAATCGAGCTGGCCCTGCCCAATCAAAACTTCTACGTACTGTAGAAGGAGATAAAGTCCCTGTAGTGCACATAAAAAATATGCTGGGGAAGACAGTCTGGGTGACTTCCCCCTCTGGCAAAGGCAGGCCCATTTGTGGGATTGCTTTTGCTCAAGGACCTGGGTGCACTTGGTGGGTGATGGGAAAAGATGGGGAAGTCCAATGTGTACCTCAAGGGAATTTGATTCTCAGTGAAAATAGTCAATAAACTGAATTGTATGATGTTAATTGCTATATAATACTATATGTTATCTCTTAACTGTATGTTAATATAGTAATAATGTTAATATAATAATGGAGTATGTTAATATTAAGTATATAATACTGTCTGTTACGGTTGCTATATGCCACTTCAATGGTATTACAGCAAGAATTGCCCAGCTTAATGAAAATTAACTTTGATGAAACTTTGATGAACTTTGATGAAACTGTGTTGGAATGAGAACTGGCTTCAGCATGCAACAATCCAACACTGCACACCACCTCTCCTGCTCTGAAAGACTGTGATGAGAGATGGAACCCAAAGGCATGGGCTAAATGAACTCAATGGACATTTTAGAGGGATGGCCCATAGACGAAAGGAATGATATCTGTGTGTATATATCAAGATAGGGAAAGCGGTGGTGCACAAGAAACTGGGAGGGGGCACAGCCAGAATAGTTGATCCAAACTGACCAAAGGGCTATTCCATACCATATGACGTCATGCTCAGTATATAAACTGGGGGGGGGTTGGCCGGGGAGCAGCGATCGCTGCTAGGGAACTGTCTGGGTATCGGTCGGCGGGTGGTGAGCAATTGCATTGTGCATCACTTGCTTTGTATATTATTATTATTTTATTGCTACTATTATCATTACTATTTTACTTTATTTCAATTATTAAACTGTTCTTATCTCAACCCAGGAGTGTTTCTCACTCTTACTCCTCCGATTCTCTCTCCCATCCCATCGGGGTAGAGGAGTGAGCGAGTGGCTGCGTGGTGCTTAGTCGCTGGCTGGGGCTAAACCGCGGCATCCCTGTATAGCTTGATGGCATTAGGGTACACTGTGCACCAGTGTCCACTAGAGCCTTATACTCCTGTGGGTCTGATGTTCCAGGCCATCGAATCCACACAGTCCAGTAAACCTGACTGTCCCTTACCTCCACCTGGCTGGAGGCAGGGCCCCCCTAACACTGGTCATAGTATTCGTTGTTCACTTCCTGTAAATGTGAATCAAAAGTCCCTTGATTAAGATCAGAAGTAAAATTAGCCCTCTTACTCTGTCTGGAGAACTGCTCACTGGAACCTGGAGCTGCAATTTTCCTGGGAGAACCGCCTTTTCTAATAGTTTTTCCTTGCAACTCACACACCCGTGCCTCTAGGGTCAAGGTGGATTTTCCATCCCACTTACTCATGTCCTCTCCGTGATCACGCAGGTAAAACCACAGGGTGCCCCGTGGTGTGTATCCTCTATATCCTCTATATCCTCTCTCTTGAGCATAAGGACATTGATTCCTAATAGCTGAGATACTGGTCCATGCAGGTGGGGAGTAGGACAGATCCTCTGTCAGTTGTTGGAACTCTCGGCACATTTTTTCAGACAGTTTTTCCACAGCTGAGACACAGGCCCGTAGGGAGGAAGAATACTTTCTTCGTATTCCCGGAGTCAGCTAGCCACTTCATCTACTGTTGGTGCCTTGTCATCTTTCCAGACCAGTATTGCCAATGAGTTGGCATACGATGCTGGTGCGCTCCGTACCACCTTCCGCCACGTGGGTTGTGTGCACCTGACTTCATCTGGATCTTTGGGTAACTGCTCATCGTTCAGGTCACTATAAATCACCTCTAGCATGCCTAATTCCCTCAGGTACTGGATACCCTTCTCTACAGTGGTCCATTTGCCTGGGCTGTATATAACATCCTCCTTGAAGGGATACCTTTCCTTCATGCTTGACAGAAGTTGCTTCCAGAGGCGGAGCGTTTTTGCCCCTTTTCCAATCGCTTTGTCAATGCCCCCTTCCCTAGAAAGGGGTCCCAGCTGCTTGGCTTCCTTACCCTCTAAATGCAGGCTACTGGCCCTGTTATCCCAGCATCGGAGCAGCCAGGTGATGATGTGCTCACCTGGATGACGACTGAAATCTTTTTGCATATCTCGCAGCTCACTCAGGGATAGGGATTGGGTGGTTACCATCTCATTTATGGGTTCTTCCTCCTCTGGTTCTCGTGATGGCCCTGGTTCATCTTCATCCCTTACTAAACGAGCCGATTTTCTCGTGTATTTTTTCTTCTGTATAGAGGCAACTGATACTGGCACGGTTTGGTTCTCTGGCTTAGCCGCAGTGCCTGTCACAGTGCCTGTGGCTGTGGTTGGAGTAGCCGCAGTGCCTGAGGCAGGGCTTTGAGTAGCCACAGTGCTTGTTGTTTTGTCATCAGATCCAGAGACCTTCTCTTTCTTTTGAGGGTACTGATTAGTGTTGACCACGGCTCGATAGGCATGGGCCAGTCCCCAGCATGTTGCAATGATTTGTGTCTCTCTGGAGTTACCAGGGTGATAACATACTTTTTCCAAATGCTTTACTAATTCTTCAGGATTCTGCACTTGTTCAGGGGTGAAGTTCCAAAACACTGGAAGTGCCCACTGCCCTAGGTACTTGCCCATACTATCCCACACACCCTGCCACTCATAACTATCCAGTCTTGGGGTAGATCTCTGGAAGATATTCTTGAATTTCTTACTGACCTTTATCAAAACCAAAACAATATTCCCAAGAAGTATCAATAGAAGTATCTTAACTGCCCAGGGGTGTTCAAGATACTGAAAAGTTGTTGTAATGAAGGAGGAAACATCATAGAAGAAGGTAGCAAAGGTGCCATTCTGTATTTCCTCCACAACAAGCCTCTCAGAGTAAGAAGTATAATTGCTAACTCTCTCCATGAGGTAGTACCCGAAGTACAGTAGTGACTTCTGTATGAAACCCAAATACCAAAGAATGCTGAAGGTCAGGGTTTTGATAAGGAGCCTCCCAAGCAAAAGATCATGAATCACTGCAGAGCATAGCACACTGCACAAAACAACAACAAGGTTTAACATGTACTGCAAAAAAAAGAACATGGCACAGATCAGATGAGCTAATATCGTGACCGGCAACTGTTAACAGACTACTTAATACGCTCTGGTTAATCTGTTATTATCTCAAACCCTTCGTGCCCCACGTTGGCACCAAAAAGGACTGCCATAGTTTAGCCCCAGCCAGTAACTAAGCACCACGCAGCCGCTCGCTCACTCACTCCCCCTACCCCAATGGGATGGGGGAGAGAATCGGAGGAGTAAGAGTGAGAAACACTCCTGGGTTGAGATAAGAACAGTTCAATAATTGAAATAAAGTAAAATAGTAATGATAATAATAACAATACAATAATGATGATAATAATAACAACAACATACAAAGCAAGTGATGCACAATGCAATTGCTCACCACCCGCCGACCGATACCCAGACAGTTCCCAAACAGCAATCATTGCCCCCCGGCCAACCCCCCCCCCAGTTTATATACTGAGCATGACGTCATATGGTATGGAATAGCCCTTTGGTCAGTTTGGATCAACTATTCTGGCTGTGCCCCCTCCCAGTTTCTTGTGCACCTGGCAGAGCATGGGAAGCTGAACAGTCCTTGACTAGCATAAGCACTGCTTAGCAACAACTAAAACATCAGTGTGTTATCAACACTCTTCTCCTACTAAATCCAAAACACAGCACTATGCCTGCTACTAGGAAGAAAATTAACTCTATTCCAGCCGAAACCAGGACACCTGCATATTAGCACGTATCAAATTTGCATTGCAAATCCCCTGCTTTGTTAATCACAAATGTCCTATCTAAATGAATCAAAAAGTGCAGTTCTGGCTTACTCATCAAACAGTTCCTTATTAAACAAAATATGTATTCTAGGACATAAATACAATAAAATAATAGATGGAGGTCCTCAGGGTGGTATAAATTATTACCAAAGTCAACAGAATGGCTCCACCGAAATGAGCTGTCTGACCCAATGACAGCTGCTGTGACAGACATCAGCAGCTATAAGAAAACATAAAAAAAAATATGTTTTGGTACTAGAACACCTACTTACAAATGCCCTCTTAAAGGCTTATCTGGAATTACTAAGTGCTGATTTGACTGTCACCTGTTTTCTGGTGACTAGAAGATTCCCACTAAAAGATCTGAGCTGGTTGTCTTAAATGTAAATGCACATTAGTTAATATATGTAATGAATATCTGTGTTCAACGGCGCTGTTTCATTTAGGTTCATCTGAAGTCAAGTTAATAAAAAGCTTGTTTAATTAAATGCAGCTTTTCACATTCTGCTTTAAATTGAACATTCAAATGAATATATAGAGGCATTGCTCTGCTCAACTCGAAAAGTCATGACACCCTTTGTTTTCAGATACCAGCCATTGACACAAAAAAGGATCAAACTGAGTACCTGTGTCATGAAATTATCAATGAAATGGTACTATCCATTACTACTGTGTAAAGAACCAGAAAAAATGTTTTGAACTGGACTTTCTTTGGTCACTTATCAACATTGTGACATGAACACTGTCAAAGAAGGTTGTAAGTTTTCCACTGTGAAAAAAAAAAACCGCACAGCTACAAATACGGTTGAATTCTGCACAATGGACAGGCATCAGGCTGCTCAGTCTACATTTTCAAATAAGTCTTGTGAGCACAAAACAGTCAGAACAACATCAGGGCTTGGCTTTTGTGGGTGTGATGGAGGGTGTAGGCAGAAACTCTTGATCCTCCAATGGGCAAGTGGGGATTACACATTTACATTGCCTGGCTTGTTTAATTATACTTTGCATTAGCACAGTGCTTTAAGGTGCATAAAGACAGATGGCCTGTCCTGAATTTTACAGAAGAGAAGGTGCTACCTATAGAACAGGAGAAGTCATAAAAGACAAGAGGTAGCAAGCAATGGAAAGCTAATAAATTCATGGCAAAGACTGGTGAAGCGATTAAAAATTTTATTATTCCATGAGCTGGATTCTGTGCCCTGCAGAAGAGATAAGAATGATACATCAATTCCACAAGCATCAATGAAATCAATAGTCAATCATAGAGGCCTCTGATGGGAGAGCATGAACGTTTGTGTGCCAATATTGGGAGTTAGATTGCTGGTGGCTTCTCCATTCGTTCAGCATCTGCCATGCTGCCAACTCCATGCTTCTCAGCGCTGTCCTAGAGCAGTCCTTATGAAGACTTTGCCTTAGAGGAAAATGCACAGCTCCCTTTGCACATCGTGGGTTTCGGGGAGGGCAATGGTGCTATTGCACAGCAGGTGCCTTCCTGCCAGCCCAACCATATGCTGTTCACCTTCTCTGAGAGACTCCTGGCTGCTGCTGTTCCCATGTCATTCTTCATTCTCATAAAATGGTGAGATTTTTCTTCTGACTGTGCTCTAACATAATGCCCATGTAATAACATTTTCTATAAGCATGTTCAAGAGCAGACATATATGCCAATAGTAAAGAGCAAATGAACAAAATTGTTCCTCCATTACAGACTCAGCGTTTAATTAGACACTGAAGTCAATCAGTACGTATCAACATGCTAAGCAGAAAGATCACATGTAGCAACTACACATAGGCATGCACACTTAGGGACGGCCCTCCTGCAAAGTCAGGTTTGTGCAATCTGTGACGGGAAAGCGATGGATACCTGGATTTTGAGGATGTATAAGCCCAGCACCAGAAGCTACAGTATATTGCTCCCGCAGTGATGAGAAGTGCAGTGCTCACCCAGCCCACATAGAGAGCAGCTCCTAGTTCTCGTTTTAGTGGCACAGGGACTTTCGGATCATAGAAGTCATGAATGATGCCACCTCCAGTCCAGGACACAGGGATCAGAACAACGATGCCCGTCAGGAGAAAGGCAACTCCAGCTGCCAGTATGAAGATACTGATGCGCTGGGGATCATCCTTGGTCCTGTGAGTGTACTTCACACCAATAATGGCCATCAAAAAGGAAATGATTGACAGGACCACTGCAATGCACATGAGGGCTCTGAATGCCTCCAAGGGTGGGGGGAGACCCAAGACAGAGTCATAGAATTTGCACTGCAGCCTGATGCCCAGCTGACTGATGCAGTCCATCCACAGTCCTTCCCAGATGGTCTCAAACACCACGATGTTGCCATCAATGTAGGCAGAAACTCTCCACTGCGGCATAACTGTGGCTGCCAAAGTCCCGACCATGCCGACACCTCCGAATATTAGACCAGTGATTTGTAACACACAGCAAGCCATGCTGTGTGTCTCAAAAAGACACCTCAAGCGAGGTGGCCTAGAAAGTCTTCCAAAATCACTTTTTCATAGAAGAAATATAAAGTATGAGAGGGAATATTTTCTCCAGCAGTTTCCTCATACGGCAAGTTGTTGGGTTTTTTTAAAAGCAGCTCGCTCCAGTCTGAGGTTCAGACAGGTGGAAATCCATTTCTGACTGGCTAGAAGGACCTGCTCTTTATTTGCTTTGAAATCCCCTCTGACTACAGTGCCTACCCATCAAGCTTAACAAGTTTCCAGCCAATGGGAAACTAGGAGGGGTGTGTCATAGGTTATTTCACTGCTTCTCATAGTGTGTCTGTAGTGATGCTATAATTAAGTGTCAGGGATTCAATTAAAGATACCTAATTGCAGGGCTAATAACTTCTTAACTGCAAGCTTGCAGCTATGTTGAAATTTAGTATAGAAAGTCTGAACTTCTATCTGTTAAAATATTATGTAAAATAGTCATTACAGTTGTTCTTATGACAAAAGCTAAGCTCGGACTTGGAGTGGGACTTACTTTCTAAGTGCTACAGCCCTGGGAAAACATCTGGGGTTTGTTGGGGTTTTTTTTAAATAAAACTAGGTGGTACTTGGCGTAACTCTTTAATGTAGATTCCTTGTTTTGATCAAATACAAAAGTATAATCATAATATTAGACAGGTACAGGAAAGTCAAGTATTCCAATCAACATCAAAGCTTTACTCTACCAGCTGCATAATTCACAAGGATGACAAAGAAAATAGCTGGCAGAGTTTCACAGCTTCTGCTTTTGAATCCACAAGTAAGGTCGCTGTTAGGTAATAATCCTCTATGAGACTCTCTCCCCATTAAAAGGATAGTGTTGTAGTGTAGTATTAGTATGTTCCATCCTAATAATCTTCTCCAGGTAACATTAGGAGGGGTTGCGGGCAATTGTCTAACACAAAAAGGATGAGCTTTTCTTTCAGCGTACAATGCACCTCGGAAGAAGTCAGAGATCCCTCCCAAAAGTATGTATCTCAGCCTGCACAGATAGCTACAAGTCTGGACAAAAATGCATGCCAAAGACTGATTTGCCTTGGGCGGGTTAGGAATAACTGCTGCATTATGGGTTTTTTACTTTCTTCTCCCTACCTTGAGATAATAGTGTATGATGACAACTCATGGGTGTTGTTGAAGTTGGTATGTTTCTGGTTACTCCAGCAATTTGAACCAATGGGGCTAGTAAAGAAAAAAAAGTGTTGGCCCACTAAAGACAATGAAGGCCCCTAGAAGCGCTGTCGAAGAACAACATATTCTTCGATTGCTTGTGGATTGTAGTGTTGTGGGATCTGTGTGTTTGGAAATATCAGACATTTCCTTTGATGGTATTAATTTAGTTACAGCCTTAGGTGCCTACACAACATATTCAAAGCAAAAGCTAAAATCCATGAAAAGTGTATTGCCCATCTAAACCACTCAGCCCACAAAATCGCCTCCTTCCTACAGTTGCTAGCTGTAAGGAAGGAGTGCCAGATAATGCAAGTTACATAGTATAATGTTATGTGTCCATGTGGAAAATACTCCCAAGGGATCTGGGCAATTGATTTTTGCCTTCAAGTCTGCTAGCAGGAATCTGGAGAGAAAAAATGTCTTCAGCTAAGATGTGAAACGTAACATTTGGAAACTAAATACATGATCGGATTTGTTCTTATAGAGAGATTAACATTGCATCACTCTTCTGCAGACATGAAAAAAGAATCCCATGGTGCAGAAAAGTTAAGGCATTTTCCTCGATGCCTCAAAGAAGGAGGTGGTAGAGATGAAATCAGAATTCATAGATGCTTACCCTTGTAAAAGAAATTCCTTTCTCTGACAGGAGACTGCTTCCTTAGAAGAAGACTGCACACAAGATCTGTGCTATTTAACTTGAGTACAGTCTCCATTCATCTTGTAGGACTTTTTTAACTCTGAATTCTCAAAACTGTTTTTTGATTTGTTATATTAATTTTAAAAAAGAAATCAACTTATTATGGAAAAGCGCTCTCAAAACTAGCATTTAAATGTTATTTTTTCAACAGAAAACCTCTTCGTGCAACATTTTCAGGCAGCCAGCTCTTGAAGGTATACACAGCTGGGGAACAGACCATGTCTAATGCCCTGAATCTGTTTATCTGGCTGCCTTATCTAGCAGGATTGCTCTGAAATCATTTTTCCTTACATGACTCTAGGAGGGTCAGCCATTGAGGTCATGCATAAAATTACACTCTGTGACAGTCAAGGCATGGTTTGTATAGAAGATGAACTGCTCACAGAAATACGATTAAAATGCATCATATGCTGGTTGTGTAGCAATATATTCAGAGTGCTAAATGGTTGAGTGGTTTTTTGATCTTTAATCAGAAGTCATACCTATGATGAGTGACATCCAGTGTGGGTGTAGGTGTAAGAGAGGGACACCCAGGCTACACTGCTGCCTGTACTGTCCAGTGGCAAGATGGTTCTTGTTATTGAAACTTGAGGGGAAGGAAGGAGGAAAGGAGAACCAAGGAATGGCAGTTTTGAAACTGGAAGGTAAATTTCAGAAATGAAAATGAGCTACAGGAGACAGGTTGAAAAAAAATCAAGAAACACTACTAATATCTTGGAAACTCATGAGGACTGGAAAATCTCAACAACCTCTTAAATGCCAATGAGTCCCTGGCTTTGCTAATCGCTGGAAGAATTATCTTTTGCAGAAAAGTCCTGTGTTTGAATCAGCCTAGAGGGAGCTCTTATACCCTTGTATACCCTGAGAATTGTACCTCCATTTAAATGCTCACCTCACTTCTCAGAAAGAAATGCTTAGTTGACTGAGTTACTTCAAAATCACTCTGAACAGCACACAGCTCTTCAAGTAGAAATTAAATACCTGCTTACATGGTGGGCATGGCAGATACAATGGCTTTAGTGTCAGGTGAGAAGAAATAGAAGGAAAACCCCATTCACACCTGACTAGACTTTAGAAGTCTCCTCATTCTGTGTATCATCCATCTGTTATGCTATTTGGATGCTTACCTGCCTCAAGACGAGAATACCAGTTCTTATGCAAACATGTCCACCCCGAAATTTCCCTTCAAAGAGGAAAATAGGCAACTAAGGAAGCACGTAGCCTTTACACCTAATCTTTCCCTGGATCTCTATTCAGATTTACATTTTCCCTTCCCTTCAAATCAGGATGTTCATTTGAATCTTTTCCTAGGGCAGTATCTTCTGTTGCCTCCCTACCTTTTAAAATGCTGATGCCCCTTGAAAGGAGGAAGTAGAGCATCTCCAGTCCACATGATTAACAGAACCTGTCAATGATCCCCAGTGTCTAATTAATTATAGGCATCAATAATGTAAACACTTAACTGCCTCGCAGAAAGCAGGTTTCATTCCTCTTTGTATATCTTCTATGTACAGTGAATTTTAAATTCCTTATACATACACATGCACCTATATATAGACAAATAGACTTTGATCTTGTACAAACATACAACTATAATGTACATAGTTCATTATGAGCTCTCAGCAAGAATAGATAGGTTGGTTATGCTACAGACTAATGAGCTAAATTTAAGGTTCAGTAACATTTTTGGAACAGGCAAGTGTGCAGATTTATCAAAAGCACACTTTAGATTAGTGATTACCAGGAGTTACAGTTAAGTGTCTTAACCTCCCAGAGGCTGTAGTTACCCAGTAAGGCTGCAAAGCTGCCTGACCACCTGCAGAGTCTGGCAATGGCGAGTCCATCAGGCTGTGGCTCTGCAGTCATTCTGCATCATGTCCCCTTGGGCAGAGGTGCTGTGTGAAGCCACACAGACCTAGACCATCTTCTACATGTAAAATCTGCTTTAAGCACACAACAAATAGGGTTAGGATTGTCTGCAGATCATTTGTTTTGGAAACATGTGAATGGCATCAGTTCCTCCCTGCTTGTGGCTTCCACTAGTCTGTTCATTACATGCTGGGTTAACCACTTTGTTTTCAGCTATTTACAAGGGCTGGTCAATGAAATAATAATCAAGCTAATGGTTCCATTACTTTCTATGGTATTTTGATTGGCCACTGTATTTTGAGCCTATTGGTGAAGCAAAAGGTTACTTTGATTCTGTTTTAATTCAGGAGAAAATGGACTGAAGCCAACAGAGGCCTTTTTATTTGTGCTAACTTTAATATTGCTGCCTGCACATATGTTAAAAGATGAAGGCACAGCTCCTTCCCCCCTCTCTTCAAGCGTGGCACATTTTGGAGTGAGAGGAACATCTGCTCAGTGTAGCTTAGAGAGGGATTTCCCCCAGACACATAACAGGCACTGTACTTGGGCGCTGACCTCTAACTCTAGTTTTGAGGCAACCCAGGACTGACAGTTGAATTGACAAGAACTAATATTTATTTTCTGTCATCATCTTCAGCATGCCTGAAATTTACAGCCTGACAAAACTGCCAAATTCTTAATCATATTCCATGTCTGAGGAAGCCTGTCTCCTGGACACTGTGAATGAACTTGAGTTCAGTGTAATAAAACCCTACAGTAATAAAATATTAAATACTCCTTTGAGTATTTAATCCATCTAAACCGCTTCAGGCTTTTACAAGGTATTTGTCGCCTCATACTTGCGCACAGGGAGCAGCCATCCTGATAGAAATAGAACCTGCCAGAAAATATGCTATCTTACTTTGCTGTTTAATGACAGGACCTCAAAGCATATTTGGGGGGGGGGGGGGGGGGGGGGGGCACGGCATTTGATTGCACACTTCACATTTAAGCTGCTGGAAATATAACGGTGGCAGATTCCCAAGGCAATATTGATTGTTTTCATAAGGGTTAGCAGCAGGGTATACAGTTAGGCTATTACTGGATGAAGCACAGGGGAACTCCTTTATTTACATGATTTACTGTGATGGAATAAAAGAGGAGGAGAAGGTATATTGTGGCAGTGATGGCCTAAAGATAGATGAGAGGCAAAGTTTGTAGAAAGAAGTAATAGGTTTTATTGGACTACCTGATACTGTTAGAAACAAGCTCTTAGGCTCAATCCCAACAAAGATTGCTTTTGGAGCACAGCATAATAATGCACCCTTGAACTAGCTTTCCAGTAACCAAACAGTGTGGGTAACTAAACAAGTAAGTCTCAAATTCTGAAGAACAGGCTTTTTCCCATCTTTCTCAGTCATAATTTGGGCTTCTCCCTGTCCAGTCCTGTCCCACTCACTTTCTGTCCTCTCCCAAACCCCACCTCCTGAATGTAACTAACTACATTATTAATTTCCACCTCCAAAATAAACCCTGGCAGCACAAGCTCCACCACCACTAGCCTTAACCTTGTGCACCCAATGACACCTCCAAATCTGTCATCTCAGCATACAACAGGGTCACTGTCTACCCCCACACTCTCCTCTTTCTCTCTCTACCCAAATCCAGAGTCCTTTATCAAACCTCTGTGCTTCTGGCCAGGATGTTCCATGATTCCTCTCTCCTTAAGACTGGGATTCACCTCTTCCATGGGACACCCTGGCTGCCCTTCCCCAGCTGGCAAGCTGGTTTTCTCCTAGGAAAGAGCAGCATAAGTCCTGCCCACTGCACCTGCATAGCTGGCAGAGTTCATCTCCCTATTTACCTTGGTTCCCCTTCAAACAGAGGGAGAGCAGAGGATGCGAAGGAGAACGGAAGCCCTGCCCAACCAGCCAGCTGTTCCTGCACTCACACAAAAGAACCTCTTCCTGGAAGTCATAAATCATTTTGGATTTGTGCTGGCACAGAGACTAAAGCAGGAGTATTTTGCTGGAAGCAATTAATTTTTGTCACTTGCTCTCAGAATACCCTCTCCAGCATCGTGAATCGTAGTAGCTCCAAGGATGCACCACTGTCACTGTAATTTTGCACATTGATGCATCTTCCTGGGTCTGATGTGTCTCTGTGCAGCAACAGCCCACAGCCTGCAAGGGCATGAGTGATTCACCAGTGCGGGCACACTGCTTCCCCCCAGGGACAATCCAGCGCTGTCCCTAATTGCAGCATACTATGTAGCCGGTCAAAATATAAATTTCTTTGTCCATGATCAAGCAGTAGCTGCTTTCATTCCAGATCTGAAATGTGTAGTTTAGCACAGAGTGCAATACTTCAGAAGAAGGAGGAATGTCTAATAACCATTTCTATCAACCATGCGTTGGGAGTTAAGGGGCTGGAAGTCAGGGGAGGGAAAGGAAAAAAGATGGAAAACAGTCTGATATGTGCAGACTGACTTAAAAAGAAGTATAAAATGGAAGAGGGAAAGGCCTCAGCAAATCTGATGCTTTTATGTTGGAATGGAACAGGGCTCACATTGTGAGGCAGAAAATGGTATGTGAAGGATCATTAAGATGAGAGGATCTGTATCTCTGCAGAAGACCATTGCCAATGAGGTGAAAGTACCTGGAGCACTGAGGGAGAACAACTCCTCTGATCCTGATCATGTTATTCTTCATTAATTAGACTGAAGAGTTTAGGGATGTGAATGTGGATGAGGGTTAAAAATTCCTTAGGAAGTGTCTGGAATGTGAGTCCCATGGGGAAGGAAAGGAGAGACTTGTAGAAGTAAGGTTGATACTTAACTGGATGAAAAACTCCTCAGAGAAGGTATTTGGTAGAAGAAGAGAAAAGGTAACCAACCAGCAAAGACAATGTGTCTAAGAGGTCAGAAAATGTAAGGGGTAAATGAGACTCAATAAAAGTCAATCCAAATTAGGCTTTTCAAAAAATAGAATAAAAAAGGTGCTACAGGCATACAAATAATACAGAACAGCAAGGGAAGAGGCATGCTAGGCTGTGACTATGAGTCTAAGAAAGGTGGTTAGCCCTCCTCTTCTTTGAATTTAAGTAACAACAAGGATATAGAAGGAGAGCACGACAGAATTACAAAACTGTACCCGAGGTAGATAAAAAACTCCAAATCTTTATGAGCACAAACTGAAGAAAGACAGTAATTTCCACTGAAGGAAATTCAGCATGTGCAGTTCCAAACCTGGTAGCAAGGACTGTTGGCATATGTGTCAAATCAGGAGTGATACTGTGTGTCTGGAGAACAGTAAAACTAAGGGGGATGAGTGCAGAGGTAGAAAACCCTGTGCACAACTAGAAACCCCTTAGTCAGGATCTAATAGTATAAGATTATTTAAAATCCATTACAAAAAAAAGAATAAATACCTAGAAGTAAAAGGAAAGTTAAATAAAATGCAGCATGGACTTAGCAAAAAGAGATTTGGGTTTTGTTTGGTAACATTTTCTAGAAAATAAAAGTTGAGAAAAATCTAATCCATTTGGACCTTATTAAAGCATCTGATACAGCAGTGGGAAATTAACAGAGACACTGAAGGGATGAAGGAGAGTAAAAATAATGTAATGTGGATGAAGAAACTATGAGTGAGTAACGCAACAAAAGGGTATATTGGAAGGAGAACTATCATGTTCCTCTTTCTAGACATTGATTTCTGCTACTGTTGGAGACAAGAATTTCTCTGGGGTCTCATCTTATTACCCTCAGGGATCTAGCAATAAAGGAAGAACTGCAGCAAGAAAATTTGCATTAGACACCCAGCTGGTCAATGTACTGTCAATGGTTAAGTCCCACAGTGCAGGAAAGCTGGTGATCTTGAGGCTTGGAATAATAGAAGTGCAATGCATTTAATGTATTCAAGGAAGGTATTTGCTTGGTTTTGTGATCATTTACCCCATGCTATGATAACCTGCAATAGGTATATTCTGTGTGCTCAGCAGTGGTGAGGCTTCCTCTGGGATTCTTTGTCCAGTTTTGGGCATCAAACTTAAAGAAAGAGGTGGAGCAGCCAAAAACAACCAGAGGTAAACAAGTATGGGGAGAAATTTAACAAGCATGCCAGTGAGGAAAGAATTAGAGATGATTAAGCTAAGCAAAAGAGGTTCAAGAGGTCAGATAGTAATGGTCCTGAAATATAGAAAAGGCTTCCTGCTTTACAGGAAAGTAGTAGGCTGTTTTCTATGCCTGCCGCTGATGGGACAAGAAATAATGGAGCAGCTGTAGCCTACAGTGGGGAGATTCAGTTTAAGCTTCATGCAAACCTTTTTTAATGAAAATTATAATTAAGTACTGGGATAGATTGCTAAGGACACTGCAGAGTAGCCACCTCTGGAAGTTTTTATTGCACAAATGTCTCTCAGGAATAATTTTGGCGTACTTATTCACTGAGAAGAGCAATGGAGTAGTTAATAGATACCACCTTTTCTAGAGTGAACTCCACTCACACTGTCTTCTCCTATTTGTCCTCTTTGGCCCCACATGGACCACCTCCCACTCATGAAAGAAAGTGATGATGCTGATGTGACTCTTGATGGTACCCAGGTAAACTACTTAGCATCAGCCTTCTCCTTATTTCTCGAGCAACACATATTTAGGACGGCCAATGGCCTACATCCCTTACGTGTCGGTTCCTTGCTGAGATTTTGCAGGAAAGTATTGTGGCCACCAGCTCCACGGGGCAGTGGGAGTGGGGAGGCAGCATGGTTAGTAAGGGGCCAGGTTGCTTTGCTTCCCAGGTGTTTATCCATGGTAGAGTGGCAGGCAAAGTCCAAGGGCTAGAAGCATCCAAAATGCAGACCAGAGGTGGGCACTGGTTGAGGGGCTCAGTTCAGGTGCTCAACCCTGCTCTGCAAGGCAAGACTGGGGTAGTGGACATGCCTGTGTCAGGACTGTAGGTACTGGCCAGGACCTTCACAGGGCTGGAGTTACCCAGCACTGTCCTTTTTCCAGCTCAGCAGGTAAGGAGAGCTGTCCATCATGCCTCATGCTCAGAAAGCCCTCTGTATCCGCTGTGTGGGGTCAGAGTGTGACCCCTGGTGAAGGGCTTAAATCCCAGACAAGCCTGCTGTTTCATTAAGCACAAAGATACCCTGAGTACAGGAGGCGGAGAGAAGAGACAGTACCTCCAAGCACAACCGTCCACTGGACCTGGTCTCCTGCTGTTCTGTAGGCACCTGCCCCTGACAGTGGCAGCAGCAGATCTCCATACACCTCCAGGCTGACACAGTAAAGCCATTCTTACATTTCAGCACTGAGCCTTCCTGGCTGTGAGGCCTGAGATATGGCCTCTCCTAATCTCTCCCTGCTCCATTTTCTACTATTCTTCACTAGTCATTTTTGAGAGTTGAACAGAAAGCAAGCAGCTTACAGATAAACTCTCACATATCAGCACCATGTATATTCAAAACCATGGGGGAGTACACCACCTATTCAGGACTGCACCCTAAAGAGACAGACAAATCCATTACGTGCAGCTGAACTTACTGGATTTGCAGATGTGTGATAACCTCATGTGTCAGATGATTCATTCTCATATAAAATTGCAAAACAGGAGCTCACATAGACTCAGGCTCTGTTACAGCTCTGCCTTGCCTGCACAAAACAGCTCCTGAAACTCCAGCACTGATGCCACCCATGTGCTTACCACCTCGCTGTCTAGCTCTAATGGGAGCAGTGCCTAGTAATGCAGGTGGCAGCTCTCCCCGCTGGACCTCCACAACAGTTGCAGCAACAGTGGGAGAATTTCAGAAGAGGCTCATTATAAATGAAAGCCCAGTTGCTCAATCATGGAGCGCTGATTGAAATGTTGAACCTTCACTCATCTCAGTTAAACGACCATTGCTCTCCTCTGACCTGCAAGTTGTGCATTCATTTACACAGCACAGAGGGCACCAGGTGGACCTGGAAAGGCTCTACATCCATTTTACATTGCAAAAATGCGTCCAAGTGCTCAAAGTGCAGGGCTAAGGGGAACAACCCAGACACTCTTCGTTTCATTTATGGAGGCAATACTGCCTATTTCCCAAATAATTTCTCTTGTCTGTAAGCATGAAAATGAGTTCTAAATTTCAGGATACAATATTTGAAAGTTTATTGCTTTAAGCAGTTGGTTTGTGCTTGGATACACACCCTTAGATGAGACCCTCTGCTCAGACTACTCGGGGTTTATTTAATGCACAAATCTGGGGGAGGCCAGCTCTGTTTAAAATGGAAGATTTCATTTCAGCTCTCTTGAAGATACAGTATATGGGTGAGATACAATTTAAAGGAAATGGCTGGATGTACATGGGAGATGCTTGAAAGGGAATATGTATATGTTATAATAAGGTGAGCTGCTTGCAGCATATATAGGATCTCTAAGGCAGATTTTCAAAAACTTCAGGGTCCCACTCACAGTCTGTTGGAGCTGTGTTCCTGTTAGTCCTGTGGATAGTTTTGGAAGTCTTCTTACAGCCCTCTTGTATCTTCTTTGTTTGTACAACTCGATCAGTGTGTGCTTTACCAGGAACAGATTATACTCTCTGATGTAGCAGTAGTGTTCAATGTACACAGGGCTTTTACAGAGATGTCATGCTTATCTCACTTTCCACTGAGGCTTGCCTCAGACCTGTAGGTGAATACTGTGTGAGTCACTCCATGTTTTGACAGCAGAGATAAATACAGTGCACCGGTACACACACATGTATTTTTCTGAGTAAGAGCTTGTACCTACCTTTTAGAGAGATCATAGAATCATAGAATCATAGAATCGTTTAGGGTGGAAAAGACCTTTAAGATCATCCAGTCCAACCATTAACCTACACTACCAAGTCTACTCTAAGCCAGTCAAGGGTAGACTAGACTAAACCATGTCCCGAAGTGCCACATCTACCCGCTTTTTGAACACTAGGCGGGTAACTATTGTAGACTTTGTTATAAACCCTGGTGTTCTAGCTATGAGTTCTGTGTAGGATACTCACAAAGTGCCGCTAACAACAGGTTTTCTCCTCCACTCTCTTCTCCCCAAAAAAGAGACTGGACTGGAGTATAAACATTAATGAAGGAATGCAAAGGAAATACATCCACACACTGCTATATTACAGAAAGGTCATGCACGTTACATACATACATATGTAGAAATAATTTGCTTAAAAATAAGGAGGAAAAATAAAATTACATAATCAAGTGCATCTTACTATGTATCTTACAAACACTGTGAAGAGAGTTCTAGAGCAGATTTTTATTTCTTCTAGCTTGTTCAGAATTGCATCTCATGAAGATTTGCTTCCGAACTTTCAAGTAGTAATAGTCCAAGGAATTTACTAGAGAACTATAGATCACATAATAAACTTTCTATAAAATATTTAAAACAGTCAATCAAACTCTAGAACAAGAATGTTGTTCTCCATTAAACACCACAAATTGAACTGTATTCCCAGTTCAGTCAAAGGCAAAATTCCATTGATTTCTGTGGGTTTGGAGTTACACCTTATTCATTGCTTACAAAATTATATTAAAATATCATTGATTAATTTGGGTCATTTATGAAATTAATTTGTATGGAACTATTTATTTTTCAGTAGACTTGCTTTCTTTACATTGTTGCTTATCATGGGTGCATAACCTTGTTGTTAAAAATATTGTTTAGCTTGTTTTAATGTGAACTGTGAGAAAATACTATCACTGTTTTTATGTTCTTTATGCCTGTAAACTATGCTGGTATGAGTGGGTCTCAGCAAAAATATCAGTCTGATTGTACAAAAGACTCTTATTTAAAAAGAGGTATACCACAGAGTCCTGCGGCAGTGTTTGTGATCTGTGCAATATTGCAAAATGTTGTAAGCCACGAGGAGTTTGCAAGGGAACAGTGCTGCTTCTAAAAAGGATGTGAATGAGTTTGACCTATATGGTTTATAAAGGAAATATTAAGTTTCACTGAAAAGATGGTATTTAGGATGAACATAGAGCTATGTTTATTCTCTGAAATAAAGGTTATTTTTCATCTATTTCAGCTTACCTTCCTCTGCTGAATGAATTCTTCATGCAACCTTCCATTAAACCTACAGTAAATCAATCCCTTAATGAATGCTTTTCTTTTAAACCATTATTGTCTTGTACTTTTTCATTGTTATCCCCTCTTTCCCAGGCAGGAAAAAAAAAAAGAAAACAGCTGTTTAACTCCCCTCTTCTTTGCAAAAGGCCAGAATTTCATATCACAGTGGAACTTTAAGCCCTTTATTACTGTTTTACACATAAAATGCAACCCAAAGCAAAGCCACACAACCCAAAAGCTATTCCAAGTTACTGTTAAAATAATATTAAACATTCACCTTTCCATGCATTAAAATTGTCCGTGCTGTAGCGTTAGCCACAGCAGAGCCCACTGAGGGTAACTGCAGCTCCAAAACACAGCCCCAACAGCAGCAGTTACAGGGCAGAAGGCAAAGGCAGCTTTCTAGCTGCCCTTTTGTGCAGAAGCTGAAATCCATCCAGACAGATTGAATGCTTCAAAAATAGAAAAAGGCAGGAGGCATCTAGACATACTGACTTTTGGAGTATGAGCTTTCAGTCTTCCCGTGCAAATGCTGGCTATGCATAGGGTAGTGGGTTGGCGCGGAGTATCCATAGCTTCTGGTTTTCTCACAACAGCAGAAAAAGCAACAGAATATGGCTCCGGCAGCAATGAGGCAGAAGGCAGCTACCCAGCCCAGGTAGAGAGCCTCTCCAAGCTCTCTTTTCTGTGCAACATTGATCACGGGGTTGTAGAAGTCACTGATGATGGAGCTGGCAACCCAGCAGACTGGAATGAGCTCAACGGCACCCGAGAGGATGAAAAGGAGCCCAGCCGTCAGAATAATATAGCCCTTGGCTTGCCAGCTGCTCTGCACGCACCGCGTGCACTTCATCCCAATAATGGCAACCATGAAAGCGAGGAAGGAGAGCACCGACCCAGCACACATCAGCCCTCTGGATGCCTGCAGGTCCGGTGAGAGGGCCAGCACGGAGTCGTAGAGCTTGCACTGCATCCTGATGTTGGCTTGCCTGATGCAGTGCATCCACAGGCCTTCCCAAATGGTCTCAAACACGATGATGTTGTTCTCGATGAAGGCAGACACCCTCCACTGAGGCATGCCCGTGACAGCGAATGTCCCAATCATGCCAATGCCACCAACGAGCAGCCCGGCAATCTGCAAAGCACCACTGACCATGTTGCCTTTGCAAGGTGAGCACGCCTCAGCAGGTTCCCTGAGCCAGGCACACACTGCTGGCAAAAAAACGAGCAACTTTTTCCCGTGTGCAAAGAAAGTTTCAGAGGCAGTCTGTACAACTTTAAATCTGCTTAAATCTGGCACGCGCTACCTGAGACTTGGCTGCACCTTCATCACCTTTATAATTCACCACCACCACTGTCTCGAAGAGACAAACTGAGAAATCAAGTGGAACAACTTTACAAAGCAAGGGGAAGGACAGGGTGTGTGTAAACCAGCAAGAGCCACTTAGGGTAAATGTACCTTCTGAGGAAAATGCGTTGCATTGAAGTCGCTTATTTAAAAAAAAAAAAAAAGCCCTACCCTTAACTCTAGCTATTGTCTACAGGTTTCCCTGTGCTGAGGAAATGGACTGGTCTCAGTAGGGAGACTTAGGTGTGCACTGGTGCAGTTACTGAAGCTGTTGCACTGAGCAAGCAAGAATATTCTGCCTCTGCTCAGCGCAGTGGCAAACTGCCAGGAGGAAAGCAGAGCCCCACTCCCTGCCACAGGGCCTCTGCTCCCAAAAGTACTTTTTTTCTGAAGCTTGAAGGAGAGTACTGCAGTGACAGTATCAAGGAACAAAGCAAATCAAAAGGATAAAGAAACTCTGAACCTGAAACAGTTCTGCAGGGGATAATCAAAGCTGCAAAAGACCATTTAAGAAGTAGAAGGAACAATAAGAGACCTCAGTCCTCCTAATACCTGTATACATATACAGCTTTATACATTTCTGTTGCTCTACCGAGTGTTATGGGGATAGGCAGACTTCTGGAGGTGCCCACATGCTTAAATGATTGCACAATCAGGTCTACAGAATGGTGATTTAAGCTATGTAGCAAATTGTTTTCCTGTGCAAAAGTGAACCCAGCAATTACCCTATGATGGAGTGCAATGAAAAGCATTGGCTCTCCAAGTAAAGACCTGTTAGAGCTATCCACGTACAAACAAATACTTTAGAAAAACATCATTTTAATTAAAAAAAAACCCCACAATAATTATGGAGAGCAGGTGAACTGTTCATTCAGGAGTTCTTGTGTGATGTGACCAGCAGACAATCCTGGAAATGTCAGCTGAAGAAATTTAGGAAAGTCAGAGCAACAGAAACTACAGTCAAAAATCTAGAAAAAAAGACCCAGACATGTAACAGTGGATTCTTTTTACAAATTCATATAGCTATGAATGTATGCATGAAATATTCAGCCTGATCTCAGCATGTGCCTTAACATGGCAAATAAAAAATTAGGCATAAACTAGGATTTTTTGTTATAAAGTAGTACTCCATATGTTAAGAACTAATTTGTTTACACTGTAGAAGATCAATTTAGGATATAATTAGTTAGATACTGAAATACTAGTCACCTGCTATTCATTTGAACTTTCTTGCCTCTATTTCTTTGCTTGCCATTTATATATCTTCAAAACCAGAAAGTAAATGCAAAAAAAATAAAGCAGTGCAGTGCTAAATATGCCAGCTTGTTGGCATATCAAAGATAGAGAAAAGATAAAAGTCCCACTTACATGTAATATTTTATGCTCCCTAAGTGCGTTTGTGTGCGTGTGCGTGTGTGTGCACGTAAAACTATGGCTAGGAGGCAAGGGAAAGTAAGAAGCACTCTACAAATCTTTCCATATTCAGTTTGGGTTTCATAGCCACTTGCTTTTCTAGCCTCTGCAGCAGGCTGTTGCTTATAAAGATGTGCTGAAAGGATGAAGGCAGGTACATCTCCTTCTGTTTCTGGTCCCTTGAGCCCTAATTTGTGGCCAGGCAACTTTCCATTGTGCCCTTTTAGTTTTGTTTATACCTCTGAAACCAAACCTGCTGTCTGCATGCCTTTCCTAATCCGAAGGCACTGAGTGCCTTGCCCTGAAAAGTGCAGTTAGTCTGACGGCAGCTCCAAAAGCATTTTAAGGGATGAGAAGCCAAGCAGGAATCTGTTTTTTCGGGTTTGCTGCTACTGCTGCGGTGCTCAGCGGTATCTGATCCCACTGCAACTACACTGCCTGCTCTGCATTTCTCCTGCCATACGTTTGTGTTTGCAATTTTTGCAATTCTGCTTGCCATCAGTCAGCCTCCCCTGGCAGTTCAAGCCCCTTTTGTCGTGTCTGTGAGCAAGGCAAGGGAGGCACCCTGTAGCCTCCTGAGTTAAGGACCATGACTGCCGTATGAGCTGAAGGTCCATGTCATTTTTGACTGCCCCTGGGCTTTACACTCTACAGCCCCATGCCCCAGCGCCCTGCTGCGCTCCTTGCCGGCGCTGGCCTGCATGCCCCGGGGAGTGGGCAGTGCCCTCCTCCCAAAGATGAGGTGCACTGCAGGTACGAGGGTGCTGGGGGGTAATAGCTCTCCTCCTGCTGCAAGCCCTGGTCTCCTGTGAAGGGTGTCATTTTCCAGCCAGCAATAAAGGGTGACTTCATTCTGTTGGGCAGAATGTATACATTCCCGGTGCATTAATTTAGAGAGGCCACACAAGCTCTTACTGTACTGATGTAGGAACTGTATAGACTACTATAACAGGAGGGAGTCTGGATCTGTGTAACTGAAATCACAATTTTCTGCTTTGCGTGCTGCAAACTAGTCCTGTCATACAGACCCATAAGTGATGTGGGTCTGGGTACAGGACTTTGGGAAAACTGAGTGGGAAAAACTTCTTGGATGACTGGATTCATAGAATCACAGAATAATTCAAGTTAGAAGGAGCCTCTGGATGTCATCTAATCCAACCCATGCTTGAAGCTGTGCCCTTCATAGTCATGAGGCTAAGAATCCAATCAAGGTCCATTTCAGTCATCAAAATAAGTCCTGAAGATTTCTTGAGGGAAGAGGGTGGTTAAATCCTGTTCCCCCAAGGGTGAGACAAGGAGGATTTTGAGGAGAGGCTTTAAATGCACAGTATTTCTCTGCTAAATTTTTCTGCCCACTCTGGATTTGGCATATTAAATATATAATAATGTAATTATCATTGCATGACTTTGCAGCCCCATGTTTGCCACTCAAACAGCAAAGAAAAAGCTACCAGCCTATAGCAGAACAAATAAACAAGCACTTCAATAACATATCAGTAAGTAAACACAAGTGTGATACAAGCAGCAGGACTGATTTTTCTCAGAGACTACTGAAGTTCTAATTTACAGGACATGGAAAATAATTAGCTGAGCAAATATAATTTAACCATGTTATTGATTAATTTACTAAACCATTAAAGCTCCCATATAAATTCATGGTAAGATAGTGTCTGCGGCAAGGATTCAGTATTTGCGCATTCTTAGAAGGATTAAATTTTAGTGCCTTATCTTGCTTAAAACCATTTTCAGAAGGAAATCTTATTTGGCGTTATGGATTGCATCTGCTTGTTTACAATTAAAACACAGGAAGGGGGCAAGTCAAGAATCTCATTATTTGTTCTTCTCTGTATTCAAACATGCCATTTCATTATGGGGAAATATCAGAAATACCTGTGACTAGCTAATCATATTTCACTGTTGGCTTCAGGATCCTATTATTTTGTAATAAAATAAATATGCACATACATAATTTAACCATTTTCCCTTTCCTTTGCTTGCCTTGCCTTGCCTTGCCTTGCCTTGCCTTGCCTTTGCCTTTGCCTTTGCCTTTGCCTCCCACTATGTTAAGGAATGAATATCCTTAAAGTCAGTGTCAAGCTTTTCTGTAGGACCTGTGTATTTTCCTGCTCAGTGTTCCCAGCTCTGCCCTCCTCCCCTTTCTCCTCTCCAGAGCAGGTAAATAAGTCGGCTGCAGGCACCTGTTTTTCTGTATTCTTGGTGAATAATGTGGACCTAAAGCAACTACAGCACTGCCTGAGCAGAAAATACATAACATTTCAGGACTGGGCTTGGTTGGTCTGTCTGTTAGCTTCAAACAGGACCCCACGGTCAGGACATTTTGCTTCCCTGTGTGACACTTCAGTAGCACCTTTCTCCAATGAATCCCCTTGTGCGAGAGCAAGAAGGGTTTTCTCACCCTTCCTACCTGGCTTTTCTTCTGAATGCTGCTCGCAGTTTGGGGAGGAGGAGAAGTGAGATAACCCTGTGATTAGCTCAGCTGCCACTTAGCACCATTTCTCACAGCTTCTCTGGGAACCCTCTGCTCCCCACCAGGGCAGTACAGCCCTCAAGACCTTGTCATGACCCATTGTCAGCCAGTAAAGGTGTTTTTGGAATAAAATACACCAGGAAAATATTTTTTTAAGCATCTTGTCCTTCCTCTTCCTAAGCATATATCATTTTTTAATTCCAGAGTTGTGAAGTGCTAACAGCAATCACTGATGATGCGGGGGAGGTAGGGAGAGGGGGAAGAAGTGGTTGCTCAACACCTCCAAAAATCTCACCCTGCATCAGTAGCACATAGAATCCTGATTATTGATGCTCTTATGGAAAAACAGAGGAGTGTTGATGCCAGACAAGTTGTTCAGCATTTTCTTTGTTGGAAGGCTATTATTACTGTGTCAGTGGATGTGCATTGCTCTATGGCTCGCCCCAGGTATAACATAACCTGGCATTTCTTTTTCTCCAAGGTCTTTTACCTAATGCAGCAGAACATGAAAAGCCAGTTCAACATATCTAGTGCAAGCAGAAAGAGTGACATACGTTCA
Source organism: Pelecanus crispus (assembly GCF_030463565.1). Taxonomy (NCBI): domain Eukaryota; kingdom Metazoa; phylum Chordata; class Aves; order Pelecaniformes; family Pelecanidae; genus Pelecanus; species Pelecanus crispus. The sequence goes on from NC_134643.1 coordinate 121,384,608, forward strand.
TAATCAGCTTCACTGAAGAGCCACTTCTTTTCAAGTGAAGTAGCTTTTTCTCCTGCACCTTCTCTCTCCATCACTACTAACAAAAGACCATCATCTAGAGGGCAAAAGGGACAATGACAAAAGTGCAAAAAATAGTAATCCTTGGCTAGTAATGTAACAGCATTGCAAAAAATCTTTTTGCCTAATATCCCAAATAACTTCACACATTTGCTTCTCTTGCTCCCCACGCTTTAAATCCCATACATAAAATCCATGACAATGTGATGATGTTCTCCTTGGATTAACATGAGGTGCAGAAATTTCAATTTCCCTGCTTTTAACTTCTGTTTGTTTTGTGAAGTGTTAATGCAGAAAATTTGCCTAACTTGGAACAGGGACACACAGTTCAAAAATAGGATTTCTGAAGATACCCAGTGGCTAAAGAGCGTCAGAGGCAACAACTTCCTATGCTACCTGCCTCCATACACCTATAGAGAAAGATGAAGCCTCATGAAGAGCTGGATACCTGAACAAAGAACTGACCTGTTTTGTTGCTGAATCTTCATAAGAATTAATAGCAGACAACGCTATGCTAAAGGAAGGGATGGAAAACTATCCAATTGGTGGCATGAAAAACGGACTAGATAAAGTTCATAGGCAGATGCCAGGGGATCATTCTGCACCAAGAGGTTCATCCTGAGGAGGCTATAGGACATTTCTGGCCCCAGACTTAAGTACTTGATGCCCAGGACCCTCTGTCCTAGGGTTGTCCCTAGAGGGAGACCTTAGAAAGGGTCATACAAGCAAGCTGACTTCTGACTTTAGATACTTAGCTTACGCTCACTGAAACCCACTGCCCCTCTGCTGTGAAATGAGTAGGAACATGAAGTATTTTGTATAAAGTCACTTTTTTCTTCATGCAGAAATCACAAATATGAAGGTCAGAGGTGAACGTATTTCTTCATTGTTTTCAAAAAAGTGCCATGACTGATGTGTTTGAAAGAAAATTTAAATCCCAGTTTATCCCTTCAGGTGGTTGCCTCAGTAGCATTCTCTAGAATCTCCTGCAATTAGCCTACAATTTACAGATGCCAGACCTTCTTTGAAATGAAATGTTGCCTAAGCTGATTTGATTAAAAGTTTTACTTCTCCAGACAAAACCTATCATTTGTGGCATTTCTGCTCCACCCCAGTTGAAGCATACCCATACTACATTTAATTTTCTTTTCTAAAAGCTCTCCGGGCTTTTATTTTTAGAATTCCTAACATGCTTGCTGTGAAGGGCTGCCCATCCTGAATCATAAGACTTTCACGAGTGTGACATGATATTCATTAACGATAAAAACAACTGGCCAATGCTTGTCTTCTGTTATACCCCAGATGCCTCGATGACTGCAGCAGGATTTTACAGGTGGAAATGAGAACAAAACTTCAGTTTTACCTGCTTGCCTAGAATCTATATTAAGAGTTTTGCAGAGAAAATGTTCAGAGGAGATAAGGATTGTTTTCAATTTAATTAATTATGTTTAATCTTTTGGTATAAAAAGATCATTGTGGTGATAATGTACATATGGTAAAAACGGTCTGGCATTTTTGAGGCATAACAGTAAACTTGCAGTTATTTGTAGTAACCTCAGGGGAGGGAATGAGAGGGGGACTCAGAGAAGCAAACACACAAATTCAAAATACATGCTGTGTGAATTTAGAAAAAGACTGAAGGGAGAGTGTTGCTTCTTTAGCACAGCAGTTAAGCTGCAACCCATGGAATCAGCACATGCATGCTTTAGAGGTAATGCTGTGGTGTCAAGAACTTAGACAAAGACAAACAGCGTCCATTTCCTGCGTCTGGTTTTCTGTCTTCTGGATAGGCTTCCCCACTCTTTTTCTTGACTTTCCTTTCTTATTCTTGATAGAAAAAATCCAGGCTTGTATCCCGGGAGTTTTCCAACATGCTTTTGCCTCTGCGATAGCTTACCTGGCTTTAGCACTAATGGATTTTTGTAGATGAGCAAAATAACATCTTCAAAAACAGATCATCACAGCCTGGCATAATTTATGGAAAAACAACAGACAAATCCATAACACAATAAATATCCTCAAGCAGGCCAAAAAAAGCTCTAGAGTTTTAGTCTTTGCATGGCAATCGCTGTAACGTGATACACATTTTGTGCCAGAAGCCAGCAGCTGGCAGGTTTTCGGAGTGCTCCTACAAATCTTTCGAAGCATTGCCTGGCATTGCTGGCATCACTGCTGCTCTCAGCAGCTGTGCCTGGGCTTTCTTCGGCCTCGGATGCAGCAGCATTGACTCGTATCCAAACCTTACCTCTCCTTATGTGTTAAACCCACAGAGATACCAGGCAGCGCTCTGGTGTTAATAAACCCTTCCTTATTCCGTCCCCATGGTGCATTTTTGACAGTAGGAAAGATGACATAAATATGCAAGCTGTTTTACAGAGAAAGCCTCTTGAGCCTGCTATAACATTGCAGAGCACGGAGTCCACTGCTATGAAGTGTGTGCTAGTTGCAGTCTTTCACTAGCCACATCTTATAAGTTGCCCTGAAGACTGGGATGAGAGAGATGATGAGGCAACTGCTGCTTGCAAACGCCTTTCACTCACTGCCTACCCTGGTCAGAGTCCCACGTTCCAGGGGCAAGAAGGAAGGAGCTGCTGTTTCCACGCATGGGAACTCATCACCTGCAAAAACAAAAGGGCAGCAACCATTTGCTGTCTTTTACGTGGACGCAACATGGTCAGGAAATAGTCCAGCTCAGGAGTCCAGGATTAGGTACTTTTGTGAGAGCGTGGCTGGGGTTGTTTTGAGTGCTGGCCTAGGGGAAAAAGACTCGTACTCTAAATACTCTTTATATGTGAGTCCAAGCCCCTCGAAGGCACTGTCCAAAGTTCAAAGTGGACAAAGCTTTCTCCTTGTAAACCGTAATTGTCAGTGGTGCTCTAGAAAAAGGCATCTAAAGCAGGTGCATATAACTAGGAAGCCTGGAGGAAAAAAAAAAAAAAACCACAAAAAAAAAAACCTACTGGTGAAAGGATCAAAATATCATATAAAGGGGGATTTAAAATGTTTTCTCCTTTAGCTACTTCTTTTCCAATCTGGTTGGGAAACAGTTTCTGTTTGCTTCTGGGTTAAAACTTTCTCCTTTATTGCAAATTCTCCTTGTTTGTTGGCTTTCCACTGCTGCATCCATTAGTAACATGGGCTGGGGGTAGACAATATTCTTACAGACCAGGTTTTCCCATGGCAGACCCCTACTGAATCCTGTAGGAGATCCACTCATGGAGTAATAGCAACACCAGCCCGCTTATAATGCCAAAACACTTCAAGATCAAGGCAAAGTGTTCCAGCTGCAATGTTATTCACAGATCAATATCCTATTAAATTAGTGGGGGTGCTGCACAATAAATCTTTACAAATTTACCATGAAATACCTACATGACTAAATGAATTAAATAATCTTTAGATGAAACAGATGAGTGAGGGCAAGATAAAGGAAGAACTTTCTTGACATTTCAGTATTTTTTATAGTATTTAACCAAACATACCAGAAATTTTCCGAAACATATTTTAGCCAAAGTGATCACCATATTCAAAGTAAAGTTGTTTGTTCACCAAAAGGCAAGCAGCCATCCTGGGGAGGCTGAAGTGTGCTGGGTTGTTACTTCTTTCACTTGAACCACAGCGGGAAATGGTTGGCTTCCAGGGAGCTCCCCTCTTGGGGATTGCTTACAAGCCCTGGATCCTTGGGAGCTGCAGCTCCTTGGATTGCCATTCTTACCTGTCCAAACCCTTTTCTTTTTCTGAGAAAACTGCAGGTACGTACCCAAACTGTCATTCAGCTCACTCGTGCTTCAATATACAGCTGTTGCCCCTATATCCCACATATGCATACTGACTGCTCGACGTTGAGAGCTTCCCATCTCCCACATTCCCTGATCCGGCTGCTCTCTGTGTACCAAGGTGGAAAGGACACTGCCTGAGGTGAAAGTCTGTGCCCAAATTTGTCTTTGTTTCCTCTTGGTGTGAGTCAGACCTATGATATTACAGAGCATCTATGAACAGCACTTTAGCAATGCAGAATGCGTCTGCACATTCGGTGATGGTTTTTATATTTGTTTGCAGCCTTCCCAACTGTGTCTTTTAGACCACCACCTTCTCCCAGATTTGTCCTAAAAGCTTATGCCAGCAAACTCACGTTTGAATTTGGTCTATTAAAAAGTAAACCATCAGATGGCACATGTTCAGCTGGCACAATGCACTCTTACTTTCATGAAAGTACTGAACAATAGTATTTTTCAGAGATACAGAAATCATCCTGAAACATTATCAGTGCTATGACACTGCACCTCCTCTGATAAGTTAAATTTATCCTCATTGGGAAAACGTTCAATTTTCTCAATTGTTTCTTTGTTTGGCTCTGTGCTCTGTTCTGCCGGAGCGCGAGATTGGGATGCACACATGGAACGCAAGAAGAGCCGGGTGCAATTTTTTCAAGGACAATATTTTTCAATCCAAGCAGGGTTTGGCTTTTAACAACAACATATGCTGCAGCAAATGTTCTTTTCTGTCAATGTAATTCATTATCAGATGAAATTTCCAAATGAAATATTTAAACAATGACAGAAATTCTAAATATTTAATTTAGAAGTCTCACCAGTGAAAGTAAGTTAAAAAAGGAGTTGTTAAATAAAAAGCCACCATTTTTCTCCATGGGATCTCTTTAAAAAGCCAAAACTTTTCTCTCTGCACACTAAGAGAAGTATTATTGAATTGAATTTTATATGAAAATTCCCATGAAAAACAAAAAAATAAACTTTTTAAAAGGAAAGTAATTTTAAAAAAATATATATTTCTCCATCTATTTCCCAAAGATACTTATCCTTTTTTCAAAGAGGTAAGCAATTTGCCACACACAGTGCTTTCCTCCCTTCTCACACATACACACACTTTTTTTCCTTTAGAAAGGCAGGTTCCAGGAGCTGCTGTCTCTTGGTTATGTCTGCTAAAGGAAAAGGAAAGCAGTAACACAGCGCCACAGCCACATCCCTGCCTTGCGCAGCAGACCTGACTGAGAAAGCAACTGCCTTAGGCCTGAAACTATGGACCATTTATCTAATTCTGAGCCTCCAGTAGGTGTATGCATCTCCTGGGCTACCAGTAGAAGAAGAAAAAAAAAAAAAAGCAGCATTAATCTGTGCCCTGCCCCTAGCACATGGCAATGGAGAAGTTGCAGACTGAGCCTTTGCCCAGTTTCAGCCACCCAGAGCCATCTGCAGACACAGAGTATTCTTTCTTCAGTATTATTCTGAATATTTCAATTAAGTATAAAGCCAAAAGGAGAAAAAATCTATTAAAAATAAATGCTTTGAATATATATATGTCCAGTCTATCTCTGCAATAACCCCAGTGAGAATAAGCCATAGAGTTTCAATTAGAGTATCAAATCCTGTGTTACTGATCAATTATTACAAAATTTCTCCAGTACCAAGTGCCATACAGGGTCCTGCTCCCACCCCTATTGAAGACATAGGCAAAACTCCCATTGCACTATTTTAACACAAGCAGTCCCTAGTTCCAAAGAAAGTAAAACAAGAGCTTCTCAAGTTCTGACCGGAGGACAGGCTGAATTGGGTTTCTTGTCCTTGCAGAACTTGCCTGGCTACTGCGGAGCTCCATGGAAAAGTGTGACACTGCCACATGAGGACATCTCCTCAAGCCCACCTGAGAAGAGCATGTAAACTTTATCACGCAGGAGCACACATGGAGTGGAGAAGCACTGCATCTTCTCCACCCCCCTGGACTCCTCCTTTTCAATGTCCAGGGACAGCAGGGTTTGTGCAAAAGTGGCCTCCAGCACCATGCCAGGGCAAGCGGGAGCTTCCTCCAACATAGATGGTGAATCTATACCAAGAGCCATCCAAGCAGATGCTTCATGTCTCTTCCAGATGAAGAGAAAAGCCACCATGACATATGCATCAAGTGCTCTGCCACCACATCCCAGCTGGAAAGGAGCACCGTAGGTAGATGTTGGTGATAGCCAGATGCAGCTGCAGCTTTACAGGTGCCCACAGGAGCTATTTCAGCCCCAGAACAGTGATATTCTGGTGCTCACGCCAACGCAGAGAGGGAAGGGCTGAATATACCCCTGACCAATGTAATTTTGATAGAGTAGATATATATCAACCAACGTCCCAGGAGATGAAGGTGAAGGATTTCTGAATCCACCAACTGCTGTCCCAGCAGTGTTCCCGTCCTCAGTCCTGTCTGGATTCACTACCTCTCTGCCAACTGCTCTTTCTCTCCCCTCCCAGCCAGGGATACAAGGGCAAATCCGTAGATTATCACCCGCAGTCTGGTGTTAGGATATATCTCCACTACACTCCATACCACAGCACAGACCCAACAGAGCTCCAAATCAGGCTTGGTGTCCCAGCAGCTCCAGGTGAGCTGATTTCTGCTGTGACTCAGCTGCTTCCTCTGCTGAGCACACAAAATTACCTCCAGGAGGTCTGTCAATCTGCAGGCTACACACAGCTCATGCACCCCATCTTATCTGCTGACAGATAAACAGAAGAGCCCGTACAGTATTGTAAGATTTAATTAATATGATATTTCTCATACTCAACTTCTTAAGTCCACCCTTGGAAGCATGTAGGGCAAGGGAGCTGTGTAAGGCTGCAGTCAGTAATAGATCAACCCTTCTAATCAATATCAAAAGAGAAAAATACAGATTATAGGCATAAACAGTCCCCTAAATGTGCAGTTCAGCAATATTTATTGATAGCAATCTGTCCAGCTGCTCCACACAGTTCTCACTTCAGTAGTATCTGAGCATCTTCCAGTTCATGGCTATAATGTCAGGTACCCCTCAATTAAGCATGACAATACCTAGCAATTGTCAACAGCCCTTGTCAACTGGTAAGCACATTACAATTATTAATTAGGCTTCACGATACTCATCAGGTGTAGGTTGCTAAGTACAGTATGGTTATCTCTGTTCAGTGACAAAAAGCCACTAATGCAGTTAGAGCGGTCCAGCCACCAGAAAACTATGTATGTGGTTCACGCCTCAAAATTTCAGTGTTCTGTTACATCATGGTTATCATCCTTTTCAAGGACTGAAAAGTCTCTTTTCTTTGTGCTTTCCTGAAATACATACCTGCATTGTCAGCACTTCCAGCTCATTTTCCCTTCCCGTTAAATCATCAGCAATTTAGAAGCCACTAGGATATAAAAATTGCTTACTGGCTGTCTGGTCTCTGACATGTTGGTGAAACAGACTTTCAAGCTCATACACGAGGGTAGGAAGCAGGGCCATGTTACTCCTAAAAGTTTCTGCTAGTTCAGGTTCGAAATGCTCCATGGTGCCTGTAAACCCGAGTTAGTGGCTGCTGAGCTCCCGCCTTATGGACCCAGGCATGGGGAGTGCACATAAAGAGCAGGAGTGCACATGTCTGGAGGCAATAGCTAGCATCACTTAAGAAAACTAATGGGCCAAAAAGTCTGCACAAAAGTCAGCCCGCAAACATGCAGTGTACTCCACTGGGACGTGCACATCAGTAACAGTCAAGTTGGTTTTGAATAAGGCATCCAACAGGGCAAGTGTCGAGCAGCCCAAACCATTCAGGGGAAGAGCAGAGGCATCGCTTGATTCCTGCCTTTCTGCACAACAGCGTTGGTGGAATCCGTTGTGGGTTGGGTTTTTTTGTTCGTTTGTTTGTTTCTATTTCTTCAGTTTTGGGGGGGAAAGAGAAAAAAAGTCTTAGGAATCATGTGCTGAAATGTCTCCAGATTTGGAATCCCTCCCCTATTCTGACTGTTGCAAGGCAGCTTTGGGACATGTGCGTTGGACCATTTAGAGGTCAACCTTGAAAAGAGGTAAGTCTTTACTTTTATCTAAGAGAGAATAGCGTTCCCTTACAATCCCAAAGATAGGAGACTGGAGAGTGTGCCTGCAGCAGCGATTTGAGCAAACCTTTTGCCTTTGCTCTACAAGCACCTGGAAGGGCTCATGCAGTCACTTACAGCTGTTCCTGGCATCCCGCTGCATCCTGAGCTTCCCGTACCGAGAAAGAAGGGGTTCACTCAAGCCTGTGAGGATGGAGCTGAGACTTTCCTGCCAAGGAAGCGACAGGGTGAGATGAAGGGCAGAGCCATGAGAAAAGCCCTGGAGAGCGAGCACGCCTGCTCCTGCTGCATCCGGGCATGGGCAAGGAGCCCAGCAGCTCCCTCCAGCTCTGGGACCTGGCACCGGTGGAGTCACCGTGGGGCATTTGGCCATTCCCAGAACCCTGCTGATGGCCACCACCAGTTCTGCCAAGGACTGTCCTCCAGACAAAATATCCAGTGCTCTTCCTGTGAATGTCCAGGCAGCAAAAACTGTGCTGGCAGTCCCCACTGATGTCCTTAACCCGCAGCCAGGAGCTACCCTGTGCCAGGGTGCGTGGCACGCAGGCGTGCTCGAGCGCACCCAGCTCAGGGCTGCGCTAGCTTGGCTGAGCTGACGGCGCTTGGGACCTTGCAGGGGTTAAGGACCTGATTAAGCAAAGTGCTGCTGGCCGTGGCAATGAACTGTTCCGCCAGCAGAAATAATTAACCTGCTAAAAAAAGATGGTAACTCAGTTACCAGGTTCAGACTCTGTGTCTTTGGGAAAGATTGGCTTAAAATGTGAGCGAATACTTCAAGGGTCCACTCTACACCCGCTGAACTACATTATGTAATTACGCCTGATAGTTTAAACAAGATTTTTGTGTCAGTTTTTTTGAATTTATTCTAGTTGATTGGATTTAAACCTCTAATAACTACACCCATTTGTACTATATATACACAACCATTTAATACAAAATAAATCTTGTATCAGGGCTCTTGCTGGGCTCTTGGAAGATGTTATACTGCAGCTTTAAAATTACTATTAGCTTCAAAGTTGGACCACCAGATTAGTGTCTTACAAGTAACAATTTCTATGCCTTGAAATGTTACATCCCAAATGTTACAGCAATTTACTATCAAATAATAATTATAAGATTACTTCTTCTGGCAACACTGACTAACAAATTCCATTCAAATTATTAAAAAAAGTACTACCCCTAAAATCACTTTCCTGAGCAGTTAAAAAAAAAACTTATGTACCTTTTGACCAAAAACTGTAGGCAAAATCAATAGTCTTGGCTTCTATCCAGAAATTAAAGATGCAATAGGTAATGGCTGAAAAACATGTTAAAAAGCTGCCTGCTCCCAGTGGCGCTGATGGCAAATTCTCATCTGTCTTGTTCTTGTATTTCTACAATAAATGTATGAAACACGTGTTGTTAAACCAGAATTTGCCCTCTCTAGGAAAGGAGGGTACAATTATGACTCTTTGTTCTTGTGAAAAGCAAGCCAGGTCAGAACTCTTTGCAACTCTTTGCTGCAGCACTGTCCTTACTAAGCGACAGTCACTGTGTGTAGCTATAAGGAGACTAAATAAACAAATGTGATACAGATGGACGAAGGGGAATGAGAAATGTGGGGAAGAATTCAGTGTGACAAAAAGCACACCTCTTTAGTTCTAATCCCCTCTCTTCCCTCCTCTGCAGTGTCCCAAATAATCCTTATCTAAATATTTCATTCTGAAACTATGTTGTCTCTTACCTTTTTACACCATGTTTTTGTATTTGATCTTAGTTTTCCTCTATTTAGCTTGTACCAGCCTCTGGCCTTTTCACATTTAAGGATTTTCTTTCTACAGACATTTCCCATTAGGACTACGAAAAAATATAAGTGGGTAAATAAGCACATAGCACCTAACATGACATGTGGGGAAAAAAAGGAAATGGACTTTTTAGCGTGAATTCATTTTCCTAAAAGTTTAAGACAAGTCACATTTTTTTTTTTTCTTATAATGGTATTTCCATAGGATGAAGGCATGCTGAAGGCAGTGCAGTGAAATTACACCAATTTACAATATCGCAACGCATCAGATTCCAGCCTGCTGTCTCAAGAGTGTGTGTCTAACTCCCATAAACATCTCTGGTGTTCTTTGGAGGAAACATTTACTTTATAATTTCACCACAAACTAGAAAATCAACATCAGCTATTGTGTTGCTAAATTATTCCCCCTCACAAAAGCAGCTGTGAAAGAAGATTATCATTACAGATCTCAAATACACTTTTTTTTTTTTTGGTTACAAATTCTCATTTAAGATTGTCGATGAATATTAATTCTCATTATCCCAAAATACCACAGAATGTGCATTCAGTCATAAATTCCTCTTAAGACAATCAAGACTTCATATTTTCTATTGCCACTTGTGTTTCTTCTGGTGGACAAGGAATTCCTTTTCAGAGCTGAGTCTGAATGTTGGAGGTAATTCACCACTGTGTCTTTCAGAGCAGAAGCAGAATCCTGGTGCTTGCGGTGGCCCTTCTCTGCTGCAAGGCCATTGCCAAAAGAGCCCACATACCAAACTGGCTTTCCTTTTCCTCACGTATTTCAGAGCAGGGAGTGGGATAAATAAATATAAGCATAAACCCCCCTTTTCTTCCGCAGCTATGTATTTACTCTGACCTTAATCATGCTATACAAAAAAGCTGGACTCAGAATACAGCTCCACTGCCACAAAGCTGCAGCTGTAGAGCATGTGGGGAAAGCCATGCTACAGTCACCCTGGCTGCCACACGTAACAACAGAAATGCAAGCACAGACTTTGGTATGGGATGTGTAGGCTCAGCAGGGACCTCAGATTCGGTTTGAGAGCTCATGCTGAAGCCCAGGCTACTGAAAGGCCATTACTGGCATTACTTTTACGAGTTAAGTAAAAAATCAAGATGTACCCTAGTGCTTTGATTACATTTCTATTTGAGTAGCGATGGCAATTATTTTACAGAATTATCTGCAAAAGCTGTGCAAAGTGTTTACAGTGAGTCCTCGGGTTTATGTTTCCAGCAACCTGGCCTCAGGTTTACTGGCTTCATAATTATAACAGAAACCTCCTCCCACTTTGCCACCCTCACACCATTGCTGCCTGAAGTTTTCTAAACCCAGACAGCAAATGAAGACACAGGGGTCAGGCATAGCTGAGAGAGGAACAAATCTGTTCTAATGTATTCAGCCTGGATATTTATTAATTTTCCTCTTGTTAAAAACCCAAACAAACCCACACAGGATGTTTGCTTCCAACCAATGCAGACTGCAGGGTGTAATTAGCTGAAAGCTCCACAAACTGAGCCCTGCTGAGTTTGCAGTGCTGCGGTTATAACCCAAGTTTTAAAGGAGACAGAAATGGCCATAGGATATCTAATTATGTCCTGGATCAAAGTGAAATGGTGAACACCTGAGTTCAGGTGATAATATCATCTTTTTTTTTAAGTGCAATCAAAGCTGTCATTGTTCTAGAGTATCTTTGAACTGCTGAAGTGTTGCACTCCTGGAGAGAAGCGCAAACGTGCAGCTAACAGAAGTAAGCATTGAGCATGCTCAAGGTGAGATGGTGTGCCACATTCTTAAGACTTCTGTGGTTGCTTTTTTAAAAATGTATAATATCTTGGCAAACTCAGGTAACAGTTGCCTCTGTTTTCCTTTCTTGTATGAAAAGTGTATATAAAAGCCTCAGAAATAGTGACGCTGCATGTCTGTTTTAATAAGCTGATATTCATCTTGCCAAATGTGGCTTGTAGGATTTAACATCTCTTCTTTAGATTTAATAACATGGTTATTCTTACCAGTGTGGATTTAAAACATACCGGTTCAGGGCAGGAACGCAATCCTGATCCTTCATGAATGTGATGAAATCTTGCACCATCATCTAGTATGGAAAAGACAAAATGAGTCAACCCCACAGCATCGCTCTTCCTGAAGCCAGCCCTTGCAGGAAAGCCTACCTCCAGGAATCCTTCCCTTTGCTCACTGGTGGCCTTGCTCTCTTTTCCCTACAAAATGGCCTCAAATTTGCCTGTGTTGCTCTCTGCAGTCCTGGGCGCTTTGCTGTCATTCCCAATGGTGCATTGGGCTGAAGCCAAGAGTGTAAAGGCTGTTGTTTTGGGAAAGCTCTCTGGAAGCCATCCTTTCCCAGAAAAGAAGAGTTGCAAAGTCTGTCTCAGAAGAGCTGTGCTGCTTGCTTTATTTGTTTTGGCTTCTCCTGGCTTGGTTCCTCAGGGGATTGGCTTATAGGCTCTTGGCTCTTGGGCATCCAGCTGTCTCCTTGATTACAACGCTGGCTGTCCTCCTAATTTCCCAGTGTACTATTTATCCTCTCCCTGTTGCCCTGGACAGCATCACCCACTCCCCAGTTTGGTTTGTATAGAGGTTCAGTACATGGAAGAAGTTCCCACCTGGGCCATGAAACAGCTGCACTGCGAACTCCTGCCCCCAGAACCCACAATGTCACCTCTTATTGCCATTGTCACCATATTACTTTGTGTGCTTACTCTCTCTATATATATATTAATTATCATTTGTTATGCTTTGTCTTTCACATAGCCTTTACTTGAGAAAAACTTTTTCAGCTCAGCAAAAGGTTGGAAAGGTTCACTTACACAGTTAAGTACTGAGGAGTCCCTAGATTTCAGCCCTGGGGTATAACCTGAGAAAATGATCTCTAAGTGAAAGATAGCTCAAGAATTTGAGGCTAATTCCCATCTGTGTATGTCACAAATTTTAACGCAGACTTTCATGGAAGGTTGATGTCTGACTATGGCACTGCATCATGCCAACTATTGCTAGATTTGCTTCAGTGAAATCGGTGAATTTGTATTGATGTAGGGTTAGCATAACATAAAAGAAAATTAGGTACATGATCGCTGATGTTCTGGTCAGTACTGTGATTTTTTAATAAACTCTGTTTTGATTAATTGATGCCGACAACGAACTATCCATTATTTCAGGATTTGTCTTCCAGTGCTTTGCATTTTGAGCACTCATAGCTGTCTGTGCCAACCACCTGTCGGTTCTGTCCTGTCATCATTTCACACCCACTTTGCATAAAAGTCAGCAGCTAGACAGAGGGATGGCAGGGAAGAACAGCCCCTTTGAAAACAGCCTCCCTGCCCATTCCCCTGACACCATCAGGCTGAAGGTCCTGGGTGACTTAAGCTTACGCAGGCCTTGAGGGCAGGGGCAGAGGTTGGATGGTCCCTTCTCCAGCTTCATCCTTCCTGTACCTGCAGGACCAACAGCACTGGAGATAGCAGAGGGGCTCCCATCCCTGTCTTCCTGGAAAACCTCCTCTTTCCAAAGGGGTTTTAACCAAAGCCCAGCCAAAGGCATCAGCTTGCATCCACCCCGTGAGCATCCAGCAAAGGTCATAGCAGGATAGAGAGAAAATCAGCACGCAACACAGCAGCAGATTCTGGTTTAGGATATAAAGGCTGAAGCTGTGAGAAGAAAAATGCCTCCCCCTGGAGCAGCCCAGGGCAGTGCCCGGGCCCCGCTGTATGGACCAATGGGTGTCAAACGTTGCTTCAAAAAGCTGCCAGGAGAGGCTGTCTTGCTAGGAGCAGCTGCAGGGTGGAATAAAGGTGTGTGTATGCTGGAAAGTTAAAAACAACTCCAAGCCTAATGACTGTTTTAGTGGTGACCTGGAGCCCACACGAAAGCAAGAAAAGCATGCTGAATGTGCTCTCTGGTTGATTACCACCCATTGTCTAAAATAAAACAAGTCAAAAAGATTGTTAAACCCTGCTGCGGTCTCAGGGACCGAATCAGCCAAACAAATAATTCCGCTGCTTGTTGTTAACACGTCCCAGAAATGTGAAACAAAAGGTACAAGCGATGTGTTGCTCCCCTCTCTAATTTTAAACAGGGTTCTGCAGACAAGATGTTCCTCACTGCAAATTCATCACAGAGCAGCAACAATAGAGAGGCAAAGCCAAATAAAAACTCCACATCTCCCTGGGGAAGTACAATCCATTTCTAACCCTTTTTTTTTTCTTTTGTGTAGACAACAGGCATCAGAGGGTAAACAGACATAATAGAACTACAGAGTATTGCCAAGCCATGCTTAAAAGAAGAAAGGCTGATGTGAGGTTACACTATTCTCCAGTTTACTGTGCAAGAGAGGGAAAGAATGACAGCAGAGGTGGGAAGACTTACCATTGCTTTCATAAAAGATGGACAATTGGTTCTCTGAATTATGGAAAGATCCAGCTTAAATATAATAATTAGCACAGAATGGAAATGGAAGTTTCTTTCATAACAAATAGCAATTACCAAGGAGGCCTGGCTTTAGAAGCTAATGGGAGTTTGTAATGAATAGGGAACTATGGAGTGGATGTACAGAGAGCAATTTAATCAGCCCAGGGATATAAGGGGCCATGATCAGCTCCAGTCAGCATGGTGGAATATAAAACACATGTATTAAAGTATCAATAAAGGAAACAATGAAGGCATTCAAAATATAGGCTAAGAGTTAGTCACTGTGTATTTCTTCAGACTGCATGGTGCCACCAAATCTAAACCTATTCATTCCACTCACCTAGGAAGTCAAAATGAAAAGAAATGCATTGTCCATATGCTGGAAATACAGGGAGGCCTGAAGTGCTCCGTAAGGATGGTAGGTCACCCAAAATTGCCCAGCTTCCCAGGGACATGGAGGGAAGGGAGAGCCTATGGCACAGCTTCTGTACCTCCAACAGAAAAGAACAAAAAGAAAGAAAAGATGTACCACTTGAGAAAAATTAGAAATACAGGAATTTCTAAGGCAAGCAGAGAAAAAGTGGTGGTGAGGGGAGGCCAGGACATGGGCAGGAAAGAGTCAAGGCTTTGCAGAAAGGGAGGAGAGGGTTAAATCTTCAGGGGAAGAGCAGAATAAGGAAGAAGGCAGCAAAAACTGGGGGGGGGGGGGGGGGGGAGGAGGGCCGCACCCTCAAATGTTCCAAAATCCTGACAATGTGAATTAGTCTTGCCCTGAGATTTTTGGACTCGGTCCATCTGTCTTTTAATACTTATCAGCTATATATCATCTTCAAACACCTGCAGAAACATTAATCCTAACACCAGTCTTCTCAGGTAGTTTTGTAATGTTATTGTCCTCACCTATATATATATAAAAGCAGAAAGATGAGAAATGAGACTAGGCAGAAGGTCTTAAACTGCATCTAAACAAGGTGTCAAGTGGTGTTTTAATTCATGTTAGGCAATGCTAGGGGTTTCTGCACCTTTTCTCCCCATAGGAACAAGTCCAGGTAAGCCATATGTTCTCCTTTGTCTTCCCAGCATAAACTGATGTGTAGACAGAAATTGCATTCAGTAGCAGAGAAGGAAGGATCAGTCTTTATAATATAAAGGCAAAGAGAGAACTTAATGAAGGAATATCAATCTGCCTGAGGGCAAGTACCAAAGAGGAGAGGGGAACACCCCTGCAGAGCCAGGGGTGTGTGACACAGGGTTATTGCAGACTGGATTGTACGCGAGGAAACAGGGAATTAGGAGCCGTCCCTCAATTGCAAAGGAACGTCTTTGCAATTCAATGCCCACTGCAATACTATTTATGCAGGAGCTGCTGATGAAGATGACCGACTTCCCTGCTCACAGCTGAGACGTGGGCAGCAGCGGAACTCCGAACTTTCATCCAAATATTTCACTGAATTTCCCCCAAGTGCTTTTAATATCTCAATGCTTTCATTGTGAGTTGATTTGATTTTCTTTTAGTGCCACCAGCTGCTCCACACACAAAAACTGTTGGCTGTGAACTTCAAAGTTTGACACTGATTTTCACTGCAGTTTCATGCCAGGGTTCCTACAGGAGAAGATGGAGAAGGTAAAGTATCTTGTTAGGGACACATTTCTCTTTCGTCTGTCCTGGAAAGGTCCTCTTCAGATAATAATACATTCTTCTGCACACATAACTACAACCATAATCCATCAGACCACAGGCCCACCTAGTCAACTGCCCTGTTTCCAAAGCAGCTGGTGGCTAAGTGATGTAGTTGTGTAATGGTGTGCCAGGGGATATCCTTCCCTAGCATATTCCCAGAAGTCCCTCTCGCGCAATTTTCAGCTTAGACTCTTTTCAGTATTTTTGTATTTAATAGCCTTCAGTGGATTTTGCTCCCAGTCATTTGTCCCATAACGTTTTGAGCCAATGTAACCAGCTCTAATGGTGTGCAGCTCACAGTCCCACGTCTGAACTGCACCCCCTGTGAAGGACAGTCTCTTTCTGCAACAAGCTCCAGGGATGGCGGTCTCATTTGACCCCTCCTAGCTCTTTTGTTGGAAGAATCTGTAAACAACCATTCCCTGTTCACCCTCTCCTTGTCACTAGTGATTTAATACACCTCTCCTGTACCCCTTTGTTGTCATTTCTTTCTCAACCTGGAGAATCACTGCTCACACAGAAACTATTCCATACGTCCCATTATCCTTGTTGTCCTTCTTGGTATTGTTTCTGTGTCAGCTGCACCCCCTCCAAACTGAGAGGGCCAGATGTGAAGACACGTTTAGGACGCAGGCACAGCATGAGTTTGTGTGATGGCGACGTGCTGCTTTCTGCTTTGATCTTTACGCCTTTCCTAATAATCCCTAATTTTCAATGTGCTAGTGTGATCAATAACAAGCACTGTGATGATGCTTTCAACGAACTATTAGAAACCTAAGAGCTCATTCTTGTGAGGTAGCAATCACCTTAGAGGCCATCATTTTATATGTGAAATTAGGATTGTTTTTCCCACCTACACCACTTCATGGTTCCCCACAAGGAATTTCACTGGCCACTTCATCATCTCATCATTCACTCTTATAACATCCTTCTGCAGCTCTCACAATCAGCTTTGCATTCACTGCTCTGAATAACTTAGTATGATCAGTGAATATTGTCACCTCATTTTTTCAGGTTTTGGATCATTTAGGAACACATTGAACAGCACGGGCTCCCCACACAAATCCCCACAGGACTCCATTCATGACCTTCTTCCACTGTGAAAGCTGACCATTAATTTTTGCCTTCTGTTTCCTTTTAATTATTCGTGCACAGACCTTCCTCCTTCCCCATGGCTGTTCAGTGCTGCAACAGCTATGGTGAAGGACCTTGTACAAACAACCTTAGAAAGTTATCAATTAAATGAATCACCCTTATCTACGTGCTTGTGGACTCTCTGTACTTGTAAAAAAAGTGTGTAAGTAGATGTGATTTTTTAGTCTTCTTGGATGTGAAGCCACATCCCAAGGCGGTGAAATTTCTATCAGCAATTCACCAAATGTCAACAGAAAAGTTCTCCCTGTCCTTACGTGTGCAGCTTTACAGCTGAGTAATTCTGTAATTGCAGAACGAATCCCTGATTTTCAGCACTGTTTATGCTGGTCTGGACACTTCCAAAGAGGTGTTTTCATAAGAAACACAAGAATAAAATATTAAATAACTGGGAATAGGTATTGTAACCTGCAAATAAAACAAAATTTTATGCCAAAGTTGATATTTGGTATTTCAGTTTGAATGTGGCATTCCCATTTCACAAAACATTGTATTTTTGCAGTTATTTAAACATACATATATCACAGCCAACTTACTGCATTGAGTATGGTTCATTCATTTTTTAATTAATTGATTGTTTTTAGTAGTTCAATAAAACTATTGTCTGGGTTCATGTATTTTAGTCAACTACTTCTTTTGGTCCAACTTTGGGCACATCACAAGTAAAAGTAATACATCAGTTCTCTAAAGTACGTAAGGAGAGGATCTGAGATAGTGATTTGTGGTCCCAGCACTTTGAGGATTTTAAAGCCAGTAGCTCGCAAACTCTAGGGCCCAGCTTCTATCCATTACTTAAAGAGTGGAAAACATGCTTTTCTGCTTCTTGCAATAGCAACTGGCTGCCACGTTGTGAGTGAACCAGGCATTGACCTGAACTAGCTGAATAAACTAAAATGAAAAATAATCCCTCTACTGTCAGAAAAGACTACTCTTCTCAGTATTTATTTGGCACCTCAGCAAGTCAGTAACCATCCACGAGCTCAGCAGTCTGCCTTTTGTTTAAAATGTTGGCACCAAAAATGTGCTACTTTATATTATCACCTTATAATCCAGTCTGACATAGATCTGAAATAATTTTTTTAAATATTCCTTAAACTTTACCTTGCCATTGATTTTTAAATTGTGTCTCAAAGAAGGAAACAGTTAAATTTAAGGAATCAATTTCTGCAGTAGACATCAAATTTTATCTACTGTGAAATCACTAATATCGCACACTGAGTGGATAAATCTTGCAATTGTGTGGCGAACATTTCAGGGGTATGAAAAATTTTTGCAAAGCAAGAGGGGGCCCAAGGAGTGCAAAAAGCTTTTTCGATTCATCCATAGAAAACCAGCCACCTCTGACGGCGCGGTAGCTCTGTCCCCAGGACTGCCATCCCAGACTGTACGTAAGAGGCTTCTGCAGGGTTGGAAATATCGCAGAGAATATGATTTGCTTGAACAAAGCATCTCCTCCCCTCCACAAAAAGGCCTTGGCAGCAAGTCTGACGCCGGGGCCACCAGCACGGCATGTGTGGCTGAGGAACAGGGCTGCACCACAGCAAGACCCATCAGATGCAGCTGGGGTGGGCTCACACGTGTCAAAAGGGCGTTTGCCTCCACCACTCCTGCTGTTAAGGTTCCCCTTACGTCCAGTGAAACTGGAATAAAACTGTTGCACTAAGTAGTAGCAGACAAGTGTATAAATGTGACGGAAAACCCAGAAAATTGCTTCTCATGCTTACTTCATGCCAGAGAATATTTAAAAAATATTCTTGCTTTAAAGGGGTGCTGGGCAAGGCCAGCAGAGGTGATCACTAGACATGGAGTACTCTCAAAGTTGTTTAACAACAAGCTGTCCCTTACAGTCCTCCACCACGGTATTTATTTTATCTCTTTCCTGCACTCAGGATTATGTATTAGGAGAAGGAAGGAAGGATCTGGAAGATTGTTTTCCTGTGTTCTTGTTAAGCTTCTCTCTCTCAAGCCTGATGCCCATATGGCCTGTTAATAATGCAGCACCATAATTTAACACAGTTTGCCTTCAAATAAATCCCAAAGTAAGCATGGTCCGGGATAATGCTCACTTAATATGAAGTGCATGTCCCAAAGGGAACTGGCAAGCAAACTGAACTATAAATGTGAAAAGATGGAGGAAAAATACAGGCCATCCCAAGCACTTCAGAAGTTTTTATAATTACTCTGTTGAGCTTTCATCTTGTCAGCTTAAATGGAAAAGGATTAGATCTTAATAATGTTCTGCAGTTCCAGTGACTTCCAGTAAGGTGCAAAGTTTTAATCAGACTGATAAAAGGTTGGGTTTTTTTTAGAAAAAGCTTGCAATTTCATTCTAATACAATCAGGGAGGGCGTTCCAAGGCAGCTGGTGAAACATGCAACAATTTGTTAACATTGGGAAAAAAAAAAAAAAAAAAAAGGAAAGAAAAAAGGAAGGAAAATGAAGGAGCTAAGGAGTTGGACAAGAAGTTTAGCTTTGTGTTAGCAAAGCCAGGAGTGAACTAAGAAGATTTCACAGCAGTGAGTCTTGCTGTGATATAGATGCAAGTCTTACAGGTTTCATTCAGGTCAGCCGCCGGGGCCAGGTACGCTCCCTTGGTTGATGCGGGGACCACCCAGCAACACCGTGGCTGCTCTTTGAGTGACATGGGGGGAGGAAAGAGGAGCACTCTGGGCAATGCTTATGTGGCAACCATAACCCCAGACACCATCCCACATTCACCATGCCTTTGGGCTTTGAGACACAGCCATTATTTCTTCTTCTGAAAGCATAAAGAAATACAATGAGCCAAAGAGTAAGACAGCCATTTAGACTTTAGAAAGACTGTGTCATCTCCGCTGTCTCATGACTGTGATTAAGCTGTGCCTCTTCATTAGCAAGCATGGCACTTATCCATGCAGGCCCTGCTTAAAGAGAACAAATAGAAAACAAAGAAAAGGTGAGCAGATGGTTTGGGCAGTACATTTAATTTTACTGCACCTCTGTGAACTCTGTCCTGCAAGGTCAGAAGCCTGGGCCAGCAGCTGGTAGAGGTCTATTAAGACAAATAGAAGAATTTGTAGTGTTCATATGGTTATTTTTACTGCAAAGAGCTGGCCTGACCCATACTGGCTGGCAGGACAAGGGCAGCTCTCATGCAAGGGCATGCTTCCTCCAGCAGCCTCATGTCACCTGTGCTGCCTGCTCTCACTGCTGGGCACAGCCACCCTTGGGATGCAGCCCTAGCTGAAGTCCACAGGGTTTAGCACATCAGGGCTCTCAAAAGGCCTCTAGTTTTTCAAAAGAGAAAGCAAAAAGTTTTACTAAATGTGAAATTCAATTCACTTAATGTGTTTCCAGGGATTATTCACCAACAGTAACACTTTTAATTTGATTTCTGCCCACAGCACCCTAGCAAACATAATGCTTAAGTATCCAGAGGAGACAAAAATAATTATGTAATTTTGTGATATCTTAGCAATAATAATGAAAAAGTTCCGTTTCTATTACAGTTGTAGAAAAACAAGACCTATTACTCACATAACATTTAACTCGCTTTCAATATGGCAGTATAGCTCTTCCATCTCAAAGCATTAATAAAATGTAACTGTTGAGCACAAAGCACATGCTGTTGAGAAAGATGATTTCCACAGATTTTCTAAAATATCTGAAGCTTTCTGTTTAAGCATGAACAGGTAACCGAAATATTATTGCAACAATGAATCTAAAAACTCTTCCCGAAGTGCGCATGTGGCCTGACCAATAGATAAATAAATATGAGGTTGATAAACTCAATATCAGTTTCAGTTACTATTCAAGACAAATCAGGTCTTCCCCCCCCACAGATTACAAGTGTAAGGAAATTTGCCAGTTTTTTTTCTCTTGAATTGCTCTCTTTATAAAAGGAGTTTGAAAATCACGGAAGCAAAACAAAGCACATTCCTTCATATGCATCACCAGGATCTGTCAAGTTGCATTCTGCACTGGTTTGCGTGCCTGAAACCCATAGTGCTGGCATGTGCATGAATTGGAAAGGAGAGATGAAACACCCCATAAAAAATGGGGAGTAGCTGGCTACACAGGAAGCACTGCCAGAAAAGATGACAAACCATTCACTAGTCAATAATGTGATGCTGTTTCTGAAAGAGGAAACGTTCTCCTGGCATGCATTTGCAGGATTATTGTACATAAGACTTGAGAAGAAAATGATTGATTCTGTCTGTACCGGGGAGGCCTCAGCTATGCAGAAATACATACCTTAGGGAACTGCACTCCAGGAGTGCCATAGGAGAGACGGAGAGAGCACCACCTCATAATAGGTCATCTGGCCTACAGGTCTTCATGAGGAAACAGTAAAGGAACCAACTTCGGAAAATATTTTTTAAAATTTATATACATACATACACACACACATATACCACGTGTCTGGTTTCTAAGAATATACCCTAAAAGTCATTGGCAGTACTATACAGATCAAACCTGGTGTCTCATGAATCCCACAAAACAGCTTATATCCCAATGAAACAGTCCAGCACAACACCTAACTGCAGATTTCTTGATGAACCATTTACTGTATTGATTACATGACAAGCTACATAAGACCTACATTAGCTATCCACAGAAAAGCTTAGATTTTGGCTAAGGATTAATGTAAGAGGTTTTATGTGGTGCAGGCAAATCTACTTTAGCTTTGCAAGACTAGAACATTCCCAGGTTTGAGAGAATTTACTGTACAAAAATCCGCTTTTCCCACGTAAAGTGTGCACAAGAATATTATAAAGCATAATTCTTCATGATCTACTCGATGCTATCATGCCCAGGTTATACCAGCTTTTGTAGATTTTAACTTTGTAGTTCTATTATTGTCAATGTATATATTTATTTCTGTTTCAAACTTACCTAAAAATGATTCTCTCAGGTTTTCTTTATCTTTCAAACATTCTTCTAAAAGAAGAAATAGCAACGCAGCACCTAAACAGATGACTAGAGAAGGAAGTTGCCTATGAACTCATACAAAGGATTTGCACCCTTAGCATTTTCATGACTGCTGACTTTCTAAATCTTACTTTGTGAGTTTCACAGTTTAGATTTTAAGTCGCTGAACCGGAAGAACTTTGGGACATGATGGTTTGATACAGAGACTGAACTTTTTTAATGAGCACCATCTGCAGAGAAGAACAGAGAGATGTATTAAAAGTACCTACAAATCTGTATGCAGTTTTCAAATGGGACTGTATATCACAAAGATGTCCTGCACTGCATCTACACTGGAAAGCCGTTAAATCAAGTTTGGATATACAAAATGAAACAGTTTTGAAGTACAAAGGACATTTCACACAAGACAGCTACCAGATGCATATTTCTGTTAACTACATATCCATCTAATAATGACTTACAGTTTGAAATATTTGTTTGTTTGCTTGCTTGTATTAACATCTGATGGCTGTAAACAGCAGAAGTTACACCCCAGCTAGAATAAGCATCTTTTCTGGAATACATCCACACCAGTTCTGAGAGGTTCAGTAGCCCCTTACCTACGCTGGCAGCTCTACGTGCCCATCCCTCGCACTCTGCAGGTGGGCTGCAGCTGCATCAGCGCAAATCTGTCTAGCACGGGTCACTGCATCCCTTGTCCACCCCTCCTCCTCCAGCCCCTCTGCCTTCCCCAAAGGCAATAAACATCCTGTCTGCACAGTCATCCCATAGCTTGATCCAGAGCCTGTAATAGCTGGTTAGGGCTAGGACAGGAATAAGCTGCTCTCACCTGTTTATCCAGTGCTAAGAGCCCAGGAGAAAGCAAGGAGATCATCCTCCTTGCGGTAATTAGTTATACATTTCTTGTTTGCATCTTATTTGTGAACTTTCTACCAGCATCACTAGGGCATTTGAATGGCTGCCATTTTAGGAAGCGTGTACGAGAGACATTTTGTCAGTTACCTTTAATTTTCTAAGCCAGATCCAAAAGATTGGTCAGTTGTCAATGAGCCTCCTTTCAAATCGTGGGTGTCCTCATGTGCAAAACCGGCACTTCACTCAGGAGAGTGATGGGAATGATGGTAGGGGTTTTTTCAGTGCACACGGTCTCAATTTGGAGCAGAGCAGGTTAAATCCTAACACAAGTTCAGCAAAAAGGATCCCACTTCTTGTTATCCTTTTATCTGTTCCAAGCCATCAATTCGTGTGTGAATTATGGGTGTTTTTTGGTTGCCTCCTGTGCATACAGTGTTCTCAAAACATATGTTTCTGCTAGATCTGTATTGAGGCTTTGTTAGTGGGAATAAAGATGCCTGTATTACGCAGTTTAAAGTGTGTAGGTGTTGCATTGGTAACGCATCAGTTCATTTATGCTTATGGTACATTTAGTTTATGCCTCTAGTGTAGTGTTTCTGAAGTACCCTTCTCTTTTCACTGGGTGCATTCAAAACAGTGCATTGCTATTTGCAAGTTTTCTGAAGCCCTGTTACATTGAACGTTATGTATTCACAATGAATAGCACTGTATTTTAATTGGATTGGAGGGGGGCTGGGGTTTTTTTTTTTGCTTGTCAGAAAGCAAATTTAATATAGATGTTCATTAAAGGCATGAAGCCAGAGCATGCTGAGGATGGTGCCAACTGCTTGTTGCAGGTTAAATTGAGGCAAAGAACACGGCAAAAATAAAAAAGATTTCCTCATATATGTAAACCTGCAAAGAACTGTTGCTTCCCTCAGATCCTGACTAGCACGCAGTATTGGTATGCAGGACCCAGCGCTTTTACCGCTCCTCACAACTTCAGCCTAAAATTTTCTATTGTTTGGGGCATGCCTTGGTTGCATTCACTCGTGGTTTTGAATGAGCTAAGAAAAAATTACGGTTGTGGGTTTCTGAAGTTGCTTTCTCCATGAGACACTAATGATGGGTTATTTTCTCTGCCCTTCTATTTTATTAAGAGGAGTGCATGTGGATTCTCAGGTACTTACTTTCTTTGTGCTGCACAGCTCTACAAAAATATAAAATCCTAACTCAAAGGAGATTAAATTAGATTTGGGAGATGCAAACTCCCAAAAAAGAAAAGAAAACAAAACCCCTAATCAGCGTATTGTGATCATGGAAGACATTCAAAGAAATTTAATGCCATGTAATACATATTTAAAAGGCAATTTTTTACAGTCATACATTTTTTCCTGTTTGCTTATGCATGGTAACAACTAGCATTGAGACACAAAATGCATTAGAAGCCACCACACAGCACAGCCACCCACAGAAACAGCAAGTTATTTAGCATCAGCTTCTTGTGGTTTTAGACAGAGATGCAAATGGCAGATTCTAGTACTACCAGGCTGATGCAGCTGGTTGTCCTATGTCCTTTCTCTTATCCCATAGAGATACCGCCCCTGCAGCTGCTCTGCTTGGTTGTTGCTCTGATGCATTACTTCGTTATCTGCACTTTTCTTTCTTTATGCTGAGAAAATAATCGTTGTTATAGGACCTGTCTTCTGCAACAAGCCAACCATTGGGATGTAAATGTTTCTTCCATGACTCAGGGAACTCTTTCAGTTCATGGTTGTTAAGAGAGGACCCACCGAGAGCTAGCTCGACCGAAGGACGTTGGTGAAAGAATTCTGTGGTGGCTGACCCGGTCTCATGAGTGCCTGCCTCAGTCAATGAACTCGCAACCCGGGGTGAGTCACACAAGCATCCTGTTCAGCCTCAGGGAAAGGAGCACGTATATTGCACTTGCATCTGTGGACATGCTTCCTGACAAAAGGTCAGACTAAGGACAATGATGCACTCCAGGATTGCACCTAATGTACTTGGCAGCTAATGATATTCAGTTCACGGGACCGGGCTCACATTAACCTAACATAGCCCTTCCAAAATGCACGCAGTGTGTATATCAAGTCCCGAGCACCAAGTGTTTTCAACTACACATCTGTTCCCACTGGACCACAATACTCGCTGATGTCGACAAAAGCATCAGCATGATAATCCAAGCTGTTCAGCTGCATTACCCTCCCTCTGAGATTCAGAAACCCTGAGTTTCTTCCTACATGGTCGCCTTTACTCATGAATCACTGGCACAGACAAAGATGTGAAATAGCCACAGCTCTTATGCCATCTTTCTCCTAAACACCCCAGTGACCTCTTAGAAAGCATAGGTACATGGAAAGTTTAGACACCCCCCGGAAGGTGAGCAAGGATTTCAAAGATTTATTTTTATTGATTCGTGGATCTGTTTCCAATACAGCAGTCTCCTCCTCTCTCCAAACTGAGTGTTCCCTTCTGTTGCTTAATATCACTCGTATGTGTTAAGTTCTGGGAGATGTTATGCTCTCTCCAAAAGACAAGAGCATTCTCCTCACAGTAAACAATATTTCCAAAGGAAGTTCAAGCTATTTCCTAAACTGGGATTGAAGAGGGTTGAAGTTCATCTCATGAACTGTATTGTACTCTGCCTGTGCAGAGCTTTGCCTCTAAATGGATAAAAGACCATGCTAGGAATTCATTTCAGCCCGTACATTCAGTGTTAGTGAGAGCCATAAGAGCCATGCTTTTGAAATTTTGAGGACTTCCATCAAATCTTTTACTGCTGCCAAACGCATAGAACAACTTAATTAAGGTTAAAAAAAAGACCATCATATGCAATCAGGATCCTATTATTACAAGAGAAAACCATTATTCCAGTGACCCTACACCCTTCAGGAGAAGATACAAAATTGTTTCTGCCGACAGATGGAAAAATACTCTTTAATGAGTCACCTTTTGACAATAAAGAATGAAACCTATCTGGATTTCAAGAATTCTGAAAGTTTTTTAAAAAATATTTTAGTTTAAGAGCATTTAAGACTTAGACATGTTACACGTACCAGCTTTTTAAAGCAACAGCGTGGAACTGAATGAGTAGGCTAGTGGTGAATAACGTTCTGCGGTACCTCTCTGAGTTCATTTCAAGAAGCCATGACTCTTTTTGTTACAGATAGATTGCAAGCCTGTTAGGGAAAAGGTTGCACCCTGAAAATGTGAAAGGACAATAAAACAAAGGATGCATCATCAGATATTAAATCAGATCTCATCAGGCAAATTTTAGCCTTAGCACTTAAAACCTTCACTTAAGAACCCCTCAATAAATGTGTTGATGTAAGAGCACAGAAAACATACATTTTATTAGCTGTTAGGATCTGAGATAAATCTTTATATTTATCCTTAACTAAAGCAGGAACTACTTCAGTGTGTGTTGGCTGCGCCTCTTGTCCTGTTCTGCAACCCTGTGTTGCAAGAGGGAAACTGTGCAGGGAACTGAGCTCCTAACAGTGCTCTTGTTCCTTGTTTGAACTCTAATTTTCCTTTCCCTGGGGACTGGGGATATGGACAGTAATAAGGAAAATCATAGATTCCTGAGGTATCTTCTCATTTCAGCTCAAGCCAGGTACAATTTTCTGGAGAAGTGCACCAACAGGGGTTGACTGGCTCAGGAACCTGGGAGCCCCTTGGCCTTGGATGGCCCTTCCCATGCTGTACAGACAGGCAGAGACTGTAAGATCACCCTCATGGCCTCAGCATGAAGCAGTGATTCACAGTTTCTGGAGGGCAGATGTCCACATGAGGAAGCCCCTGATCAGCACTGGGCATTCTTTGAGATGGTATAGAAAACAGATAACTTAAAGACTCCCACCATTGTGGGATTTTCCCTTTATTTTTAAACTTTGTTACATAATTTGCTTTGCCAAATGCCATTTCTCATCATTATCCTTTACACATATGTCACAAAGCAGCAACCTTTACTTTTCCACCTTTTGCATCAGATATGCTTTCCTGGACAAAAAGCAATGGAAGTCTTGATAAAACATGTGAATCAGAGATGCCAATTACCTTCCTCTTAAAAAAATAGAGTTGAAGAGGCAACTGAGGCTCCTGCATGGTTCCAGCAGAGTGGAAACTCTCTTTCCTTCTGCTGATCCAGAGATAACTAGCCAAAGGAGGCTGGCTCCATAAATTTCCTCTTTCATGGGGTCTCTGCTCAGAACACAGTGTCTGCTCCGAAATCTGGTGAGATATTGGAATTTTTCCCTTTGATTCAGTTGGTGTTTTCAAGAAGTCTCTCTCTCGAGTTATACTTTCGGGTTTAGCAGTGACATTGTGTTGATTCTACAAAGTTCATAGAAAATAGCGGAAGCTTTGAGTGATCCTTTGCGACTTCCTTTGGTGCAGAGCTTCAGAAAATGTTTTGGGAAAATATTCAAAATCAGTAACATTTGTAAATCTTTTCCAGTTCACCTCCCTGCCATCTATAGCTGAGAAATCAAGAAAGTTTATTGGATCAAATAACCTAGGTTGGACTCTTCCTGCACTCAGCATCTCGGCAAGGTTAATCAGTTCTCCAGGACATAATTGAGAGCATAGTTTAGGACACTCAAGGCAGAATTTAACATTTTGCTATGTAGTCAGTGTTACAGATTTCTTTTGTTCATCCCTGAGTAAAGAACTGACTGTGACAAATCATATTCCTGTTAACTCACTTCCTGAGCATTTGTCCTACAATATTTTTTCTCCTTGTTTACAGAGAAAAAGTTGAAGGATACCACCATATGGGTTTAAAAATATTATCTCAGATGGCTTATTATTTTATAGCATCCTATTTCCCACCCACAATATGAATTCTTACTTGCACACGACCCAAACATTAGCAGCAACTACTTAACATTGACATCTGTCCATTATTGCTGTTCGCTGTTCCCTAGGGAAATGAGGTTATGCAGTTGCACTGTCTATCCATCCATCTGCCTGTCTGACAGTTTCCTCAGCCCCTCCTAAACAAATTCTGGTTCTTGGCCAGTTGCAATGACATTTGACAGAAACATTTAAAAGCAAAAATTAACAAGCTTCCTGAAAATGAAAGTCAGGCAAAGGAGACAGACCCAAATTATTGTCATCACTGTGGAAAAGGCAGGCAGAGCTCAGCCATCCTCCACCTGGCAGCAGCTACCTGGCCCATGAGTCAACACGTCCTCGCCTGCCCATCGGTGCAGTGGGGTCCCTGCCCAACCTCTGCCCACACTCTTACTTGCCCTTCACAGCGGCATGAGAGTATATTCAGGGAAGAGAGGTTATTATCACAAGGAAAGGGTCTTAAGGACACAAACCTACAAGAAACTCAGCTACCGGAGCTAGAGGTTTCATTAGTTCTGCAGCTCATGGGGCAACCTCTCTCTTATTTATGTGGCAGCAGTGCCTAAAAGCCCCTTTTCTGTATCAGAACCCAATTTTCTTAGCACTGTACAAATGCTGACTACAAAGACAGTCTCTCCTTCTTCCTACCAGAGCTTTAGTCATTCTTACGGCAGTTTCTGTCTCCTGATTGTGTGTCAAGTAAAAACAATAAAGACAACAAATTGTGGAATAAAGATAATATAGAGTGATGGGAGAAATGCATGTAAAAAATGCATAATGAAGTCAAACCATTGCTAGTGTAAAGTCTCAAGTACGATTAGTAACTTTGACTATGTCACTATATTTATTTTGTATTCTCACTGGATATGTCACTGACGATACCTTCAGAGGGCCTGATTTCTCAGGCATAGATGCTCAGCGCTGTGAAATAAAGTGAAATCTGTGCATGGGGTTCATGTAGCTGCTGATCCAATGTGAATGGCTGAAATTATTGCTCCCTCAGCCAGAAGTTCCCTCCCTGTAGATGCGATGAGATGAGTGAACTGACCATATGTATGTTCTAAATCTGTTATAATGTGAAACAGAATAGGTAGCTTTTGTCACACTTGGTCTATTTCTGGCACCAGGAAATGAAAATAAATCTGTCCTGTCACCTTAGCAGGCATGATTTTTTCTCTCTCATGGGTACTAAAGAGCTTTTGACAGCAAAAGTACTTTTTATTTGAGGAAAGGCAGGGATGGGGGTGGAAATAAACATAATGCAATGTCTCAAAAAATCAGTCAACCATGCAATTCCAAATTAACCAGGCAGCAGCAAAGCCCTTTGCCCCTGGCCAACCCAAAATCCTCTCCAGGCCCCTGTGAGACACAGGGGAACAGGAAGGATGTCCACCCCATGAGTTGCCTCCACCCAGGTTATGTCAGCCCAGACTCAGCTATAATGTCAATTTTTCACCGCCTTGAATCTAACCACGTTTCCCCACAAAGTCACCCTGACGCTGTTTTTGACTCTGGCCCTGCCCAGTCAGGGCTAGCCAGTCCCAAGAGGGACTCCCAGTGTCAGCAGACATCCCTTACTGGGCTGTGCTGGGCAGGTTTTCCTCGCCAAAGCAGCCCACAAGCTCCGGGTGACCTGTGTAAGGCAGGTCCCCTCCTGCCTGACTTCTGTGCAACCAGAGCTGTATGAAATAGGAAGTCAAACAGGCATTAAAAGCCACACAATCTCTGGGGAAAGTGCTGAAAACCATGTTTGAAGGACTATAGCAGCTCACTGGTAACTACCGGATCGCTTCAGCTGTTCATCACAACAAACACAACCAATTCCAAGGCATAAAAAACCCCAAAACCAGAACAAGCATTGGGTAAGGAAGGTTATGCTTTACGTAAATAAAATAAATGAAGGTCGTGAAAGTTGGGTCCCCCACTTTTTTCCATATAGAAGCATAGAAAATAATCTCCAAAGCCAGTAGTTACAGGGTTTTCAGTTACACAGACTAATCTGGTGTTGGTCAAGAGGGTGAAATTTGATACCCCACCCCCCACCCCCCCAAATTATTTTGTCATGTTTTGTTTTAATTTTACTACCTCTTTTTTCTGTCCTTTCGGCAGTTCAAGAAATCACATGGGGTGCTGAGGAGGGAGTTTCTGTGCCACTCCATGTCAGCATAAATTTCAAGAAAAAACATGCAGGAACATAAAATTCTTCTTTTTTAACCTAAGAAAGGGTTAAGCCCCTTTACTCCTACACACAAATCAGGAAAAAGGGGAACAACTTTGAGATATCTTTGCCCTATTCCTCTCTGCTGAGCAAGAGCATTGTCCCAATCAAGTCACCATAGGGCCTCATACCAAAGGACTCTCTTTTTAAGGAAAAAGAAAATTCCATATTCTTGTTTTTATTCATAGTTTCTGCCAAAACTATTTGCAGGCGCTTTCGTGGGTGAAGATGAAGAGCTCTTTCATCTTCATGCGGTTACTTTGACTTAATTTCCTTCAATTCATTCTATCAGCTGCTGCAATTACTTCTCTTCACAGAAACCTTCGCCGTCTGTTAGCAAATTCCCGGCACTGCGCAGCCGAGCACCCACAGCAATATTTACCACCCGTGTCAGTGCCAGAGCCAAGCGTGTCTTCTGAAGGACAGATTAGTAAATGGGCTCTGTTTACTTTTGACACTTTCCTTCCCCAGGGCGATAGCACAAGCGAGTCCGACTGGAAAAAAAAAAAAAGGAAACACCATTCACGCATGTATGGTTTATTTTGAAAGATGTTTTCAGGAAAAAAGACAGCCAGAACAGAGAGAAAGAAATGGGGGTTCCCACTGCTCACTTTTGGCTGTAAAATATGTTTTGCTGTTGCAATTATCCAGTGTGCTATTCTGTGGTAAATTTGCAAATTAACAGGGCAATGTGTTGCGGCAATGTAAATTGAACACCAAAGATAAGAGTCTTCCCAGCAAACTTTTGGGTGATGCAGGTCAGTCTGTAGTCAGCCTCAGCCATCTATCTGGCAGCCCACCTGACTACTGCAGGATTAGAGTACTGCTGCTCTAGTCAGAAACAGAAAGACAGTCCTTCTCCAGAAAGATAAACTTCGCCATTTCACGCCATTTCTGGAGCTCCCATCTTTCCGTGCATCCAAATAAGCATGCTCCTTTTGGCCAGTGTTATTTCCCTGTCACCCACCCACACAGGCTTTTTTTTCTCTAGCTCCCTCACACCTTCGCTATATGTCTGAAATTCATTACTTAACTGCTTACCTCTTTTGGGCAACTGGTGACTCTGTTTCTGGTTTGAACGTGCCGCTTCTGAGACAATACATCTACTGAACAGGGCTCGACTGCTTTGATGCAACACCCTCTCCAGCGGTGACACCGTTCCTCAATGCCTGGTCTGTGCTAGCTCAGGAATCACTGGCCACAGGTCAACTGGCCTTGGACGCGTGTCCTCAGCTGCACCTACTGATTTTGTATGTACATGAGGGGTTTGGGGGCTACAGGAAAAGTCTTCTGCACTACCTACTCTCTTTTAAAAGAAGATGAGTTCTTACTGGGTTTAAGCATAAAAAAAGTAGCAAACTCACCTTAACACTTTGAGACATTAACGCAGATTTGGACAAAGAAATCGGGTGACAATGGCTTTCTCTCTGCTTTCTTATCTTTTCATCTTTTTTCATCCTCTTTCTTTCTTTCTCTCATCTTTACCTCTCTCTCTTTTTCTAATCTTTTCACATCTTTTGTGTTCTCCTGCTGTCTTTGTGTTCCTTGGTCCTGCACATCACCAACACCTCCCTCCAGCTTGGTTCCACTCGGAGCCCAGGGCTGATGGAAGCCCAGAACTGGGGCAGGAGAGTTCAGTGCAGGGCAAGGTTGGCGTGGACAGGCTGTGCCCTACATTGCTTAGCACGTGAACGCAACTCATTCTCTTCTTGGACACAAGTGCAAAAGTCTGATGGTTCTTCTTAAACATAAAGCTCCTGGTTCAGTCTGGGGAGTGTTGTCTGAAAGGCTACAGCCTGGCGCTGAAGGGGCACAACCAGTTTTCATTTGTTGATGCAGATAGAAGTAGCCTGCACAGAGACACACAAAAATTTGGCTGACTTTTGTATAAGTAGGTTTCTTGTCCTAACTTTATAGAAATCCTCTGCATTGCAAACATTGTGCTTCTCAGCTGGATTTTGCAGGCTATTCACCACCACCAGCGTTCACTGTTCTCCACTCCAGCTCCTTGCTTTGCTCCTAGGGATGTGCAGAAAGTTGGCCCGCAGCAGCAGGGCTGGTGTTGGCCTGGGCTGGGTGCTTTCCCTACTCACAAATCCTGACTGTAGGCAGGTTTGACGGGTTTCTGGGAAGAGGGCTTTCACCTTTGCAAGCAGGGGTCTGTGAGCATATGGTCTGTATCAGTAGCACCTTGCTCATCATAAAAAGCCACGGGAACTGTAAAACTTAATGTATTCTTTGTGTACTTCTTATGAGCACTAATGCCTCTGGGCTATAGACTCTTTGTTTTCCTTCATGTTCTCTTTTACACTAGTGGCATTTTATCAGGTTGATAATTCAGCTATATAAGAATCCCCTGATATCAGCATTAGTTTTGTTGGATCCCTTATCCACTGGGTGAAAACAGACAGGCATTTTGTTGAAACAATAAATCCATTATGTCAACACAATTAATTCTGTTCACTGACTAAAACATTCTGTCGAGGAACAGAAGGTATTAACCTAATATCTTTATCTAGTTGACAAAAAACAAATTAGTTCAGAGTCTTTGATGTCATTGTGGTTTACGCCAAGGAAAACCCTTCTTGTCGACAAAGCATTTTTTCATCATTTTGTGGGGAGTCAGGACACATGGGCTTTACCAGGGCTCTGCCGAGCAACACAGGGAAAGTTATTGCATCTGCTTGAGCCTGTATTTCCCTCTGTCTGTCTGGACTAGGGCTTCGGCAGAGAACCATTTCTAATTATGTGCTTGTACCATCATAGTCTGTTCCCTAGGTCAGGGACCATCATTTCTCTGTGTAGTTATTTTTATAACACAAAAGGAAAGGAATGGGTTCCCCCTCTGCTCTTGCAGCACCAACAATAAGCGCTTGATTTCTCTTGGCACTTCTTAATGCTATTATAGACCAAATCACTTTCAAAGTCATTGGTGAATACAAGGGGTTTCGGGGCTCCAAGTTTCTAAATGAGATCAGCTATCCGTGCATGTCTCCATATGCCTTAAGGAAAGTCCCTCTCCTCTCACATGTATGTTTTTTCCTCCAGCCATTGAAAATTAGAGGTTCAAATTTCACATTATTTCTTCGGGGAATTATTTCATTACAGAGAGACCTCAGGTTTCACTGAAGCCCTTAACAGTGGGCTGCATATGCACAGAGGAAGGAAGTTTTACACTGGGGTAATGTTCTTTTTTTTCCCCCTTTCTCCTCAGAAGAGGTAGGTTATGTTATGAGTTTTTAAATCAGCGAAGTAGTCTGTCCTACCTCCCTGGAGGCTAAGGTACGGTGGTGGTTTCCCTCAGCTCCTCCTGGCACTGAGATGGCTCCTCTGCAGTGGGCCTGGGACTGGAAAGTATGAGAGCACGTGATGCAGGCAAACGCAGCCTGTCGTAGAGGGCAGCCTCCATGAGCTCGGACGGGGCTGGGATGCAGATACAGGGCAGGACCACTGCTGACACCACTGCAGCAATTCCTTTACCACCCATGGATGTCTATATGAGCAGCCCTTCTGGCTATGGGAGCAACCCACATGCAGAAGTTCAAATTTGTTTTCCTATGGGCACAGGGTTTGTGCAGCACCTCCAGCACCCCATCTGGCCATGCTGCATAAAGTCAAGGGCTCCTCAGTTCATCCTCTGAGGAAGGTTCTCCTTTAAAGATGGCCATTTTATTTTGTGCTAACAGCACCATACACAAGCACGCAGATCGGTGTTGTCAGTGTTGTCTGTTTGCTGAACAGAAAGGTTGTTATGGAAAGGATTCTGGCTGAGATTTATCAAATCTGAGATTTATCAAATCAAAGCTAAATCTCTCGTCTGCCGAAGAAAACCTGTGCGTGTCCCAGCTTTCCTTTTCTTCAGTGTCTATCTGGAAATGGCCATAGCGGCACTTCTTTTCTTCAGAGTGAGAATAAAGACATCTCTTGAGGGCGAAGAGGGTTGTGAAGTGCTACCACGTGCAGTAAAGTTAGAACTAAGCACAAATATACTTTTAGAAGATGGACGTTTCACAGTGGTCACTTGGCCTGCCACTTCAGCTTCCTTACACACCCTGCAAGTAGCAGGACACCATCAGTCTTTGAAGTACCGTAGGTCCCATACACAAGACTTCAAACACAGGTGAGGGAACAGGGCCGTGTGAGATTCATCCTAGCTACTTGCTTACTAGGAAGCTACACTTGCCTTATCTATGGGACTAACATTTCGTAGCAGATTTAAGAGGTTCCTTTTAAAAGAAAAGAAATTCTTTCTAGAATTAAAAAGATACTTACCATAAACATTCAAGGAAAATCCTCAAATTATATTTCATCATATCTAAACCTCCTTCAGACTGCATGCCTACATTTGTTTTTCAAACTCCCAGTAGCTAGGTTTTTCTCCTTACACCGTCTAAAATGCAACAGTGTAGCTCCACGCAATGCAGATAGAATGATTGTGAATTGTGTGGTTACCAATAGATTCCTGATTAGCAATTTTTCTTCCATTTATGCCTGCAGTGATTAAGAGATATCCAGCTCCTTCTTTCATTTTTTAAGAAACCTTTTTTTTTTCCTATTCTGCTGGAAAATAACCTGTCTTGCTTGATCTGTGATTTGGCCCTCTGCTGTGGTCAGGCATTGTTTTACAGTAGCTTGTGAATCACAGTTGTGAGCTGAATTTCTAATGTACTTATGCATATGCTTACCTTTAAGCTGGCAAGTGATCCTTGCAAGATCAATAACTGTGTTTAAGTATGTGCTTAGGGGCTTTGCTGGTCTGAGACCAAAGTGTTCAGAATCTACAAAGCTGTATGCCTGATGGGTAAGTGCTGTAATCTTTAGATTTGTTATAATTTTAATTTAACAGCCAAGGCTTTCTCATTTATTAGGTAGCTGCTGTCCCCTAAGCATATTGGCTATGATATTTTTTTGAGCAATTGTCTCAACGTTCCCACAGACCTCATCTGTTGTATCAGCTAAGGTAATCCGCCCTCTGAACTTCAGAGGTAGTACAGAAGTTATCAGCAGGATCAAATTATGTGATAGCTATTTTGCTAATTTGGTTAATGAGATGCTTTTCCAGTGTGAGACAGATGTTGCCTACACACGCAGGCACAGAGAGAAACCTGGATCTCTGGAAATAGAATTACTGCCTTTGGGAAATGGTCTGTTCAACGTACTTGCAAATGCTCATGGGAAGCCATCCTGTTTTACCTAGCTGAACTGAGATAATTGGCTAGGGATTTTCTATCTCCAATTTTAAACTTTTCCTACATTATCTGGAATGCTTCAATACTCGGTCGCTGAGGTTTTGCTGTGTTTCCTAAGTTATGCTCACTGAAATCAGCTGCAAAATCTTATTAAAACATTGCTTGAAATCATTTCACAGTCAAAGCCAATCTGTCTAATGTACTGTCATAGTATTTTAGACAGCATCTGTACAGAGGTCCCTTAAAAAAAAATAGTCTTAATTGTGTATTGTTCCTCTGTTACTTTTTTCCACTTATTTGCCCAGTATATTACATCTGCTGGACACAAATTATTCAATCTTCCTAAAAAGAAAAATTAAGTTAAACTTTCAACACAAAACATTTCCCTTCCAGACATAGAAATACCTCTTGCTTTGTAACAAATAAAATCTTAGAACATAACACAAAAGCAGGCAAATACTTATGGTCCGGTAGGACAGAACCAAAAGGCGGCAATTAATATGTGGTACGGGGAGAAGAAATACAAAGTCTTTGAATCACAGGAGAATGGCTGAGGTTGGAAGAGACCTCTGGAGAGTGCCTAGTCTGAGCCCCTGTTAAGAGCAGGGTCACACACAGCAGGCTGCCCAGGGCTGCGTCCAGCTGGGTTTCCAATGTCTCTGGGGATGGAGACTCCACAACCTCACTGGGCAACCGGTTCCAGTGTTTGATCAACCTTAAAGTAAAAAATTATTTTTCCTATTTTCTAAACAGAAAACTGTGTGTTGGAAAAGCATTCAGCTGCAGTCTTTCACAGAGGGCTGCAGAACTGCCCTCAGACCACCGTCAAGTCAGCAAAATGGTGGCAGTCCCAGCTGCAGTGTCACAAGCAGGCATCAGGGTGAGAGACACCCAAAATTGTAGTGAAAGAAGATGGTATCAGTGGTTTTTTTGAAAAAGATTAGCATCATCACGTAAATGAGCTATTGCCACAGCATTAGTACTTGGCCCTGCCTCAGGTTGCCCCAGGGTTTGGCCAACCAGTTCTGGCAAATCTGTCAGTACCCTTAAGGTGGTCCCAAGCCAGCCATCCCCAGCGGCGGGATGCTCGCCCCAGAGCTGACGGCCGTGTGGGCTCTCCCACCGCCACACAGTGGGACAGGCTCGGGAAACCCACTTTCTTCTGTGGCTTATGCTAAGATGGACAGAGGAAGGGGCTGTGGACGAATACTCTCCGCTGCTGACTCTGCTGCGGCAAATGTGGCTATGCACAGACAGGCAGACCACAGGGGTGACAGCAGTAACATTTTAAAGCCATTTAGCAAATATGACCAGGGCTTGCCTGCCAACTCCCATATTTAAAATGGCATCATAGATGAAAAACCACATAGTGCAGTCTCCGTAGGCCACATATAGGATAAGAAGGGACAGTGCACTTGTGGAAGGGCACAAGTGAAGTAAAACAAAGTTTGGGGTTGACAAGAGGTGCTCAGTTGCTCAATATAAATGCCTGATGTGGGAGAAGGGGGAAGGTAAATTGCTGACTGATGAGTGGTGCTGCAGTGCCAGGTCCCTGAACCCCCTTGCAACTCCAGTTCTGGTCGTCAGCCCCATGTATGTCCCCTTGGGGAACACGGCAGGCTTACTCATGGGGCTGAGGCAGACACATCAGGACAGCCCACCAGATAGCCCATCACTGGCCTTCATGGGTGTTTTGTTGGCTGAGAAGAAAGGTAGAGCAATGGCTTTCTCTGGGTCCTTGCACTGCCCCTGGTCAGCCAGAGGTCCTGGGCATGGAGGACCACATCATTCTTGGGATGTGGACGGTGTCACGTCAAGCATGGAGGGGCACAACAAAGGCACGAGATGTTGCTGCAACTGTTTGGTTGCCAGATGGTATTTCGGGAGCCAATACTTGCATTCAGGAAGGCAGCTACTGCCCTCTGAAGACTCATGACTTCCCTGCACCCACCTAACGGCTAACCATTTTGGGATGGCACATCCACCGTGCACCTGACACAGATCTCCACAGCCTTCCTCCAAACTTTTTAACTTAAGACTAAGTGACTAGCAAGTACCGACAAAGTCACCTGAGCCTCCGCTTTCCAGGGAGTCCCAAACTCAAACTAGCTGTGATTACACAGGCCACACACACAGCACTTGTCCCACTGGTCCTATGGCAGGTGTTAGGTGGAGTGTGCCTCCAGCCCTCTTACTGAGGACAGCAGGTGAAGGGCTGGAAGCAGCACTGCAAACACTGCCCTGTGCAGCCCCTCTGAGCCTTTCCGTCATGACCAGAGCAGCAAGGACTGGGTTTTTTTGGCAGCCATATGCCCTGCCCTCCATCCCCACAGCACACAGTCAAGCCACCCACGCCCTGGCTGCCACCAGCAAGGACCACGGCCACGCTGGGTGTGCAGGGATGGATGGGCCATGTGAGGACGCAGATTCCTCTGCAGGGTGGCAAATGTCAGAAGATGAATAAAAAGCACCAGATGGCTTGTCAGCTCTATCTTTTCACCCTCTTCTCTTCCTCTCCAGCAGCATTTGACCACAATATCTTCTGGGCAAGCACATTTCCTTTGCTTGCATGTCCCCGCGCCCTCTCTGCCCCCTCCCGAACACCATGGTGTGCCCATGAGCATGGCCTCCACCACCCCCAGGAGACCTCACAGGCCTCAGGGGGGGTGGCTGGGTGAGGAAAAACATGCCACAAAGTGGCTGCACAGAGGATGGTGGGAGGGAAGTTTGGGGGGGGTAGCTTTCTCCCCATTTCCCGGGGGAAGGCAGGGGATTTGGGGGCTGTGGGTGAGGGAAGATGGATGAGCAGCTCAGGAGGAGTGAGAGCACCACAGCTACGGGGAAGCAAAGATGTTCAGAGCATAACAAAACCATACTCCCCAGGAGGGCCAACGTGGCCCCTAAGCATTAGGGAGATGAGCAGGGCTGGTGGGGAGGCCCAAGACCTTTTAAGATAGGGCAAGACTGATCTGGAAAGCAGGCAGGGAGGGAAGAGGGCAAACCAGGACAACAGCACCAGCATTACTCGGTGGATCGGCACATCCCCGTGGGGACTAGCAGTGATAAACCCTGGCCACATCACCTAACTGCAGCAGCAGGCATGATGCTCCATCACTGAGAGGAGATGGCTCCAGTCATCCCCTTGTGAGCAGAGCCTGGGGGTGATGTAGGCACCTCAGGTCCATTGCTGAGGCTGAGGGATGCAGCAGAGCCAAGAGAGGGCATGGTCCAGCTTCAGGGGCAGGGCATCCTTCCCATCCCTCCTCCTCCATAATGCAGGAAGCTTACAGCAAACCTAAAGGTGTATTTGGCCTCTGCATTGCCCAAGAAGCACTTCGGAGTGCCATGCAACCTCTTGGTCTTTCCAGAGCCTCTTTTAGAGCATGCATCCACAGCAAGTCCTGGAGGTTTCAACAGCTGCGTGACCGAGTAATTGGTTCAGACCCTCGTGTCCCCGCTCAAGGCCAGAGTGCACGAGGTGTGCTCTTGGAGCAGATCCTCCAGTTTCACTTAATCCAAAAGGGCACCAGGTCACTGGCACCAGAATCTCGCTATAATGTGAACCGAGGCAGGGTCAGTGGGGGTGATTGAGATGTTCGTGTGGAAAGCACGCCCCAGAGCCAGCTAAAATGCTAATGCAAATGTGCACTGAGGGCTCTGATATCTGCACCTGTTTCTAGTAGCTAGTATACCAGCTTTTAAGCGAACCGGGTCTTTTATGCGGACCAAAAGTACTGATTAACTGGTCCTCAGAAGAGATTTTGTTGTGGAGTACGTTAGGATGGTGTAGGGTCTTTTCTGACACATTTTGAAACTCAGAGCTGAATCAAAGTCCAGAGGGAAAAAGGAAAGAAGGAAAGAAGGGGTTTTCTTACAACTTGTTCATCTTTATTATTTGAAGGCACGCTTTTCAAAGATGAACGCCTGACATTTGACTATGAAATCTATTGTCACACACCACAGTCAGCCATCACCAATTGTTCTCTTGAAACTTTCATAAATGAAAACTGCAAGACTCATCTTCCTAACTAAATACTCAGTGCAATGCCACAGCACAGCGAAAGCAGAAAAATGAAAACGCTAAACCCCACTAATGTAATGCAACGAGCCACACGGAAGTGTGGTATGATGTGCCGTAAGCTGCAGGGCTTTGTGCTCAGCATTCAAAAGCTCATATATCGGCACCGCTGTGATAACAAGACTTTGTCTCCTTTGTTCCTCTTGCATTAGCAACCCACAGAGCTGTGGTGCCGCCAGGAGAACTGATGTGGAACCGCTTCCATTAGCAGGAGAGCAAGAGATTCAGAGGGTGCAGAGCTTATTGTCAAGTAGGTATATCCACACCTCTTTAATAAGCAATTATAGGAAACAAATACAACCCAGGTCCCATTTTATCTGAAGGCACAACAAGGCTCCCTCAGAACTTCAGAGCATATTGTGTCACGTGGTCCACATAATCACGTCACCATGGACTGAGCCACATTCATTCAGCAACACAACTGAGCTGTAGCTATTTCCTATGTGTCCAGTGATGTTCCTCTGCAAGAAAGGAAAGTTAAGCCTAGGATCCAGAAAGACGAGTCTGTATTATGAGGAATTAGTAATTTCCTTAAGTACCAAACCAGACAAAAGCCTGAAATCCCCTATCACACTGAAGAAAAGGCATATTTATTGGAAATGTAGTCTTATGCAAACGGTAATGCATTTCTTCTTGTGTTTTGTCTTTAAAGGAGAAAAGTAAGCCTGTTTTCTCTCTGCATTGAAGAGACTTGTGCATCCCAGCCTCCAAAAGAGTCCCATACATGTGAACACCTCACTTGAACAGGATAAACTTATTTGTGCTCTCTGTGAAGAAGTTACAGTGGGAAGAACTTTCCCCAGCCATGAGTAGGCCTGAGCAAATTGAGCTACCAGTGTAATTTGATTTTTATTTACTTCTTTTTAAATTGAGGCTATCAGGGATATACTGAGCCTGTTCACTTTTAATGGTGTTTTCCAGCTCCTGCCATGACGGCGCACAGCAGTTTTCACAGCACAATAGGCTACTGTCCCCACCAACAGCGTCACTGTTTTGCCACATGGGAATAGCATCAACCGAGAGAGTGTGAGTATGCCCAGGGGAGCAGCCTGAACTTAGCTTCAGGAGCCTCAGCTGAAAGCAACTAATGCAATGCCTCCTCATCACCTTAAACTCCATCGCTGCTCCTGGAAAGGTTCTTTCGGAGAGCCACCAATGGAAATGGTTGTAATGGGTGTTTACTATCCAGTGCCTGAGCACGAGAGGTGTTTACATGTGCATGAGATTGTTGCCAGCATTTCTGTCTTGCCCTTACACTCTGCTGTATTAACAGTCCCTTCAGGCTCAAATTCAGTTGAATTTAATTATATTAGCAAAGCAACATCGTCCCTTCGCATGACTAACATCAGTAGTTTTCAGCAACACATATCACGTAAAATGTCTCAAGGATGTTCAATTAATAGCCTGCAAGTCAGGCTGGCTTTAGTTGCTCAGACAGTGATGGAGGAGCTGTAGGAAGAAAATGCTCCATCAAAACCTATCATAGGTCAACTGATATGGCCCTCAAGTTTGTGAAATTGTTGTTTTTAACTCCAGACAACCCCAGTTCTTTATGAAACTGGAAAGAAGCCCTTTCCCAGCTGCAAAAGCAACAGAGATAGTTAAATTTTGGGATGATCCATCCTCATTTCTTCCTGATGTCATTGCTTTCAGGACCAGAGAGCAAAAATCCAAGAGAAAGCTTAATTGATATACTATGCTTCCCACAAACAGATCTGTTTTGCCATTCCAGGTGTAACTTCCATTAATGATAACAGGGACAATGTTTGGCAGGTGGTAGGACAGCCACAGAGCCGTATTGCGCACTGATGCTGCAGTTTTTTCCACACAGCTGTGGGGATTACTTTTCTATGTCACTAAACTTCTGCATGTTTGGGATCAAAGTTTTATTATCCGGCAAGTTTCTTCCTCATTTCCCAGTATTAGTCTCTCCAGGGATGGGACATCTTTGTGGACTGATGAAGTACTTAGGATAATAGTTTTGCAACGTGTTAATTCCTTTGATTCATGCTAAGCACACCCTTTGCCTACTGCCGCTTTGTATTTTATATTTATTTATTAGTGTAGAGCTATAAGGGAGCATTTTAAAGTGCACACAGTTTTTAAAAGCAGATATAGGCATAGAGGAAGAGAACTGTTACCCAGCTGGTACCACAATATGTTATTTATTTAGAGCCCAATCACAAAACCAACCAGGTGAAAGCAGCAGCGTCCCTGTGGATTTTCAACATCAGAACAAGCAGAGATCTCGCCCTGTGCTGCAGACCTCAGCCTAATGCAGGGTTAAAACATGTGACTGTGAGAACCTGGCATAGCAAGCAGAAAAAATGGAGAGCCCCTCTGGAGCAGATGAGCCCCCTTGCCAGCAGAGACCAGCTCTGTAGGGGGCGGGGGGGGGCGAGTGTCTGGGCTGCCATTCCCCACAGCCCTCACTGCGGATCAAGGCAATGCTCTGCAGGTTCAAGCTATTCAGCCTAAATATCCTAAATAAAAAAAGTCCTCCCCTGTGCTAACTATCCCACAGCTGGGATTGTAGATTTGCACTACGTTGTTTCCTTTTTCTGGAAATTGTCCCTTCATTCCTCTCTTCAGTTCCCAATGACATTGTCCCACTGCTCTCCCCCACCCTGGCCCTGATCTTAAGTCTCCACACTGACGTTTATGACCTTCCAACCCCTGCTTTTGCCCCAGCATACTGAAACAGCTTCTTGGGCCACCTGGAGAAATAATGCCAATCGCAGCTTGCTCCTAGGGGCCTTTTCCTGCATCTCCTTGAAATCAGCTCTTGCAGCTCCCTGGGGAAATGCAGACAGCCGAGCCCCACAGCTCCAACTTGTCTGTACCACGCTGGGGTGAATCTTCCCAGACCCACCTACTGTTTTCAAAATGCATTTGCTGTGCAAATTTTGATCCCAGCACTCTCAGTTTTATTTTACTTTTAACAACAGTTCACTCTTTAAATGGGAGGCAGAGAAGAAGGGTCATTTAAAAATCATTTCTTTACCAACTGCTCATTTTCTCATGCTTCTTGAGGTTTTGAGGGGGGCAGAGGATTGGATTTTCTTATCTTTTTAAGTTACTTTTTTTTGCTGTCTTTATCTCCTTATCCTAGAGTATTCCAGTGTGTAATTCAATTAATACCCTGCTATTGCAGTGACCTCGAAGAAAGCTGATACTCTTCCTCTAGCTCAGTCTTTTAGATACTTACTGGAGAGCTAAAGGGCTTTTTTTAGTGCTGTATTAGGAATTTGTGGGAGAGGATGAAGTAGATTCTTCTGAACTGCATTTCTACCAAAGCTTGCTTCCATATCCCTCTGCTTTCTCCAACAGTAGGGTTTTTCCCAAAACTCTCTAGTATCATGAAGAACTCTTGGATGCTCTTCACTTGCCATCTTTAAGCACAGTGCTGCAGTTCTCAAAGCAAACCTCAGTGAGGATAGACTCTTGCCTTCAACCTACCCAGCCAGGGCACGCTAGAACGGCTCAGTACAAATCTGTAAATGGTCTTGACAAATGGCT
This sequence comes from Pelecanus crispus, assembly GCF_030463565.1. Taxonomy (NCBI): domain Eukaryota; kingdom Metazoa; phylum Chordata; class Aves; order Pelecaniformes; family Pelecanidae; genus Pelecanus; species Pelecanus crispus. The sequence continues at coordinate 121,427,173 of NC_134643.1, forward strand.
GCTGGCTCCCACGCTGCCTTGCAGATCCTGCAAAAGCAACAGGGGAGGTGGGACGTTGTCCTGGTTTCGTCTGGGATAGAGTTAATTTTCTTCCTAGTAGCAGGCATAGTGCTGTGTTTTGGATTTAGTAGGAGAAGAATGCTGATAACACACTGATGTTTTAGTTGTTGCTGAGTACTGCTTATGCTAGTCAAGGGCTTTTCAGCTTCCCATGCTCTGCCAGGTGCACAAGAAGCTGGGAGGGGGCACAGCCAGAATAGTTGATCCAAACTGACCAAAGGGCTATTCCATACCGTATGATGTCATGCTCAGTATAGAAACTGGGGGGGGTTGGCCGGGGAGCAGCAATCGCTGCTCGGGAACTGTCTGGGTATCGGTCGGCGGGTGGTGAGCAATTGCATTGTGCATCACTTGCTTTGTACATTGTTATTATTATTATCATTCTTATATTGTTATTATTATCATTACTATTTTACTTTATTTCAGTTATTAAACTGTTCTTATCTCAACCCAGGAGTGTTTCTCACTCTTACTCCTCCGATTCTCTCCCCCATCCCATTGGGGTAGGGGGAGTGAGCGAGCGGCTGCGTGGTGCTTCGTTGCTGGCTGGGGCTAAACCACGACAGACGCGTATGCCACTTTCAAAATTTGCAGGTACAAAAATTTGTTTCGCCTTTATGCGATATTGGCGCATCATCTAAAGCACTGGCACAGGCCTCATGACGGTGCTGAGCAGGCATCTTCGATGCTTTTGCCTGGAGGTGTTATCCCCATCCTGTCTCTCCTTTCTAAATCCTTGATGGGATCCTTCGGTCCCTTTGGAGGTTTAGTACAGAAGAGTAGACAAGACTGAGGGAGAATCTGCCCTCCTTCATCGGGGGAGACACCCGCTGACCAGGCGCATCGCTCCCGGCGTCATTAGTGCTTGAACAACCACAAAGATACTAAACTCTCTAATACCCCTTGAGGAGTTAATTAAAGGGGTTTAATCTCCACTGAGAAGAAGTGAATCCCGATCTATCCCTGGAAATTACTTTCCCTCATGGAATGACGTAAAACCCAACCAGCACCCCTGCACCGGGGCCGGCGGCCGCCCTGCAACCGCGCGGGGCGCCTTGTGCCAGGCCAGCAAAGAGGACGCCACTCGCCTGCCTCCAGAGCACGCCTGCCTTTAATTTCTTTTCTGTTGATTTGTTTTATTAAAGCGGAAACCCCCGGGCTTTTGAGCGAGCCTAGTCGGCAGGGCGGCTCGGCCGCGCGGCGCTGCGCCATTTGCAGGGGAAGAGTGACGCCCGCTGGCCATGGCGCGGGAAGGACCCCCGGACCCCCGGACCCCGCTCGCCCCCCGCTTGCGGGGAGCCCCGTGGTGCGCACCAGCATCCTCCTCTGCCCTCTCCCCCCGCTCCCCTACAGAAAAGCTGCCGGGCTCCTTGCTGGGTTGTGCCTCTGGGCCGGTCACCCAGGGGGGAGTGGCCATTCCCAGGGCAGCCGGGGGATTTTTGGCAGCTGAGCGTGTCCAGGAGTTTTACCCCGGGAAAGCACCGGGTGGGCTACTGCCATTGCATCCTCTGCAGCAACACCCCTGCAGCCTCTGCTCTCGCCCCCCGAGCATGAGGAGCCCAGCCCCTTGCTGGCAGCGCGGCCGTGCTACCCGGAGGGCGGAGGCGCAGAAGTCAGCAGGGGCTCCCGCTCCACGCTGAAGCTGGTGTGGTAGTGGTGTGAAGCTGGGCAGGTAGCCCTGATGGCCAGCAACAGCCGCGGCTCACATCGCGGTCAGCAGGAGCGAAAGTGCCCCAGTCGCTCCATAGAATCATAGAATCATAGAATCATTTAGGTTGGAAAAGACCTTTAAGATCATCCAGTCCAACCATTAACCTACACTACCAAGTCTACTCTAAACCAATCAAGGGTAGACTAGACTAAACCGTGTCCCAAAGTGCCACATCTGCCCGTTTTTTGAACACTTCCAGGGATGGGGACTCCACCACCTCTCTGGGCAGCCTGTTCCAATGCTTGACCACCCTTTCCATAAAGAAATTTTTCCTAATTTCCAACCTAAACCTCCCCTGGCGCAGCTTAAGCCCATTTCCTCTCATCCTATCGCTAACTACTTGGGAGAAGAGCCCAACGCCCACCTCGCTACAACCTCCTTTCAGCGAACAGGCCGTGGGCTCCTGCGCCCCAGTCACTGACTGTCAGCTCAGCTTCTCCCTCACAGAACACTTGGAGCACGTTCGGCACGGCAGAGATACCTGAGCTGGGATGCCAGCCTGGAGGACCAGGCCGGCGCGCAGCACTGAGTGTTGCCTCGGCTGAGCGGGGCGAAGCCCTCGGCGTGCCTGGGGAAACCACGCAGGGCTGGCCCCGCGCAGCCGAAGGAGAGCCGCAAGGCCCGCTGTGTTTCTGGGAAGGAAACCCGAGGAGCAACAAATCACGCTGGAACCACCCAGCGACTGTACAAAGCGATAGGCCTTTTCTCTAGGAATTGAAAGGAAAGCTGCTGGAACCATGGCTGTGCTATTAAATTTGAAATGTAGCGCCAGAGGCTGCTCTCTGGCACTGGTGACAGTGGATCCAGAACAGTCCATGCCTGTGCTATGGAGCTCCCTTGATCTCTTGATCTCCATCACACCGCCGCCGCAGGCAAAATGTTCCTGTGGCCACGTGCTCTCTCGTGAATTAACATGGGGGAGCCTAGGGGGCCTGGGAAGCAGAAGAGCATCTGGGGAAGGAGGGTGTCTAGAGCAATTCTTGTAGGTACAGTGAGTGCAAAGGTTCATCCAGCACTTTTTGAAAAGTGAGGCTCACGCCACACAACACAGAGCTGCATGTTGGCCCTTGGGCATGGCGGAGCGCTTGGCTTTTTCCTTGCCACACTCCAAGCACCCCAGTCAGGTGTTGATTCGGAGCCTGCTCTCCTTTTGGAGACAGTGTAGCACATACTTAATATTCTATTCACGCCTCTCTGCAGCTTTATGAATCTCAGTTTCTGGCTTTGATCTGGTTCCTGCAACATTAATTAATTTCAGGCCCTCTTGCTCCCTCTTTTTTTCAATATGCTGTTTCTAATTATTTCTTATTTCCTCAGGCTACCTAGTTCACCTCAAACAATTTTTCCCCAGGAGCAGATTACTTGGCTGTTGTAACAACGTCTGATTGCGTACGGGTCATCAGCTAATTGCATAGATGTGACACAGGGATCCGGCACACCTCTAAGCATGCAGTCTACTGGAGTCTGTCCTAGAACTCAGAAACGGCATCCGTATTTGCCTCTCCAAACTGTGCACGGAACTGCAGGAGGAAGTTTCCCTCTGTCTTCCTCTGTTTCACACAGAGATGGTTGGCTCGTGGTAGCACCGAGTTTTTAAGCCAAAGCAGCGGGAAGGATTTCAGATCTGGTGCAGCGAAGTGCACAGTGAGCTGGCATACACGAGCCACTTGTCACCGCTTGTGTGCGTGCCCTTCTAGTTGTGTGCTGCTTTCTGCCTGATGCCCTGACTCTCTGTCTTCATTTCACTACTTCACTGACTTCCTGAAGGTTTTGGATTAGTCTGTTAGTATTACAAGCTGAAAATAATCCTACCTAAAGTAGCAAACATTAACTTGTCGCAAGATATGCCACTGCTGTAGGAACTGCTGCATATACCATACCCCATTTTCATGCCAGTTCTTTTCTGTGCCTTTTATTGTCATCCCCTCAAGAGACACGGAGCTCTGCAACATTTAACCACTCTAAGAATCCTTGTCAGACTTGCTGGCAACACATTCAAGATGTTTAATTTCTACTTCCTTTCACTGTCATACCTTCATACTTTTTATTATCTCTTTTTGAGGAAAAAAAGTCCCATGGCATCAATGAGCAGGATTAATGGCTCTTTGAGTACCAGAAAGGGTTCAGTCTGGGAAAAAAGCTGACTAATGAGGAATACGACACAGGTTTCTAAAGTTATGGATGATGTGGAGAAAGTTAGTAGAGAGTTTCCTCCAATGTAAAAAAATTGATGGGTATCAAATGAAACTAGTGGGATCAAAACTCAGAATGAGAAAAAGCAGATGGCACATCCCTGCTTGGGTCCCAGACCTCCAAGACTCCTTGCCAAAGGATGCCTGGATGCAGAAAGCTTACCTGGATGCAAGGGTGCACTGGACAGCCTCCTGGAGCAGAAGTCATTGGAGAGCTACTAAACCCACAGGGCGGGATTCAGCTGTCTTTAATGCCATCTGAGCTGCCCCAGGATTACCCACCATACTCCAGCTGCCCCTCCAGAAGAGCACAGCTCACCTGAAGTGACTGTGTCCTCCTGCACCCCACGCAGATAGATGTCTTGGGCTTTAGACATCTGAAGTGTTACCACTGACTACATGTGGGCAGCTGAATTGACCTTGGGATCTTCTGAAGTGCCTTAAGATCCTACACCATGAAACAGCACTATGTGCCTGTGCTTAGGGGCTGGTCGAAGTATCACAAATGTTTGTTCTACTCTTCTTCCCTAGACATATGTCTGGGGGTGCTGTTTGAAGCAGGACACTTGGGTGCATCTGTAGGGGAGCCCTGAGGCATACTCTACCCGCCACTGCCCCTTGCAGTCAACCTTTCCCAAGAGATGCCTCCTTCAGAATAGCTACATTCTGAGTAGGCTGCTGACCTCAAACACCTACTGGGCTCTGAGAGGAGGGGGAGTAGTACCTTTACTTCTGATGTGCCAGAACTTCATTTTGAAGGTCACATGGAAAATACTTCATTGGCTACAATTATTCCCTGACTCATCATCATCCCTCCCCCTCTTATTAAATTGATTGGAAACACAAAACTGAAAGGAGAAAGTAAACTCAACACCACAGCATTAGTGTATTCCCAGCTGTATGTAAGGGACAAAAAACAATCCCCACTGCCCAGGCAGTCTGTGTGACTTTTCTGATGGCTTTATTACTCTGCCACAGGAAAGGATTCCTTACGACAGCTAATTACTTCTTTACATCAACAAAAAGGAAACATCGTCCAGACTAATGGCTACACAGCCTTCTGCAGGCCTCTCACCAGTACCACAGGCTTGCTGCACGACCTTGTGTGTACTCCTCCACCTGCCTTCATTTGTCAAGCTTAATATGGGAACAATTTACCCAGGCCCCAAGGCTGATATAAGATTTCATTATTGCAAAAGCTACTCAAGCTCATGCGTGCGTACGACGGAGAGGTACTATGTATTATTAACGGGATGTGGCTGAAGGAAAAGAGAAACAGAGGAAGCAATTTTTCAAAGGCTTTCTTTCACCTCATCTCCCCCCAGAATAAGGTGGAGCCGCAGCAAGCTTCCAAAATGCTGGACTGGATTCATTCAGTAATACTGACACGCTGACAGTCTTCAATGAACATGCACGACAGCTCTTGTAACTGAAAGAATTAAAAAAGAAAAGTCTAGTGTTCAACAGAAGTACCTCAGCAACTGTTGAGAATAAAATTAAAAAGAAAGGAAGGCAAGTTGCAGAGAAGCCAAAGACACCAGGAGGGGGAACACAAGCTGTGGGGAGAGGCAGGGCTGTTTGCTGTCTCCACGATTATCTGGCCACATTTAAAATAGCTGCACGCAGGGAGCAGGGTCACATTCTTGACATGTTATTTGCAGAGACAATAGCCTCAGAAACAAAGTATTTCTTGTGTTGTCCTGAAGCTGGTGCAAGCAAAGCAGGTCTGCTAGAGAAGACAACAAAAAACCAACTGACTGGTAAAAGTAGAGTTAAGAAAAGCACTTCCCAAACCTCAGTGGTACAGGATGCCTGTGCTCTCCCCACAAGACTGCTGCTTCTACTGCAGGCAAGACCAAGGGGCTGTGCAATGCTCTTCTCGCAGCTCTGGTAATAACACCTTGTTTTCTAATAAACCAGTTCCCTAATGTCTACCAGCCCAACTTTTAGGGACAATCTGCCAGGATCCATGCACACAACCAAACTGCTTGTACACGAGTAGTCCTAGTTCCCCTGAGGAAAAGCGGTGGGAGTCAGGGTCTCACCCACAGGCCATGGAAGCTCCAGGCTGCACAAAACACCAACCCATGGTGCGCTCCTTACATTTGGACTAAAATTCAGCACCCCAAAGGGAGGGGGGTTGGCCAAACAACCAGCCACGAGGAGACTGGATAGCTTTTCCAACATAATTGGAATTCTTCCAGCATTTGCTACTTTTTTCCTCTTTTTAAAATAGGCACTTAAGGTTCCTTGTTACCAGCACAGAAAAAGAAACAGGCATCTCTGGTTATGGATGTAATAAGGAAAATGGCAACTCTCGCTTCCGCAAAACATGAGCTGAGCCTTAGGCGAGGGCTCTTTCCTAAGCTACAGTGGTAAGTGAGAACATGTGAACTACTCCATAGCATTACACTTTCCACCTACCACACCTTCTGTGTAAGGCTTGATATGTGATAAATGAGCTACATAACGTGAATTCTTATCGCAAGGCATGATGTTATTGCAGTGGGACAGGGTCTTTAAGCAGCTTGGTACACAATCTGAAAGCTGAAGTCAGTTGCTGGAAACGTTGCAGTAACTAGTAAAAACTAAACTGTGGGGGAGATGAACACGTGAACACATCTAAAGAAAGGTGGCATTTAAAATAGAAGAAGTTCATACTTGTTCACATCTGTTCTTTGCTGAGCTCACAAGCTAGCATTAGCACGCTTTGCTCTCATGTTTCAGTAGAGGTTGATGCAGTTTCACAGACTTGGGGAACGGTGTTGCTAGTTACAGACTTAACATGCCATTTTAAAGTTAGCAGTCCCACTAAAGGAAAGCTTCATTTTGTGCCAAGGTGTATGACAAATAGGCACACCGTGGGCAAATACTTGCATCTAGCATTTGATCTTCCTGTCTGTCTTGTTTTTCCATCCTCTTAACGGGCAATGCTCCAGGCTTCGACCCTCCATTGGGGAAATAAATAAGTAAAAATGAGGTTTCAGTAGGAGAGAAGGGAGGCCAACAAGCTTGTCCCAGCCTTTCATGTGGGGCAGGGTGAAGCTCAGCACGCGCTGGCCAAAGGAGCCATTATTTACCTGTCCTGTTTTTGGCTGGGAGAGAGGGTTTGTTGTTTTTTTTTTTTTTTTTATCTAGTAGCTGGTACAGTGCTGTGTTTTGGGTTTAGTATGAGAATAATATAATGCTGATAACACGCTGATGTTTCAGTTGTTGCTAAGTAGGGTTTACATCAGTCAAGGACTTCGCAGCTTCCCATGCTCTGCCAGCGAGAAGCTGGGAGGGGGCACAGCCAGAATAGTTGATCCAAACTGACCCAAGGGCTATTCCATACCATATGACGCCATGCTCAGTATAGAAACTGGGGGGGGTTGGCCGGGGGGCAACGATCGCTGCTCGGGGACTGGCTGGGCATCGGTCAGCGGGTGGTGAGCAATTGCATTGTGCATCACTTGCTTTGTGCTTTGTATATTCTTTTTTTTTTTTTCCCCCTTCCTGTTCTGTCCTATTAAACTGTCTTTATCTTAACCCACAATTTTTTTTTATTTTTTTATTTTTTTTTTTTTTACTTTTTTTTTTCCAATTGTCTCCCTCATCCCACTGGGGGATGGCAGGGGAGTGAGCAAACGGCTGTGTGGTGTTTAGCTGCCTGCCGGGTTAAACCTCAATAGTCCTTTTTGGTGCCCAGCATGGGGCATGAACAGTTTGAGATAATGACAGATCTGACCAGAGTGTGTTAAACCAAATTTGTGATAAGCATTCATTATATTACCTTAATAGTCGGTGGTTGATTCATATGCTCTCAAAGTTGTGTTCTTACTTGCTGTATGCACTCCCTGCAGTGTTGTTTATCACCTCTGCAAGCTGGATTAAAGTTATCGCTTTGCTGTACTGTGTAACACTGGCTTATGGTATGATAAAATTATCAGTCATGAGATTGTACTCAGCACTGCTGTCATCCCCATACTTTGGGAGCTTCGGGAGCCATTTCTTGGCAACTATTAATAGTTACACTTTTTACCTCTTCTCCACGGAGAACCAATCTATGGGGAAGACAAAGATGGGACAATTTCCCTCGCTCCTTCACCATCCCTTTCTCCTTCAGGCTAGTTACACCAGTTCTTGAGAATATCCTTGGGATGTTCAAATCAGCATGGTCCTGTTGCTGTCTCCTAAATGTGTGCCAGGTCTTGCTTAGTGTTCAACAAATATTTAAGAATACCATCCAGAGATCTACCCTCACGACAGGCACTGCAGCTACTCAAACCCCTGTTGACAGGCACTGTGGCTGAACCAGAGAACCAACCCATGCCAGTGTCAGTAGCCCCTATGCACAAGAAGAAATACACAAGAAAATCAGCTCATTTAGTAAGGGATGAAGATGAACCAGGGCCATCATGAGAAGAGGAGGAGGAAGAGGCAGAACTCATAAACAAGATGGTAACCACCCAATCCCTATCCCTGAGTGAGCTGCAAGATATGCAAAAGGATCTCAGTTGTCATCCAGGCAAGTGCATTGTCACCTGGCTGCTGCAATACTGGGATAATGGGGCCAGTAGCCTGGAATTAGAGGGTAGGGAAGGCACACAGCTGGGATCCCTTTCTAGGGAAGGGGGCATTGACAAAGTGATTGGAAAAGGGGCTCAAGTCCTTAGCCTCTGAAGGCAACTCCTGTCAGGAGTGAAGGAAAGGTGTCCCTTCAAGGAAGATGTTATACATCACCCAGGCAAGTGGACCGCCATGGAGAGAGGTATCCGGTACCTGAGGGAATTAGCCATGCTGGAGGTGATCTATGATGACCAGGACAACGAGCGCTTATCCAAAGATCCAGATGAAGTCAAGTGCACATGACCCATGTGGTGGCAGTTTGTACAGAGCACACCAGCATCACATGCAAACTCATTGGCAGTAATGACCTGGAAAGCCAGAGAGGAACCAACAGCGGATGAACTGGCTGGCCAAATCTGGCAATACGAAGAAAGTCTCTCTTCCTCCCTACGGGCCTGCATCTCACATGTGGAGAAACTGTCTGAAAAACTGTCCTGGGAGTTACAGCAACTCAAAGAGGATATGCCCTACTCCCTGCCTGTACAGATCAGTATCTCAGCCATTAGGAGTAGGTGTCTCTCTGCTCAAGGGAGAGAATATGGAGGATACACACCACGGGGCACCCTGTGGTTTTACCTGCGTGACCACGGAGAGGACATGAGGAAGCGGGACTGAAAATCTCCCTTGACCCTAGAGGCATGGGTACGTGAGTTACAAGGGAAAACAATCATACAAGGGGGTTCTTCCAGGAAAATTCCTGCTCCAGTTTCCAGTGAGCAGTTCCCCAGAGTAGAAGGGTTGATTTTACTTCCGATCGTAATAAAGGGACTTCTGCTTTGCATTTACAAGTAGTAAATAATGAGTACTATGACCAGGACTAGAGGGGCCCTGCCTCCAGCCAGGTGGAGGAAAGGGACAGTTGGGTTTACTGGACTGTGTGGATTCGATGGCCTGGCACATCAGACCCACAGGAGTATAAGGCTCTAGTGGACACCAGTGCACAGTGTACCCTAATGCCGTCAAGCTATACAGGGACAGAACCCATCTGTATTTCTGGAGTGACAGGGGGATCCCAACAGCTCACTGCATTGGAGGCCAAAGTGAGCGTAACTGGGAATGAGTGGCAAAAGCACCCCATTGTGACTGGCCTGGATGCTCCGTGCATCCTTGGCATAAACTACCTCAGGAGAGGGTATGTCAAGGACCCAAAAGGGTACCGGTGGGCTTTTGGTGTAGCTGCCTTGGAGATGGAGGAGATTAAACAGTCGTCCACCTTGCCCTGTCTCTTGAAGGACCCTTCTGTTGTGGGGTTGCTGAGGGTTGAAGAACAACAGGTGCTGATCGCTAACACAGCAGTGCACCGGTGGCAAAATTGCACCAACCGAGACTCCCAGATTCCCATCCATAACCTGATTTGTCGACTAGAGAGACACAGAGTGATCAGCAAGACTCGCTCTCCCTTTAACAGTCCCATATGGCCAGTGCGAAAGTCTAATGGGGAGTGGAGACTAACAGTGGACTATCGTGGCCTGAACAGTTACGCTGCTGCTGAGTGCCGCTGTGCCGGACATGCTAGAACTTCAATGGGAACTGCAGTCAAAGGCAGCCAAGTGGTATGACACAACTGATATCACTAATGCATTTGTCCCTTTGGCAGCTGAGTGCAGGCCACAGTTTGCTTTCACTTAGAGGGGCATCCAGTACACCTGGAATCGACTGCCCCAGGGGTGGGAACACAGCCCCACCATGTGCCATGGACTGATCCAGATGGCAGTGGAAAAGGGTGAAGCTCCCAAACACCTGCAATACACTGATGACATCATCATATGGGGCAACACAGCAGAAGTTGTTTTTGAGACAGGGAAGAAAATAGTCCAAATCCTCCTGAAAGCTGGTATTGCCACAAAACAGAGTAAAGTCAAGGGACCTGCACAGGAGATCTAGTTTTTAGGAATAAAATGGCAAGATGGACACAATATTGTCCCATTTCAGCTGGGACAGAGTTAATTTTCTTCCTAGTAGCTGGCATAGTGCTGTGTATTTAGTATAAGTTGATAACACACGATGTTTTAGTTGCTGCTAAGTAGTGCTTACACTGGTCAAGGAGTTTTCAGCTTCCCATGCTCTGCCAGCGAGAAGCTGGGAGGGGGCACAGCCAGGACAGCTGACCCAAACTGGCCAAAGGGCTATTCCATACCATATGACGTCATGCTCAGTATATCAACCAGGGGGAGTTGGCCAGGGGGCAGCAATCGCTGCTCCAGAAGTGGCTGGGTATCGGTCAGCAGGTGATCAGCAATTGCATTGTGCATCACTTGCTTTGCATATTCTTTTATCCTTATTTTCCCTTCCTTTTCTGTCCTATTAAACTGTCTTTATCTCAACCCACAATTCCCCATCCCACTCCCCACCCCCGATTCTCTTTGCAGGGTAGGGCAGGGAGTGAGTGAACAGCTGTGTGGTGTTTAGCTGCCTGCTGGGTTAAACCAAAACATTACCCCAGAGCTCAGACCCCACCAAAAAGCAGAGCCAAGACAGGCTGAACCCGTTCTAAGGGGATATCCACACACACTGCTAAGGGTGGGAACCTTACTATTAAGGAGACTCCCTACAGGTTATTAAAGCCAGAAGAGTGATCCCAACAGCTTCATCTACTGCAGGACTGGCTTCTTGCTTGCCTCTACTGGGAGAGGCGCCCGTCTTGGAGCACACACATACACATACCACTGTATTGTATTTTTTTTTCCAGTATTTTATTTCTGACGGGCATTTACAACGTTCCATTCATAGAACTAAAAACATAAAAATAGACCTTCTTTCAGCTTATAAAAGAAATATATAAGAACCTTTGACATAGACATGTCATGACATTATGTACAAGAACAACGGTACCTTCCCAGTACCAGCCTTCCAGTATTTCAGCGCTGACTGTATTCCGCTGGGTACAGCACAGGACAGCTAAACCTCCGCTTCTCTAATACGCTGGGACACAACTGACAGATAGATGATATAAAACAATGATGTGATAATACAAAGGGTATAGAAACCTTTCTAAAGCTTTTATGAAAAGAAATCAGAAGATAGCAAAAAGTTAATAGAGAAAGCTTTCATAAGATCAAGTATAGTGCACCAGAAACCAGAAAGGGCGGGGGCAAGGGGAGAATGCTAGCTGGGACACAAAGACAGTGATGGATTTTTGGGGGGAATAATTTTTGTTATGTTTTAAAATATAGTCAGAGTGGATTTTATAAAATATAATCCTAAAGCTATTATAAAATTTCAGGTTTTCAAAGTACCTACTAATGTGTCAAACATCAATAGATACCAACCAACCAAAAAAAAAAGAAAATTTCATATAATCTTCCTTTTTTCCTACAGGTGAAACTGAAATGGGAAAAGCTATATAAATCTTAAAAAAAAAAAAAAAGTGCTATTTTGTGTTTCATATTTGGAAGTCGACTTAAAAACCACAAGATTTTAGTCACATTTTACCCTGTTTTAGATGTTTAAATAAAAGATTTAAAATGTTAAAGAGGTTTGCTTGTGTAGAACTTGTTCATACTCTATTGCAGTGGAAAAGCTTTTATAAAGGAATTAAAGTACACTAGTTTCACCCACAGTAGGAGAGTGGATGAGGTCAGTTTTTTGGCCATGAATTCCCTGTCCCCTAAGCCCAAACTCTGCCAGAGAGAATGGACCAAACGGATCTGTGATGTTGCTACACTGGCTTGGCTCCAGCAAGGTTACACCATGGATCAGTTTGGTCCACTACAATTCAGTCATGTCATTTTATTTTATTCTTTTTATTATCTAACTAAACTCCAGTCTCAAACATATACAATAATCCTTTTCCTGAAGAGAGTTATACCTAAATAAGAGTTTCCAGTTCATATTTTAATATAAAACCACCATTCCTAACCCTCTGCAAAAAGCTAGCCTTGTATCCTAGACATGGAGCTATGCTAACGCTGTAAAACTCTTATCCCTTTGTGCCCCTGCATCTCAGGTAAAATACAAAAAAATATTTCTTCAAGTGTTAAATTTGGATCTCTTTTAAGAGAGTTTGGCATCTTTATAATATTATGTAAAACTAGAGCTTCCAACATTGACATTAAATTAGACCAGCCACAGACCAAGAGGACTTAACACAACATAAATCCCAAACCTTTCCTCACACATTCCTAAAATACATGTATATTCTCTTACATTTAAAGAGGGAAAAGTAATAAGAATACTGGAACTGTACACATTAAAAAGGCAGTTTCCTCATTAAGGAGATGAACCTACGACTGACGTTTTACGGTTATAAAACCCTCTGTTCGTTGTGCTATTGTTTAAGCTAGTTCGCTGCACGTAGGTTAAGACATCCAGAGTAATTTGTTTTCCAGTGATGATATTCTCCCCATACTTAATTTCAGCCCCTGATTATTTTAGAATAAATAAAATAGTGTGAAAGCCCTTGGTAACGTAAGACAGGACCTTAAGCTTATTCTGTTCCAGGCTTTGAGCGTTTTACAGTTGCCTAAAGTGTGGCCGCATGGCTTCGGACCAATTCAGCTGCCGAAATGGTGTGTGCAAGTGTGCAATCTATCGGGATCAGCTCTCCGCGGTGTGCGGGGGCGGGAGGGAGGGTGGGACGGGGAGACCTACGCATCCAGGCGGGGAAGGGGACCGGTTTAGAGCTCAGTGTTCAGTTTCCTGCTGGGGACAAAATCTTCACGCCTAACCCAGATGACTTCCTCGCTGTGGCCCTCCATGTCGCCGTTGATGCCGGACAAGGCTGCCTGCTTCTTCAGCTGGGTCATCCTGGAGGCGTGCGTGTCCATGGCCGGGCGCAGGCGGTCTCCGCGGCATGGCTGGCTGCTCGTGATGGAGGCTGCCTGCAGCCGCTCCCGAAGGTCTCGGTCGGCCACGGCACCTCTCATGGCCTCGCAGTACTCATCATCATCGCTGAGGATGTCCGTTTCCTTGATGTCCTCCTGCTCCTCATACTGAGCAAGGTCAAACTGTTCCTCTACCCAGCGGTCAGTGTCCCCACTGTGCGTGGGCTGCTGGGGCTCTTTTTCAGGGCTGCTCGTGTAGACGGCATCTGAGTCAATGGTAAACCTGTTTCGGGCCAGCCGCCGCCTCCTCCTCCCAAGAGACTTGCTTGGGGCTGACACTGCACACACACAAAGATAAAACCCCACAGGATTTTTACACACAGTACAACTCTCTTTAAAAAGTTAGTCTTCCAGGGGCCCTTTATTTAACACCGCTAGGCATAAAGCAGGCAGACTCCCACGAATGACCTAGTCATTCAGCATCCTCCCTGTGGGCAAGTCACACTTCACTCAGCTCCTCAGCACAGGTCTTTCTCCAGCTGAAAAAAGAGTTTCTGCTACTCAGATCCACAGTTGGGATAATGGCCCACAATTACTGTTCCTCCTAAGCGGTAGGCAGGCAGGCAGCCAGCCAGCACAAAGTGCATCTGTTCAGCTCAGCTTCTCACACGCAGAGCCCTGCTGTCAGCACACCGTGAAAACCAACTAGCCTTCCGCCTCGGTATGGGAAATTGCTTTGTCTGGGGTAAGAGCAACACTATAGGTTTCCAAGTAGCTACCTTGGTGCTGAAGATGCTGCAATTGTTGCATTATTTATGGGGAAGTAAGTTCCCTGGTCTAGGCTCTGCTACTCCCTTCCCCGCTCCCTCCCTGCTCGGGGCGGGGGAAGAAAACCCCAAAACCAGAAAAACTTTCAGAAGTTCCTTACTCAGCATCAGCTGGTCTACTAGGTTTTGCAACTGGCCCAATTAGCAAATTGACATCTTCTGTGTTGGAACATCTTCAGAAGAGGCTTGTGAGGCAAAGCAGGGCTGACGAATCCTGCAGCCGAAGGACCTGCAGGCATTCCAGCGCTTTACGTGCACACACACAGCTCCATTGCAAGCAGGTGAACTCCGAGGTTATAGTTTGTCCCCCTCCACTAAACAGCACCTTAGCACTTCCACTATGTATTTATTCAACTCTAGCAGCTTGGGGGCGGGGATTACATTTTACTACCCCTGAGCCTCAAAGCATGCATTAAGTACAACAGCTCAGCAGCTGCAAATTTTAACTGTAGTGAGAGGTCTGGACTCTAAGAGGAGATTTTAATCTTTGCAGAATTCATCATGCAAATGTACCAATGAGCCAAAACTGAAAGAAGGTTTGGCATCTACAGAAGATTAGCCCTGCAGGCTGACTGAAGAAGCACTGTGGTAAAACAGTGGCATTTTGGCCCTCCTTTGACTCTTCTTCCTTAAAATTTTACGTGTCTTCTGAGGCAGACGGCTAGCAACACCCTGAGTGAGAAGCCATGCTGCGAATGTTATTGGTCTGGCCTGCCCATTACAGAAGAGGAACAGAAAGCCTGGTTGTCTACCTTACTGGATCTAATGAGCAGAAAAAAACCCAACAAATAACAGACCAGAACAAAACACGCAGCAGTGCTGTGTACTTTTCAGTTGGAAGCAAGTGTTTCTTCCCTCTATCATCTAGTGTTCTGAAAATGAAAACCTGCTTTTCTCTGGGATTTTCTCATTGCTTTTGCCTGAAGTTAACTGAAAAGGAAAATCCATGGTTTAGGACAGGCCATTACAAAAAGAGTAGTATCAAGTACATGCCTCTCAAAATGTGAGAAGTAGAAGCATGTGCCCTTTAGCAATAGAGCTGAAAAGGCTAAAATGGAGGACATACAAAGCTATGTCTTCAAACCAAGCCGCTCACTCGGGGGAGCTGATTTTTCTTGTGCATTTTAGTTTAAAAGTGCTAGGGTTAGTTCAAAATTCTGTACATGCTTTTAAGAAATATGCAGCGGGCTTCTGCTTTGTTCAGCTGAAACCCATTTCCAGATTAAAGTGCACAGCCAATCGGTATTGACAGGAATCACATTTCTTCCTTCCATGCCAGAAGGACCACTCTGAAGCTGAACCTTGAGTGCAAAGCAAGGTAAATAGAGACAATTTAAGGCTCTCAAGGAGGTGAAGCATGAAAAACCAGCAGTATTTACATACACAGGAGAAAATGCTAATCCTAATATACAAGTAACAGACACCACCACATGTTCTACAACAGTGCTGGGGTTACTGGGATCTTGAAAGTCTGTAGCCCTACAGTACCTGCCCTGTTCATGGCTGGCCTTGCACCTTTTAGAGCACACAATCTTTTTCCACCAAAAGGAACATATTGCTGGGATGAGGGCAAACTTTCGGTTTTAAGAAGCTGCCTCCTGTGTTTATCCCGCAGAATCGAGTGCACTGCCTTCAGAAAGTCCTTCCTGTGTTCTGGTGAACTGAAAAATAGGCAAGAATAGAAAAGGCAGCGTTATCTCTTGGGAACTGCTAAAAGCTTGCTGTAAATGAGATAAATTAAAGAACTAGTCATTATTTAAGACACTGCAAACCGGCTGACATGCACTTCCCCCAGAGAAGACTCAATTTAACACAGTATTTTCAAAGCAACACTAAATCTATAGTCCTTGCAATGGACATCCAAGGAAACAAATACACTGTTCCTTAACAAAACATTTAGCCATTCACCCCTCTTGAGGCTTCCTTTTCCTCCAATACCAACCACACACTTTGCTCTGTCCGATACACATCCAGCTGACCTATGGCAGCTAATTAAATCTCAGTTTGTCTCCTGTAAACACACACCAAGCAGAAGTCCTGCAACTCTCTACTACCTAGTAGTAGGAATTGGCTTGGTATAAGCTCTGTTGGACCCTGGTGAACTTGTGTACCAAGTTCTTATTTAAACTCTAAAACACATCAGGGCAATCGCCACAACGAAGATGGACAAGGTTTACTTAAGGAAAAGGCAATGCCCCAAGAGCAGGGGTTGGAACTTGGTGGCATGAAAGGTACCAGCTGAACATGACACATTAGCAGCTACCTGGCATAAAGATCCTATGCTGGAGTTTAACTGGATGTAAATTTGTGAAAGAAAAATTGTAATAACAATATTCCCATAAAGGTGCAAGGCTGATCAAATATATGCCTTTATTTTAACACGTTTTACAAAATTCTCCCTGCAGAAGTAAGGTTTTAACACCCTCTCCCCACTTCCCCTACTGGCTGTTCCCCAGTTGCCTTGAAAGAAAGACATAGGCAAGCTGGGATCCAGAGATACAGTTGCCATTGAAAATACAGAAACACGCTTACCTACAGCAAAGGTGAAACGTTCTTTCTGGCCTGCCTTCAGACTCAGATTTAACATGGACAATCTCACATACAGAATTGGTCTCTGCATCTAAAGTGAAAAGCAAGCAGAATTTCATATAACAGTTTCTCATATTTAACCTCAATTAGAGTATTTATTCCATAATCCTGAAGAAATTGTTTAAGACCATCCAGGACAACAGATAATACACTGCAAGTAACATTAACTCATGGCTGAAAGGCAGCAGTGGGCAAGTGACTAATGAAACGACAGACTCTTAAACTCGCCAAAATCTAGTAGTATTTTATATGCACTCACTCAGTTCCACAAAAATATGGAAAAAAACCCCAACCCAAAAAACCCAACCCAACCCAGCCTTTCAGGTATTCCACAGAGTACTGTCACATTTTACAGGTACCTCTTATGTTCTTTCCATTTTCACTTATGCATCAGAAAGGGAACAAATTGTTTAAAATTTTGAAATTTTTAATACTCTAAGCTTCACATGAAGCTGCCAACCACAAGAACAAAAATTCACTAGCTCTGTTGTCTCACAGCTGCAGGATTGCTGCAGGATTGCTGCAGGATTGCTTTCTAGTCTCCATAAGAGGAACAGAATGAACCAGAGTCAGCAACAACTTTTCCCCGTTTTTCCAGAACACTGCCTGGCTTCAGGAAAGTACTGACAAGCTGCAGATACACAACTGGAGCTTCTGCCCCTTCATCTCTCTCCAGGGCTTATTATAGATTTTTATTATTATACAGATTATTATAGATGTTGAGGTTGTGGGATCCTTTTTCAGGCCCCAGAAACTGTGTACACATGTACGAAGGACAAACATTGGCCAGTGAACGCCCCCAGACCAAACATTAAGAACCCTGCCAAATTCATGCAGCAGGAACATTACCTGCACTTGCCAAAGCTCGAACTTGCAGTGCTTCTAAAGGTATCATGTGGCGAAAGCGGAACGGATCCCAGTCTTCATAAATTGAAGCTCTATGTGATCCTCCCTGGAAGAATTTCAAAATACTGTTAGGAAATGAGACACCTTGGGATAGTCAGACACAAAAGTCTCCTGTGCTTTGCACTGAGAACGTCCAGCTAGAGTCTTGTTGCAATTCTTATTTTCTCACTACAACATCTTAGTAACCAGCATCACTGAAGTGCCTATCTATAAAGATCTTGCCAAAATCTAGACAAAAGCAACCACTAGGCCAATCAACTCTTATTGATGCCTTCAAAAGTCATTCGAGACCAATGCTGCATTCTTTCCTCCAAGTGCACATACACTCATGAACACGCATTAGTTTTGCTTTAGTCACTCTGAAGTTAGCTTGTGGCCAGTTGACTTTAACCATACAAGCATTTGAAATCACGCTTTGGTTTATGCCATACATGGGAATCAAAAGTTTTCTGTAGTACTATAAACTGTGTTCCCTCTTGTAGCAAGGCATGTGTTTACTGTCAAGCTTAGCTTTAACTTTTAATCCCAGCCTCCGGTAGGATCCCCTGATACATACTGTAGACACACCTAATTTAGCTAAGAGGAGCCAGCACTTGCTCAGTGGCATGCAACAGCCAGAACTGAAACGAGGGTACTGTGTTTCTCTAAGAAAGTTGAGAGACATCAGCTCTCATATTTGATTCGTATACACTGACCAAAGAGTCAAACACAAGAAACATTCAAGGTGACACCTTGTTTATGAAAGTCCACTCCACAGCATGGCATGGATGTGGCAGGCAACATGCACGACTAGTCCAGCAGAGAGCAAAGGACAAACCAAATGAATGCGTGCAGACCACTGCAACCAGGCTGAACAGCAGGCTGCTCGGCAATGCCCAAAACCTCAGTTGTGTGGCAGAGAACAAGGATCACATACGCAAAAGCACATTCTAGCACCACAGCTTTATGGAAAGCAAATTTGGATTGTAGCACCATAAAATGCACGCAACATCACTGAAATAGTCCATGCAACTTACAAGTTTCTTCTTCTGTTTGGAACCATCCTTGTATACAAGAACCACAGCAGTTTTGAACACTGGAGGAGGAAGTTAGAAACAAAAGCCATGTAGTCAGTAAGGTTGGGAACAGGTCTCCTCTATGCCCAAGCACACAGACCCTTCCACTCCTCAGACGGACCTCACCTGATTCGGGGAGGGAAGGCAGGAATAAACCTACCACCCTGCTTGCGCATTCTTCCCCAAAAAACCAAGCTCAACAGCTTTTACCACAAAAAACCCCAGGTTACTTCAAAATCACTTGAAACTTAAGAGTTTAAGTTACCAGTTATTGGAACAACTATTAGAACAGCAACAGTTCTACATAAAAACTTAGAAAACTTGAATTCCCCTGGCTAAGTTCACCTCAGACAAATGAGCAGCATCCAGCTACACGCAGCCAGTCAGCAGATGAGACTGCACTTGGACAGAATTTAAACCCCTCCCAGGTGGGACAGCGGTCTATACAGAATTAAATAGTGAGCACCACTGGCAGGCAGAGGTGTAATCCGATTCCTCTTTTGCCACATAATAGCCACACAGAGCTGGAATTTGTCTTTCAAGAGTCCAGTTTTCCTTGTGATCTCTCTTCAGGCCTCAAGTGCCCCCTTTGTTTTCAGATTGAATTGCATGGGCACTTAATTTTGGACATTTTATGAAACCAATTTAAAGATTTTTGGAGTAAATAAGAGTTGCTGCACATTCCTAGCAGCTTTCATGAGGCCACTCAGCTTCAGCGTATGACCAGGTGCTTTCCCAACTTACAGGAAAGCAGTCAATTTTTATACACTCTTCCAGAGCAAAGCTGAAAGAGTCTTCATTCATTATCTGGAAACAACAAGGAAAAAGCCCGTTGTGCATAAAGAAATTTAGGAAAAAATACAAAAGAACTTGACGCACTCTGCATTACTTGATACAATGCTGAGTGTAAGAGAAATGTGATTTAGCCAATATAAGTGATCATGTACCTTTCCAAGTGACCATACTTCAATGCAGTGGAAACACCTTGAGACCTATGCCAAAAGCAGTTTCAATTTCTAGTTTGGCCACCCAAGATAGACTACTCGGAGGGCAACAGACCACTCCACAGCAACTCACTGGGAGTCCTGGCTTAGCTTTTAAACACTTTTTAAAGCTTAGATATACATATTCTTTCTGGCAAAAGGCACGGAGAAAAAAGGCAAAGCCCCCGCAAGCCCCCAACCCATTCCACAGGATATAGAGTTACTTGGCATTGATCAGACTACCAAACTATATCTTTTCAGACAAAAATACCTTTCTCTATAGCTCCCAATTCATAGCCTTGGATATGGGCTGAAGAAACTCTTGCACTACAACAGCAGTCACCTCAAAATTCTTCACCAGTTTTAGGTCAACACAGGACAGAATTTGACCATTGCAGCGAAGAGACAAACATGGTTTTAAGTTCCAGCCAACCCTGTGGAAGGCAATGCTCAACTACCTTCAACAAATAGCTGCTAAGGCACAATTGACAGTCTTTTAGGCATCTGAAATAAAATGACTAGAATACAAACCAAATGCTGCCAGCTCAGGTTCCTTCTTCCATTTCCCCAGTGAAGCAGGAGGATTCAGCCATATCACTGTATTATGCAAGAGTAAGTCCCCCATTGAGAGGTCTGCAACCTGCCAACACATGCACAAAAACACAATGTGTAATCAGTTCAAGAAAGCTTACTTGAATTTTCAGTTCAAGAAAACTTATTTGAAGTTTATTCCTAAATAAACAAAAAACACCCCACAAGCAAACTTTTGAAATATTTCATCAGATGACTGCAAGCATGTGCAAATAGACTGTGACAGTTAGCAACAGATGCATGTAAATCCTTAATTGGTGAGCATAAATTAGCAGAAGTCAAACTTGGAGTCCGGCTCGTGTAATTTGGTGGGAAGTCAGGGCAAAACCCAGATGTTTTCCTTGCATTTTTTCTCCATTGTCTATCTTTCTCCCTACCAGTATCTTTCTATTTTGTTTGAACATTTAAGCATAGCCCCCATCACACACACACAGGTTGGGGTAAAGTTTAAAGACCACATCATGTGAAGCGGTCAAAGCACTTCCTCCCCACAGTTGCTATGGCTCTTGATTTTGCCCAAAGGCTCATCTGTGGAAACCCCACTGATGGAAACAGACTAATAAAGGAGTTCATAACAACTGTTGGGAGATGCCTACTAATACTGCAGCAACTGGATCTTTCACTTTTGACTTATGGTCTCCCAGAGTGACTAATCTGATCCTCCCTCCCCGCTGCTGCTATCCAGCTCTTACACCTAAAGCTTCCTCAACACTGCTCAATCCCAGACCTCCTTTGCCTTGTAGCCCAATGCCTCTTATGTTTGTTCGTCATCCTGGCTGTTGGCAAAACCCCATTACCATTACTTCGTATGGTCATGTCTCTCTCCAGCATTCATTCACATCACTGCTCCCATCGGCCCTTCAGCATTTCTCTACCTCGTCCCTGAGTCCCCATTGACCTTACTCCATTCCCCCCCCTTCCTGCCCACCACTCTCCTTCACTGTGCCGCTGGACTGCAGACCTATCTATGTTTTATCAGTAAATGGAGAGTCCAGGTCTCAGTCTGAAACTTCAAGACATCTTCCACGGGTTTCTGAGATGGTCAGCCAGGACTGAGCCACATTGGATCTTCACATTTGCATATGCACCATGAGACATCTAGACCAAAGCCCATGTTGCTCTCACACATCAAGACCACTAACACACTTTCTAAAAGAGAAACAGCAGTTTCTCACACACCGCACGTCACATTTTGATCTCTTTAAAGTAATTAAAGAGTTAAGTACAGACTTGCCTCAGCATGCCAGCCCGCTCAGAGTGGTGGGGCAAGATTGTTTATGCGGAACGAGGAAGGCCAAGATATGGACATCGAAATAGTGAACTGCAGGTTGGGATGTGAATTTGACCCAAGCACAAGACTGAAGGTGAATTAACCCACTAGTTCTTTCCATTGGTCCCACTCACTGAACCATGCATGGAAAAGCAGTTTTTGAATCGGATTGGGATTTATGTGCTTCCACCAGGATCCACTTAAATGACACAGCATGAAAGGTAAACATTTGATACAATTTAACATTCACACTACAGGCACCAAAATAACAGCCTTTTTCTCTTAAATTTGATCATGTTACCTCTTTTTTCTCCCCTGTTTGCTCTGCTATGAGTTGGTCAAACACTGCCCCATATTCTTCGTGGATTTTCTGCATTTCATTAATGTGGCTGGCAACTTTGTTCATTGTTTTTATGGCCACTAGAAGAAAGACAGAGAGACAGGGGAAGAGACAAAAGGTATTTTTAAACCTCTGAGAGGAAGGGGGAGGAGTAAGGTTCCAGATCAGAGGTTAAACAGGGAAGAGCAACATAGGTTAGCTCCTTACCATCAAGGTGATAATGTTCTTCACTGTCTACGTCAGTCAGAGCAAAGAGCTCCTTCAGCAGGAGAGGGTATTTCAGTATCCGCTGGATGGGTTTGATGAGGTAAGACTCCAGTGTGGAGGAATGCTGCCGTCGGGGATTCTGAGCATCCAGAAATGCCTTGAAAGCAGTGTCTGTCTTGGCTGGAAGATAAAAATGAAGCGATTGGATAAATCAAAAATCCTAAGAGCTGCCCTGATAAAGTGACTTTCCCAGCTTTAAATTCATTTATCCAGAGACATTTTGAAGGAAGTGCAGATTTATCAGATCCACAGTATTAGATTTATGCACTTCAGGTTTTGAGTTACTGACACTGCCACAGATGTGCTATTTATGATTTAACAACAGGCACCCACCTACCATACCAATACATACAGTTTTTAATTTCACTATCCACAGTATTTTTGGCCTTGCAACTGTTTTAGAGCAGCATAAATTGTTTTAATCATCCGTTTCCTTTAAGAAAAGGCTCAAATTGCATACCTGTAAGAAGTCACTGCTCATGAGTCTAGCCTGACAGGTACACCTATAATATTGGTGAGTCTGGTTATTGTTACCTCATTAAACATTAAAATGCAGTACTGAACAACAACAACAACAAAAAACAAGAACTAGTGAGGAGGCAGGAAGCAGTAAACTTACGCTAGTACACCATATTTTGGGAGCACAGGCAGACTGGACACCTGATTGCTATCGTCTTTTCTACCAGACTGATACTGAATTTATAAAGATACCATTTTCTCTGTTGCTCTCTCTACTAGAATATAAATTTGTACAGAAAGGGAAGTATGGAGAAGGTGGCATTTTTAGACATACAAGTTATTCAGTGCAGGAACAGTTCTACACAACTGCTTTTATTAGAGCCATGTCCCCTGACCAGGTTGGGTGGTTTTTTTGCAGTCACCTGATTTCAATAAAGCAACTTGAGTTTCAAATCCAAAAGCCACCTGCACCTCAGCTGAGGACACCAAATTACACTTGAAATACACTCCTAGGCTCTTTAAGAGATTTATCACTGGAATAAAATTTTAAGTTCTGTTTGTGCCATAATTCAAGCACAACCATTTCTCATTTATAAAAATAGAGTCAGCAATGAAAAAGCAAACCAAAACAACCACATCTACCTAATCTACAGCCTTAACGTTAAGGTCTAACAAAATGATCCCGAAACAAAGCATAGATGTGACTAGCAACAAATCATTTATTAATGTATTCTACAGAGCTGCCAAGTATTCTTTGCAGCATGATAAATAAGAGTTTACAAGTAGAAATAAAAAAATGTGCACAGCAAAAGAAACAAAAAACACCCCAAAACTTTTGATTGTCAGGCATCCGGATGTTCTTTGAAAAATAAGAGCTCCTCCCTTAATGGCATTACTTCTACAACTGGAACCATTTGTTTATTTAATGTCTTGGCCAAAAATGAATTGCATTTAGCAATTCTGCATTTAGCAGAAGCACTGCTAACTCTAAGAGATTAACACTTTCACAGGGGAAAACACATTACTCCAAGGCAAGGCGGCCCATAAGCATTTACAAGCCAGACCACAGTTCATTTATCTCCATCTCAGCAAGCCAAACTCTACTAGGAATTCATACATGGAAACTTCTCAGGCAAAATGGAACAAAGGTGAGAGAAAGAAGAGACAGGAGAGAGAGCACAGTGAAGTTAAAATATTTAGACAGCTTCCATAAAACATTCCCCCAGGCTGATCCTTTCCTAGTGGCCAACAGCATTCAACCACATTGGCCGGAGCTTCAGTAGGATTGCCACTAGCAAGGATTCACGGCACAAACTCTAGGAGGATCTGGAGGCCATTACAAGTATCACCCCTCCTGGTTCCAAAGTACACAGTGATCCATCAGCACATGCCACATCGCCCATTTATGAAATCTTTCCACTCCCCACGACTGAAAAGAAACTGAACACATCAGAGGAGAATAAATTAAATGTGGTGGGAAAAGCCACATGCAAGGTTAACAACCTCTTGTAATGAGCTACTCAAGTATCATTACATCGATGGTGGTCCAAGAACACCACCCATGGCACAGAGCTCTTGTGAGCTTCTCAGGCCAGGTAGACTCACTTCCCTACTGTGAAGGCTCCTGGAGAGCAACCAGGCACATGTATGCCCCCATTCCTCCACCACAACTTGCCCTGCATGGTTTGGGGTACAGTGTCCACCTCTCATCATCCACAAGGACAACCTGTGCCAGCCCAAACCAACGTGTCACTGCGACATCTCTCTCTGCATGCCCAGGTCTGCTTGTCCAGTACACGGCTCTTACCTTTCACCAGTACTTTGGGGACTTTTGTGTGGCTGGCACAGAAGGCACTGTACAGCTTGAACCGGTCGGCGTAGTAAAGAAAGGATCCACCCAAGGAAAACAACACTTTCTAGGATTGGGAGGGGAAAAAAAAAAAAGCATTAGGGAAAAAAGCACATGAAAGCCAGTTAGTTATTTTCCCTTCTGCCAGGTCACCTGAAGTTTTCATTTAGCTTTTGGATGACAGGACACTGCATTTCTAGAGTGTTTTCAGACCATCTAGCAAGAAATAGGCCTAGCCTTGGTGTCTGGATTCAGGCTATGTGATTAACATCATTAGCCAAGTTCCAGCTAGGACGATCTGGAGACACCACTGACTATAGAGGGAACTAGGTTCACAGCTCCAGAACTGTAGTTAAATGCCTGAGCTTAAAACCTTATTGATCTAAGTAATGAACAGAGGCCACAGAAAGAACTGGTTGTATCTGACTTTGTAATGCATCAAGACACTAAGGAGCTGCAAGCAAGACTATTACCCCTCTGCACAAACACACCAAGGTCTTCTTCACTCTTTTGAAACTGAGTTTGTGTTAAGGGCCAAACACAATCTTTCCCTAAGATGTCTATGCCACGGTCAAGCGTTTGCTCCAATACCCACTTAGGATCTCGACAACATGGGGTGAGCTGGGGTGACAACGCATAGGCAGCTTGCCTACAGTGAGCAGAGGGAAGCAAACTACAGAACTGAAACCACAAAGCCCTGAAGTCCCATTTTGCACATCAGCTTTCAGACTATGCCCACAGGACAGAACTGAAAGTGAAGTTGACACATGTTTTGTGGAAAGAGGAGGAAGCAGCAGCGCTCAGAAGACAGAGTTCTCTCCGTAAGGAGGCTTCTTCCGCTGTCCTCTCTTAAAGCTCAGAGGACACAGTGGTCGTGGAGGCTTCCTCCACTAAAAAAAGTGTCTCTGTGGTCTCCATTAAGGGCACATTTCCTACAAAACAAAAGCTGTGTTCTAGTTATGCGAGGGCAGTGTTCATGATTGATGCTTATTTTAAACAAGCACCTGATGGCAAAGCCACACATGCACAAAGAGACAAATTTTCTCAGTAGTAATTCCAGGGCTGTATGGTAGCTGAAGAGTAATCCCAGTGGAATTATTATTATTCATGAAGACATCCTGTCCTCTACCAAGGTGAGTGCTCAAAGCAAGAGTAAAATTCCCCAAAGACAAAACACTGTATTAGCTACTTGCCACATATCCAGTACATGACTGCATTAGAAATATAACAAATTTTTTCCCACATTTTCCTATTTTTTTTTAAATGAAGTTTATATATCTTTAGTTTACATTTCTACCTTTGATGCACATCTGCTGATAGTTGGAAGTATTTGCCGTATAGTTCCGCTATGCATCAAAAGCCCAAATACAGAATTCAATTTACAGTTCTGATCTGTAGCTCTAGTGGGCTTCTGAACTACTACATTAGACTTGTCAGAAAAAAGATTTTATGTAACTTTCCACTTCTAGCTTTTCCTGACAGCCCGAGACAAGAAATCTGGCAGAAGGGCAAGAATAGCATCTAAAAGCACATGGCGTTACAGATTTCTAGTGCTCTATACGGCTAAACGTAGCATAAACCACAATTGTAGCAGGATGTTTTTCAGACAGCTCCAGTATTAGCTAAAAATTAATCTTGAGTGTAAGCAGATGTAGGTTTTTACATGAACAGTGACAGCAGTCAGACAAATACGACGAAGAGTGTTAAAGGACTACTCAGAATGTAAACAATGAGATTACCTTAAATTGCTCAACTTTTTCAAGCTTTTCCAGGTCTGGAACCAGCCTTACTCCATCTTCGAGAGTTTTCAAGAACTCTACCTGGAATGCTACCATTTCAGTCAGATTCCCAAAAAGAACATCCAGCTAATAAGACAAAAAAAAAAAAAAAAAAAAAAAAAGAAGCAACACGCTGAAAATATCACTTTGCAGCTATATCACATTTTCCAGAACTTCAGTAATTCTCAATCCAATTGTATAATCACTGTGATGTCAGGAAAAAAACCTACAGATGATACATTATGGAGCAGTACCTTTATACTGTACTCACTCCATTGTTTTAAAAGAAATGGAATTCAAAATTTCTCCATAGCCCTTGCTCAAGCAAGCAAGTCAAGCTGGGGGGGTGGGCGGAGCGCAGGGGTGTGCGTAAGATATCTAGCAAAAAGATAAGCAGCAGTTAACATACCTCATCAGGTGTGAGGAACGTTTCTTTTTGTAGAGGCTTCAGGTATCTCTCCATTAGACAATTTAAGTCCTAAAAATTCAGAAAAAGATTCCCATGTTGGTTCCTCCAACTGCCTCTGAATATTTAGTGAAGTGGCAAAGGTCACTGTTTACCTAGTCTATGAATTTTTAACTTTCATGCATAAGACAAAATAGTTGGATTTCACAGAATTTAAGACAATAAAAGAAACATTTACATGGTTTTACTTACAAAATCAATACTGGATTTCATTGATCAGTGCTCTTCTGCACACCAGCTAAATAATTTCAAAATGACAGCATAAGAATTTGCAAAGCCTACTTATATTTCAGAGGTTCAAGCTACTATTCTAGGGAAAGACTGTAGAATTGAAAGCAAGTTAACAGAGATACATGCATGAAACGTGATTTGAAGTATTACAGAAGAAACTAACAAAATTTTCCAGAAGGAGAAGTATTAGTAGACTGAAACAACACATCAAGACCCCTTACTTTGACATAGGTGCGCTCTGTCTCAAGAAGTTCACAGATAACCTTTCGCAGTTTATCTGCATCTGTGAGTTGTCTCATGGTGGCCAGCTGGGGTCCTGTAAATTCCTGAGGATGAGCACTTGAATCAGAAGGGTTCATTTCATGCAGACTGCGACAGAAAGCAGCAACCTGCTCTGTACTCTTTAAAAAGAAGGAAGAGGAAAGACCAGCTGTAATATTTTAAGAGCAAGCTACAGGAACGATGGAGCTGAGAAGCCTTTGCAGTTAAGCAATTGCAGCTTGGGGGCTTTTTAACAGGCACCAAAGTCCAGAAGTGTACTCATGATTTCATGTATCTGACTTTTCTATCTCTTAGTGACTGGGAATAAGGGGGCGGTGGGAAGAGTTGCACAATTCAAGTTAACTGAAGTGCTGTTCAATAACATTCCTGTTTTCAGATAAGCATGAACTTTTAATTACAATAGGCTCATCCAGCACTTAAGATTGAAAAACAAACAAACGAAAAGGGCCAAAAGTTGGGATCCGAAAATGACTGTGCAAACAAAACACACACCCTAGCCCTCTGCCAGTTCCCTAACCTAGTCTGCAGCACTCCTGTGAATAGCTGTGTCAATGCCAAGGAGACAACACAGAGACAGAAACTGTTTAAGCTGGTTTTTTGGGGAAGCTTGAACCGAAGCCTCTCAAGGCTTCAAACACAAGCTCTTTGGGAAAGTAACTGTATATCGGGTCTGTGTCTGGAAACATGCCTCGTGGGGTGAATTTCTTCCCCGTAAATCATGTTTTTCAGAGCTGCTACATCTAGCTGGTTTCTTTAATGTTTAATCAGCTGTCTCTATATAGAGACAGTTATCCTCTCTTCACCTCCTCATGTTAGATCACCTTCTTGCATCTTTCGTTACGCTGAAAAATTTGCAGCAGGTATAGTCTCTGGTGTCAGTGACAACAGCCCAGGCTTCTAGGGTTGCCAAAGCAGCGGCATGCCCTGCCTCCATCCGTCCCAGAGACCTGGAGGGGGCATGGGAGGGAAAAGAGCTGCTGCATTGGATCACACCTCTTTAACCTTCTGCATCTAATCCTGCCATGGTATCTTAATGCAGATTTAGTGACTTCCCAAGCAGTGCCTCTATAGCCCTCCAGTCCATACTAAAACAACTTACCCAAACTTAGCCTGTTCAAACAGAGAATATGCAAGGTGGGGGTTGGGGCGGTGGTGGAGAAGGGGCGGGGGGGGAAGGAAAAAGCACATCACCAGCTTGGAGACAGAGCCCTGCCCCTGGGAGATCACTCCCAGCAGCCTGTAGCAACATCATCACCCGGAGCCTGCACTACCCTACACCTTCGTGATGACCCAGGGCTGAAAAATGCTGCATTTGTTAATCTGCCCAGTCTGCTCACACATAGTTATTTTCCCTTCCCAATGCGCCTACAGCGCCACACAGCCACAAAGCTCATGTTAGTGACAAGTACAGGATTTCCTTCCATAATACAGCTGCTTTCCCTAATGGCATCTTATGGTTGTAAATGCTCACCTGAGTGTACCACTGCAAGGCATATTAGTAAAGACGCTTGTTATGCAAAGGATAATTTTCTTCGGGACACAAATGTAAGCAACAAACTAATTGTAACTGACTGCCTATACAAAAAACACCTCTTGGACACAGTTTATTACAGGGAAAATATTCATCTTTAGTATCAGAGGTTTAACTTGGATGAGGAAGAAAGGAGAAGTGGCATAAATTGAGGGCAGGGGGAAACAGTGAGTTGAACCAGTCCATTTCCAACTAACTCAGCTCCTGGTAATGGCATGTCACAGAGTTGGATTTATTAGCCAAAGTAATTCCTTTTATTTCTCAGCAAGGTTCCACCTATACTCGCTGTACTCTTAAGTACATCCAAAGCATACCCAAACTTTGAGGTTATGTTTGCATTAGATTTCAGCAGGTGATCCCAACAGCCCCAAATCCACAAAGTGCACTAGGTGAAAGCCTGGCTTCAGTGCAGACAAAAAAACCTGCCCAAGTTACCTGCTTTCCTGGAAAGAGACAAAGAACTGACAATTAACACATGTTAATCTGAGTCTGCAGGGACCCAGGATAGGCAGGGTTTTCCTCAGAAACATTTAGCTTTTTTAAGACTGTTTTGTGAAAGAATATTTGAGGAAGGCATATCCAGTGACATTTTGCTGTTAAGAGCCAAATGTACAATTAAAAATAGTTATAATGTATAAAGCAAGTATGGAATCAAACTCCAAAAATAAACCAAGTGTTTTAAGCAGTTTATGCTTGGTACTCCGCAGACAGCTCACCATCCTGTTCCTGCACTTGCAATAAGTTGCAGGGAAAGATGGGTCACCCAGAAAGAGAGCGCGAAAATCCCCTTACACCGTGAAACACCAGCAAAAGACTAACAAGTACTTGAAAACTGCATAACCATCATACAGGCATACTGTCTGCCCCAGAAGGAACAGTTATACCCAATATGCCAAAAAGGAAGTGTGGAAGACTTTTAAAAGCCTTATCTCTGCTTGTGCACAGTTAAACCACTTGCTGGCTGACTTCAGCCATGCCCAGCTCCGGCCAGCAGCAGGGCTGAGCTCTGCCTTGCTGCTGCCTTCATATCTTTTACATATTTGCCAAGTACCATTCACGCGATACTCTTTGGACAGATGAAAGTCTCAAGCACACTAATGTTCAGAAACCTGTTTTCTTGCTTATTCATTGAACAAACTGTCTTGTTTCATTCTTGAACATCATCCTTTCTACCTTATATTTACTTTAAAAAAAAACAATTTCTAGACAGAATTGCATATTGCACCCAGGGAGGTTCAGAACGTAGCTATTTTGCTGCAAACTCTCAAAGTATTAATGAAAGTCTCTCTGTCCCCGTTTTCCAAAAGAACGTGGATAGACTAGGGAAGGTCTGGAACAGAAGCACATCCCTTTATCTCCCAACACCAGCTCTGTTTGACAGCTGCTACAATGATAGCACTGAACCAGGATTTCTCAAAGAGAATTATGGCATCACACTTTTCAGGCACAATTCTGCAAGCAATCCCATCTAGCAACCTTAAAATGAGATGAAGGGCTGGCACAACCGGGCTGTAAAGCAAAGTTTACTTTGCAGGTACATTAACCCCTCCTCTGCAGGGGGCTCAGCAGAGGAGCTAAGCTCACATCCTTCCCATGCAGGAGGAGCAAGTCCTTAAACTCATCAAGCTGCCCACAGTGGGGAGCTTTGGCTGCCTGCCCTATAGTTGTGAGAGCAGAGTGCCATTTCTTCTTGCGCTCACCGTATAAAGACATACGGGTGCCTGGGCATCAGGCAGATTGCCTCCTTGAATGGCACGCAGCACCTCTGTTCCGCCACGGACGGCAAACTCTAAGCACTATTGATCTCCCAAACAAAACTCAGGCAAACTGCATCCTTTCATGCATTGCCAGGACTGCTAATGACATTGCACAATAACAAAAAGCCTCTACAGGGTATATACGTTACAGCTCAGCCTCGAATTTATAACCTGAAAATTAAAACAGCATGGAAATTCATTTAACTGCTAATTACTTAGACTAGTCACACAGTAGATCTGCTCACCAAATACAGCATACGGTACAGAGAGTCGCCGGCTCTCCCAGTGCTTTCATTCTTGAGTTTACGGTTAACTCTCCAAAGAGCTGACATTGCTGGAAAGGCAGTATTGCTAGAGCTCTCACTCAGCTAGGAGGAAAATCCCAGTTCTCCACATATTCAGCTGCTCCAAAAGGCTTTCCCACTCCAGACAGATACTCCGTACTGCTTACTTGGCACGCAACACAGAAGATGGCTGCAGTTTAATAAGGAAGGGCAGTGACCATATTTCTCTAAGCAAAGCCTTTCCGCATGTGTCATTTGCCGCCGGCCTCGTTCACTCACCACATCAGCTGGAATTAAGAGCCGGCTACCAGTCGAAGCTGAGAACTCAATGCTGCTTTTCATAGACTCATTAAGAGGAAAACTTCAGCAGAGAGGCTGAAATGCAGCAAAGCAGAAGTGAAGGCAGCCCAGGAATATAAATGTCTGTTGCCTGTGGCTGAGCATGAGCCGATTGGCTACAAACGGCACAGCAGAAGAATATTAAACATCTGAAGGGACAGAGGCACAGAATTAAAAGAACTTAAAAAAGCCAGTTACGCTACTGGAAAACCTACCTCTCAAATCCCTGTTTTAATCCTTTCACATCTACTGCAACACGCTGAAGGTTTTGAGACTTAATTCTGGTCTTGAATAATGCTGCAGAGGGAAGACAACCTACTTTCTCTGAAAAAATACCTCTAAATGGTCTAAGCATGTACACACACAGCCCATTACAGCACGCTCCCCTAAGCACAAGTACTGCAAGGTAATTAGCTTTCATTTCAAGAGGCAGATGTCTTTAATTAGAAACAGGGAGAAATGAGTGTCCTGCAGTATTTAACTGACGACAGTTTTTAAAACACATCCCCAATTAAATTCAAAGGATCAGTACAGGAAAAAAATACGCACAAAGACTGGTCTCAAGATGCAACACAACGCCTATCTTAGCCTTTGGTAACCTGCAACATTAAGAACTCACACATACACTCAGTTTTCAGGGTACCTCCTTTGAACCTCAATTTATTCTACAATAGTTAAAAGGCCAAAACAGTCAGGTCCCCACAGAGGGAAGTAACCATTTAAGAAATTACTCTGGTACGAAATGTTCCCGATATTCTGTTGGAGACTGACAGAGGGGCATCATCTAGATTGCATAAACAGCCCGAAACTTGAATTCACATCCTAGAGGAAAACAAGCCTGAAGAGGTGGCAGACAGCACGCTTGCCCCCACTCTTTTCCATCCCCGCTCTCTCCTCCTCTTCGCTCTCACACAAAATGGGGAGAGAAGGGAAAGTCAGGAGCCCACCCCAGAGCAGAAGCAACTGGAGCACAACTCAGGCCAGTGTCAGTTGCATGGCTTAAAGGAAAAGAGTTGCACCCAGAAAGAGTACCTGCCTGCTACTGTTTACATAGATTTCAACCCAAGAAATACTGTACAAGAGGGCTGGCTGACGCAGGGAAGGCATCATGAAATTAGATAAGGAGCGAGCCCAGAGAACAGCCGCCATCCCACACCACTGCACTGCCTACACCTCAACCCACCCTGGAAACGGGTTTCTCTTATTTTATCAGAATAGTTCTACAGACATCCCATTTTTGCTTATTATTATAATGATTCCTTTGACAATAGTGATGGAGAAGTAAACTCCACATTATCTGGTCTTTAGGGTATGCAGAAGGTAAGATTTTGAGAAAAGGGAGGAATCCTCAGGGCTGCTGGTGTACCCTCCAAATCCTTCACCACCATCAACAGCTTGGAGGCTTTTGCAGATTAAGAAACAAATGCACCACTACTAAGGAAACACACACCCACGTGCACACATGCTGGGCTGGGGGAAGGGAAAGAGACAGCTGGGAGGGAGGAGAAGGAGGAGAAGGGAAGACACATTTGACTACCTCCCATGTTATACATTCACCTATCACCTACATGAGAAAGTTACAGGTAAGTCAGAAGGGACCCAAGCCCAGCTTTTGGTAGGATTTCACACAGCTTACCTTTATAAAAAGCCTACCCGGCCTGTGCTACAAGAGTGGATGGAGAGCTGCGGCGCTGCGTTCCTCTCCTTTTTCCATGAATTATTAACTCTCCCCTAGGATCGCTTAGCTGGCTGGAGAGCCGTGAAGTTTCCTTGGAGAAGCTTGGAGCTCTCCTCCTCTGCAGCACTCTGTGGGCATCAGCAGACCGCCAGCACCACGGCACGGAGCAGTGGTGTTTGCAGGATTAAGCCCTGCCTCAGGATCATGCTATCACAAGGCAAAAGACAACCCAAATGCAATTTTTCAGGTCTTCAGCTGCTAATGCTGCATCTGCGCTGAAAGAAGGAGAACTCTGCATTTAGGCGGGAGCCTCCAGCGTAGTTAAACTGGATTTCCTCAGCTGCCCAGTGGTGAATGGATAAAAGTGCTCCTGTCCTTCTTTTGCCAAGAAGGGCAGAAAATAAAGTCTCCCTTGAACTTCCCCATCCGAGGGAGACTGGAAGCTGTGGCAGTAATGGCGATACAGGAGAACATGCCCCTCCTGGTGTTATGAGGGCAGAGTGTTTCACTTCCCACATACAAAAATAACCCACGTAGAACAGTGCTGAGGACATCAGCCTAATCTTCTGCGCTATAATCCTAGGAGCATGGGAAGGTGTGGCAGTGCATGGACAGGAAAACACCTTTGCTTTTTTCCTCACCATACCAGCTGGGTGGTGACTTTCCATGGAAAAAACATGTTGCAGACTCCTTACTCCCCATGCAGATTGGCTTTTCCAAGTGCACAGGAAAGCAAAGGGATTAGGAAAACCCTCCCATTGATTGAGCTTTTTTAGGTTAAGGTTTTTTTCCATTGTTGTTGTATTTAAAAATTAGCATATGATTAGCAAGTAATGACATCCTCCCCTCTACCATAGACTGGAATTCTCTAACCGCGTTGCAAAATAATTTGGGAGTTTCTGCGGCTTTCGTTAGAGAGGAACCACAAAGAAAGCACACTTCGTACAGAGCTCTTCCACATGAACAGGGACAGTGGCATTCATGAATTTGCCAAATTGAGCATACTGTATATATACTATATGTACAAGTGTGCTTCTTTTTTTACAGAAGACCATTTCAAGCAGTTTGTCCCATAACAAACAGAATGTGAAGTAAAATGCCTTACTCCCCTCTGTATCACACAAACAAAACAAGACATATTTCTGAATTTTAAAGGAAAACGTACTGATGCCAACATTTCCTTTGCATAAAGACAGATTTTCCTCTCTTTGGAAACCAAGGCTTGTTAGGGTTACAAGTTACTCTTCCAATATAAGAATATTAAGTATTAGAGCTGCTAATGCACATTTCTCAGTTTAACTAAATCTGCTGAGCCACAAGGCTAATCATGTAATCCTTATGCCTTGCTTCAGGCAATTACAGCTCTGAAGATCCAGGAGGTAAGGTGCAAAATGGAACCTCACAGCCTGTCACACAGTTCAGAAATAGAAAGCTACAGAAAACACAGCAAGAACATTTATTCCCCAAGCAGCTATATGTTATGCTCGGTGCTCTTCCACAGCTTCAGCATTTAACAGAAGAGACTCCTTTCAGAGCATATGAAAATCCCACATATTTACAGTTTGAAATCCCAAAGCATCAACAAACACTTCCACTTACTCAAGAAGAAATTCTTTGTACTTACAAGAAAAAATCCCGTAATAGAACCTGGAAACAAACTGTAACAGTAATCACCTTCTCTGCATGCAAGCTCTGCATGTATTTCATGCATAGGAATGTTTCCTCTTATCTGACTTCCACTGTCTGGCTATCAAAAACAAAACTACAGGCTAGCATGACATAAGAGATCAGGAAACAAGAGGCCAGGGTCTTTTCCTTCCTTTTGCTACAATGACAAGTAGAATAGCACAGGGACCAGTTCAGAGCCCACTGTAACCCATTTTAGTTAAAACAAGAGCTGAGAAAAAACACACCTGTACGTAAGCACAGACTGAGATCTGACGCTCATTAGATCACGACTTCTGTAGAAAAACAGCTGTAAGCTCTAAACATCACCTATGCAACAAATACCTAAAAGCAATCAGTGCCTTCGAAATAATCTCACTTGATTCTGCCACAAAAGCCACTAATCATCACACCTTATGTTGTGTAAAACTTCCCAGCACCAGAGCAAGTCCAAAACCACCAACCACTGTGAAACCCATCCCTTAATAGATGGCAATTAGCAATGCATTTGCACAGCCTCTTAGCTGTAATTGGAGAGTTTTGCTTCAATTTAACGTAGATTGGCTATAATTAGTTTGCATTTAAGAACTAGCATGTACGCAGTGCTATTGATTTAAGGAAATACTGTTTAACTTACATTGCTCCTCCACCTAGAAATCAAGAAAGAATAAGAAATCGTAATAATCGACCTGATCTTTTGGTTTAGCTGACCTGCTCTGGTGAAGGAGGTGATAAACCAGCCCATTTAAAAACTATGTAGGAATATTATCACAAGATACCAAAGATATGAACCAACCCTGGAAAAAGGGCACAAGTCTTGCCTAAGAGGTAGCAGCTATGTGCCATCATCGAAGCTGTAATTTGTTACATTCAATATCATCCGTAAACACCTTAAAAGTAAGATTAACATTTTCCCAGGAAAGATGCTCTAATCATGTGCAGCTGTGAAGTCAGCACATCAGCTGTGAGCGTACTGCGCTTTCACTCCTTGTCATGTGAAAATGAAACTTTCTCACCTTGCTCATCTTATCGGCCTCATCAGATGACTCCAAGTCTTGCGCTTCTGCCTCCTCTGGAGCTGTCTCAACAGAGCTGTCCAGGTCGCCGCAAAGCGAGTGCCCTGCTGAAATTGAGATGTGTATGAAAACCCAGCCATAATTTCCAAAAATTCAAAAAGCTGGGCACAACAGGCGTGGAGTTCCCATGGAGGGCCCGGCCCCATCCTGCACACAAGTACATGCCAACAAGACGTTGTGCCAGAGGCACTCAGTGACCTCAAAGGACTACCTCAGTGTACAGCAAGGGCCAGGTTTAACTACAGGTGTAAAATTAAACAGGTTATGGCCAGACACACTATTTAGTGGAAACTACGAAACCCGATTCAGAGATAAGGCTAAAATGCCACATTGAAATTCTTATGTTTCTTATTAATTTCTTGGCTAATGAGTGACCTTTATACTTCAGTGGCTTCAAATGGAAACTGCAGTATGTGAACAGGCAGGCAGTGCCAAGAGGCAAGGCTTGGTCAGCCCTTCCTCCGAGTTAAGTTGAACGTGATGATTTTAAATTGCTTGCAGTTTTGGCCAAACACACCCACTACTGAGTTTCGATGTTGATTTTTAAGGAAACAAACCCAGCTTTAGCAGTTTTTAGGAGTCTATTACATTAACTGAAAACTAAATTTCATTTCCATCAGTACGTGGCAACAACTATGCACCCCTATGCCTGAGCACTCTTCTGGAGACTATGTTGTTAATACAGCTAATAACTCCTTTGCAACTTCTTGTAAGTAAATGATGAATTACCTGTAGGTGACAAAAGAAAGAAGAGAACTAATCCCAGCCAGAGAGCTCTGTGCACAAATAACTTTTTTTGGGATCTCATTCTCTGACTCAAATAGCTGTAAGAAGCAGTATTACTACACCTTAGCCAGTCTTCATGGAAAAACAGATTTCATATATTCAACACCTAGCTATGGCAAATTATAATGACCAGTGATGGACTGAACTCTGCCAGGAAACTCCTGCATGCCTCAGCTGACCTTCAAACCAGCATAAAGAGATAATTCACAGCAGCTGAGTCCAGACACTAATTCCTTTTACCTTTCCCCTCTCCCCCCCTCAATCCCATGAGGAAGAGTTTCTTCTGTGGTGCCACTCCTGGGGCTGGATGGAGAAGGGTGGTTTCTGAGCATGCCTCCCTGCCCGCATCCTGCCATGTGAATAGGACATTGAATGTCCCACCAGGGATTATACCTTTTGTTCCATTACATTTATTCTTCAGGTAATGCAGAAAAAAATAATCAAAGTTCAATGGATGCAGCCAACACAGAAAATCCCTGCTTTTTAAAACCCAAGACTCAATAGACTACATTAACATAATTTTTGGTTGCATTGTTAGCACGTAGCATTTAAACATTTTGGTGAAAAATGACACTTTTCTGTAGCAGAATAGAATTTTTTTCAAACCAGTGGGTTTTTTTTTTTGTTTGCTAGCCCTACGAATAGAAGCAGCCCAACAGCACACTATCATGTTGTCAGCACCCAGTGGTCCAGCAGCCATCCCCTCCTATTCACTACTAGGTTGAAACATGGACATTTTACAAAGATCAACAGTGATTTAGCACATCAGATGCAGCACCATTTCTGTGTTAGTCCCATGCTGACTCTCATGTTACTTGCTATTTTTCAATTAGACATTTCAATTTAGGTAAGTCACGTATATATTTCTATAAGGAGCATTTGGCTAGATAGCAACGCTGTGAGTAAAAAGGCCACAGTGATGATAACACACATCTGTTATACTGATATATTTCACTTAAACAGTGTGTGGTTTGGCCAAAAAGGCTATAACAGCGCGGATGGTCTTTTTAATTCAGATAAAATGGCAAGCTGCTTTAAAATCAAGAGATTTTGAAAAAACAAACCCTGATTACACACATCTAATATATTTGTTTATATTTATACTGGAATGAAATATATTTCATGATCTAGAAATCACAGTATCTAAGAAATATGTTTCCTAAATGAATAAGAAAAATTCTGCTGCCTCTTCACTACAATTGAAAAGTCACTGCTCTTTCAAGGAGTGTTATGTTAACGCATAGCATTGGTTCACGAACACATCCTAGGTAAGACTCTGTACATCAAGACTGAGGGCAGAGATCCAGGTCTGGCTTCCTCAGTACCCAGCTTTCAGCTGCTGTCCTTGCAAGCTATCAGCCACCATTACCAAAAACCACTTTCAAGACTGTACAAGATTTCCACTTTACTGAGTCTGGAAATAACTTAGAAAAATTTGAATTCAGAAAACCAGAATTAAATTCAGAAAATACTCTGCATGCTAGGATGGAGCTAAATTGGATATAAAATGAAATTAAAAGGATATAAAAGGTAGTTCATAGATGAGCTTCCAGAAGACATGGCTCTCTTCTGAAACAATAGGGTTTACCTTTAAAAAAGACATGCTTGTAGGGGATGTTTGGCAACACAAAATCTATTTGAGGAAGTGTTTTTTCTGTAAGAAGTTAGGTTTTCTGAGCCTTGCCCATGATTTTATCAATTTGGACTATCAGCTTTCTGGTCTCTCTATTAATGTGTGAAAAAATTCTTAAAACCCTCAAGCTATCCATTAAAAAATAAGAGAAAAAATGTGCTATGTGTCATAATTTGTTTTGGGCAGTCTGTGTTTTTTCACTGCAATTAATTTCTCATTATAAGCTGTGTGAAATACATCCTACAGCTGTTTCTCACACCAAGCCAAGGCAAATAATGTTTGTTTTGGGGTTTTGGTTTTTGCTTTTAAGCTACCACTTTTTCTTTTCCTGTATATTAAAACACCACTTAATCTGTTTCCTGCAGTATAAACACTTTTTACCCAGTAGACAGCAATCTTTCACTTACGTCTTAATGAGCAGTCAGTCACACAGCACATGTGCTGAGGGTATTTCTAATGTCTTAAGCTGCCAAAGCCAATGTCAACTCTAGCAGGTTTATCTGCTGGTTGTTAAACACAGGCAGTCAGTTCAACAATACCGCACGTTCCTCCCTTTTAATACCTTCCAGTTACCATCCCATTTCTGTCAGGCTCTTTACATAATTTTATTTTTGCCCTATAAATCTTTATTTAGCTCTGCAAGGAGCTCTGAGGACAATATACCCATTTCCTCCTGCAGCACCTGAACGCTGCCCAGCCCCTGCCATTTGCTAGGGACAATAACACGTGGGCTTCACTTGACATTAAGGAATTCAAAAGGGAAATCCAAAAAGCAGCAGGAAAGGGGGGGGTGTCAAATCCATGTGGCCACCAGCACAGATGGAGATCACACGAGCTCCCAAGTTGCCTCAGCAGTGTAGTATCTGTGACATTATGACTAATGCCCATTAAATAACTCCTACTTATGGCTAGAACTAACAAAATAAAAGGAAGTCTTATACCACTGGAGCAAAGGTGCTGGGGCTTCAAGGCCTGGAGGATCACATAAAGCTTAAGCACCATGCCAACACTTGGCTAAAATTTTCCATGGCCGCTGCTTCCAATTTGCAAGGTTGCTGTTGCTCGAGACTTTAATGAGACTTCCACGATATTTGGTACTGCTCTTAAAGCCCATTTCTTGGTGCCAGAATGCAGTGGAAATAACTATGCCTAGCCAAGCTCTGTCAGCTGTGGTGCAAAGCTCAGAAGCAGACATCCTACTAACACAGAAAGCAACATACAAATCAGAAAACCCTCCATGTTCGTAATTTTAGCATCTCGATCGATGCCTTATTCCCGAGTATGCGGAACTGGCAATACTGAATTTAGTCCCCTCAGTGGCTGCAATGGGGAAGTGCTGGCAAGGACAGCCATCTGCCAGCACGTTACCTGCTGTGGGCCAGAAGCAACAACAGGCTCAGATGGTTGAAAGCTATGTCTGTACTTGAGGTACCTCGGTTTATTAAGCAGGTTGTTTTACACATCTCAGCACCCCACACAACACCTTGCCGAGATCTGGGACTGCTGTAGCCGGGTGGCAAGTGTCAGGGGCCGAGGAGCTCAGCCCCGTGTCCTTCCCTGCCTGCCTGCCACTGCTCGCTCTCTGCAAAAGGTGCGTCATTCTCCTCCATACTCCTTTCACTGACGAAACTCAGCAATACTGGAAGTCAAACATAATGACTGCTTACTCACTTTCAGTGAGAAATAAGGAATGACCCCCGTCCAAGTTGAAAACACAGAAGAAGTATGGACCAGGCACAACATGACTACACCGGTTAAAGCCCAGCCAAGACACTTGGGTGTCTGTGCTCCTGCAATACGTGCTGCTGAGGCTTCAGTGGCCAAGTGCTTTCAGTGGCTCATGTTTGACTGTCATCTTAAAAGAAAAGAGCATCACTTACTTGGACAGTTCAACAGCAACCTCCTAAAACAGAAGTGTAATCTCTAAATGCCGTTGGTGAACAGCCCCATTATGACAATGGAGTACCTTTCAGAAGAGACTCTGTCATAAATGGAACAATTTTAATACAAATTGTTACCGAACTGTCTCTCAGATTAAATTTTTATTTGAGACAAAATTTCACCTATAAATCTACAAAAAAAAGGTAAGCATGCATTTTTTTCTTTTTTAGAAGACTTCTGGTTAGCTTTGAAACACTCAAACATAAAAGAAGAAAACATCATTTTTACACTGGGGTATTCTGTCCCATTGGGAATTCCCACAGGGTTGACAACCTCTCCAAAGACCTGTAAAACCGAGCTACCACTATCACAGTTACAGTCAACTGCACGACCAAAGAACAGTACAGGAACAAAGTGGGGAATTCTGCCTTTCTTGGAGAGCTACAGAACAAGCCCCATAAATCTCCTTCCCTTTCAACAGAACTCTACTGCTTCCCTTTCCATTTCAACTAGGTAATAAATTCTGCAAATA
Source organism: Pelecanus crispus (assembly GCF_030463565.1). NCBI lineage: Eukaryota > Metazoa > Chordata > Aves > Pelecaniformes > Pelecanidae > Pelecanus > Pelecanus crispus. Next base: position 121,467,562 of record NC_134643.1, read on the forward strand.
TAGAAAAATCTGTGCTGAATGTCATTCAATTCATTCACTCTTCTTGGGAAAAAACATAGATTCAATGAAAATGTCCCTGTACCGACTATACCGTGGCCACTTTTCCCCCTCCCCAGGTCAGGAGCCTCATCAAACACTTGCAATACACTTGAGCAGCCTGTTTGGACTAAACAGGAATTTTCATAGACATAAAAATGAAGCATGTCCTCAGTGAGCTTGGAAACCAGGGACACTGAGATCGGAAAAACCAGCCTTTCCTTCTGCAAGTGCTGTGCTGCAGCCTCGGGCGTGCGGAGCCGGCAGGGGGAGCGGCAACACAGCAGAAATATTAAGATTAGAAATCCGGAGGTAAGGGAGCAGGTATGCTTACTGCAGCTAAAATGGAAAGGGTCAGAAGCCCAAAGCTGCAATGCAAAAACTCATGTGCTAATAGCCACGCTGCTTATTTCAACAGCAGCTCAGGCAGACTTTAGAAAAGCCAAGAATGAGACCTCTTAACGCAATTCTGAGGAAGGCAACATCCTTGAGCTTTGGCTTTTAAGCTTTTAGAAAATAGATCTCATGAACAACAGTTCTGCATGTCTCTGAATAATTATATGCAAAGACCTTCAGATTGCTGCTGCACTAAATGCCCCTGAAATTGTTAAACCAAGCACTGAATGATAACAATATCTTTTAACATGCTACAAAACGTATCAAATTAGTTGTCTGCCTCAGGAAAATAACCCTGAAGAAATTAAGGTTACTGTTAGTCTCAGCTTGTTCTGAAATCCAAATTACTTAGCCTCAGGGGACCTGTGACAGGACAAGGATGGAATGAAAAATAGTGGCCATTCTTACAGTGCCATGAAAGTTTCAGTTTTATACCATAGTCTTTAGAGTGTGTGTTAACTTCAGCCTCTGGTTCTCCTGCTTTCTGAATGACAAAATAATAGACTCCTTAAAAATACCTAGCTGCTTCGTATCTAGAAGATTAATAAACCCATTCAAAACAGCGGTATACTTTCTTTTTTATCATTTATACATTCTGCATGGTGATTTATATGGCTCACAGTTATCCCTGCAGAATTATCCGTCATGATAGAGGTCTCCAAAATACAGGAGCGTACAAGGCCTAAACCTCAGAAACTCTACCCCAGAGTAAAAAAGGGTAGTGAATTGTGGGGAGACCACAGACAAATATGGATACTACTCCCATTCCCAAATCCCCTTCTAATAACAAAATACCTTCTTTATCAACCTGGGGAGATGCAACGCTGTGTTTCCAGCTTTTAGCCTCTCATTCCCTGGATTCAGCAGAGAAGAATGGGGAGACAAAACACTCCTCATAGGGAGGGGAGACAGCCCTCACTGATCCTTTTAGGCAATAAGGAAAACGTGCTGTGGAGCTCCAGACAGAATGAGAGCTAGTCTTCCTCAACCAGATTTATGCAGACTGCGTTAGCAGGAAAGAAGACTGAAAGCCACAAAAAACAGTAATAGATGAAAGGAACAAAACTTGTGGCTCTGCAAGCCTGATGCAGCATGAATTCCTAGGGGAAACTATGTATCATACCCAAGATGATATTTTTCACATCAATTAGACATATAAAATGCAAGGTAATTTCAAGAATAACCTGTTAAGTAAACGCAATGAAGTACCTGCTGCCACAGAGCTGATTTGCAGCTCTAGCCCCAACCTCAGTGTATACAAGGTAGTTCCAGGTAATGAAATAGCTGTAAGAGATGTTGTATTTAACAGGAGCACTGGCAGTGACTTCAGGGAGGTCGACTCCCAAAAACACAGCCCCGCTTTGCTCCTGGAAGACCTCCCACTGAGTAAATAAGACATTAGGAAAGCTTCCTTAAAAAAAAAATGTAACACAGCATCTTTCTGTTGAAAACACACAATATGATTTGCCTCACACAAAAAATCTACCCTTTGCTGCCTTCATAGCTGATGAAGAATTGCTAGTGAAGAAGATAATTATAGGACATCAGCACGATCAGTCAACCAGACCTTGAATTTCTGGAGAATGGATGTGCCTACAGGTGATTTATACCTGCTGGCATTCTGGCCCAGCAATGTTTCGCCCCCCCTGCTGAAAGGGAAACTACACTACTTCAGGACTGAAGAAAAAATCTGCATGGTATAAATAAAGCATATAACAGAAATCACTGAGCTGATTTGCCTAGCCAGCCAAACTGCCAGTAATCAACAAGGACACAAAATAAATAGGTCAGTGGGTATTTCATACTCGATTGCTCTCTACAAGAAGCTGTGGAGCCGAGACCAAAAATCTAAGATACAGCCACAATCTTGCAAATAAAAGCACGTACCCCTTTTTAAAATTTCACTTGGATCCCATTTCAGGTAACAAATCCCTGAAAAAGCACAGGGCCAGAAGAAGAAAGGCTTCAGTAAAACATTGTGTTCCACAAACACCTAAATAGAGAGAAATTGATGGGGAAGATCAAAACACCTGCCTCCCAATCGCACACTTGGGTGCAGATCCTTGGTTTCACTCCCACCTCAGGCTAAGTCATCCCAAATTACAGCATCAGTGCTGTTTAGCTTTAAACACCATCTTAATGTCGTTCTTCAGAGGCATGTTTCATATGGCAACTACAGGCGCTTTCAGAAGCTGCCAGAGACACCTGCACATCTGCTCATGAGCTATTGTGTTGCTTCTGTTGGTTAAAGAAGTATTCCTTCCCCTTTGAGGAGGAATGAAGGCGATTCCCACCTCAACGTTTGCTGCGTTTTGAAGGAAAGCGAATGTCAAGAGAGCTGTAGCTTCTGTGCCGCCTGTCGCCTGAAAGTGAGAGCAAAGGAGCTGACTACAGCACATAAAAAGTGAAGGGCAGCTGTACCAAGAAATTTGAAGGGAAAAGGAAGCCCTAAGGCTTATTCCCGGTCCTGGGGAGCTATTTAAGAAGCAGGCACTTCGGCCCACCAGACAGTTCACGTGATCACTGCAGGACATGGTAAAACAAGCAGCCGTTCCACACCACTACGATAACCACAAAAACCCAGCTCTGGAGAAGCTTACAAAGGAGGACAGACATGACTTAAGTTGGGAGCAGCACAAAGGAAGTCATGTCTACAAAGCATCAGAGGCGGGAGGTCTGATTTTGCCATGACATGTCTATCAGCCACATCCTATGTCTTCATTTCCCATGGTGCATGCAGCATTATTACTGGACAATGTTAAAAGGCAAATACTAGGCTCTTCAGACACATTTGGCAAAGCATGCACTATCTCACCCTCAGCAAGGAAAAAGACCCCTTGATGACCCTCAAAATAATGATGCAGAGAACTGACAGTGGCAGAGAAACTGCTTGTTGAGACCAGCTGCTGAGACCCTGTGTTACAAAATGTGACTGCTCTGCCTTAGAAATCACCATATTGCATAAATACGAAAGTCCCAGTTCCCAATTCTTTGCACCCAGGGCAGTCACCCACTTCAGCAAACAGTCAGGGTATGAGCACTCAGCACTTGGGAGTTCCAGTGAAAAAGCACAGGCAAAGACAAAAGGATGGGGCCTGCAAAGAGCTGGTGTTAAGTAGCAAATGGGGGCATCTTGTGGCCAGCTATAAAAATGTACAAGACGAGCTTGATTTTTCAGCACAACAGCCTAACTGGGAAAAGTTCAATGAAAATTAAAAGGGGAAAATGTCCTTCTAATGTTTGATTTTAACTGCCTTTGGGGGTTTATGCCACATCTTACATGAGGTTGCTTTTATCAGTCCCCTCAGAGGTATTTGCAATAAGCTGGTTTTAAGCTTTCTTATTCATGCCAGTCCACTTGCTATGAATACCACACTCCTCAGAGTCAGACTAGGGGTCCAGTTTTCCCTTTCCCCACTATGTGTTCCCGTCACCTGAAAAATGACATTTTTGCTAGATCACTTCCAGTGAATATATTAAGCAAAACCAGAGCAGCATCCAAAAACACTGAGGCAGGCTGTACCTCCCTGACCCTCTGCAGGCAGAGATGAGTCAGCTTGGTCCTGAGCCCAAGCAACCTGTCTTTCACTGTGGCTCATTTGCTCCAGCTCAGCAGCATGCTAATGCACTCACACCACTCCTGGGTTAGCTCCGGTTTGCACCCAGACTCATCCCAGAAGCCCCTACACCAAATGATTGCAGCAATCAGACAGGCATGTCCTAGGAGAAGGCTGACTTCAGTCCTAGTGAAGTGCATTAACAGCACCCCTCCTGCTCCAGCTTTTTATTCCAAATGCCCAAACCAAAACTGTTTCATAGTTATCAAAACAATTATTTTGACATTTCTGAAACCTTTATGTTGGGGAGTCAACAAAGTATTCTGACATATTCAGACAACATTTACTTTTGACTGGAAGTCACAATTTACCTCTGCTCAGAACAGTTTTGATTATCTAAAAACTACTTATTTTTGGCCATTCCATTCATTTTTCGTGTATTTTAAATTATTCCAAAAAACTAAAGCAAGCAGGTATATCCAGTATCCTCTTCCAGTTTTGAGTACAGGGGGCATTTAGAAGCCAACAAGTAAGACTTGACTAAGCAGGCAAGTAAGAGGAGACATGGTGCAGGAGCTTTCCTGCTATCCCAGTGCAATTCCCAACACGGTTGTCTTACAGAGGTAATGGCTAGCAGCCACCAAAGAGGCAGTCATTTCTCTTATCCCAGCACGGGTGCTTGTCCTCAGCCAGCTCAGGAAGCTAAACTAGTGGCAAAGAATTCACATCTGCTAGGGATTAATTTTCTGCCAGTTCAGTCCTCTGAACAGGGCAGCGTGGTGGGCAGGAATGCCCCTTCACACCACAGTGTGCTGTGGGACCAGTTAGATACGTTTGGCTGTAATATCAGTCCCTACCTTTAGGTGTTTTGAACTGTCCTTGTGAGTTATTTATGCGTCTCATCAAACACACAGGGTTCCTGTGCAACTGGCTAGTCCCAGAGAGGGCAAATGCTTATCCCCTCTTCCTTCCCTGCCATATGTATTTCCTGTGGGCAAATCCAGAGGTAAAGGCACCCCCTGAGCAGCCCAGAAGGGAGCAATTAGTTCTGTGACTCGCTGTAGGCACAGCTAGATGATGTGACATGCATTTGGCGATGACACATGCCTCGCAGCTTAACTGTGTACACAGTCATCCTTCATTGCTACTGCAGATTATACCTTACAGCTTCCAGAGCTCCCACATATTATCTGCCCAGTGCATTCAGACTGTAATTCCTCTCACTTCCACCACGGAAGTTACATGCAGGGATCAATGGGATTGCACCAGCATATTGTAAGCGTGTATCCTCCTCCTGGTAATTTCTATATTGAGCCCAATACCTTGGTTGCTCCCAGCAAATGCCAGTGCACTCTCACTCAAGTCAGATGGGTTTTCCAAGCGACGTGGTGGTGGCTGCATTAGTTTCTGCCCTTCCTCTATCTCAGGATAGGTGCGCACGGTAAGACACAGTGAAGGCTGAACAAGGGCATCTTTCAGCAAAGCTGAGTCCAGGTCCTCAGCAGCTTTCTTGTTAATCTCCACAATTTCATCACCAGCTTTCAGACCTGCAACACAGAAAGGAACAGGTAAGACTTGTACAGTAACTTTTCTGTTACCCACAGACATCAAGGAGCTCAGCCAGGTGTTTATGAAGTGCCAGACAGTGTTATGTCTAGACATAAAGTAAACATTTATGACTGCAAATAATATTGAAATTTGATGGACTTTTGCGAGATCCGTTGTCAGGCTGGTACTCCAGTACCATCCCTAAGAGCATGGTGCCCAGGAAGTCCCTCACAACGTACTAGCAACACAATATCCCCTTTTTCTTCATGTCACTCTGCAAGGAACAGCCACTGTACAGCAAGCCACCCTACACAACACATTGCTTGTAAATAAATATATACTGAAGGACAGAGTCAGACTTCTGAGGTGCTGCACACAGGATGGGGGAAGGATGGAGTAGCTGGGCTGGCTTGGTTCTTGCTTTTAAGTTTCCATATAAGTGATGGCTTTTATTTGAAGTTGTCACCTACTATAACACCTAGGAGGAGAGAAAACGTTTCCCACTCAACCGGGGTGTATGGTGTAGGACTTCAGACAGCCTCTCCTCTGGCCCTGTCTGAATCCCGTCCTAGCATATAGATCTTCAAAAGGCAAATTTTAGTGCTTGGTAAGTTAGTCATGGGTTTCTTTCCAGTCTGATTTCAGGAACTGTTTAACACACCAGCACCCAAGGGAAAAGGGGCTCTGCAGAGGAAACAGCTGACTCCTGCTTGCTTCGGGGGCGACACAGTGATGCTGACAGATGACATGCAGTCCTCCGAGGTGCCACAGGAAGCCTGACCTTCCCCTCAGCCAGCTGGGCCCACTCTCTGGCAGACAACAGCAAGCTGGACCAGGGTTTAATCCCAAATAATCTTTAGGGTCAGGCAGGCAGCAGTGCACCAGGGCACGTCGGTGCTGACAGCCCAGATCGTCAGGGGCTTTTTCTCCACTTGAGGGTGATGCTGGCATCCTCCACAGGCATCCCCCCAGGAGCCAGCCAGCTGCGCACGGCTGGTGGGAAAGCATACCCTGCAATGGCCACCAACCCACCAACGGGACCACCATGGCATCCCAGCCACTGTCCTGGCATTTACAGTAACAAAAGCCGGAATTTACAGGGTCGAAATAGCTGCTCCCTCCACAGGGGTGACCTGCCCTCGTGCCGTGCAGTCCTCTGGCTGGGCCATCATGCAGAGGACGAGTCTTGCCACCCTTAAGCCCAGATGAAAGGCCTGACTCAATGAGCCTGAGCTGCAAGCAGAGCTCAGCTGCATCCTCCAGGAAACAGATTACCTACCCGCATTCAAGAAAGAAATGTGGGAGGGAGGAGGTTAAGGAGCTTCAGTCTTCTTTAGGAAAATTGAGATCTTTCTAAATGCATGTAATTGTGCCCAGAAACTGTAGTGTGGCGTGCAGTTTTGGAGAGAACAAAATGAATAGCTACAAAGTAAATGGACCATAAAATCATATTTGAAACAAGGACAAAACAAAGCAAGTCAAGCATTTTGCATTATTTCATTTATTCTACTTAGTGATGCCATGTCATAATAGTAGCACATTAATATGCCTACAACCATGAACATTGTATCCGGAGCTTCATTTACTCTTTGTAATCCTTGTTTTGAATCATTTGGGATAAAGCATCATGTCTATCCCAGCACAATCAAGCACCTCAAATTCCAACAATGGTCTAGCTAACACAGACCAACAGAAAAAATAAGAAGACAAATCATAAAAATTATTAGGAGAAAATAAAATTTAAGCTTTCTAATTGGAGAAAAGATCGAAAATTAAATACTGTATCTCTTCTGGTTAGACTTACTCTAGGAAGTGCAGACAAATGCAAACATGAATGTAAGTAATGGGAGGAAGAGCAAGTTTTCCTCCCTGCTTTCTACTAACTATGGGTATCTTGTCATAATATCCTGCCAAATACTGTTCATACAGAAGTGGCTTTTTATATCAATTATGAAGAGCAATATATCACTGAAAGCATGTTTTAGTGTTTCAGCCCCACAGGAAGCAGTCTGTGTTCATGCATTCATTTACAATGTCGCTCAAACATTTTTCTAAAAGCGAAGTTAAGGAAGCCCTGCTGAACACCCCCACCCCTCAATATTCTCTTTGCTCCCCACAAGAAGCCCACAGAGTTTTATTCCCTGGTGTAGGCTGGCAGAGAGCCACCCTCCAGCCCCCATTCAGGGCTTTAGGCAGAATCCCCATCCTGTCAGCCAGGGAATCGTATGGGGCTGAGGTGGGGTGAGGAGAGAAAGATCATCTTTTCAAGCTCAAAAGACATATGCAGCAGCCTCCAGAAACACCTGTGGGGTTTTCTTAAGTTAGAGTTAGAGGTTATAGCTGAGTGAAACTCCGGGCTCCCTGCAGCCGGAACTGTTCCCCTTCCTCTGCCCCCTGTTTCTTCCTTCTCAGTTTTGGTCTCTACAGTCCTGTCCCTCCACTGAGCCACTTCTGCTACTTGCTCCACTGCAACACAAGCCAACTCCATTTGCTAGCGGGTCAGAAAACCAGCCACACATTTCTGCCACAGCAGTTTTCTGTCAAGACAGTGAGCTGAATTGGCTCAGCTAAGAGTGCCGGAGTCAGCACAAGGCAAACGGCTGGAGCAGTCTTGGGGAGACCAGCCCCCACTGCTTTCGGCAACAGCAAACTGTTGAATAAGCTCTGCCCGACCATGTAACCACTCACCAATAAAACTCTGCAGGTGTTTTTGAGGACTCTGCATATATAGATAGGTTATGATGAGATGAGAGTCTTCTCACTCTTCATGCTCCCCATGTTATGCTTTAAAATCCGGTTAGGTTTCAGCTGCCCTGACCAGCCCATCCCATGACTGCAGGAGCAGCAGTACCAGCACATCAGAAAGAGCAATGAATGGGAAAAGCAGTAGGGACATGGCAGTGTCAGGGCTGACCTCAGCTTGGGTAAGCTGCAGTTAAACCATATCCTGCTCTGCCCTGGGATGAGCCCGGCAGCCCAGTTACCTCTGCTGGTTTCTGGTCCAAGTGCTGTCATGCTTCCTGCAACACTAGAGGCAGTAATCCCAGCCACAGAGAGCACTATGATGACTTCTACTGTACCTGTTTATCTTGCAGTGACTGACTTGAGAGGGCCCCTGCTCCTCTTCCTAGCTGCAAGGGACATGCTGACACTGCTACATACACAGCAACTCAAAATTAAGAGGTTGACTATATAGCATAGCTGATCCCAAGAGCAGAACAGCCATCTATTCAGTACCTAAGGTTCTTCCCAGAAGACCATGATCTCTTTTGGACTGGGACCCTGGTTTGGTGTGTTCGTAAAGCTCCTATCCCAACAAGCTTATGGCCTATACCAGGATTAAACGAACAGCAACAAAAACACTTTAAAAAGTCTTTTACCTTTCTTGAAAGCTAGGCCTGTCTCTTTGACGCCGTTCACATACAGCCGACGAATCCCTTCTTCTTCCACAGAGGACAGGGAGAAACCTAGGGAGATACCCAGCAAGATGATTAGAAAAAGCCAACCACTTGCAGCAAGTCCTAACAACTGCATGCACTACAGGTAAGGCTGTGCTGTCCCTGCAGTGAGCAGCTGGGAATTCCTCCCTTCTCCTTTCCCATAAACCTTAACAAAGGTAAAGGGAAAGTTAAAAAATGAAAGTGGCTTTAACAAAAACCTGAACTGAATTTCTGAGTTCATACATAAATCTTCTACAGCTTTATTTTAGTATAGGACAGCTGCAAAACGTTGGAACAGACTTCCAATTCTCTTGCCACAAAAGGTCACTTCAAGAAGTTTTGCTGTTTGCAGACTAAAGTTGCACAGAGATGTGGTTTGTGACCCAAACTGACAAAAGCCAGGAAACAGAGAGCTATGGCTGTCATGCCATCCTGAACTCAGACAAGGCATAACAGCACCTGCTAAAACAGAATGCCAACTTTTACTTTTTTATATTCCTGGATTGGACAAGTTTGTAAAAATGCCTCTTCCCCTTCCCCTTTCTATTATCAGCTGCTCCTGCCACGACCTGTTATTTGCTAAGTCTCAGCTCAGCGAACATTTTATAGCTACGTTAGAGACCCACAGGCCAGCCTTATAATGGAAGTACTGACACAGCCTGAATTTAAACAGCACAAACGGTACTGTTACGTTTGGTTTTGGTGATTTTCCTGCCATTTGTGTTTGACACTGTGTAAGATAACAATGTGTAAAGGAAATACAATGTGGTTAGTTAAATAGGGTTTATTTATTTTCTGTTGAGACTTATCTAAAGCAGAACATTTGCCTTTCTGAAACTTCATTACTCCCTAAATGGGTGTAGGCAACCATTTGCTCTCTCTTTTTCTGACTAGAAAAACATTTACAAACCTCTGGGGGGAGATGCTTGTTTGACATGGAGTCAGCCACCAGCCAAGAGGAAGCAGATGTGCTGGGAGCCTACTCTGACTTTAGGACTCCCTTCAAGTTGGTGCTTATGGACGAGAAGTTATTTTTTCATCCGTCATTTAAAAAAAAGAAAGGAGGGGGAAGAATGTGGCAGCCTAGAAGCAAGGAGCATATGGCCCTCTGTGACTTACTGAGCTACTTGGAATCTGTATGCGAGCTCCTCAGCCTGAATAAAATGAAATTTGTGAAGCTCACTCAACACACCAACTTTGGCAGAGAGAAAAACTCTTGACTAAACAAAAGAGCAGCTGTAAAAAAAATAGTAGCTATTGGTTGTCATCACTGCAAAGCCTGCCTGGCAAACCCTCAACCAGAAGCACAGTGGAGCATGCCCAAGACTGCAGTTTGAGTCAGCACAAATTATCAGTTACTAATACCATCACCCTTTTGCAACTGAAATGCTGTTTTGTAGCCAACTACCATACAGTTAAAACAAGGCTGAGCTGCATCTCAAGTTCTCACTGTGGCTAACTGTGAAGAGATTAGCACACCCAAGCAGTCCCAAACTCCCACTCTCCTCCATGAGAAGACCTCTGCCTCCTCCAATCTGCCAATGCTAAGGGCAGGTGTAGTTGCTTTTAAATTCAGCTTTCATTAAAAAAAAAAAAAATCCAGAGCAGAACGGGTGTAAGTAGCAATTACATGTGTTGTCATCACCTTTAAGAGATGAGAGATGGACAACTGGCAACAGCCTTGAAATGGCCATCTCACAAATCCACTTAACCCCTCCACAGACAGGGTATGTGGCCATACTCCAAGTATGGATAAGCTGGTTTATTTCCACAGTTGTGATGTGGCTGGATCTGGTAAACAATTTGAAGCAGCATTCCTGTCCCACTGCAGTGCCGGTGCCAGCGCTTTCACTGCCATGCAGTAAAGCAGAGCAGGGAACTCATCCAGATTGGAAATACCTCAGTCAAGTGCATGTGTGTGTGTGTGTGTGTATAGATATATGTATATATATACTTAAATATATATATACACACACTTGCATATATACATATATGCATAAACACGTACGTGTCATTTGTATACAAATGTATACACATGTATAGTACAAATGTACAGTTTCCATCTGGCTGAATTCTGCAGGTGCTCCACACAAACACGTGTACTAGCATTGCATGAGAGGAAGGGCAGGAGTGGGTGGAAGCAACAGTGATTGCATAAGCTGGCATCACTGCCAGAAAGATTATTATCAAACTGTGCATGGGCTCTGAAACACAGGTGTGAAGAGGTGGGTGGTGACCCAGACAGAGCCTTTCTTCACTGCAAAGTTTTGATGACAGGAGAACAAAAGTCTGCATCTGTAAGTGCACGTGGCCTCACCGAACGAGCACAATACCTGAACAAATCCGCCTCCAGAAAATTACCTCGACCCCCTGAGACAGACAGTTGCTAACAAAAATGCCAGTATGTTCCCGGTACATACAGGAGCTGGAAGCAATAGGTTCTTACTGCTGCTGTGCCCTGATTCCTGCCCACACAACCTCTGCAAAGAGGCTGGTTCCAGTGAAAGAGGCAAGAACATATGTACCCAGGCATCAGCAACAGCATCACATTGACAGACCTAATGCTGGCAAGGTCCGACACACTGGCCGGACGCTCCAGGAGTACCTCTTACCACAGGCACGCTGGTAGGAGTAGAAACACTACAAAATGTTCCCAGGTGAGCTTTCCCTGAAACACTCTGCTCTGTCCTTGAACGTCACTTGAACTCATGGTGTGCTCAGGCACGATGGTGAAGCTGCTCCAAAGGCCTGCTAATGCCTGAAGGGGCAGCTCTGCCCCCTCCCCAGCACCAGGATCTCTTAGCTGGCCCAAAACAGCTTGCAAAGCCAGCTGACAGCTATTCACTTCTATTATCTTACCTTTCTGCCAGGCTAGTGAGCTGAACTGGCCTGTCTAATTGCACCCTTAGTGACAGTGTTTCGCCTCCCTATCTTTGATACCATGTCTGTTAAATGGAGATAACAGCACTAAGTCTACATTTCTGGGATTAATGAATAGCTGCTTGTGAAGTATCTTGAAAATTCAAGGTGATTTACAGGTATTATTATTGCCATAGCTGGAATACTAGCAACAGCAACAGGCAATGTCACTAATGATTTTCATAATCTCATCCATTTTCAAAATTAAGACTTTTCCAGTTCTTCTGAAGGAATCAAGGCACAGGGAATTTGGACATATGTTTTTAAAATGGGCAAAAAGTATGAGGCTTGGACAAAGCTGCAGGGAAAAAACAAGTAATCATCAGAATAAAAATTCGCTTAGCACTCTAGACATTCCATTTCGGCACTGGTTCCTGACCCTGTTCCCAGCACTTGTTGAAGTGCCTGCGAGGGGCTGAGCCTCCAGCACTGCCCAGCTGACTAAGAACCAATCTCAAAGGCAGCCCCGCTCACACAAAGACTTACACAGGTGCTTAGATGCTTGGAGCCTGTGCAGTCACGTTACTGATTTAGGTTTTTTTCAAAACAAAACCAGTAGCAAGAACCCTTAAGCAACCCTGTTAAAAAGGTTCCATGCCAAAATTTTAAAGCTCTGATCTTCGTGTTGCCATAGCGCGTGAATGTGCTGTAGCTTTCCCTCCGGATTGTAAAAGTATGTATTGGGAATGCTAATTCTGTAAAGACACTAAAAGAACTAAAAACTCAAATGTACCTAACATAGAGGATGGGAAAGTATCTCAGGAGGAACCCTAGACTTCCCCAGCACCAAGATGGGATCAACACTTCACCTCTGTTCCCCTGCACCCATGTATTTCAGCGCACACTTGTCACTGTATGAACAGTTCATATTATTTCTATGAGACACATACAGACTACAGAAATTCTGCTGCCATTTAGAGTCAAAGCGTTTTGCCATTTTCTTTCAATGACAGCAAAGTCAGCTTTTTTGGGGTGCATTTAAGCATTCACTCCCTGCAGGGTCAGAGCCACTGAACAGATCCATCCCATGTCTCACACAGCTGATCTCATTTCACAGGACATGACAGTGCATTTCATGGTCTTTCCCATCTATCACTTAAAAAAGAAAAGAAAAAGAAATAAACAGGAAATGCCACGATACCCCTAACTCTTGCAGTGCTTTTAGGCACAGCATAATTATTGAACCTAGGGCTATCACTGTGCTGGTTAATATTACTCTCTTAGGCCTTCAATATTCAAATCGCAGTCAGTACCACTGCTTTGTAGCAGAGCTCAATATTCAAATGGCCTGCAGCTGTATAATAAGCAGTTTGGGGATTCAGAATTATTCTAGTCATTAAAACAGAATATTTAGATAAACAGTAAAAAGATGCAGGCTGACTTCCCACAGGGTAGGTTGCACAAATAACTTTAAAATACACTGTAGAACTGTAATTGCCAGACCAAAGGGCAAGCTCGCCAGGCTGGAGGTCTGTAACTTGAAATACATGAAAGCTAAGAAATACAACCATCCCGTGTAAAGATTGGGGGTTTTGCTGAGATTACGCAGGGAACTTCCCCTGTTTTACATTTTACGCACAGATCTGTATCATGTGTCAGATTCTGGCTCCAGGAGTCCAGAGGGCATCCTCGAGGGCCAGGCGTGCATCAGGACCAGGCTCTCCCAGCCTCGCGAATGGCGGTGCAAGACAGGGACCCACCTTGCATGCCCACGGCAGGCGGGGAAAGAGGCCAAGCAGCCTCTCCTGGGACAGCTGCCCAGCCACAGACCTTGAGATGCCTTGTACCCACAGCAATGCTCCTGGCAGCATCCCTGCCATCGCTTTTGGTGGAAGGGGTGAGGAGGGGGCGAGCCTGCTAGCCGCAGCAAGCCACGGCAGCAGCCCTCTCCCTAGCCCCGCTGCAGGGCCCCTGTGAACGCCGCGATGCAGGCATTCATGTGAGATGTGACAACTGGCAATGGATGCTGTTTTCTGCCGGCGCTCAGTTGCACAGCCTCCGTAGGTGGTGTTTTGAGAAACTACAAGAACAAGAAAACATTTGTCCTTCCTGCCACCATAGTTCTCATCCAAGAGCTGCACATCCTACAGCTCGAGCACCAGGAAACACAGCGTTCAGTGCGCTACAGATAAAACTGTCCTGCTTCAGGGCAGGGGAGCGAGCTTTCTGTGGATGGCACAGGAATCAGACATGCTTTTCTCATTGTGTTCAACAGGCCTGTCAGGTATATCAATGAACAGCATGCAAGAGCCTGCACACACTAGAATCGACTCAGTAGAAAAGTAAAAACAAATCAAGGAGAAACTCACCATAAATATCAGAGGATGCATCAGACTTCTCTATTTGAATGTGCTGTGTAATTTTCTGACAGATTTCTATTTCTTTGTACAGCTGAATAGAAAAAAAAACCAAAAAAATATGTTATTGTGGGAGAACACACCAGTTGTAATCATTCTGAATAGATTTTTTTTTTTTAATTACAGGCAGAAGAAATGGACTGTGGTCATTATTTATCAAACAATTCTTCTCCACGTGCGTGAGATGTATTTGTAGTGTCACTACTTTACTGTTAGGAACACAGTTAAAGAGGAAGCAGCAGTATTTTACTACCATCATCATAAAAGCAAGGATACATCTATTTCACTCTGTCAATACCATTTTGAGTGCACAAGAAACAGAGCTTCTGTTCCTGTTTTCCTATTTTATGGGTAGACATCATTTAATGTTTTTATATTATTTTGATTAAAACATTGCAGGAATTTGATTATTTGATAGTATTAAAATAACAAGGAGGGATCTTGTTTCTTAAGTACATTTCTTAATTGTTAGAAGACTATCAGATTTCTTAGCATGAAATTTCATCTTTAACACATTTATGTTTATTTGCACCAAGAAAAGCCCCCAAGTCTTTGAAATGGTCATTAACATCCTTCTTGGGGGACCAGCACAAATTCACACCTAGGTAATAACCCAGAAGCCTACACATGCAGGTGCAATTCACTCTGCCTTTCAGGAGCCAAGCAACTCCTCAGCAGGGCTATACCCCTCCTCACACATTTTGTGCTTTTAAATCACTTACATTCTCCTGTCTCGTGTGGCTTGCTATTGTACCTGGGTCCTGCCCTGAGCTCCAAACAAAGGAGCTTGTATTGGGGCCTGCCACCCCACCTGAGGCAGAGAAATCCTACTTTTCCAGACAAAGTCAGATATTTAGAGACTCTGAGCTGACATCTTTGGGAGTCAGCCCTGACTTACTCCTTATAAGACAGCCTTGACATACTGGAAACTTCTGGCTCAGCACAGGTTTGAAGCTGGTTTGTCCATAGCACAGACTAGCACTTAAGTAACAAACCATGCTTTCGTCTTTCAAAAAAATCACACCCACAGGTGAATGAGAGCCCACAGGTAAATATTAATATTGTTTACATGCTGGTATGAGTGTGTAAAAAAGCAATTCACAATAATTAACATTTTGAAACTAAGTGACAATCAGTGTTTGGACTGAAGTAGTTAAAACATTTCTTTAAAGAAGAAGAGTAACTCCTTAGTAAAGGGTTTCCTTAATAAAAATATAATAATTTTATCTCCTGCTTATATCAGCACTTACACATCTGTTTAGCTGCAACTATTAGGTATTACAGAACAGTTATATACCCATTTAAATGGTTGTATATAGTAAAATAAAATGTAAAATTAAATGAGGATGCCATGCTAGCAGTATTTTTAAAATGCAGTTTTCAAACATAGGAATGTATTGTTCAGAACCTGAGAGAGTCAAATAACATTTACAAAAATCTCAGCTAGATTTCAGCAAGGATTTTAAAAAGAGGAGAAAGAAAAAAAAGAGTGAAGATAGCAGTATTTTCAGAACCAAAATCGTGTCTGAGCTCTGCAGTCGTCTAAACTGAGCGTGCAGGAGCAGAACCAAGGAGGACATCCAACAAGCTTTGCAGGGATACAGGAGCCACTTGATGCCTGCACCCCAAAGCGCTGTTTTCAAGCAAGAACCTCTGTTGAACGGAAGGCAAATAACTGGGATGCTCAGACTGCAGCTGAGCTGCCCAAACCAGAGAGCCAGTCCGACAGCAGCCCTGAGGTGCTGCTTGCATTTCTGTGCCCCATGGACCCGCTGTCCCAACACCAAAGGCAGGCAGCATATTTGGGCTATGGTGGCTCACACCATGAGGCTGCCAGCCTTGCAGGCACCATGGGCTCATGGAGGAAACCCCCTCCAGACCCAGCGCAGGGCCCAGAGCCCCACACAGAGAGGTTTGATAGCAGTATCAGGAGCTTCCGAGGGGGTTTGCTAGGCACTGGGGAGTGCCTGGGGACAGGATTTCTTCCTGACAGCAGCACCATTGCCCCTTTGAGCCGCTCCAATCCCTCACAGTGTTTCTCATAACAGCTTTGGGATATTATTCCCCCCCGTCACCCCACGAGATTTTCTCTTCCTTGCCCTTTTTTCCTCTACCACTTTCAGTCTTGTCCCAGCACCCTTTCCCAGGGCTACCTTTTCCAGCAGCGCCAGTGCCTTCATCCCACCCTCATCCTACCTGCAAGACATTCTGGCAGGCCTCTGGTCTCCTGCTTCCATCTAAATGTGCCATCCTACCCAAAGTAAAAAGTCTGGCATGTCCAGCTTCAGCAAAACACTCCAACACTTAGTTTACAATAAAAGGTGCTTAAAAGTATAACTGCCTGGTACAGCACCTAATGTTAAATACTCTCCCCTGAGCCCTTAGTAACATTTTTAACACACAATAAACGAAGCTCGTGAATTTTTGAAAGACTGCGTCAGTACACAAAGCATCATCATTAATGTTTTGGGAGAGGAATGGAATATGGATATTTAAGCTCCATTTCTTATTTAAATATATCTGATACATTCTGCAAGAAAAAGGAGTATCATCCTAAGAAATTATGTGTCCGCACTAATGTATGTCTGTAAAAGCATTTTAGTAGCTGGAAGATAGCTCTAGCAAGGTGACGTGACATCAACATTAGACAGACAGTATTACAAACAGCTGTTCAGGAGACTACAAAAATCGAGGCATTAGTTTATTAGTTTTATCATATTGCACTAGAATCATTTAATTAAAGATTTAAATAAAGTAACTCAAATTTTCTCATGAAACAAGCACACACACAAGCAAACATACAAATGTGTGTTGTTTTAATGTTACTACATCAGACATAACCCTGCAGCACCTATCTATATTATAATCTTTCAGCATGTAAGTAGTCCCACTGACTGTAGAGTTTTGGTTTAATTTCATTTTTTTCAGAATAAACAGTAACTGATGACTATGGCAATCCTATATCCTCTCAACATAAGACAAGTCACCAAAGTCCTTCCAGGCAATGAAAGCTAAAATCTGTCTCTGAGTTTTCGTTTTTCCCAACTATATTTCACTTCCTAGTCTTAGTACTCCACTAGCACTTTCTCACTCTTTTTTTTATTGACAGGGTTAATGGCAAATCCCAGAACTTCTTTACTAAATGCACAAAAGCATCCATAACTGGCAAAATTTTAGTTTTTATAAATAAAACAGCCACCAGTGAAAAGGACTTCAAAAAGCTTTACAGCATGCATGTGTAAAATCATAGAGTTAAAGCATGACACTAATTCTGTTTGGTCTTTTTTTTAATCTCTGATTTCAAAATTCCTTTGAAGTCTGCTTTTGAGATGAATGATACGAAAACATTCAGCTGAAGCAATTAGGAAAGTGTATTCTCACATGTAACCCCAGAGCTTTTTAACCTCAGTGTTTACCTTCCCGTTTAGGAAAAAACAACCAACCAACAAACCAAAAAAGCCAACTACTTGCACATCTCCCCCCTCTTTAAAAATCAGGCAAAGTGATCCAAACAAGAAATACTCGGGTGTCAGCATTATGTCTTTAAAACCACCAAGGTCAACATGAACAACAGGAAAAGGTAACCTTGAGAGAAGTTAAGCTTAAATGTATGTTACAGTGACTTTCACACATTACCTGTGGCTGTTCCTCCTTTCTCTTCCACCCAGACACATGCATGCACAAACATAAGCTAAACACCAACTCTCTCCTCAAGATGAAATGTTTGGAGAGATTACTTTACTGTAGGCCAATTTGCTATGGTCTGCAAAGCACTATAATTGCAAGTTAAAAAGCATAACTCTGCATATTACAAATGTCAGATAAACACTAATTAATAGTGTCCTACCAAGTGTCATTTAATTTTGCTCAGTAGGTAGCATTACCAGTTCATAGATATCCTCTTCTGGCTTTGGTACATAAAATTGGATCTGGTTTTCAATCAGGAACTTAAGACGCAGGTAGTGAGCAGAGTGATCCAGCTGGTGTGTCTGCAAGAAACGGAGAAGAGGCTTTAGAAGAGAAAAGCAATGGCTCACATCATTTATACTTAGAGAACGGCCTGACATGCATAGGAAGAAAAATGCCCCAGCACCGTCTTTCACAAGAGGCCCACTGATCTCCTAACCTGAACAAGAACCTGAACCTCCTCCTCTTCCCCAGGAATACGTGTTCATTTAACCACTGACCATGATGTCAAGGGCAGTGGTAGTACATTAAGCAGCCTCTTTGGTTCTGCTTATCTGGCAGTTCTGCTCCTTCCCATTCTACTGCAGAAATAAGCAAACACTATTACAGCAGAAGACTCAGAGCATACCTTTGTATACAAAGGGCATTTAAAATCGCAAGGAGGAAAATAAATGTTCCGCTAACAGAGCAAAATGTAACAGCAAAGCTGTTTTTGTTTGGTTTGGGTTTTTTAGCATCTTCATAATTCAGAGACTAAGTATGATATGGTAAATTTCAAGCAAGGTTAATATAAAAAAAAAAAAATCTGGATGTCCTCTAAATTCAAAACAGCTCAGGATACACTGGCTTTATAAGGCTAAAAGAAGCCAAGAGTTGCATACCAGATTACATTCCAGTGGAAACGGGTCACACTGTTTTAATGAATTAGTTATAATTAGCTGAGGATACAGCATTTGGTGTGGGAGATGTTAATGACCTTTTCTCAGCACGATTAATAAGCTTGATTTAAGCAGAGGTTAATGCAGTGTGTAATCAAAACACATTAGAATTTTGATAAACACAAAGGATGTCATTCAGAAGTTACTTTCAAAGTTCGTAAACTGTTGACTAAAGCTAATGAAAAACCCCAAAGTGATTCACAAATACAGGAGGTAAATTCTCCTCACTGTCACTTTTGAAATCCCATTGTTATATGCCTTTATACAGTGGCCTTTGCATTTTATATGAGCAAGTTACCGAAGTTTCCTAGGTTGTACAAAAAACAATGGCTCATCTGAAAAGTCATGCAAGAATGTTATTATTGCCTATTTATTATGTTTTTTAAAGCCTGGCTTATCCATTTCAAGCCAAGACGATGATACACTGGGACTCAGCTGACTGATCACACAGCACAGATGATGAGTAATGTACACCAAGTGACCTGTGGAAAAGATCACACACTGACCTAGCAAACCCTTCAGCAAATACTCAAAGAACAGTGAACGTTTTTGAAAGTCTAGATTAGCCCATGAATAAAAAGAGCTACCAATAAGGAGAAAAAAAAGATCTATTGTTGCACTCTACACAGCGCTACATTCAAATATGTCCAATTCAAAACCCAAATTATCCTTACATGAAATTGAGTATCTGAAATGGAATAACCTTCGTAATCCAGACAAATACCTAGTTAATTAAATAAAGAATCTGAAATCTATCAAGGGCCAAAATAAAAAGAGCTGAATGTAGGAGATCCTCACCCTCTCCCCTTTTTTTCTTTTTTGATAAGCATTTTGCACGCTTTGCTCATTGTTTACTGCCCATTTTCACTAGTTTTCTCTCTTACACACACACACGTACAAACACCCCAGAAATTAAAGGAAAGCAGAATTGGCTTTAATGGTTCAGAAATCATACAGAGGAGTACTAGATTAGTTTCTGGTCAGATTAGTTTACTATACCTAGGCACAAACTGGAGAGTGCCTTGCACACCAATTAAACAAAAATGTATAGAGGAGACATAAACCCACAGACTGCACACCCCATGTCCAGAGGAATAAGGCTGTGATAAGTCTCTCTGAAAGTCCATGAAACGCTTGAGCCCTTTACAGCAAAGCCAGTGGGGAAAAATTCTATGTGGAAAAACCATACTAGCAGAAAAAGGAGCCAGGCAACCTGGCAGCCTCCTCCTGCCACCCCGGTGTATCTTCCCATGTCTTCCTGTGCCAAAGCTCTCGTACACATGCTGCATTTCATGCAGGGTCAGGCCATGCCGGTCAGCCAGACCTATGCTGGCAAGCTACATGTCATCGACTAAAGCCCAGGGTTGAGAGAGAGCCCCCGTCCGCAGCCGGGTATTTGTGTTGCTTCCAACAGTGACTCCAAGCCTCCTTCCCTTGCAGAGGAGACCCAAAGGGATGCTTTCCAGCCTGCCCCAGGCCAGCAGAAATCACAACCTGTTGTAGAGGGACATGAATTTATCCAGTCTGGGGCCTCCAGCTGTTGGGCCCGGGCCAGGAGCTGCCTTAGCTGCACTGGCAGGGCAGGGAGCCCATGCTCAGCCACGCCGGGCTCCCCGCGGGGCCGGGGGCACCCCACCACCGACATTTCAGAGCCACCACCCGCCCTGGGGCAGGGGCAGGGTGCGCTCACACCTGCCTGCAACCTGCTCTGCAGCTTGTGCCCTGACAGCATCTTAAAAGAGCAACCTTCCCCGCAGGCGGTGGCTTGATCTACCATCCCCCATGGTCAATGACAGGGCTTCTGCCTGCTTTGATATGGGCACCGCGACAGGCATGGAGGTGGCCGCCGACGCCTCTGTTTTCACACCTGTCTTTGCAGGGAGATTTGCTTATGAGAAAATCGTGTGTGCTGGCCATTTTAGAGAGCAGGAAGGAGCCAAACGCAAGATGACCAATGCTGCACTGAAGCCCTGAACTATGCCAGAGCACAGCATCATCTAAAGAGGTCACTGGATAACACTCACATATATGTTTGAGCCACTCATTTCTTCCAAGAAACATCATCAGCCAGGGTGGATGCCATTCATCAGCTACATTGCAATCCCATCCAAGTCAGGCAATGAGAGACATCATCGTTAAAGCTGTGATCGTGCAGCACACGAGCCACACCATTTAGTTAACATCTGTATAGCTGCAGCAAGGCTTTGTCTATCTCAAAATTTTACATTAGTTAAACTGTTTCAAATAGGCGCATGATTTTCTACTGAAGTGAAAGGAAAAAGTCCTCTTAAAGTGAACATAGCCAGTCCGCCCTAAAAGCCACTTTTTTTGTTGCTGGTCTAGCTGCATCCATATGCAGGAAGGTGGGAGCAGAAACAGGGCAGCTTAAATGATATTAATATCCTTTTGAGACCACCCAAAATACCTTTTAGCAGTCCAAACAAGCTTCTTGGTTTATTTATTTCTCTCCTAATAACTCTGGCTATATCTGGACTAAATTAAGCAGCTAACACAATTTAAAGCACAACCCTACAGCTTAACCAATGTGCTCTTGAAGAAGAATTTACAGCCTGGGGTGTGATCCGATTCAACAGGCTCTGCATGGTGCAGCAGGTCAGCACACAACCCAAACTATTCATCCATTTCGGCTCCCTTCTAGTTAAAGCAAGGGACAGGCATATTCTTTCAGCTTGGTGGGGGAGACTTTCATTAGCGCTGAAATGACAGCATCACAGAAACACGCTAGCCGTCCCACCATATTACTCCAGCTTCGCACTTGTGTAGCCCAAGCTTTTTCAGAAGGAAAACACCAGCTCAAAATCAAAGTAAGCCTGCAGAGCATCAGGCTTAAATAACTTCTCAGAGACTTGGAGCACAGACCCAGAGGAAATCTGCTTCTTGCCCCTCACGCAGGTCTATGAAAAATGCAAATCACGAGAAAACAGAACCTTTTTTGCTTTTTGATTTTTATCTGCTTCAGTCAAAAGACTAAATGCCATGTAGTCTTCTGTGCTTGATTTTTGGTGTTATTCTCTCCATACTGGCTCTGCCTAAATCCATACACAGTGTGCGTGTTTCTACCATTATGCAAATGTTAGTAATACCTATACACACGCTCACATTGATCAGTATTATCCATAAGAAACAATTTAATGCATATACACTGACTCTTACTGCCTTCCAAGTGATGTTATTAGTTAAATCTTAGGAGAAATCTTCGAGAAACCACTATAAAATAGGCTTTAAACTCTCCTCCCACCAATCTTGAATCATAAAAGTGTCACAAAGCAGCCTCCAAAACCTAACTCGCTGTATAACAACAAGCAGCAATGTTGGTATAAGAACACATTTTCTGCAATTACTTGAATGCACTTAATGCTCTCCAACAGAATAATCAAGCTCAGTTTAATAGCACAGATAGATTTAACCACATCTACAAACATGAAGAGGTTTAAATGAAATGTAGATCTTGAAATGTTTACTATACCAGAACTTGACTGGTTCTCAGATGGCAGATGGCAAACTGATGTGAAATGATGTGGATCAGATATTAAAGGGGAAAAAATGAGCTAAATGCAAGAGACAGAAGAAAGAGATTGATTATTAAACGCTACAGAAAAGAAGGCATCCATCAGTGTTTTCCAGACTGAAAACTCTTACAGAAAGGAAAGAAACAGATAATAGCTCTTCAAAAAACACACACTCACCCACCTCCCCTTCTCCTTATACACCACCACCCACAACAATCAAACACACAGTGAGAGACCAGATTCTCAACAAACACCTACTGAAACTGGTGGAGCTACACCAATTTACTCCAGCTAAGGATCTGGTCCACTGAGTTAATCACTCTTACCCAAAGGAAAATATAAATCCTAAAAATAAATCATTACTAATGTGTCATCCAGCTTCCCTATTATGTCTCTCTCCAAAAATGTCATCTTTTCCTGAATACAATGAAGAGCTTTCACAAGCTGCAGCACTCTTTAATAGTGCACCTGGCAGAGAGATGAGCACACTGTATAATTATTGCAAACAAATGTCTTTCTCTTACCTTCCCTCTCTTTGGAAGCACATGCAACATGTTCTAAAAGTCCCCAAAGTTAAGCTCTTAATAGTAATAAATGTTTTCTTTTCTTTTGCTGTTGTTGTTGTACAAAAGAGGACTCACTTTTCAGAACAGCACATGACACGAGTTGGGTCTAGCTTGCAGTCAGCCAGTTAGCAGAAAACATACATTATGTAGCTGCCAGAACTGAAAGCTTGTATTTAATTTGTCAAAGCTTTCAACTTCTCTGCTGAGATGTAACTCTTTTTAACGGCCAAGTGTCTCCGATACTTCACCTTGCAAAGAAATCCAGGTGGCTTTTCTTCCACCCTCCCAAACCACCCCCATGCTGATAAAAGCTTTCCTCTCTCTTCCCTCCTGCCACCTACACCAGGCGAGTCTGACTCCGCAATGCAGATAGCAAACACAGGCACCTTCTCCTACTCCTGGTGCTGCTGTTTTCTCCGTGCCTTCCTCCCCGACGCCAGCCAGAGGGGAAGAAGCGGCAGGGGGAAGGAAGGAAGAACGAACGAACGGCACCTGGAAACAGGATGACCTGGCACCTGGGAAAGGGGCAGATCAGCCTGCTTGCCTGGTGGAGAAGGCAGCAGGCCATGGTAGGGCTTGGCAGAGGTGGGGGAACCAGGGGTGGTCAGATGAGGACAGGGCGACTGCACTACCATGCTATGGGGTGTCCAGTGAAAGGAAGCGGGCTGGGGGCTAGAATGCTGGGGGGCAGATGGGGAGAGGAGAAGGGTCCTGCACACAGCTTGGTGTCCAGTGGAGGGGGAGTGGGTGGGTGGGTACGTGAGACGTGGCAGAAGAGGCAGAGTCAGGGTATGAAGTCACTTCAGAGGCTGATGCACAGCAGCCAGAGTGGAAAAGGCAAAAACTGATCTGCCTTCCTCTCTCTACACCCATGTCAAGCTTAGCTCCAGCTGTAGGCATTTTTCTTATGTGGTGCTAGCATGGAAATTTCAGTGTAATTCATGTTTTTCATCTAACATACAACTGATCACCCAACACAGTGCAGTCAGAGCACTGGCATATAAGAAAGTCACTATGAGGTTCAACTGAAAGGGCTCGGGGCTGTAGACACTTCACCCCGCTCCAGGGCACGCTTACAACCCTTACCTTGCAAATCATTTCCAGCACATCTCGTGTGGTGTCCCCAGGACGGATGACTGTCAGAGCAGGCTGGTTGTTTGGCAGGCAGAACCAAGACGGCGTAAAATACTCGTGAACCCAAATATCACAGTCGGGATTGTGCTGATGGACACTGCTCAGTGCCACTTCTTTTTCCCTCTAAATAGACAAAATCCATTATGACTCTACCAACCAAATACGATCTCCTTCTTCATCAACAGCAAGTGTAAGGAACATTGTATCCTGTATCAAAAAGCCCTCTTATAGAGAAGATGTTTTATTCATAAGCCTAGATTGAAGGCTTGTCTGGACAGGAAACTTTGCAGTTTTACCCGAGTAGTATAAAGTGTGCCTTCCTGTGCCACCCACACAGCTACTCTAGTGCAATGAGCTTTTCATGGGATTTCACCCTATGGCTATTGGGAATGCTAGGAATGCATCAAAAAATAATAGTGATAAAAAGAGATTTAAAATTAAAACTTAAATGCATTGTGTTTCTGGGTAAACCAATCCAAGGCCAACAAAACTGTTGTAGATGCTACAGTTCGTATACCTAGAAATGGCAAAATAGCAAATCTTAGCATTTATTTTGAATTGACTGTCTTTTATACATCCGAGTTGCAATCCAAGCTATAAATCCCCAGGAAGTGATGGTGCTGCAGAATCTCTATTTGCTGCAAGTGGGGTCACGCAGCTAAACCCATATTCTCTACATGAAGAATGTGCCTCTTAGCACTGTCTTAATGCTGTTTTATAGCTGACTTTCTCTGGGGGAAGAGAAAGCAGTTGTAATTGTGGCTGCAAACGCAGAAGCTCACAGAAGCACATGAGAACAAAACAGAGAAAGCCCTGCGCTTCATACTTGTGCCAACCCTAAGTTACGAAAACCCCATATGGCCGCCACAAAGAGCCATTTTCCAGAACCAGCAGCGCCCAGGTCCTCCTGTGGGTAGGCATTTCCCTGGCGTGCAGTGCTAATGCCCCTCTGGGTCTGGCAGCTCCAGCTGCACTTCGGATGCCACACACAGTGAGTCCTTTTGACCGTGGGCAACCAGCTCAACCTCCCACAGAGCGGCTACAAGCCCTACAGCGCACAGAGGGTCCTCTCCTCTCCCAGGGGCTCCGCATCCCCTCTTGCATCTCAGAGTCAATGCTGCATTTAGGCTGGCTGCAAATGGGGGGGAAGGAAGCCGCTGGAGAGCTGGTGTTTTACCTTGCCATCCGGGACCGTATCGTCAAAGATGCCTTCGAGAGATTTCTTTACTGAATCAACTCCTTCACCAAACACCTGAGGAACAACAGAACAACTCTGCTTTAAAACATGAACGTGCTTCCATACTGTCTGCAGCACGTGCTAAGGGGAGAACAGTGTATCTAACATCTAGCATGGAAATCAAACTGAAAAGTAAAAACATTCATCTCAAAACTCAGAAAAGGAAAATATCAGCTTGTTGAAAGGGCAACAGGGGTGAAGGACAAGCTGGTGATGAGGCACCATGCTGAAAGATTAGAAGCCAGTTCTGCTTAGTGGTCTGTCACTGACCTACTTGCTGGAGCTGGACAAATTTTATCTCCTTTTGTGCTCAGTTTCCCCACCTGTAAAGTGGGGGAAATGAACGCTTCTCCACCTCTGCTGAGGCTGAGAAATCAGACGGGCTCCGCTTCTGGCTGTTTTTGTAATAAACCAGCTTCCAAAAAGTACTTTGCAAACATTCAAGTACCACAAGTCAGTGTAGCCCTTCTCTAATGAAATAAGAGCTGGTAATCCAGCACAAGCCAGAGAGCCAAAATCAACAGGACTCCGTGCAGGAGGAATGACAGAATATTTACAGGATCCACCCCAAATCAGCACAGGGCTGCATCAGACGGGCAAACAGGGTTGTTACAACAGCAGAGGCTTGTAATTAAAACTGAAAAATTAAGTTTTATAGCTCCACATCAGCACAGCTTTATGATCAAGTTGCTGGGGTTGGCTGTTAACTATTCTGTACCTAAAACAAAGCAGGGACCATGCAGGATGGGAGAAGTTTTCTGCTTCAGTTTGGCAATACTTTGCATGCTACTACACACGAGTGGGGGAAAGGTGTTCAGGCACCATATTTAGACATTCTGCTACTTCCTCAAAACTTTACTTTTTCTTTGACTCTCTCCAGTATGACTTTTCTATAACCTGGAACAAAATCCCCTTTCATGCCTGTGCTTATTGAGGAGTGACGGGGGTAGGGGTGGGGGAGGAAGCATGAAGGATAAATTTATCCCCACTGAAAGACAAAAAAAAGGGTAAGTTCAGGAGAAAAAACAGGTCTGAAGACACAGCATGGGCAGGATCCTAGCTCAGGACAAGGGATTGCACTTGGTTTGGGGAAAATAAGTACAAAGCAACAGGGATGCCACAGCACCAGTGCAAAGAATTGAGAATACACTCACAGAGGCATCTGCTGCTTCCCAGCAAAATGCTGAGCTTTTACTCAGCCACTAAATATTAGGTGAACTTTTAATATCTCAGTAAAAACAAGTGAAACAATTTTGCAGCATTCATCCTCTGCTAAACAAAACAAACACCCACTGCTGCTTTAACAGAAGGAAGAAGAAATCACAGGGCACGGAACAACAGGTGTCCCAAGCCTTTCTCCCCTCAAAAAGTAAAAGAAGAGAAAGAAAAGCAAAGCCTGTATTTCCTGCAATTAGATGAGGTATGGCTCTCAAAAATTGAAAGCTATAATTAGGGATGTTTGGAAAGAATAACAGGGAAGCACTTTCCTACCACACTGAAGCACGTTTTCTAGAGAAAGATCTAGGCAGTGACTGGGTGGAAACGTTTCAGCTTTTGCTTTTTTAAAAATCTGAAGCAAAACAGGGTTTGTCCCTACTAAATGCAAAGCTTTTTGTTACTTTAGGAAGTTTTCCCAAACTCAGCTACATTTCAGGTATTCTACCAACTCATAATTTTAATTTAAAGAAACAAACAAGTCTGCACTTTTTTTTTCCTTCCAAAGTTGTATCTGTTTTACACTGCTGCTTTACTCCTGAGTTTAGGGAAAGCAAAAGCAGAAGTAGCAGAAATGCAACAACAGCAGAAATGCAACCAATTCAGCTAAAGAAGGTGTGAACTCCAAACCTTGTTTGATAGGCGCTGCTGTATACTTATCTGTAATTACAGTCACTGATTTTTGAAGAGGATGTGGAATGAGATGACTATACGCCGTGAAAGATTAAACAGGCAAGGTTAAGGTTGGATGTGTAAAGTGTTTGATGCAAGTGACTCTTGGCATGAGCTGCATTCTGCACGCTAACAAATAAGCCTTGAAAATAACAGTATCACAAACTTCCACACATTTACCTGATTAATGCTTGGCCTCCCTTGCTTTTTCTTCGAGGTAGTATCCAGCCCCCAAAGAGAAGAAAACCTGCTTCTCCGTTTACTGGCGGATCTGGACATGGCCTGTGTCCTTCTCCTCACTCCGGACTCCCCTGTGCGAGCCGCCACCTGTCAATGCCACATGGTTTTAAAATCAAAGGTCGCAGCATCCCACCGCACCATGGCTTACATAATCTAACAACAGTGGAACCTGGTTTGAAAAAAAGGTAAATACTATGGCAATAGTGTGTACTCACCACAGGGACAATGGTGATGCTGCTAGGCTACTTCCTTCTCACTGCAATTTAAGTCACTTCTTCCAACGTCAAACATCAAAAATTAAAATGGACAGTACCACCCCCCATTTTTTGGCATTTAATCCAAGATATTTTGAAGCAGCCTAATCATCACAGAGCAAAGCCTCAGCACCAGTGAAGGGTTTGGGTTTTTCTTTTTCTTTTTTTTTTTCTAACAAGGTATCAAAACTGGACACACAAAACCTGAGATTTCCAAACTTATCTGTTGCTCCCAAAAAGCCCAGTCTTTCTCTTTGCTCTTTCCTGTGGAAGCACCCTGGGCATCCTGGAACTGACTCATAGCTGTTAGAAGGCCAGATAAAAGCTTGCAAATAGGTCAAGGTATTTAAAACCTGCACTTCCTTAACGATAGCAACACTTGAAGGAGTGAGCAAAACACAGGAAGAAAAAAAGTGAGCTGAAATGACCCTTTCGATTAGAGCAGTCTTAACTGCTTGGGCACTTGAAAAATGGCTTGTGGCAACCCCTTTGGAGCGAAAAGATATTTGTCTTTACTTAGACCAAATATTTGGGGAGCATTTCCCAAATGAGGAGCGCTGGTAGAAATGAGTGCGACATTAGTCAGAGGAGAAGTGTTTAGGCCAAAGTTTACGCAGATTTCCCATGTGGAGGTGGCCTCAGGAGAGTGAGCTTCTCTCCTGTGAAAAAGGGAGTGGTAGGAGATGGCAGGTATGAATGGGAGTGCAAGGCAAAGCTAGACAGACAGACAGACAGACCCACCCTGCCAACTTGGCCATATGCTTCCTGGAACACCTTTGTACTGGATTCCCACAGCCGAAACTAGAAAAATGTGACTGTCGTTTGGCAAGCCCAGTGGGAACACCCAAATCTCTGAGTGATGCCCCAAGCTACGGAGCTGAGGAGCTGAGAAACTGGTTATTTGGGTGCAGCAGACACAAAAAGCCATATAAAGACAGGATGAACATACGGCTGACTTGTGTACCCAGGGAACTGTTGCTGTATGAGTAATGGTGATTCTCCTTGGGAAACGTAAAGAAATCAGCGAAAAGGAGAACTTAAACACTACCGCAAGTGTCTCCATTTCCACAGCCTGGACTTGGGAGATGTTTCTTAGCTGTACCTGGGATGTTTGTGCAGAGGCACCTGGGAGACTTTGCACACCCTCTGACTAATGTACTAAGGAACATCTTCAGGAGAGCTAGGGATGCCACGCTATCACCATGCAGCACCCAGCTCAACTCTGAGACTCACTGCACCATCTCCATGCTATTGAGGGCAAAGGAGGACACGAGAGTTTGCTTAAAGGAGAAGAAAGCACGTGTCTTTTCCAAAACAACATATTCAAAACATATTTTTTTTCACTTGGCTCTCAAGAGACACCAGCATGAAGAGGCAGACTGTTTTTCAGGCTAACACTCAGTGCTTTGCTAGATGCAAAAAAATAAGCATAAATGCAAATTACAGCCCGCCACTTAAAAAAAATATAAATCCACCAGCAATTATCAGGATGATGACGCTAATCTTTTCATATATAAAAGAATAAAAACGCCCCTGACTGAATTACAGCTCTGGATTCAATTGAAGGGTACAGCTGACATCTACAAGACACAGTGGCGCTCAGCTATTTCTGTGAAGCTCCAGGAACCCAAGCCGAAACTACAGGAACTTGATTTAAATTCATTTAAAAACCACCACTTTGCAATACATTTCCCTGTATTTTTAAGAGCTAGATTGTTACATTATTTAAATTTAAACAACCATTTTAAACATTATTTGCTACACCACAACTACCAGAGAAGAACATTTCCCCTCCCTTGTGGAGCATCAGGTGTTGATCACTGGAGACCGGATATTAGACTAATTGGTCAGTAGTTTCATCCATATGGTAGGAACCAAGCAATGCCCGAGAAGGTCTAAGCCAACACGTGCTGAGGGCCTCGGAAGGTCTCCCATTGACTTCACAGGACTTTTGGATCAAGCCCATGTACACGGTCATTAGAGATGAGCCTGCTCTTGTAACAGGAAGATCTGTTTATAGAAAGCATGTTTATAGTGCAGATCTGGAAATTCAAAATCACATGCTTAGGAGAAACATGGTTCTTCCACTTCCGTAAGGCCATGGCTGGCAAGCATCTGCTTTTCCAGGATACACATCCCTTTCAGGAAGCAGAATATTCTGCACACTAAGGTAAGGGCTCACCCCCCAGGCACAGACTGCTGTTTGTCAACGTGATCTCTGCACTGGACACGTGAAGCAATTTGCAGGTTGGCAAAGATGACCCCTGGCCTCTGTTCAAACTTACCAGTGCATGAAATGATGATACTGAAAAGATTCCAAGACGGCCCATCGCAACTTTCGTTGGACGGCTGGCAAAAGCAAGCAGCCTTTTAGGGTTTGGGAGCTCCCCTCCTTGGAGACTAGCCAAGTAACAGCGGTACCGAAATAGGTCCATCTGGAACTGTTCAAGATTTTGTTCCCAAACGAAGATCTGTGTACACCAAAGATTGAGGAGCAAGATGCATGAGAAGAGAAGGGGAGAGGAGGAAGAACAGGGTGGTAAGTACCTTAAAAAAATTATACTGTTCCCAGTAACACACCTTTTTCAGCAATGCTGATCTCACTCAAGAAACCTTGATTCCCCTTGTTTCCCACTCTCCCCTACCCTCCCAACCCCAAAAAGGATACAAATAATAAAAAAGTTTTCATTAGATGGAAAACAACTTCTTTTATGTTCATGGCAGAAGCCTTCTCCTGGGACAACTGCTCCTTTGATACAATGCTAATTAATAGGATTAAAAATTCATTTTTAATTTTCTTTGTATTCCAGGATTCTCTTCTGAGCAGTCCCTTAAGAGGCTTCTTACATGCATCAAGGGCATCTGACAAACAAGAAGACTGAACCCCACCAAACTCTACATACAGAGCTCCCCAAATCAGCAGCCATAGCAGCAGCATTGCTGTAAGCATCAGTGGAGCTCGCCATACTTGAAAAAGTGTAGTACACTGGGGATAATTAATCTTATCAGCAGAAGAGCACTATAATCAGCCTATGTAAGGACTTATTTAAATAATTCAAATTGCTGATAGGAAACAGTTTCAAAGGGTTTAGAAAAACTCAGTTACATAAAGAGAGAGTCTGCTCTGCCCTCTCACTGTGATTGACAACCTTTGAGTGGAGCCCTTTTAACAGAGGCGAGCATCTGCCCCCTCTCTCCCCACTTCTCACGGGCTTCCAGGGGGTACGGAATCTCTTTAGCTTAGCACATTAAGGGCCCCGGCCGCTCCCTATGGTTTGCATTACAGGCGCATTTGGCAGCCCTGGTAAAAGAGCTACAAACTAATGAAGCAAGAGCCATATGTTAGTTTCCTAAAATAAGGTGCTGCTGCAGCAGTGGGAGAGACATCTGCTCTAGGCTCTCTGTTTCTCAAATGCAAGTACATTGTCTGCTTGAAATCAGACGGAGCAGTCCCGAGAGGCAGCCAGGGCTGCAGCCATGAGGTCAAGGCAGGCCTTTGCAACAAGTAGAAACCAGGGATGGCTTCCTCATCCCCTCTGCCAGCAGAACAACCAGCCTCTCGCACTCTTAAGACAACAGCAACAGCAGCATTTGTTGGTCTATGACCAGCTCTTCCCTAAGGCATCCTGCTGCTGTGGCCTGGTAGCCTCTTTACTCCCCTAAAGCCCTCACGCAACCTCTGAGCAGCTAGCCAAATCCCTTGCATGGAGGCCAGGAGAATACAGCCCATGCTGTACCTTAGTGCACGTTGTTTGGAGAAACGGTGCAGCTAGGGCAGCCGGCACAGCTCTCCTGCCAACACACATCCTGCCTACTCTGGGGAGCTCTGCCAGAGCGCACACACGGCACAGTGGGAGCAGGCAGAGGTACCACTAATCTGAAGAAGGCCTTAAATATTTGCTAGGGGCTTATTTCACATAAGCAAGCGAGATTACTTGATCCAGTATGGTCTTCTTCTTCTTGGAGTCCGTTACTGAGGACAGCTGCATTTCACCCATTTTCTTCATCTTTTCATCCATATCAATCTTCTGCTCCAGCTTTTTTATCTCTGTTTTCAGAAGCTTGACGGTGTCCTCTTTGTGATGCTGCCTTGCCACCGCGGTTGCACAAGCTGAATGGATTGCAGTGATCCAGTTCTCCAGTTCAGTCTGGCTAGAGGTCTGAAGAGAGGGAAAGAGGGAGAAAAGAAGTCAGGATTCTCTTTAAAATTGATTGGAGATTAACAAATGCAATTCCAAGGAGTTTCCTTTCCCTTTGATCTTAAGATTCAAAGCCTTAAATCCACTTACGGGAGAAGTAATAAAAACCCCATCATTCTTAAGCAGGCCATTTTTAACTCAGCACTAGGCATTCAGCACTTAGAATTACACCTATATCTGTGCTTTGCAGCTGTACAGTGTTTCCCAGCAAGGTCTCAGGAATTACCTTCCTTGTCCAATGCAATGCTGCCGTAATTTGTAGCTCAACATTTAATGACGTTTTCTAAATTCCCAGTTCCTTAAGGCAGGGTATGTACCAGTCTCTGTGCTCTTCACAATATGGAGAGGTTTTTTTGGCATGCAACAGTTAGTAATAAATTAATGGCATAAAATGTGGCCATGGTATCTATGAGGAGCTTTATTATGATGCATAGACAAACGAGCTTTCCACTTCTGAAGGTCCCAAAGCACTCTGAAGTCAACCCTGTTATCACTAAAGCCAGGCTCATCATAATTTTTACAGCTCTGGTACTGTCCCTTCCCAAGCATGTGTGTGACAGTTCAGGAAAAGGGAACACTTCCCCTCCCTGGAAGTGTTCAAGGCCAGGTTGGATGAGGCTTTGAGTGGCAGGTATCCCTGCCCATGGCAGCGGAGTTGGAACTAGATGATCTTTAAGGTCCCTTCTAACCCAAACCATTCTATGATTCTATGAGATATTGGGCTGGGGCATGGGACACCAGTACATTTTTCTGGAAAAGCACTGTTCTGATTAGAGGCTTTCGACACAGAAAGAGTAGTATTTCAAAGTGTTCCTTTTCCAGACTTTCAAAATAAAAAGTAAATCTCCTTAGCTTTCTTACTAAACTTCATTCCTTTTTACAGTAGGTTGTAAAACAAAATTTACAGCCAACTCAGGGTTGCAGCGGACTTTCTCTGAGTGTCAGCCTTTAGCAGTAATCACACTGGTATTTGGCTCGTGGCTGAAAAGTAGCAAGGTGCCAAACCACCTTGTTCTAATTAAACCTTCTGATGATATCTGATCTATAAATAGACAGCATGGTATGACTTCTCGAGTTGCTAGCATAAATGAAGAAGGTCATCCTCACTGTTCTCCTGGCGGTGACAACTAACAGCAAAGGATGTGGCTTACTGAAGCCAAGGAGAGATTTCCACAGAAGCCTGACACTGGAAATCATGTATGCACAGGCCGGACTTCAGACCAATGCTCCCAAAACTTCTGTGGGACCAAAGCAGTTGAAACACACATGTCCCAGAATGACATTGCTTTCCTTAGCTCAGGTTAGAAGTCCTAAGCAGAAGATAGGATCTACACTGGAAAGACCCATCTCTTATTCCCAATTTTCTTGTCTTCAGTTAGCACTGTAGAATCACAGAATGCTTTGGGTTGGAAGGGACCTTTAGAGATCATCTAGCCCAACCCCCCTGCAGTGAGCAGGGACTGGATGTAGAGATATACTGTACAAAGTATACTGCTTAAATTGGAGATGCTCCCTGCCCAGGTAGTAACACTAATGAGATCGCATTCATAGATGGGCCTTACAATGTCTTACCGCCATTGCTGAAGACATGTTGAGCTCCCCTTGCTGAGGAGTTTCTGCTGAAAATAGAGAAATTATCTGCAGAATGGAAGACACTTTGCTTACAGTCAGGTGGTAAAACCTAGCCCCACTAGAGAAGAGAGTACCACTGGACTTATTTAATGAGATGGTATGTTTTGTCAATTCCTAGCAAAGTCATAACAGCAAGATGTCATATTTTTATCTTACTTAATTTTAAAATATTATCTGTATACCATTAGATTCAGTTTTCTTTTTTGTTTCATGGAGAGGAGGAGGGGAAAAAAATCTGGAAAGGAGTTTAGGAGCTGAAGACTCTTCTGGTAGATGAGTAGGCAAGGGGAATCACTCTGCTTCTCAACGGAAAGGACCACATAAACAAGCTACAAACATCTGATACATAAGTATGTGGTGTCACAAGTTGCTCTGAGCTCCTGGAAAATGCATGTGACATCTGCAAGTAATGGATTTGTGTAGGCATGATAAGAACTGACTGAGCAAGGAATCATCGTGTAGGAGGTATGTGATATCTCTAGGTGAAATGCAGTGGGAAGGCTCGTTACAAGATGTCCAATATCTGTACGCATTACAAAGCAACCCTGTTTTTCTCCCTAAGTACACAGTCTCCACAGGACAGAAATAGTCTTCTGCAGGTCTGTGGTTTCTTCTCACCAAAACCGCTACTACAGCACTGTGTTATGTGTGGATGGACGCGTATGACATGAGCAGTTAAGTAACACTGCTGAACAGCCTTACACGTGCTTCAGCTGCTTGGCACGCAGCTGAGCAAGCCCTCCAGCACAGTCACTTGCACATTACTTCCACCACTGCAGCTGGTCTCCTTTCCTTCTCCCTAAACCCATCCCTTCTTTCTCTTCTGCTTCTGCTTCACTAGCGATGCACGGGTTCTATAGCAGAAGGGGCACATCAAGGAAAAATTTCTGCAAGGCAATTTAAATGATTGTTTTTCCCTTGAAAAGGCTCATTTTTGCTTTTTCCCCCAAAGTTAAATGAAAATCTACCCATGGCATAATGACACAGGGCTTTTAATGAATAAGGCCCTGCGTTGCCACAAAAGACATGTAGTGAATGTGACCTTTTCAGTATTTAGCATCCACTGGCTTTAATTTTATGAGAATGAAGGTTTTTCCTTAGAAAACTGCATGGAAAAGATTTTACAGCTCATATCAGTAGATCAGGAGGAGGTGGTGCTCCACAGCCTTTCAAGCACATGCTGAGACCAAAAGCACCACACCTCCTGGATGAAGCTCTCCAGGTGGCAAAATACATGTACCCTGCCCAGGAAAGGCATGAAGTAGAAAGGGGCAGTGCAGTGTTACACTATGAGCTGAGGAAAAATCAGACTGAGGTGGCAGAGAATCTAGTCTGCAAAACAAACTTTTTTTTTCAGTATGCAATCAGGTACTAAGTCTCTTCAAGATGTAATCCAGCACCACTTCCTTTGAGTCAGTAAGTCTTTTTTACTTTGCACTAGTTTGAGAATCTAGCCCCTTGTTTAGGACCGCTGCAAGGACCTATGAGCTAGTGCTATTTTAAAGATTTGCTCTGGAGCACAGGGGAGTGATGACATGGGGGCACATCCTACCACAGAGTAGCTTCTGATTTAAGAAGGCAAGAAACTCTGAATACATTGTCACTGGAAAGGGAAATAAATAAGGGATTCCTCCGGTGAAGAAAACTGCATCAAAAGAGGAGGAAATGGTACCACCTCAGCACAGGCTGGTAATTACAAATAAAAGAGTGTCACACTTTGACTAGTGACAACTTGCAATAAGAAAGTGGAATGCCAACCCAAAAATCACTCAGGGAAGCAGTAGTTACCGAAATACAGAAATCTTTTTCAGTGAAACACATCAACTAATGTATGGTCTTTGATATAAATACTGGATTTTTTTTAAACATACCCTGTGAAATTCAGACATTTCTATTTTCTGATTAAAAGAACTAAACATGCACTTTCATCCTCCTTTTGGGCAACAGCAAAATGCTGACTAAGGTCTGTGTGAATAAGGGGCAACTGGATTCTGCTGGGCCATTTGGAGAGCACCTGGAGGTCCAAGTATCCCCTTGCACTTCAAACTCCTCTTGGTCTTGTAAACTCCTTGAGCCTCTCCACAAGGTCCCATCTTTGATACGTGTCTCTTACAAGACACAGATAGTGTTACAACACATTTAATGCACTACTGTATGTCCTATATGGTAACTGGGCTGATCTGTGTGTTATAAGCATGCTGACAAACCCATGCAAAATTCCCAGTTTTTACAGGGATTTAAGAATATGTCTTAATTCTTACTTTGTTCCAACCACCTACACAAAGAGGGTCCGGTCAGTCAATAAAAATAGCAGATCTGACAGTGATTCACATGTGGTGGTGGGTCTCTTGAGTGGCATTTACTGAATATATTGTGTCTTTCCTCTTGCACTGCCAGAGGAAAAACATGAACCTACTGGAGTCAACAGGATTTTTCCATTGATTTGAACCAGAGCTATGATTTCCTCCTTGGTCGGTGGGATGAAGGAGATAGAGAAAAAGAGAACAACTTTGTAAAACCCTTGAACTGGACCAACCTGAAAGAGGAAAGCGTCCCCAAGTGAGTTGCTGAGACAGAAGACAAAGTCCTTCTTGGGGTGTTCAGGCACTGCTTGCACTATGCTGTTTTCCACCCAGACAGCATGCTTTGGGATGCTGTTGTGGTCAATGCCAGATCTGCCATCAGTCTCATAAAAAAACAATGTGCATCCTAAAAGAGACGATCGTGTATTAGCAAGCAACACATTTAAATGCAACAGCCACCCGGAATCTACACAGCGTTAATACTTGGGACTGCAAATGATCGGTAAAACTGTCACAGGGATGAGGGAGGATTTGCCGGGGCCTGTTCAGGTTTTCAGCCCCACAGCAGAGAGCAGCACCACCAGCGGCCCAGTTGGCCTGACAAGATGGTGATTTCCACACCGCGGGGGCATGCCACAAGCTGTATGAGGCACCAAGCAGGGCCATTTTATTCGCCCTACGATGGCTGACACAGAGCCGCAGACATGAGCCAAGGAGGTGGCATGTGGTAAAATACAACCCCACATGAGAAACATCATTGTAAGTCCCAAAGTGGGGGTCCTCCACGGCCACCCCATCCCACCAAGGGGACCAAAAAGGAAGATGCAGGAGTGAGAGGGGGGGTCTCGGGGGGCAGTGCCGGACAGCTGCACGCCAGCCCGCCGAGCAGACAGGGCCCCAGGCAAACCTCCATGGCCCTGCCTCAGCCTCCTGCAGCTGCTAGCTGCTACGGTCCCCGCAAGGCGAAGATCAAGTGATTTAATTACTGGATGCAGATGAGTAACTGGAAGAAAAATGGACTGGAATGAGCTGCACTCACTGAAAGACTGAGGTACAAAAAAAAAAAATACCCCAACAAACGAACAAAAAGCATAAACCAAATCCTTATTCCACTACAACGTTTCAGCTCTGACTCACAGCGATACGGCCAAAAACAAAAACGCATTTTAGCTGGGGACAGCAAACGACCTGCTTGGTTTTACAAACTAATCTTTACAATTCTCGGGGGGGGGGGGGGGGGGGGGGAACGGGACGCTTTTTTAAAATAAAACTGGCACATTGTTTCTCTGCCACTGGAAACAGCCCTGGGTGCAAAGGGAGAGGTGCAAAGAGGCCTGTTACCCAGCCTCTCCGAAAACTATTTGCGGCCAAACAATAGCAGCTGTTAACTTCAAAGCCTCGTTTAAACACTAACATTATTAAGGCACAGCAATCGAAGGAGCAAACACCCCACTTGAGTCAAAGCACTTTAAAATAACATTGCCTCTGCGCTCATCCTTCCCCTTTTTCCTCCCAGATGGCCCTTTGTTTGCCTGCTCCTCACAGCAAGACCTTCCTGCCACAGGGCCCCCCTCCCAGGAGATTAGGGCTGCCCCCGGCCCTCCCGCTCTCCTCTTTCATTTCCCCAATCTCTCTAACCACCCCAAGGAAGAGCTGGCACCTAACTTTGCTGTTGGTTTTAAAAAGTGCTGCAAATTTTAAAAAAAAGTGCTGTAAAAAAAGTGCTCTGCAGGCAAACCAGGACTTTTAACTGTACTGAGGTTTTCGGTAACCCCACCTACAGCAGGAGACATGGGTCTGCCTCCCCTGGCTCACAGGCGAGGCCTGTCACGGCAGAGGAGAGCGAGGCCAGTCCCAAAAGCCTGCAAGCGTTGCTTCCCATTTTGCTGCTGATGCAACCGGATGAAGATTAATTAGAGGTTGCTTTAGGAGGCCATCTCCTCAGTTGCGCTGCTCCGTTAACATTTATGTGCATTTATAAGCACTCAGACCGCGAAGAGGGCCGGAGCACCCTCCGAGCAGGAACTGCAAAAATTCAGAGAGAAAAGGGTCTGTGGCCCGGGCAGCCGAGGAGGACGGCAGGGTGGCCGGGCGCTGAGGGCTGCCCACCGCAAGATGGGTGACACAGCCAGAGCCAACGTCTCCCAAGCCACAAGCCAGCCTCGATGACCAAACCATGGCTTCCTGTCCACACCGCAAATGTGTCACAACTCACTGGGTGCCTCTACTTGTGAAGCACATCTCGGAGAGGCCAACAGCACTAAGGATGAGAGGAATGCATGCGAAGACGGAGCCCTTGCTTGAATGCATGCCAGCAGCCAGCATCATCACGAGCAAACTCCCACTGTCACGTGCCTGCGGCTGCACACAGGTATTTAGTTTGTCAGCAAGCCATAGGGATGCTTCTTAAAGGAAAACACCCAGTGCTCAGAGAAGCCACCCAGGTAGTGCCAGCAGGACTCAAAGCAGGGTATGAACCCCGCTTTGGTGCAGCATAGTCACGTGTCTTGGACTACATGCATGCCATAATGTGAGCATATCAACAACCATCAAATAAAACCCCACTCAAAACATCAGGACCACTTCCTCATTCTTGCTGTTAATTACACTGAAGTTCACAGCAGCTTTTGTTAAGAATCTAGACTATTGGTTTCTTCATCTGCAGCAATACACAACCCACAGGATACCACAGACGCCCATCTGGACAAACCCTTGCGCGCTTGCTCTGTACCTTTCAGGGAAACCCAGTAATGCTTCCATTTTCTGCGGGTGGCCGACTCCACTTTCTTGTTCTTTTTGTGCACCAGGAAATTTTTCACTGCCAGAGCACCGGCTTTCCGTACCGTGCCCTGGGCGGCTGTCAGGAGGATGTCGGACTGCCCCGGGGAGCTGAGAGTGCCGCTGCTCTGCTCATCGCTGAGGGCAGAGCCGGCCTCCTCCAAGTTCTCGCTGTTGGTGGTGCTCATCTCCAGCTCCCGGCGGAAGTTCTCATAGACCCCCTGGCGAAGCCCGTCACCTGTTGAGCTGCTCCCGCTGTCGCTGCCGATGAAAGCCCGACTGGCCGTCGGGGAGTAACTCGAGTTGGTAGCATTGGAGCGTCTAGAAAGGAGGTCGGTGTCGGTGGCTGCTCCCTCGATCCCACTGTCGGTGAACTCGCTCCCCTCGCCTGCGTTGACGTCCTAGTTGCGAGAGAGACACAGGGTGAGATGAAGAGCCTGGACAAGCCTGGCCTCCTGAAGACACTGACAGAACCCAAAACACCCAAGTGGCATCACATTTCTTCACGCCCTCATTTTGTCTGGCACTGCAAATCCCTCATCTCTTTTTCTTCTTAAGACAAACAACTGGAAGAAATGGTGGGGTAGGCAGAACTTCCAGCACAGTTTAGGAAAGACCAGTCACACACGCACGATTTCAGGTGGTGCTTCTACAGCCTTAGCATTTTGGAATATAAGATGCAGCATCATCTGTTTACATTAAGCTAAGTTAACAGTGCTAAAGGTTTTGCAAAAGGAGAACATATGGTAGCAGAAACCGGCCGCATCAAGAAAAGCAGCAATCAACCTACGCATTTTGAAAAGAAAACATTGATATTGTACATTCACACCTACAGTTGAAGATACATTTTAGACATCCCAAGATTGTCATCTGCAAATTATATAACAAAAAAGGTACTTTTTTTTTTTTCTCCTAAGAAGTTAATGTATTTGACATTATTTCTGTTTTGTGTCACTTCTACATCACAAACCCTAACGAAGGGCCATAATCCCACGGTGATAGACCCTGCCAAAATATTGCAACAACGGCAGACCCTTCCTGGTCCCCAAGAACTTGCAGTTGAAGGATCAGAAGAGACAAGAATATGGTGGCTTGAGCAAGACAGTAAACAACATGACTGAATTCAGGTTTCGAAGGCTGAGCGGCTCAGCCTGCCCCCTGCAACAAGACTAGTGCCCAAAGGGGACTAACCACCCAAAGGCATCTGTGGCAGTTTTTGAAGGAGGACAAATAAAGGCCAAGCCCTGTAAGTGGAGAGAAATATCTTATGTTAGATATTCAGGAGAAGAGGGAACCAAGGAAGATGCAAAGAGGTGTTGAAATATGGCCAAAACAACAGGGATTTCAGCCTCTACCTCTCCTGCAAGAGCAGCTGGTGCTTGATTTACAAGTTTGAAAAAAAATGAAGAGACTCTGAGAAGAGGTGGCAGAATGCAGTATTTATTTTGAGAGAAAACAAGCTTCTAGGTGTTGGTTCAAGCACCAGTTTTCTATGCATCCAAGAGCAGCTCTGCGGAAACCGAGAAACCCTCTACCAAGCTCTGTTTGAAACCTTCCTCCTGTGGAGCAAGAGCTGGATGAGGAAACCTTAGGGGGAGGGGAGGGGTGTTGCTGAATTTGACTAACTTTTAAGGCATTAATTTATAACGGATGGGCTCGCTCTTTATAAACGCCACCTCTCAAGGGAGACTTGGAGTCCAGCTGGAAGAATAAGCACTTCCTTCCCCACTCAGCAAGCACACTTACCCTAGTCAGTCTGGTTATTTAATGCAACACATAGTGATAGACAAGCTGTTCTGGACAGGCCAATATTCCTCTACTCCCACTGCACATGAATGAGCTGAGCAGGGCTTCCTACAAGTGCAGTCAGCTACCCATACAGAGCAGTTTTCACAACCACACTTTTTTTCCTGCTGTTTCAGTACACTTGTTTTTTGGAAGCCAATTATCTTTCTGTTTCTTGCAGCACTGCAAAGGAGGGATATCGGGAGAGGGGAACTGGTGCTGCTCAGAAACCGGTGTTTACAAAATACTGTCACAAGTGAGATTTTGCACTCCATCACGAAAAGCTGGATGGTGCAACTTCTGATGACAGCGCTCCACCTGCAACCCTGCGTGTCAGGGAGCCAGGACTGGCACGGCTGCTCGACACTCACATGCCCAAGGCGCTGCCTCTCTGCCAACACAGCTATGTCGTCGTAAAACCGGAGTGCCAAAGAACTGAACCAGATCTCCCATGTTCACTGGAATAATTATTCCCACGGAGTGATGGGGGTTTGCACTTGTTTTCTGGGTCCTTCTTCTTCCGTAACTTTTTTAAAGGGAAAAAGTGTGCCACTCATATAGCATAAACAAATCTGCATTCTGCAGTGAACACTGCGTAACGGTGGCAACAAAAACTATTCAAGGTTTTGAGATTTTTACTTTAGGTTAATGATTCAATAAATATACAATCTGTCTCATAATTATTTTATCCATGCTATACAAAAAGTATACAAAAATTTTAGCTGATGTTAACTTTTAGGAAGCATATCTCATGCTTTAACTAGAATTAGTCAGTTTAAAAAAATAAAGAGCTACTAAAACAGACCACCAACTTGAGGGAGATAGGATTTGTAATTCTGCCAGCCAGTGCATGCATAAAACTTGCTTGGTGCTTTTTAGCAGATGGAATATTTTTTCGAAAACAGAAGCGCACCCAGAGATGTTCAAGCACAGCGCTGCAATGCAGGCTCTCAAGATTCCTCGTGCCCAGTGTGACACAGCCTTCTCGTGTAACCTTGATGAGACACAGTATTAATCGCCTCAGTTTTCCCATCCACAAATGGGGATTATACTCCTCAACTGATACGTGGGCATAATGGCTTACTATTTATAAAAAAAAGAAAGGATGGAAAACTCAGAGTGAATGTTATATACACTCATGAGCTTAAA
Source organism: Pelecanus crispus (assembly GCF_030463565.1). Lineage (NCBI taxonomy): Eukaryota > Metazoa > Chordata > Aves > Pelecaniformes > Pelecanidae > Pelecanus > Pelecanus crispus. The sequence goes on from NC_134643.1 coordinate 121,509,134, forward strand.
TTGTAGCACATTTTGCAAACATGTTTCTAATCTCTACCACAAGGCAAGTGATAGGCTGGATGGGTCAAAAGATCTTTTCAGCATAATGCTGCAACCCTCCCCCTAACCTCCCTCTGCTCCCTGCACTCCCTTCTCCTCTCTTAAATATCCCATATCAAAGACTTCTTGCCAACCGATGCAAGCCCTTTGGTAGGACGAGGGTCTGAGCGTACAAAGGTCAGAACGGTTCAAAACCTACAGCCTGCTAATATTGTCCGCGCTCATGAATTATGAAATGTAGCATTGAGTGAGCTTAGCGCTTTCGGAAGTCTGCTGTATGAGAAGATCGGTCTCGGGGTTAGTAGGGTTAAGAGCATTCATTGCCCAGGTCTCTGACTTCTGAGTTCCTGCTGCAATGTCAGCTCGTTCTCATCAGAGGGTATGAAAAGCTCTCAAGAAGCAGCCGGCATCTGCTCTGGCCGTCTTGCAGTGCTATAATCTGCACACTGAAGCGCATTCAGTTAGGAGTTCAGCAGAAAGTGCAGAGGTTTAGTATTGTGCTTCCGCAGAAATGTGCCGAGGCTGAAGGGGTAACACTCCCAAGCCAAGCAACAAACCACAGCAGCATGTGACAAACACATCACTGGGGGCACAGAACTACTCCTGCAAATTTTCAAATGAGGATGCTGAAAATTAAGCATCCCAGCTCTCACCATGACCAGCACAGCTCCCAGCTGACTAGAGCAATGTGGATATACAGGCCCCTAGCTTTGGACTCCAGCCTTCAAAGTACCTGCTGACATGGTCACCAGAGACTACTGCCCAGATGCAAGGCAAACATTGCATAACCTTGATGAGAGCCATTTAAAAATTACTCATGTCTTCTGCTCAGGTTCTCAAAGAGCCCCGCAGGCAAGAGTAACATCCCTCTCCTCCGAGGAAGACTTATTACCATCCCAGGTCCATGATGGGATGGGCCACAGAGGCTTGCTAACAAAACAGGCATTTCACTCCTTGGCAGAAGGAATTGCCAGGTAAAGACTCTTGAGACCAAGAGTGAGCTACAGAGATGGCTCAGTCTTCACCCCTCTGACTCTTGCCCAGCGTCCCTGCAGCTCTCCACCAGGATGCTGATGGCATGTGCCATGTACATCACAGGAGCTGGGAGACAGCTGAAGACTGCAGAATGCACGTTTCTGAAGCCTGCAGTTTGGACATTATACACACACATCATAACCAATCACCAACACATTAGTCTGGACTTGTAATTGCTGTCATAGAATCATAGAATGCTTTGGGTTGGAAGGGACCTTGAGAGATCATTGAGCCCAACCCCCCTGCAGTAAGCAGGGACTGAACCTGTGAACTTGGCGTTATTAGCACCATGCTCTAATCAAGGGGCCCTGTTTTATTTCACTGGTTAAAAAACCCAAAAGTTTCATTCAGTTCTGTGTAAGATTCCGGACACTGGACCTGATATTTTGCACCTTGCCAGAGATCTTGTGTTTTGTATTTTCAGGCTGACAAACAGCTGTCTCCACGCAGAGGAATATTTTTGCCTGGAGAGACCATCCCAGGAACCAAATGCAAGACTGGAACTAAAATCTGTGCTGCCCGGCTTAGCCTTCCCACTGGTGTTTACCTAGCTTTGGGCCTGTGAGGACAAGAGGGCAAAGCAAGAGGGAGGTGGAAATCATTAAATTGGTCACACCAAGTAGAAAGCGTGTAGCAAAGAAAAGAAAGCTTATTTCCTCCAAGCCAGAGAGATGGGGAAAGTCATGGGAATAGCAGTTCTTGGCATTTCGCAAACACCTCAGGTCTCAGTCCACAGAGACAACAAACTGAATAAACAGGGGGCTCTGTCCCTTCGATTTAAGATTGCTCAATGGAAAGCAGGGAGAGAGTCGCATTAAGACCACTGGCTGAAGAAGGGAACTAAACAGGCTCTAGAAACTGTGCTGCAATATGCAAGTGCTTTGATGGGGAGGTGGTAAGTAGTAGCACAGCTTCCACCAGGATCCAGGATCCCTGCTGCTGATGATGATGATGGAGGAGTAGCACTGTTTCTTACACTGGCAGTGCTACCATATCGGGTGTAAATGCCCAGGGTCCATGAAGAGGTTCAGCAGACAGTAATGGAGGGAAAGGCAGAATGCCCTACATCAGAGATGTGCCACAGAATGAGAAACCAGAGACAGACTGAATGGTGCCGTTGTTACCAACAAGAACGCAGCGAGGCCCAGCAAGCAGGCCATGTGCCAGGACAGCTACAACAGCCCTAAGAGCATTCAAGCATAATGAAGTGGAATTATCACAGCCCCATCAAATTCAGAGAACAATTTAACTAATGAACCAATTGGGTAAAATATTAGCAAAAGTATTAGCAACCCACTTAAATATATGTTTTTTACTCACATGAAGACTGGGTTTCATGCAAAGCAAGCCAGTGGGGAATAAAACTGTAATGCAAGCTACATCAAGCTAATGTACTTGATGCTGTAGCTTTTGCATACTCATGTGATACTCATGCCTCTGTATGTCCGCTATAGCCACATTTGTTAAAAAATTCTTGCTAGATTTAGAAGATACACAGAGAAAACCCTTGTGCTTTCGAAAAAATGTCTACGTTCAGCTAGCGAGGATCAGGCAAAAGTTTTGGGGCAGGTTCCAAGCGTCTTTGTCCCCTCATTGAACACATTTGGTACTGGCCTCTGCTAGCATGAGAATACTGGATGGATAAGCCTTGCCCAACTCTCCGGATCATGACTGGCACATTCAGAGCACTTGCAGTAACAATGCCGTAACCAAAGTTCCCACCAACAGCACTGTTACAGACACTATTAAAATGGCTTGGTGAATCACATTCTCCTGCTTGACTGACAGCAGTGATTCACGGGCACTTTAGACACATGCGACTGATTTAGTAGGAAAACTCTTATTTCCCTAATAGAAACAGTTCCTTATGTGGATAACACTTCTTTCTAAATTAACCATTAGATTGAAAGTACTCATTAGTAAAAGGCGACTGAGTGGGTTTTTTCCTTGGAAGTGGCTCCCTCCGAGAGGACGCAAACCGTCTGTTCCCCGTCCTGTTCAGCAACAGAGCAATAAGGTGTTCACATTCAGCAACATCCTGAAATTGCACATAACCTGTCTGGTTGCTAGTTAGGCAAGCACCACGGAATACATTTAGAACAGATGGGTAAGCAGCCTGATGGTTTGCATGCTTTTATGTGCCTGGTGTCTTTTTGAAGCTCCTATGCAGAAAAAGACTGGCCTGATAAGTGTTTTTTCCTTTCTTTTCAGTAATGACTCTACCATCATTTGATGGTCAAGGTGGTCTGTTACGGTACAACTTCCTCCAAATCAGAATGAAATTCTTTCTCCAGAGTAACTTTAGCACCTGGTAATAAATGCATTAGAAGACTTGTCTGTCTTGAAAAGAGTCAAAACATTCCAAGAAGCAAAGATAAATCATAAATTGCAATTGAAACCTGAGTGGGAAAGATAGTTTTAAACCTGCAATGGAAAAACACAAAAGCAACTCCATAGCTCATTCTGTCTGGGAGGAAAACAGTTTTGAAGACTGTTAGAAACACACTGAACCATGTCCACAAAACTCACTGTAAAGTTGGAGGGATTATGACATGAAGGAGGTCTGCCACCGCAGCAACGAACAAAGCCCCTCAACCAGATGCTGTGAGTTGATACAAAAGAGGGTTTTGAACATATCTACAGGCTTGCATACAACAGGACAGTACTATATGAGAACTAGCCAGGATGCACTGGATTGACAGCAGGCTTTGCAGAACTAAACTGACAGCCACAAACCAACACGGGCCAACTGCAGTTGTCTGTTGGATTGGTTGGGTCTTGTTTACACCTCCTAGGAGGGCTCCCAAGTCCAGTGAGGTACAGTTACAAGCCAACTGCAATTTGTATGTGGATACCAGACTGAGAAGCTGGGTTTGTTACCTTTGGGAATTCAAAGAGATCGGATACTGATATGTACAAGCAGCTTTGGTTCCTTCTTCTGTGTACTCACCACACTGATGCAACAGTTCTTCAGATGTCTGAAAGAGTCAAAATTGAAAAAAAAAACCAAACCCAAAACCCAAACCCTTATATGTGTTATTAAAGCTGCTCAGAGTGGTTTAACAAGCAAGTACGTTTTGGTCATGGTTCTCTGAGATCAAATTTACTCTCAACAAAAAAGGTGCTAGTCCAGACCTCTAGATATTTCTCCTAGCAGTAAGCTTCCCTCTTATTATGAAAGGATGAATCACAGTCACAGGTTTCTGAGCAATAATCCCTGGGAAAGTCTTAAGGCATGGATTTCAATGGATTTTGGTTCCAGAATTCCTTTGTGAACTTGTCTAGGTGAATGCTCTACAGTATAATTTGGCACCTTGGAAAGACAGACAAGGTACTGGGTGCCAGACATCCAGAAGATGCTCAGATATAGGAAGGAGATGTGCATCCACTTTGCTCCTGGGGGACAGGCAGGTAGCAAACACCAATGTATCACGCATCCATCAACCCCGTTTCCTTTGCAGGCAACTCTGACACATATAGCTGTTACCTCAGTATTACACATGGCTCCTTCGCTCCATGTTAAGCTATCACGTTAGCTTGGTGCCTGTAACACAGGGGTCGAGAACATTTTTGGTTCACTGACTCCCCAGACATCTTCCAGCTAATACCTGGGCCATTCCAGAAAGATCATCTCTGTAGACCACCATGCTTCCCCAAGGAGCCTCATTTTCTTAGCTGACTTAGATGCCTTAAGGAAAAATGGACCCACAGGGACTCCTGCAGCAGTCAGGAAAGTACAGTCCTGGCAGACTTGTCAGCTGTGAGATAGAAAATGTTGAAAATGAAAATGTCCCCCCATAAAGCTGCAGGGAAATACATGGGACAGCTTTACCCTTCTCTCCAAGGTACTGTGCAGAGCTCTTCATTGACTCAGCATGGTTGTGGTGTCAGTTTGAGATCTGTTCATATTCAGAAAGCTAGTTTTGCATCCCTAAAAGCTAAAGTATTAGGTAAAGGGAAGGGGGAGGATGTTTTGATTTTGCTTTTTAATAACATGAGAGAAATCCAAGCCTGTGAGAGAATGCACAAAGGACAACAGGGCCCTTAGCAGGAAACAGCATGAAGCACCACCATGGGACCTGAGCACACCTGCTTTTCCCTGGCTTTAACACTAATTTTTGAGGGGTGCTAAAGGATATAATACCATGAACGAGAATCAACCCATAATCCAGTAAAGCCTCTTGCAGTGTGGTCCCTGCACACAGCTTCTGACACCTGCACAGATCTGGGGTAGATGCTCGCTTTCCATCCCCAGCAGTAGGAGGAAGTCTTGGTTCTTGAGCACTGCAGTGTTTAATCCCTCTGCTCCCAAATGATATTCTGAGGACCCCCCGAAACTTACCTTGCTTTCATCCCAATGGACCACCCAGATGAAGAAAGTTTCTAGAGGGATTGAGCTAGCCATAAACTAACACAAGCAGCCTAACTGTGCTCGAGTTAAACAAATGGCAACGTGCCTAACCAAAATCCTTGAAGTAAAATACAGGGTTAGGTTACTTTTTGTTCGCCAAGAAGAGGCAATTCTTCTTGAGAAATGTAACAGAGGGGGTAGAAGTGGGAAGGGGGGAAAGCTGCTAGAACAGCAGTTTGAAATCAAAACTTATCATCTGGGAGGTGTTCACCTGAACAATAACCTAACTTGAGGGAGCAGGGAAATGTCTGCCATCTGGGATGATGACTAGTCACAGGATCACATGCTGAAGCTCTCTGAAAAGAAACGTTTCAATGGAGCACTTCATTGGAAGGGATCACTACTGCAAATTGCATCCATCTAAGCAAACACAGCCCAGCAAACAAGCAGCTGGGGCAACCTGTCTGTGATTTTTAAGTGGAAAGTATTTGAAACTAAAAACATGCAGTGTATATAGCTTTACAGAGAATACAATTATTGCCAATGGTACAAGCACTTCGGATGTATAAATGACGAAGTCCTACTGTTTAAAAAAACACATGCCTGAATGGAGCTAGATCAGATATCAGGACTGCTGATTTGCTTTCCATTGGCTTCAGACCAAGAGCAAAGGAAGAAAAACAAATTAAGATCTTCAAAAGAGTATCAAAATATTTGCCAGCGAAGACCAAAACACTCATTTTCACATGCTCCTTTCCCTGACAATATTGAGGCAGGGTTGTGTGCTCTGAAGGGAGTGACTGCTATTTGCTTTAGAATATCCTGACTAGGCAATACCTGATCTAATCTCATCCATCTGGGAAGGGCAGCCTGGTGACAGAGCAGGGAAGACCTCGGAGTTTGGGTCTGAAGCCCTCTACTCAAGCTTTCCTCCAGGCTCATGCTGAATCCACTTCCAGTTAGCCAGGCTATAAATGGCTCATTTGGTCTAGCCATTAAAGGGGTCCGGTCATTCAGACCCACTGAGAGCTGCCACATGGGCTGCTGCCTGTCCCAGCTACATCCGAGACCTTGGGAACGACCTCCATCTGAAAGGCACTACGGGGCTGCGTGAACAGAGGCTCAAATCAGTGAGATGCACACTACAGCAGAAAACCAGTAACATTTTACTTTTAGGCACTTACTGAATTATGTGTCATTAATTATAATTTAACGATAGACAACTTCATGTTTATTTCTTTCCTCAATTCCCTCTGGAGTCAATCGACTAAGATTAAAGGTCAGGGTCAATCTGATTAAGAATCATATTTAGGTTGAAGATAGCTATGTTTTCCAGACTACAGACTGAGATGTACAGAATTACTTTAATAGGAGCAGAGTTTCAGCTGCAGAAGATACTCTGCCTGGAAAAGCGATGACCGAGGAGGGCTAGAAGAGCAGGCTGCAAGGTCACAAGTGTTATGCAGAAAGTGAACAGGATGCAGTGGAAGCCAGAAGGAGAAAATTATTTCAGAAGAGAGAATTCATGGGGGACAGGTCAACCCAACACTCTTGGATGCATTCCTCGCACAGGAAGGCTCAAATCACTCATTTTCTGCGATCGGGAAGAATGCCCTAAAGGCAAGTTCACCCTGTACTCTCCCAGTTTCTTTCTTTTACTGGGCACTCGGTATTTGGGGAACAAGGTACTGAGCTAGATGGTGCTTTCATGTGACTGACCCAGTGCGGTGCTTTTGCATTTTGAGGTTATATCCTCTATGCCACAAAAGCATTTGTGAAAAAGTTTTACACAACTTAAAAACAAGCATCAGCTCTCTGGAGTTTAGCCATCCTACAGAACGTAATGAAACACTATAGCCTGTTATAAAATTCCCTGAGATGGTAAAAAAATAATATCAACTGGAAAGATATTCTCTCTTTAGGCTGGTTTCTGTGTACATCCTGATCTAACTCCCACAAAAACCTGGGTTTCATCCCCTGCATATTCTGCAAAATTTTTTCATATAGGATTTTTTTTTTTTAAGGCTTGAGATTCCTTCAGGCTACCTACAGAGGCCTAAAAGTAGTAATAAACTTGAAAATCGGACAAAAGGGGATTTAACGCGCCAAGGACATAGTCTGGGGCTGGCGCTGAAGGAGGCGCAGCTTCCAAGTCAGTCGGGCAGGAAGTTTGTTCACTCTCCCCCTGGTTAGCTTCACAACAAACACCGGACTGAAGATGGTGTAAAAAACTTTGCTTTCCCTGCAGAGTTGAGGGACATCTTCTTGCTGCTCCTTCTCAAAAGTTATGTAAAAAACCTGGACTGCACCATTGTAACACTCACGTTGGAATTGAGCTTTCCAGAAGAAATCACAGACTGGGCTATAAAGCTCAGAGAGGAACAAGTCACCCTTCACATACACGAGTGGTTGACCATGCAAAAACGCTTTGGCCACTATGTCTCCTTGGGTTTTAATGCACACGGGAGTCACACCATGCTCTAAATACTGCTCGTAAAACACCATCGTTCCCCCAGAAAAGACAGTCCACCCATAGCCTCACACCTCCTAGGGACTACTCCTAATGCCTTCTCTACAAAGCAAACACCAACACTGGAAGCTCATGGAGGTCTCTCGCTTTGGTGGCCACTGCCATCACCATCCTGACCACCATGAAAACCAGACGGGGAGGAGTGGGACCTGCAGGGCTGGAGCCAGCATCAGGTAGGGGATGATCATGCAGATCTGGCGCAGACACTGATGAACAGACGCTGCTGGCACCACGGCCTGGCAAGCAGATTTTGCTGCATGACCAGAATATCTTCTGTACGTGCAGGATGTCTTCACCTGACTACCCTTGTAGCCAAGTTTGAAATGTCAAAAGAGGTTCACGCCCTACGTAAGGCCATATGCCCCCATTTGATGGTCTAGAGAAAAGAGCAGTCAGAAATTATCCACAGAGGGGGAACATGGAATAAGGAGGTGCCAAGACGGGCTTGGAAATGGCACAAAACCATATCTCAAGGTTTCCATTCCCTAATTCCCCTCCTGAAACTTCAATTAGGGCTCATAACAGCAGGGGAGCATGTGGTTACATTTGTCTCTGAACATCCACCAGGAGGAGGAGGAGAAGGAGGAGGAGGGAGTCTCCCGCAGCCAGATGTTTAGTTGCAAGCAGGACACAACAGGGCTATTTCACAAAATCTGGATCACAACAAGCAGATTGTAGGATCCTGGGGATCTCACAACCCACAGTTAGAACAAGTTGTACCCAACTGGAGCTTGTCTCCCTTCAAGCAAAAATGGGTGAAAATGTCAGCCAATTAAGCTTTTTCCACCTACATCACATCAGCTCCAAAAGCCAAACAGGATCCCAGCAGAGCTCTCCGGGAAGTCTCGCTTCAGCAGATCTGAACCCTTAATGACAAAATGTTACGAAAAACAGAACTGCTGCATGGGTGCCCCAAAGCCACCCTGTGAATGTTAATCGCTTGTGCATATTGAATATAATTGTATCTCCAGTATTAAAAAGCTCTCTTCCTCAAGTAGCGGAAAGTGACTCCCACAGTTTAATTTAAGGTTTAAATTTGGAAGGGAGAGATTTTCTTTTCTTTTTTTTTTCTTCTTTAATGTAAACCACATACTTGTAAAGAACCCATGCGTAAGGCATTGTAACAGAACACATACACCTGTGATTCTGGCACCTCCTTTCTGTGATACATTCAGGGATGCATTTTCCCAGTAGCAGGGGTCAGCACACCACAAAAATTACAGCTACTGACAACTTCTTATACATTTAGCCTGTATAGAAAATATGATGATGTACATATAGTTGAACACGCATGTAACAGTGGCTGGATTCAGGAATCAAACACACGGGCACAAGCCCATTGCTCTGGTCTCAGACTTACCCTGCACTCAGCCTCTCCTGTGTTCAGGGACCTCTTTGGGAACTAGACTAGTCCAAAGCTACCTACAAGTGGCCATCAGAACCCTTCAGTATTTCTAGCACTAGGGCAGGTGAGACTAAAAAAAATCATGCAAATATCCCAGCTATGACTTCCCAAAAACTAAAAAAAAAAAAAAAAAAAAAAACCCACTGGCAAATACAAAACCAAATTCTTGTGAGGATGGGCAACAGTGATCTGGGCAGAAATCTCACTCCTGGCTATGAGGCTCAGGTAGGTGACCTTGAAGAAGGGAGCTACCTCTGCACTGTTAAATAACACAGGCACAGTGCCACGTCACTGGCCTGGAGGTCAAGAGGAAAAACTGTGTCCAACACCATATTACACTTGGCCCTGGGTCACCTTTGTGCGGTGCCCCTGTGGCCCTAAGATGTAAGTATTATTTTGTGGGATTGGGATGGGGGCAGGCAGTTCAAAAGGCTGGAAAAAAACATGAAAGTTTTGCCTCAGTCTACTAAATTGTTTTTGTATCATGAAATGTTTTACAGCATGAGGACACATATGGCAGGCTCTGGGGCAATGCTCAAGGTGGTCATCAAGAGAGTGAAGCCCATTGAGAAAGTGTTGAAAGACTGGGAAGGGCAGTGGGAAACGAAGTTCCCGAAACTGTGACGACGTACCAGCTGGCACAGGCCAACACAGTGCCAAGCAGCACATTAACAGCAAAGCAGTAAGGCCATCAGCTCTAAGCCTCAGCTTCCACCATCTCAGGTAGGGTAACCATCACACTCTATCTACTTCACACCAGGGGTGCCAAGTAAAGATGTGCAAAGTGCTGAGATATTGTCAGACTGGGGACCTGGTACGGAGACAGGTTGGTAGTTTCCCTCCTCTCACCCCATCCAAAGCCACCTAATCAGGTTCACCAAGGAACTAGTCTTTTTACTTTGTGTGCAAATTTGGACTTCCTTTTCACTGAATCTATCAAACACATAATGACAGTCATTTCCCTAAGCTTGCTAAAGGTAGGCTTGAGCTAACATGACTTCATTGCTGACAAGTATCTTATACTTATTGTATGCTGCTCGGATTAAAGACTTGGGAGGAATTTTGACCTTTCCAAAGCTTTAATTCTGTTGAATTTATACATGGTAATAATCACTGCTGAGACTCCTTATAGTCACCATCTCCAAGCTCAGGCGATACATCTAGTGAAACCAGTCCCACAAAGTGATTTCCCTGGGTATAGCTGAGGCCTCGCAAAATGCTACGCAAATTTGTGACTTTCACTAAGTGCCTCAGAGGAATCTTCTTAATGCCAAGATAGGCACCAAGAAGAAAAACAAATGCTTTGCTGTTCACCAGCAACACTGTTCTCTTTTTCTTAAATACACTTGAAAGAGGGCTGGCGGCAGCAGTTGCACCTAACAATCTTCATGAAAGCTGTTACGTTCAAGGCTGCCAAATAACATCCTTTTTTTTTTTGCGTGTTGTTGTTCTCTTGCTTTTTATCCTGCACTACCTTGATGGAGCACCAAAGGGTTTTTGCGCTCGCACCATAAAAATACCTCTGAAAATAAAGAGCTGATTTTGAAGTACAAAGCTGCTGTTGTGGGACGCCGCAGCATCTGTTTTAGCGTGTCATTTTTATATTTAGAAGCAGCGTATCTCCACAGATCAAGCACAGCCGGTAAGTCACTCAGCAACCCCTTCCCATCAGCTCTCACAAGTCAGTGCCAGCCGACGGAGGGGGACACGCTCCTCTCGCCCTCCAACAGCCCTCCGCACCTCCTCTGCGGCACGCTGCAACCTGCCTGGCTCACGCTGCCCAGCCTGGTATCTCTAACACTGGTGTTCTGCCAGCAGCTCAGCCCGGCAGCAGGACGCAAGCCTGCCGGCCTCCGACCTTGATGCAACGTGCCGCTTTTTTCTTTTTCTGGGTCACGCGGCATGGTGTGTGTATGCTGCATGGCATACGTAAGAGAAACCACGCAATAAAATCAGGGGAGCCGCTGAAGCATGCAGTCTGGCGCACAGCTCTGACCTGCACCGTCAGACTGTTCTGTCTGTGTCCCCCGGCCATGTTTCTGAGCCGGTGCCCACAGCTAGAAAATAGTGCATGTGAAAAACGCCACAGCCAGCCACTTCCATTAGGCAGCTGGGCCACTGCTCTGAGAAGGTCCAGCAAGCCAGCCAAATGAACTTAAACTAAGCGCAGTATGCCCGCAATGTCTGTGCCACACACAGCTTGTACAGGTGGGCAGGATTTGTAGCTCCTTTTTCCCCCATCTGCGAGTAGTCTGCCACTTACTGTAAGCAAAATTGCTGTTTGCAGCGCAAGGCGGTGCTGTGTAACTCAATCAGGCAGAACATGGCCAAGAAAAGCAGGGCAAAACATAATAAAGACCCAACAGCCGCCGTCAAAGAAAAGGTCACACGACCGGTGTTCGGAGTGCGGGAGGCGCACCAGACAGAAAAGCTCATCTTGGCTCTGTGCTGTCTGTTTAAAAGGATGAAGGATGAAGGGTATGATGTCCTCCCTGGCTAGGAGAAGCAGCATCTTCTCCATACGTCTACAACCCCCATCATTTCTCAGTTTACAGCGGATGAGCACCACAGCTTGCGGGACTGGCAGTCTCCTGCGAGGGGACAGCACTGTTTCTGGGTGATGTTTTGCAGAAATGTGAACTTCGGCTATTTAGAAGAGTGAAATTTCAGCCCAGCGAGTGTTTACAATGGAGGGGAAGGGAAACACTTGCAGGTTTCTCCTTTCCTTCCAGCCACAAGAGCCAAGGAGTGCTTGCATGTGTGCAGGCAGGGAAGGGTGACAAGGCTAGGAGGGCAGAGAGGGGAGACAAAACCAATGCACACAAGCTCCCCAAGCAGAGTGATCGGTTTTGGCAGCTACCCTGGGAAAAAAGGCACCGTCAGCACTGCAAAACATGCAGGAAAATCTTTAGCTGGCAAATGCAGATTTACATTTTCCAGAGGCAGAGAAGAGTGAAAAAGGCCCAAACAGAGTTGCAGGTAAGGGAGGGAGCGGTGATGGGATCAAGCCAGCTCCGGAGACCGGTTAGTTCAGCCCTCTTCTTGGGAAGGGGGTGTTGAAGGAAAACAGAGCCTGGAAAACCTGGAATATCTTTATCTACAGACACAGCTTAGCAAATGGCACACACTTCCATTTTACATAGAAGAAAACTGCCTTACCTGAGTAGTTTTTGCCCTTCTGCCTTGCATGCTGTTACTATGGCTAATTTGTGGGTTGGTGGCACCTTCAGAAAGGCAGTGGGATTTCCTACAGGGCAGCGTATTGTAATTGCTGTAGGAAGGTGCGTCCTCAGCGGTAACCGATGCCATCTTATGGCTCCCAATATCAGGGATGTCAGAGACTAAATTCCGGCAGTACCCTCCAAAGGCATTCCGTGGGCCACCATTGACAGTAGCGCTCGGGGTTTTGGGGGAATACAAGTCGCTCATAGAGTTGGCACGCTGGCAGGCAACCAGCGGCTGGGGGCTACCACTGGCCTCCGTCCCCCGGGTGGCCTCGGCATCCTTCTCCTCGGCCAAGCCCAGGATTTCCTCGTTGCTCGTTAAATGCTCCTGGCTGAGGTCAGAAAGCGAAAACTCCAAGCTGTCCTCGCGCCAGATGTCAGCCGATTTGGAGCGCTTCTTCTTGAAGCTGGCCGTCTCCATGAAGTTCGTCCCGTTGGCCGCGTATCGATGTGACCTCCCGTCGCCCTCCGCCAGGAAGGCCGGCTCATCCCCATAGAGCCTGCTCTCCTCCGAGTCAGGCATGCTCTGGACGGAGGCGGCGGTGAGGACGGTGCTGCTGTCCACGCTGGGGGTGACGGAGGAGTCGGTGTGGTAGGAAACAGGCCGCAGGCCCATGTCCACGCGGTCCACCCAGATAGGGCTTCCAAAGTCATCTAGGTTGGCCTCCTGGGCGAAGGGCTCCAGGCCGTTCTCCGCCAGGGACTGGGGGATGCTAGGGGTGCTGCTGGAGCGGGTGCTAACTTCCGAGTTACGGTGAATAATTTTTCCAGAAGAAGCGTGCCGTGTCCGGCGAGAGGCTTTGTTGGAGAGGCGAAGTGAGCGGGAAGTGTGCTTGCGGCCCAGGCTGGCGTGCTTGTCTCCGTAGAAGGCGTGCTCCACGCTCTGGCTCTCCGCGTTTCCCATGGCGTCACAGTCTGCAAGGGGAGAGAGCGGGGACCATTAAAGGAGGAAACCAAACACGCAGGCAAGAAGACACACGGATGCTCCAGTATACCCAAAAAGAGCTTTTTTTCTTTTTTTTAAATGAACCTATCCCAAAACCCCTAGACCACAGCTTCCTCTGGGTCTTGCAGGACGAGCTTTAACAGTGGCAACTCATCCCACAGAATTAATTAAGGGAGCCAGCGACCATACCAGCAAACTTAAAAATACAACTCAGTTAAACCGGTGTGTAGGAAAAAGCCAGACCATAGCTATGCCGGTGTACATGGAGAGTGCAGAAGAGGGAATGGTTGAACCTTGAAGCTTGGTCCGAACTGGAGCCAGTTTACCACCGAAGTGCACTGGCAATCACAGATCTGCACACATTCACTTGACTCCTAGTATTAGCTAATCCTTCGCAATTCCAGCCAACGCAACAAACTCAAAAAATCAACAGCTATTGTTTGTTTGCATGTGACAAGATGTCAAAAAGTAGATGGATATATGCCTTATCTGAGATTTCACTTTTTTTTTTGCTAGGAAGTGCGAATTGAAGCACCAAATAGCAAAGTACAAATACAACTGTTCAGCAGCAAGCTAATGATAGTTTTGATTTCTGGAACAAAAAAACAGTGCAACATTAAGCAGGTACAGAGAGCCCCACACAAGAAAGCCATATTATGAAAAATAAATTAGCATGAGTGACTCAGACTATACAAAAATAACCTTTCCTTCCTACTCACTCTGAAGCAGATAGCTAGATCTAAGTGCTTTGATCTAGCAAAGAGAAAACTGAGCTGGAACACAGCGACTGGGTTTCTGTCCCCATCTCTGTACCTAGCCTCCTGCATTATTCAGTCGCACACATCCCGCCGTGAAACAGGCTTCCCATCCAGAAGATGGGAGTGATGATCTGGATTCAACCTTGGAAAACACTTTGAGGTCTATGATCTCACTCAACAAATGTCAGAAATATTTTATCAGTAGTATTGGCTCTTTCTGGCCAAAGATCAAGAAGAACAAGAAAAGTAAATGTTAAAGTACATGGCCATTCAAAATTAAATAGGAGATCCTGAATTACACACAAGACAATTATATCTAGATAAATAGTCCATAAATCTTGAATAGAAATTCCAAGATAAAAACTTCCTCATTTTAATGTATTTCTGTTAGTATTGGTTGGGGTAAAAAAAAAGCTGCCCTGACAGTAAAATAATTCAGAGTTTTTCATTTCTTGGAGCAATTTCTTCTCCTTTAACAGGATGCACCAATGGGTATTGAGCCAGATGCTGGCAGAATGAATGTGATCGTGTATTTTCCCTTGCTATTTAAATATACGCTATTGCTGCTGCACAGAACTGAATTAGCCCTACATAAATTACATAGAAAGTGAGGAATTGATTGTGCTAAATGCAGGCACAGCAGTTCTGCCATAGGCTGCCCTGGGCGCATACGGTGGAACTGAACAGAACTTCAGTGATACTTCTGACCACAGTCAGAGGACTGCGCTTCTCTACCCTTCCACCCAGCTAAGCAGGTTGTGGCTGAGGCTAAAAATCTGTTCAGAGCTGGAGCAACAGGCACTTCTATAAATATCTAGACATTTCTGTATCTAAAATAAATATAATCGCATATCAAGTAAACTATACGAGGAAATACACTATGTCTACTGAAATTAAACGCTGAACTCCCATTGACTATCATGAGACTTGGTTATCATGCATCGTTTAGAAAAATAAATGCACTGAACAGAGGGCAGGTTTTAATCTAAAAAAAAATGACAGCATTATAAATCCCTAGACAGGGTTTATTATTCCTTAAAAGCTACAGCCCTTTGATATGGACCGCACTGAAAACCAAATGTCAGCTAGCTTTTGCTTCTAAAACATTTTATAGCACAAAAACCTGCATTTTGTCTTCCACACTGATGTCTAAAACCAGACCTGAACACTCCTCATCTTGCAAAAGAAACCCCGTGAGGGTAATGCTTTTAGCTGTTTTGATTCTGAGATTCTTGCTAACCACACTTTCATTCGACAGGATTTCCAGCAGCTGCAAAGCCCATCAAAGCATGCAACCATTTATCCCCAGTCTCCAGACATGCAGCCATCACTTCAGTACCTAAGGAGAAAGAGCAGTTTTAAATGTCCTCTTGAAACCCTGAATGATTGAAGAGTGGCTCTTTACCTGCAGAAACAGAGCTGGCAAAGGGCAGGAGCGTCCCCCGCACACCACACAGCGAGGCACGCTTGCGGACGAAAATGCCGGGCAGCATGGCTACAGAAAGCAGCCCTGTGCCACCATCTCAATGTAGTCTCCATGCACACCAGGCAAAATTTCACCCAGCCAAAAAGTAACAGAACCACAAATGACTCGGAAGGGAAAGGAGCAGCAGCTCAGGCTGCGTCCTGTGAGGAAATAATGCCGCTAGAAACACTCTCATGGAAGGAGGAAAGTCTTTTCTCCGCAGACGGCGGCAGGAATGTTTACTGAGCGATTTCACACAATGAGAAGTATCTGCTAGATACTGGCAAGAAGTGTCAGACTTCAAAGTAAAGAGCTGTCCCTTTTTAATTCCATGGATTGGCACTTTAGGTGAGGACACGTTTGCAAATCCTGCAGACAGCGATCTATCCCGGCGATTAGCCCACACCTCGCCTCTGCACCCACGAAGGACGACTGAAGAGGCCTTACCCGAGAGCCCCTGATTTCCCCGGCATTACACTGCAGGTTTGCACGTTCTGTGCGGTGGGTGCAAGCAGGCCGCAGGAAGACACGGCGCAGCTGATCCAGCAGCAGCCATGCAAGACGGCGCCGTCCCCGCAGTTTGTCACCGTCCCCCGCCAGATGCCAGCAGATGAGGGGCACAATAGGCTGAGCCCACCTCGAGTGGGGACGGCCAACCCCACCGGGTCCAGCCGAGGGTGCCCACTTGTGGGGTGCCTGAGACAAATGGCTCCCCCTGAAAGGGACCCTCTTCCTAGCTTCTCACCCCGATTTTTGCCTCCCCTCTGCATTTCTGGCTGAGCATTTCCACCAGCTACCCTCAACCAATTCAGGTGCTCATGCAGCTGAGTCTGCTAAAACAGCAGAAAATAAACCCAGGGGGAAAAAAAGGGAAGGAAAAAAAACCCCAAACCTTTATTTATTAGTTTATTTTCACTAGGATAGTGAATTCAACTGGCACGTGCCAGAGACAGCACAAGGGTGCCCGCCTGGGGACAGAGGAGAGCGAGAACGGGGCAGCATGGCTGGGGGCAATGCAGGAACAGGGGAAGAGGGGGCAGCGAGTGCCACCTCCCCCATTTTTTGGCAGCAATGAGCTGTTAGGTCAGCTCAGGCAGATGTGGAAAGGAAGCCCTGAAACAAGTGAATTCACACTGAAGCAGATGCCGGCGTCCTCAGCTAGCAGGAGCGGGCGCTGGGCAGGGGAGGGGAGCCCCAACCTCCCCCTCCCAGGGGCAGCGGCAGACACCCTGGGGCAGAAACTTCTTAAAACGCTGCAGCTACGACTGCCAGATGCTGCCTGTCTACGGCTTAACTGAATTTAGCACACTCAATGAAAAAAATCTGTATCAAATTAAGAAAATGAGTAATGTTAATGGGAGCTGCACGCAAATGCTGGTAGGACAAAGGCTCCCCTTGTTAGCTCACCCGTTGAATCCAGAGGTGACCATTAAAGACCTATCAAGGTACCACCAGGATACAACATAAATCAACTGTGACACGTCTTGATGCTTTAAACAGGTCTGTCGCACTCGGCCAAGGATTGCAACGTGTCAGAAATCTGTTCTGAATTATTCTCTGAAGCTAGCAGTGATTAGCACACACAGACCATGCATTGCAAGCAGAACTAGTTGGAAATTTTTCAGCAGAAAATGTTGATTCATCAAAACCCAAACTTTTCATGGGAATAGACCGCTTTTGATGAAAGGCTCCTCCACTCCACGAGGGAGAGATTTGAAAACCAAAGCGGGGAGACAGGCACGTCTCCTGGACGAGGCACCAGCTCGGTGACTCAGCTGCTTGCCGAAGACGCGCAAGATCAAGATTTGTATCTGCAGCCCAAGTCAGGCAAATGAGGGGTGGCAACTTGTTCCTCCACATCCTCAAGAGGCAGCCTGACCAGTGAGCTATTGGCTCTTGGAAAGGGCTCCCCTCCCAGAAGATCTGTTCCTTACTGGTTCAGAGCAGGGAAAATACGAAAATTGTGGAAGTCTTCAAGGGGCCAGGAAACTCACCTTTTAGCCAGCTTGCACATCAAGAGACAGTATAGGGGTTTGAGGTTTGGTTTTTTTTAAAAAAACCAAAACTTAAGATTGATATCAACATTAACATATCAGCAGGGAGAACACAAATTCTGCAGGAAAGCTTTGGAAAAAACAGCGTTCCCTGTATCAGCTACCCTAAACAGACTGCTTGAACTCTAACTGAACTGCTGAGTTTTTGGTAGATGAGTCTTATATAAATGGTTACACATCAACATTCTAGAAGACCACTGATGATGGCTCCATCAAAGAATACAGTTTTCTTTGAAAACAGTAATTTTCCTTTATCTTTCCTTTCCCCGATATTAAACATTTCTTAAAATAATTACAAAACCAAAATACTCATTTCAACTAAACCTAAGTTACTAACTCTTAAACTTGCAAAAAGTTGGGCCTTTGGATTCCAGAAGAAAATCTGAAATATATTAAATTTCCAACCAAATTTGAAGCACCTCGCAAGACAACAGATTGCAAATTTAAAATTAGATTCTAGTGGGAGGCCCTGGTGACAAATCTGTATTTTTCTCCTGGAGCGGAGCTTGAAGGCTGTGAGAACCAGAACAATGATTAAATCCACAGCAAGCAATGAGCCTACAGAAATAAACTTTTGCTAAAATCTGCCAGCCAACAACAAAGACTTTTACTGAACTCACAAGAACCACATAGAAAAATGTACAAGACTAATAACCAAGTGTGAACATACACATTTTATTGTAATTAAAATGTGCTTTTTCAAAAGGGCAGGAGAGAGGCTGAGATTCCACACTAAGCCTTTCTCGGAAACTCCAGCAGCATATTTAATTGTTTTCAAATCAGAACCTTTTAACAAGCCATTTCTTTTTTGTAAACTGCTCTCGCATATGTTAAAGCACGCGATGGACTCCAAAAAGGCCCTGCAGGCAATTCAAATAAGAGGAGGAGAGAGGGAGGAAAGGATGTCATCAGTAGCTGCTTGATAACCATTCAAACGCCTTTGTATTGCTAAACGGGTGTAACCATAAACTGCATGCAGCTTATCCAATTTTCCCCCTCCCGCGAACCATTACACAACACACCAAACTCCTAAATAAAAATATATGGACACACATGTACCTTCCGAGGCAGTACTGGTATCCAGCGCAACCTTCCCCAAGAGAGCTGTGGCATTTAGAGGTATAGAATTGCAAATGACACCAAAATGAACAGTTACTGGGACTGCAGAAGCTGACAGCACCTGCCACTCAGCGACTCCATTACTCTCGCGTCAGAGTCTATGACTATATGCCAAAAACCTGGGGAGAAAGAGGGGAGAAAAAAAAAAAAATCAGACAAAGGGTTAGCAGGAACGGCTATACAGGAGGACATCTTCTGCCAGGTCCTGTTATCATCACTTACCTAAGAAACACTGTGCAATACAGCATGCGAATGCTGTGCTTAAATTCAAATGATGAAATCTGATGATGGCAGAATAAATGAAAAACCCAGTCGAGCGCCGTCAGCCCAAACTACAGAACGCAGAGAGCTCCTCTTCCCACCGCTTTGTACAATAAAAGTCCCCATAGACATTAACATGCCCCTGCTGAGGACGGTCTGTCTCAGGCAGGGCTAGAAAATCGCAGGTCCAAAACCACACCTGCGTCCGAAGACGACCACCAAGAAAGGCACCTTCCAGTAAACCAGGGTTTAACTTCTGGCAGCAAGGGGAAACCCAACTGCTCAGGGAACAGGGCCGATACTGGAAGACCTCAGAGGAGGTTTCTCTGCACAGACTGTCTAATTTACAAAAAGGGCGGTTATCTGAGCAGGGATTTCATTAACATTTTTCAAGGGCGAATCAGACATGTAGGGCAGAGCATTTACATGCATTTTTGTGCACCGTGAAAGGATCGTTGGGTTAATTGCATTCACTAAGGCAGGGATACAAGAGACCAGTCTGCGCCTATTTAGACCTAAGACAAGTCATAAGAATAGTCCTCAAGTTACACACAAGTGTGCGCTCACGTGGGTACCAAATCCCAGCCCTTTCTTGGCCTGATACCACTGGCAAGCTCCCTTGCAAGTACGCCAGCTCAAGGTCCAGTCCCGTGAGATACCAAGAACCACAAACTCACCGGAGGGCTGGGTGCTCTGCCCAGTCCAGCTCTCAAGTCACCCAACTCCCCCTTCTCCCAGCCAAACACCGGCAGTGAAACATCAACTCAACACTGCACGCAGAGTTTTGACAGTTATAAACTTTTCCAAACGTCTCAAGGAACAAAAACCTTGGGAGAGATTACTGATGCCCTTCATGTTATTAGAGCTGCTCGGTGGGGAAATTGTGATCCTCAGTCTTGGCTGGATTCTCAAAAGAGATGAGAGTCACCGGCTCCTTTCTAAATTAAAAACATTCTCATTTTCTTTCTCCTCCTTCATGTTCCCCTCTCTGCTCCCCACCTCCCTCTCTTCCCCCAAGCTGTTGGTTGAGATCTGAAAAGCAGTTCATGAATTGCTCAGGAGCTGGCAGAAATTAATAAAATGAAGCTCATTTATATTGAAATGGACTCATTACCATGCCAGCTGCCAATAATTTGCAAGACGGGAATCTTGCTGACAAACAAGGTCCTACAGGCAAGAGGCTTTCCACCTGCATCCACTGCATGACGAGCAACCCTGCAACATGCATTCCTCACCTCCAAAGAAAAAGGAATTGTGACCATCTTATTTCAGATCCAGTTTGCTGCTGCCCCAGAAAACTTGTCCAAAAGAAGAAAAAAACAGATGTGGCCAAACATTTTATCAAATTTTCCATCCTGAAGTGGCTTTTGAGGAGTTGGTAGTTCAGAAAAATCTGCTCCAGGCTGAAGGGAACTCTGGTCACTTCTTTGAGAAACCAACTAAAACATCACCCACGCTCCGCGCCACCTGCGCTCCTCTCACAAAAATCATTCTTCTTCTTCTTGCACTCATTTGTTAAAAAGGTGGGAAGATCCAAAGTGGATGTTTACAACTGGATACTGGATTATCCAAGTCCTCACTACACTCCAGTATATCAGAAGGGCTGGCAATATCCTTTGCCACAAGCAGATGAGTACCGTGCACATACGGCTCCTCTAGAAGAGAGAGATTTATCATTACCCACAGATTCTTTCCTGAAAAGGTTTGTTCCTGTTAACTTCTACAACTTGGAGAGTCTTTCCCAAATGAAACCAAGCCATACTTTTCAAGAACAACATCAGTTTTTCACACTTCTCTTTTTCTGCCATTAATACACACTGGAATGGTCCTCGCCCCCACACTTTCCAGTTCACCCTGACAGCAGAAATTCTGGGGGGTCTGCAGTGCTGAAACAGCCTCGGACAAGGACTTCCCTCCAACAGGGTCTTAGCAAAAAGGGATGCCCATGCTCCTCCATCAGGAGGAAAGGCAGAAGCAAACACGAGCACAGCCCCATGGCTTGCTTCCCAGCACAGAGCCCTTCCCCGCACAGGACACATTTGCTCCTGTGGACACTTGCTCTGTCAGTGGAGCCTGACCAAGGGGGTGAGCTGACCACATGTTCAGACCACCAGTAACTCACCAGTAACTGTTCTCATGGTAGACGGACAGTTGTAAACAATCACACCTAGAACAGTTCATCTTGTTAAAAAAGAAATGTCAGATAAAGATTTTCAAACTTCCATGTTCAAGACAAAATAGTCTTAGAGCTGACTCCTGCAAGCATGCATACACACACACACACACACACATACATCTATGATGCATGTATGCGTGCATGTATGTCAATGTCTACGTATGTCAATGCAACTCCTCCTCTTTGAAAGTTTGGAAGTAGCACAGCTGTATTTATTTCATAGCCACAAAACAGCGTCTTGAAAAATCAGGCCAAGGAGTTCCCACAGGGCTCATCCCACAGCAACTTAAGTCAATCCAAACTGAGGAAGCTCGCAGCAAACCACCATGAATGGATTAAATGGATGCATAGATTAGGAAGCAGAATATATTAAAGGAGCACCTTGTTATTCATCACATCTGCTACCTGTGATTCTAGGTAGAGCAAAGAGAGGTTTGACTTTCACATGCTAGGAGGAGTTTGTAATGCCAAGAGATTAGGAAAAAAACCAGCACACCTGTTTTCTTTTTGCTTGCAGACACCTGACATGAACATTAATGGATCAAAAATATGGAAGCTGTAGTTTTCTAAAAGCCTCCTTTTCAAAGCAGAACTTTTCCTTTCCAGCAAGGAAAAATTAGCATGCAAGTATATCCCCTTGTCCAGTGAACATGAAAAGTTGGCTAGAAGGACAACAGCTCTCTTTCAGTTCTATTTTTATTTTTTGATCTTATAATGCATCATTTTTGTCAGATTCCAAATGCAACTGCAAATGTGAGATCAGTTGGTCATTAAGCAAATCTTCATCCAGCTTTGAGAGGCCCTCAGTAATTCTACCATATACCATCAGGATGTATATACATAGACAGAAAGCAGTAGTCATTTCATACAGAAACTACTTAATAGTAATCAGTGGCTCTGGGCTGTATTCCCCACCAGTGCCACTGTAACTCTGGTGTTTGATCCCGTCTCCTGAAATGGAGAATCAGACCCTTTATTTGTAACTGGAGGCCACATTTTGTTAGCCTTTATTACCACTAGTTAATATGAATTGCTGCTGAATCTATCAAATCACCTACCCTGAAAAGAAGGTAAATGCCCTAGTATGCGCCGGGGTCCTGGTGCCCTGACAACTGTGGCTCTCTACATCCCATACTTCTGGGCTGCCCTCCACAAAATGAAACACTGCAACCCACAGGAGATGGATGGGTGGGTGGATAGATGGGTGGGTGGATAGAGGCTGCTCTATGCCCAGATCTTTGTCCAAGAGGGCTTCCTCTGACGGGGCTCGGTGCACACATGGGTTCCCTGTTCTCAATGTAGTCACTGAAACCACGTACGACACTGAGCTCTGAGACCAACTCGAGTGGATTGCAGAAGCCGGTTGACTTCTAAACCAGTGAAAAAAAGGATGACAAACATGCTCCTTTTTGTGTTTTCTTTCTGTGACATATAAAACGTCATAGAAACCTTTCGCTTGTGAGAAAAATTAATTTTAAACCAACCACAGCTTATACTACCTGTCAAAGAGAATGGCTGCTCCTGAAACTGGAGTCTGACAGCGATGACCATCCAGACGAGGCTGGGGGGGACCATCCGCCGGTCCGCAAGAATCGGCCAGCAGAGCTGGAATTGCAAAACCTTTTTGCAACCGTCTCACTAACACGCAACCTTTGTGTCTGTCACGGTTAGAACAGTGCTGGGTGATCGCTCCAGATGAAGAGGAGGGGAAAGAAAAATAAACCCACGTTCTCTTTGTGGAGAACTCATAAAGAGAAGATGTGGGAAGCCTTGTTCTTCCAGCTGTAGCACCACACCTATGAGAATTTCTAAGGGAGGGAAGAAAGGGCAAAAAGAGAGGGAGGGAGGAAGGTCTGTCAGGAGACCTAAAACCTCCCTATAGCCAATATTCAACCATCCCCAAATCACAGGTAAAGAAAACAAAACCAGAAACATGGCACTGACAAAGCACCGTGGAGCCTTGGTAATAAATTAACGGAAGAGAAGAGCAGGTAGCCCAAGGGAAAGCCCCCTCTTCAGGGTTTCTATATTTATACGAGGGGATGCGAATAATTGACACGGTTGTGGGTTTGTTTGTTTTTAAATCATTTTTACAAGTATCTGAACATGTTTTAAGTCTTTCTCCTTCCCTTCCCTTTTAATTTTAATGGTGGGAAAATCCCCGTTTCTTCCCTAGGGGAAATCTGCAAAGTTTTACACATTTACAGAAAAGGGCAATGCAGAGAAAGGATTCTAATTTCAGATCATCAGACATAAGCAAATCTATGGGAAGCCACAAGGGCAACTCCCTGGAGCCTGTGGGGCAGACGAACAGCAGCTTGCACGCTGCGTCCTGGGAAGCAGAGGGGTTTTATAACCCAGTCTGGGGAGCTGCAGCCAGCGCTGCTAAGCCAGGAGGGAGCTGCAGGGAAGAAGGAGCCCACTTGGCCTCCATGGAGGGCAAGAAGGAGAAAGGTAGCTACAAGGACTGCATGTGCATTTGTGTTACTTAAAAAAAAGAAAACAAATGCCCAAAATGCATCTGAAATAAAAATAAGGTGCGGTTTGTTTATTTACCTTAAGGTTATGCATTATTGTTATTACACTTTGCTTGAAAAGGGCTTTCTGCTTGTGCCAAACGAGCAGAGAACTTCTGATACACAATGAGGATAGGATGTGCCAAATGCATTAAAAAACCCCTTTATTTAGAAGTAACAAGAAAATGTTCAGACCAGGAGACGGAGCCCTGAATGGATCCATCACAGCACTCACTGCACAGTGAAGGATGGACAGCTGGAGGAGGGAGAAGCAGAGCGGGACACAGCAGACCATGCATGCACAGAAGAACCACCAATAAAAATTGAAACCCTTGGCTTGAGTGACCGCGGGGAGCCACTGCAGGCAGGATGTGAAGGATTAAAATGCTGTGGAAAAAAAATTAAGGCCAGTAATTTGGGGAGGGGGAATTAGAGAGGAAGCGTTCAGTGTATATCCTCACGTAAGCACGGAAGTAAGTAATCTGATTTTCAAGCAATGCCAAAGACCTCACACAGATCATTAAGATGGTGCCTGAGATATGAAGACAAGTATCTAATTTTAGATACCCCAACTTAAGTACCAGGGAGGGATTCCAGAGGTCTGTGGAAAAACTGGCAGCAAATTAAACTCAGGCAAATACACGATCAGAGTAGCTTTCACATTTTGGTCACACTCAGACACAGAATGAGGTACCTCACTGAGGTACAAAAGCATTATAAGGTATGCTATATAATTAGTAGAAAGGACGTAAAAGTAACAACACCTTCCGCGATGAGGCCGGAAGGGAAGTATAATAATGAAAAGGATTGAAGCGGAGGATGTCCTTTTAAGTTTATAGCATGCCTTGTGGAAGTTTTGGTACCAGTATCTCTCCCCATGAGCTCCTACTTTTAAATCAGTCCTTTGCAAAATTCAGTCTTCACTGAAATTGTTTACCAGGGCCACTGCGCCAGTCTAGGATGGAGAGGCCAGCAGCTGCAGCACTGCAGAGCAAGGCTCAAATCCTGCCTGGCAGCCTGCCTCCTGTGCCACCTTGGGCAAGCCGGGGAGACTCCCCATAGCTCCTTCCCTCTCTGCGAAGCATGAAGATAGAGCTCTCATCCACTGCAGAAAGACCCAAGATGGCCATATCACCAATTTAAAAGGGCACTGGGTGACTCCAAGGAGGAAAGCCACGTTTACCCAGCAGAAAGCATATTAAACATCCCACACTTCCTGAAAATAAGAGAACTTATTGCCTGGCATGTCAGTGATGCCATGGCCAGGTTGCTCTGGCAACTCCAGGTGGAAGTGTTAGTGGGACAGGGCAAGGTGGAGATGCTTGAGACAGGAGTTCACCCAGGCCAACAAACAGGACTACCAGCCTCAGCCTGCACCGAGCGCTCCCGCCGGGGCTGCCGGAGAGGACAGGAGAAACAAAAAGGAGCCCCAGGTGAAGAGGCAGCTTGCTTCACAAAACCTGACACTGGGAACTATAACTACTGTTTATTCAGAGCCTGGGAGGAGAGGCGGGCAAGGATATGACCAAATGGCTGCTGTTTTCACCTAGCGTGATGATACCAACCGCAACAGAGCAGGTTTCTCAGCCTGGCATTATCATAGTATAAGCCCTCGCCATTTCTCCAGCACACAGAAAAAAAGAAAACATTCATGCAAAACTCGGCTGGTCTGTACCAGCTTGCCACTGTCAAAATTAAATTAAGCACTCAGATTTTATCTTGCACGTCCTGACAGAACCTGATCACTCAAACGCCGTCGCAGAGAGGTATCCGCACCGCAGTTAAGTTTATCTGGGTTTACCGGTTTTAGTCACAACTCATACATCACATCTCCTGACACAGCTCCTGCTGAAAGCTCTTCCCCCGCGGGAGGAACACACAACACCAAAGGCCGCACATTGGGTGTTGTTTCTTTAATTAAGAGGGGCTAAAACACATGAGGGATGGTAATCCCAGGGGAAGACACCTTTGGGGCTCAGGAGGTGAGCCCCCACCCCAGGAAGACGTAGGCGGGGAGCACAGAGCCCTGCCACGGAGTGGGGAAATGGACCGATCAGCAAATGTTTTTGAGAGGAAAAGCCAAAACTATCAAAAGTCAAGCTAAGGTAGCTTCGTGATGGAAAGCTGAAACCTGTCAAGCTCTGAGTGCGGCCTCAAAATAAAATGAATGCTTTGCCTTCATTTTCAGTAAGGGCATAAAGGAGCAAGGTATGTGAATCACCACATTTGAGGCATCTTAGGAGCAAAATTCAAAGAGTTTAAAATGTGCCAGTCAGCAGGAGTTTTGAATCTGCATCCCCAAAACTATGAGAGAAGCGGTGCAAGCAACCACAGGGATATTGACAAGAATTTTTATATTAAAACCTGCAGATCAGGTCTAGTCCTAGTGCCTAGGACTGAAGAATAAGTGATCCCAGCAAGGCCATACCCATCTGTCTGGCCTCAATGGCATGCAAGGCTGGAGAGCACATCTGAGAGATGGAACAGGGAACGTGGGAAGAAATGTGAAATTGAATAAAACGCAATATGGATTGTGGCACGCTACTCTGACCTCTTTCTCCAACAAGATGACCCATTTTCCAGGGGAGGAAAGGGCAACAAATACCGTTCCAGGAAACTACAAGTTAAGCTGAAGATGACAAAAACTGGCATAGGAATTATGATATGCATAAGAAACTTTGCAAAGAGGTTCTGCTGAAAGAAGAATTATCTGGCTCAAGGGACCAGGTTTTTTAATGCTTTCAGTGATGACGCACAAAGAAAAAAATGTACCAGTGACTTGTGCTGATGACACAAAGCTAGAAAAAGTCACAATACAGAAGAGACCTTTTGTATTGGTCCCAGAGGACCATAAGCCCCCAATGTGATAAGTGACAAAAAGCAAATGTAATCAAAAGATGCACCAAGCAAGCCTTGCCCAGCAGAAACAGGAGTGAATGGTGCCACAGAAGACATTGACCTCATCTGGAATAACGTGCGCAATCTTCGTCATCCATGGCAAAGGTTAATACAGGCCAGACTACCTTCAAGAAAAGCAAGGCAGACACAGTGAAACATAGAGCTTCACTCTGAGAGGTGAAAACAACAGGACTGTCTCATGTGGCAAGACAAGAGGCTGCAAAAGGACATGA
Source organism: Pelecanus crispus (assembly GCF_030463565.1). Classification (NCBI taxonomy): domain Eukaryota; kingdom Metazoa; phylum Chordata; class Aves; order Pelecaniformes; family Pelecanidae; genus Pelecanus; species Pelecanus crispus. The sequence goes on from NC_134643.1 coordinate 121,536,144, forward strand.
TTTATGTCCCCAGGGAGAAAAGGGTAGGTTAAAAAAATAGTAAATTCAAATGGTTGTATTCACAGTAATTTCATCCTGACAAAACAAGCAAGGCAAGGTTAAAATAGACTGTGCCTTCCTCCCGCTCCCTCTCCCCTTCGCAAATGGCCTCAAATCAGGCAGCAGTCCCTGGTGCTCTGCTCAAGCAGGGAGACCTGCCTAAAAGCAGCCAGCTCCCAGCGTGCATGTGGGATCTCCCAGGACAAGAGACAAGCACAGCAGGTAGGTCCCCGCCATCCCAGTGTGACTGGTGCTGGCCCCAAGAGCTGCAGGAGAAAGCTAGGGTGATCCCTCTCTGGATAAGGATTGAAGACTATACAAGTTTTACACACTAATTGCTCTTGGATGGATTAAGCTTTGCGTCTAGAATAACAAAATTGTAGCCAAATGGGACACAAGCGCATAGAAGAGAGGCAGCTTTGTGCACTAGCAGCCCCAGTGGATCCAGCGGGCTTTTTTAGGAGACGATTACCGCCCTGGATTTCATGAACTGATCAACCTTGGGGGGATCCATGGACTGTAGTTGCATCAAGGGAGAGAGCTCATCCTTTCAAAAGATGTGAAACTCAAGCTCTTTCTGAGCAATATTAAAAAAACAATACATTGATGAAGCTGGACTAATTCTCTATAGTTTGGCAGGCACAGTAGTTGGGTCAAGTTCTCCTCTGGCTTTCTAAACTATGGTCAATAAAGGCAAAATGTTGCTGCTGGCACACATAAGCTACCTGTAATTAGTGCAAAGTCAGCACTGCCAGATGACCAGCTGTGGGTCTTGTACCTTTATGCTCCTGACATCCTACAGAGCAGACTGACAAAAAGAGCTTCAGTTTTCTTTTTCTTTTGAAAATGATTCAAAAAGTATCACCAGAGGAGGAGCAAGGAGAGGTGTTCCAAATACTAGGTGGGAATTTTCCAGCACCAGGCTCTCACTTTCTCTTAGTGCCTCAATATTTAAATATTATATGAAAATTATAAGCAACTAATTACAAGACAAACTGAGGACAACTGTTCTGGGAGCATCCAATAAGGCAGCAACTCAAGAAAGCCTCCTGCGAAGGTGCCTCCCACAGGAGAAGTGGAAAATGGAAATTTTAGGCTCACCAGACAGGGACTTTCATCTGGACTTCCCTGGTTTTGGAGGATTGACATCCTCTTGGGTATAGATTGGAAAGGAGTATGTGGGTGCATGCACGCGTGCAGGGAAGCCACTCTTTCTCTATTTTATTGATATATCTGGAAAATTAAGTCTTCAGTTGAAAATACTGAGTGAGTTTAAGTCAAATCTGCGGTTGTAGCAATCACTCGGAGCCTTGGATCTTGCTGCACGCCGGCCTAATCCCACCTGGGAGCTCCAACAACACAGTATCACTTGACTGTGGCCCTCCGCAGCTTATAACCGGCTCCAGAGTTTCTTAGCCATCCAAACTCACAAACTACATTTCAGTGAATAAAACATTCACCAAAAAAAGAAAAATTGATTGCCTAGCCCGAAGTGAAACATTACGGGAAAGTCACCTGGTAAAGCAATTTATTAGAGATATTACAGATGCCGCCTGACTGAAGCACGACCAGAGCGCTGGTGGAAAACTGCTTACTGTCAGCTCTGGTTCAATGCCTTTTTTATAAAAGAAGGTCACTAATAAAATGTTCTTCCTTAATATTTATAAGAAGAATATTTTTCTTACCTGCAGCAGTTACTGCAGGGTATAGACACATAAACGAAACATTATACAGTGCTAAAATATTATAATATGCTTAAGTGGGATTTTTTTAAGGAGTTCTAAAGTATGCATTAGAAATGCAAACATCTCACAAAACAATAGCTGTACCTCTTCAAAAGTGCCAGGTTGGTGAAATATCAGCCACACCATCAAACGGAGACACAGTAAATCTACACAGCACTTGATATTTTCAGCAGTAGTAAGTGTCATTCCATCATTTCAATGCTTCGTGTTGGTATGTGGCCCAAAATACTCCTAAAAGAAAATAACCAGTTTCCTCTTTAAATTTAAAGAGTGGTAGATGATTTTAGTAGCTGAGAAAGCTACTGATATTTTCTGTGGCATCATTCCCAGCCCAAATGAAAATAAAAATTGCACTAAATGTACACATGGCATATTTGCGGGCACACTAACCATATTCACCTATGCCCATGTTACAAGTGAATTATTCAGCCCACCTGAGTTCACAACAGTTCCTGAATTCATGTGAATGAATCTGTCTGACAAAGGGAGCAATCTCCGAACTGCAGGAAAGACCACACTTTCCCAATAATTTCCCAGCACTGTTTTTGCCTGTATTGCACACAGCCCCCACTGTGTGACTGGATAAAGTGATTTTTACTCAAATAGGTGTTAAAAATAATATCAGGGAGCCTGAATTTCAGTCCTCTTGATAGCCACAGTTCTTCCCTCCTGTACCAAAGCCACCAGGAGAGGTGACTCCCCCATGCCTTCCACTCCACCAGCAGCCGCAGCCTCACCATATCTCCATACTGATCCTACAGACCTAGGGCAGAAGGAGTAACTTATTTTTTTGCAGCAAGTGGATATACCTCAAAGAACAGACTACTGCCTTATTAAAAGGGAATTTCAAAGGGAATCCCTTTAAAGAGGGGCCAAAAGAGAGACGCGAAGGACACGTTTACAATTGAGCTAAACAAAGACTCCTTGGTTTTGCAGTGCTTGCACCAGCTTTTGCACCTCTTTTTGAAAGACAACGTTCTTTGTGCTGGTTCAGAGGTCTTTGCTGCTGAAGTTTTCCAACTGCTAGTACAGAGTCTGCCCTACAGATGCTCTGGTGACCTCTGGATATTTTGCCATCAGAGGCAGTCTTCCCATCTTAAAAGATTGCCTTCTCACTCAGCATCGATGGGCTGCACATCCCTTCAGGTCACCCAGGAGGGAAATCAAAATATTTAAATGCAATTCCCTCCTCCTCTTGTTTACTATTTTTTCCCCGCCACTTTTCAGAGCGGACATACCTAAATGAAAAGAGGAGGAGGGGAAAAGAAAGCCAGTACTTTGCACTTTATCGTTTACAATTTTCAACCAACTCAAATCCTACAAAATCTTTGCCAAAACTTTATCCCCTGTACATTAAATGAGGAAAGACAGCTCTGTGCAGTGCAGGAATCTAAGTGCGGTCTCAAGGATCAGGCCAGACCTACGTTACAAGTATTTGCCAGCACAGCTATGTCAGTCACAAATCTGATGGAGCATGACCTCCGATTACGCCTGCAGAGGCCACTGCAATACAGTTACAGGAGCAAAACTGTGACATGACTTATAGTAACACTTTTTTTTTTTTTCCCCCCAAAGGAAAACAAGCTTAGAATAAGCTCTTCCAGCAAAAGCACTGTTTTGCTGGCGTAAGCGCCAGCCGCATGAAGAAGGCTTTGTACCGCTGCGAGGAGGCTGTGCTGGTGCACAGCAGCCATGTGCCGCTAACACGTGTCTGGCCTTGCTGCATCCCGCTCCTGCTCCTGCCCTCAGCGGCGCGACGCCTTTCTTCATTCCTCCGCCAGCCCTGGGTGCTTCTCAGCTTGCTAGGAGGGGGAAGTCACTCTTTCCTCCATTGGTCCCTGTTGTGCAAAACCTGAGCTGCTCCAAGCAGCCTCCCGTCGTTGCAACACGCAGCAGCAGAGACGCTCTCCTTTTTGTGATACTGCAGCTGATCGCTGTCTGTCTGCGAGGCTGCCAGCTTCTGGCTATGGTGAGGGTGGGCAGAAACCCTCGGGTCTGTCAGGGAAGGAAGAAGTGTCTCCCTCCACAGTGCTGACACCATCCTTTTCTACAAAAGGAACCTGTCGAGCTTATGCATATCAGTCTCACTCCGAACAAGCCGCCACACGAGCGATCCAAGCCCTCCCACCTGCCGAAAGCAGCAGCTCTCTTAAACACCTCGCTTTGGGCCCGGCCCAAAAGCTGTCATGAAATCAGTGGAAAATTAATTCAATGGGCTTTGGACCAGGCCCCTGAAGAAGTAATGAGGTTTGAAGAGTCGCACACAAAACCAAAAAGCTTAGTCTGGCTTCTGCCGTTTCTGAATTGCAAGGGGAAATTCTTCTTCGCCTCATGCGTGTACTTTCACACCAAAAAGGAAAAGGCAAAAGCGAGCAAAGAACGGGAAAATAAAAATCTCAGAGAAACAAGATGTTATTTCTCTGGCCTTTCGAGAAACCATTCCTTCAGTGGTGATTTTTAGCCCCCTTTTCTTTGGCCTGCAGCCCCCTCACCAGCCGGGCTGTGCCTGAGCCTCTAAAGCCGGCTCCACTCACCCCTCTCAGCGGGGCTGTTCCAGCAGGGTCTGGCTCGGGAAAGGCTCCTTCTCCTCCCCTTCTCCCTGCTCTGGCCCGGGAGACCCGACGGCCCCAGTGAGGAGGAGAAGGAGAGGGAGGAGGAAGCAAAGGCAGTGGCAGGCAGCCTTGCCACTCTCCTCAGCTGCCGGCTCCCGGCATCGCCCCAGGTAGCAGTCCCAGGGCAGCACATCTCACTTTCCCATTGGGAAAAAAGTGTGCTTCAAAGGAAACTCACAGCAAGCATTTTGAAAACACCCTTGTTAACTACTTATACATAATTTTTTAAAAATACCTGAAATTCCCACAGCAGCTACGTTCAGGCAGGGTACCCAAAAAGCAACCAAACACTCTTGTGCCTCTGCAAAACGTGTTCGTTGCTTTAAACTTTTGAGAGCGAAATGAAGACAGCACAGGCTGGAGAAAAATCGTCTCTCCTTTCAGCCTGTCTCACAGGCTGTAGAATCCACTATACCGTCCTCCTGGTGACATCTGTAAGGTTGCAATTAGCTACCAGTATTTCTGTAATCTTATATAGTGTAGCAAACAGTAAGTCCATTAACTGTGACATTTTTGTGGGATTTCTGTCGGTTCGTTTGTTCCAGAGGCTTATATTTATAAAAGATACAGAAACCTGACAGGCTTCCTTTGTTCGCACTGTTTCAGACAGATTCACCAACTTTCATGGTTCATTTCAGGTTTAATTATTAGATTAATAATTACGTACACAGGCAGTAAATCCCTTTTAAAGATAATAAAAACATTTGAAGAGTAACTTAATGTTAAAAACAAGACTGGCGCTCCTCCAAGCATCACCGGAAATCCCACTGCACCAATTAATATGCGGGGTATCATTTCGTCTGACCACTTATCAGCACAGCAGGTCGCAAGGGAGAAGTAATTTAAACCAGCCGTGTCTGCAACGGTTTTGAAATTAAACAAATAAACTACTACAGCGACGGCTGGAAACATGGTTTGAGGCCAGCTTCTACCACCCCCATTCGCCGTGAGCTCTGCTTTCCCCTGAAAAGTCTTACTGATTTCACCGGACGGAGGAACAGGGGGAAGGTGGTGGTTTTTGGCGGAGACCTCATTCCCTGGGATAGGGTGATGGGGCAGGGAAGTGCCCCGTGCCCCGCCGGCTTGGCAATTTAGGGGTCAGCAGCCAGCACTGTGGTGAGAGGGGGGCGCAGACCCCCAGGATGGGGACGGGGAGGGCACGACGCTGCTCACGGCTATCAGGGCTGCTTGTGTGCCGCGGGCGGAGAAGAAGAGGCAAGCTGCCCCCCCCGACCACCTCGCCCCTCTCTGTCTCAAAGCAGAGGCCACGCAGCAGCCCCCGCGGGAGAGGGCCGCCAACAAAAGAAGCCAGACATGAGGTTTGGCGTGTCTTATCTACGCCCAACTGTGGGAAAGGAGGGAGGCACTCGATTATCGCTTCTCACACAGGTTTTAACATGCCTGAACGTATTCGCTGCCTCTTAAAAAAAAAAAAAAAAACAACCATGAAAAGGAATGTATAATCACTTTTACAGGGTACCTTTCCGCTCCAGCTTGCAGAGTCTGCCCCGCCATGTACTTTTCCCAGTGCAATGTGACTTGCGAAACATTTTACACAATGGCCACCTCGAACTTTTCAAGGGAAACAACTTCCCCTTGCCCACCAGCAAATTAGGTGGAGGCCTTTGCTGACAGCTCCCATACCAACGAGGAAAAATGCCTCGGTGAAATCTGAACACAGAGGTGAAATTAAAAAAAATAAGCGTTTGTTTACACAGGAGATGCAGGAAGCTCCAGCCAAACGTGCATCCAGGTGCATCCCAGGCTTCTGCGTTCAGGTTTTCGGTCAAACAACTCTTGCAGCGCCCAGAGGAAACATGCACCCACCACGCTGCAACCACTTTTTTAGCATCTACAAAAATGCCAAAAAAACCCTACCTGGATGGCGCTAACCAATGCTGCAACGTGGAGGTGCGTAAGATGGCAGGTAAAAGTCTTCACAAGAATAATTTAGTTGTGGGCAGGCAGAAAGCGATGCCAACTCTCTGCCGAGTTATACAAGCGCATCTCTCAGAGCCATTCATAAAAGCTGGTGCTAATTTGAGGCACAAGGCTTTGAGAAAAACCCAGACCATGAGGAAAGGCAGCTAACGAGATCTGCAATATCGGAATAGCAGGAGAAAGGAAAGGGATTGCAATTAATCTTCCTAACAAGCAAAAAGGCTGGGAAAACTCTAGGAAGGTTTTGTGCGGGGATTTATACACACTCACAGCAGCTCAGCAAGGTTAATAAGCTGCTCTTCTTGCAACGCCACACATGAATACACAACTTTAGGGCACGGGCCAACTTTGTAAGTTTATGCTTAATAGATCCATTTTGATCTTCCTCCTTAAAACCTGACTTCCAACCGCATTTTGAAAAGGAAACGAGTCCTATACTTGTCTTAACAAGTGGGCAACACCTGCTCCGGTGCTTTTGGTTTTACTGTATTGTTTGGGGTTTGGGTTTTCTTTTTTTAAAGCCCAACCTAAGAGGCTGAAGGAAAAACAAGGCCCGTAACCAGTTTTGGGAACAATAGAGAAAAAGACTTTATTCATTCACTCCTTTGCTTTCAGGAAACTTATCCTGACGTTTCTCTGTCAATATGTCATGAAAAACACAGAAAATGCAAACATAGGCGGGATGCTGCTTCAAAGGGAAAAGGTACGGCCCTGCTTTGGCTCCCAGTTTCTTCTGACCAAGCCTATATTCTGGGACATTTCTGTATCAAGAGAGCTTTTTACCGGAACTTTTAACAAGCAGGGAAAACACAGCAGCATCCCGCTTGCCAAGTGTAATTTGTTTATGCAAGTTTTCCAGAACCCATGTTCTTTTCCCCAAAGGAAATCTAACGTCCACTTGCAAGGAAGGTATTTAAATGCTGTAATACGAGATCTGAGCAAAGCTCAGCATTGCTGTAACATAAATTGGCTCCCACTACACCCAAGCGATTTTTTTATATGAACACTCACGTGACTGAAGTATTGTCCCGCAGTGCTACACCAAGGTCATCATTTCAGATATCACCCTGACAAGTAACTTTATTAAAAGAAACAAGATTAAAAAATTATGCAGAATTCCAGACAGAATTAGCCCATAATTCAAGTGAGCAGCTTGAAGCACGGATCAATGCAAAGCAAGATTGCTAGCACGTTTATCGGCAGTGAAGCCATCCTCGGGCTACCATTTTTTCCACAGAACTTTCAGATGAAGATTAATGGAGACATGAGGACAGCTCTCAGTTTAACCTGTCAGCCAGTGACTTCGGACTAAATTGAATTATGAATTGTTGATCCCATAAGAACGCTACTTAGATGTTTTCTTGCCATGTACGTCGCTTAAGACGCTATCCCTCAAAATGAAACAGGAAAGAATTTTTTGTCAGCTGTGTATGATTTTGCCCGATTAATTTATTAATGAAGTTTGAGAGAAATATTCAGAAGAGTGCCACATGGTGTGAACGGATAAATGTCCTACTTTACATATTTTCTAACTTTGCCTCTATTTAAGGCAAGCGTTAATAACAAAATGAACAACAGTGAATGCAGTTCTTAGTACAAACGTAAAATAAAAAACCCAAAATGCGGTTAATTTTGTTGATTCATTTGCTGTGCCAGGTGTAACATGTTGCTAAATTTCTACTGAAAGGATATCATTCACAAAGACCATTCTTGCACTACCTGGAGGTATGCAAGCGACGATTTGAAACACTAAAGCCAGCCTAGCCCATGGCACAGGAGTGATATCCCAAGTCTGTACGCTCAAACGCCTCAGCTGCTTCTCTGGTGGGTTTTGAGCTGTGGTCTCTGCAGCAGCCCATGGGAATCTGCAGGAGGGGACCAGGAGAACATGGCCACAGCTGCTACGCAGCACGCTGCCCACTGACAACTTCTAAGGCATTCATGCCTCTGCTGGAATGGCTTTAAGGATGTACTAACCAAAAGATGTTGAAAGCCACTGCACAAAAGTAAAGGCTATGTGCACTGGAATGGGTTTGAATTTGCATATAGAGAAGAATAAATCAGGATAAATCACATTCGATACCATGACAGCAAACCATAAATTCTAATTTAGCTGACGTGATACCAAACATGACATCCTGGACTAGACTGACCACAAAGTTGTGATTGATGTCACACAAACCAACTTGATGCTTACATACATTAATATGTTGCTATTCAGACCAGCCTTAAGCAAAACCTCAAAATCCTACCAGTATTTTCAAATCCATTTAGATGAAGAAGCATCGATGCAACAGCCATCCAGCTTTTCCAAGATTACAGTGCCTTTCATGAAAGAAGCCAGGAAGCAATTCTACGTGCCAATTCAGTAAACAGAACTAGATTTAGAATTAGAAGAGTAATAATTCCATTTTTAATCAGGGAAAATGGCAGAAATAATTAAAAATTAATAATCATTATGGAAACCGAGGTGAAATATTTGTTGATTTTAAATTAAAATGGTCTTGCGTTGGAGTAACAAAGAGTTCTATTTAGAGTATTTTCAACGCTCTCTTACTAAAAAAATCACTTAAATTTACTGCATTTTTAATTAAAAGAATAACCTACAGGACTTGTAAGGAAAACCTAGTACAGCTTTACGGATTACTCTGCTGCAAATGAAAACTCTCTAGTGTTATCTCCATCAAGAACAATTAAAAGAACTTCATCACATAGTTCAAGTGAAGTTCAAAATAACTGCTAATATAAAATGTACATAATACAGCATTTTCTCCTTTCTCCTCTCTGTTACATTTTGTGATTTCATCACATTGTCTTAATCTTTTCACCTATTAGCAAGGGATCATAAATATCAACAGGAGGGCTGGTTAGGGTGCGGCAGCTAAAACCATCCCCATGGGTGTACCCAAGCGCATTGCTGTGATTTTTAACTCGGGCGTACAGGCTGAGCCGTATGGCTTAATGCCATATTTTGCCATCGCTGCTGCAGGGCCAATAACTTCCAATAGGGGACCAGTACCGACAGCTGCGGGCAATCAGTGACTCAGTGCCCAGTTTAATTTGCTACTACAGAAGACAACACCCTTAGCTACCTTTTCTTTGGCACTTTCAGGACCGAGCGCTCCACGCATAGCTGCTGCCCCGGCCGAATCCTATGGCCCTACGGCTACTCCATTGCAAACTCTCAGCTAGTGGGAGTTTTAGAGGCGTGAAGAAACCTAAACTCCAGTCCCCATAAAACCTTTTTGGCAACAGAACCCAAAAAAGTCAGTTCTGCTGTGATTTTGTAGAGAGACAGGTGCAGTGGTATCAATGTACAGGTGTCCTCTGCTGCTGCCGCTGCATCCCCTTTGCACAGGAAAATCGCTTTCCACTGATGTTCTTGGCACCAGCAGTGCTGAAGGAGGGGAGGGGAACCTCACCGTAAGCAGGGAAACTGTCACCTGGGGGGGCCTACAGATCTCCAGGCATTTCCAGAGGGACACAGCACTGGCTCAGTCCTCTGAGCATCCTCACGCCTTCAGGAGTTGGCTGCCCAACTCCAATGGCACAGTCCAATGTGCATACACATCCCTGACAACAGCCCAAGGAAAATGGCTATCTGCACCAGTCTGCAACAAGCTGGATGCATAAATGGTCGTTTAGTCAAAAAAAACCCTCAATTTCTATATGAAATCATGATAACCCAGCCCAGGCACACGATTTTCCATCACGCTCTTAAGGATCAAGCTCTTCACATACATTTATGTTTAATCCTTTGAGCACTATTACAATGTCATAATGAAAATAAAATAGCGGCTTTCAAGTGTAGCTATTGAGATAATCACATTCAGCCAGAAACAATCAGAAAGCTCGAGTCCTCAAATCCGTGATTTACAGTGAAACAGCTAATGCTAACAGGTAGCATTTCAGATCACATTCTGTACTGTTGAATAAATTCAACAAAGTTATACAATGTTGTCCCATGGGGTAGACCTATTTTCTGTTATTAGTCTGATGAAATAACCTGCAGTACTTACATCGGGCATGTTCATGTTCCTGTTGTTTTCTTTACACTTAGCACCATCACTTATTTTCACGTATTTAACAAGATTTTAGGAGACCAGCAGATCAGAAGTGTGGGGGATGTTTTTCAAAGAAGGGCATGTGCCTTCAGAGGTGAGGCCCCTTTTTTTCTAAATTTTTAAATTCTAGATGATTCTGTTCAATTGGAAGCCAAGAATTTTGGTGTGCAGCAGCCAAGCTTTCTGACAAGTTTATTAATTTATTCAGTTGTGAAGCTTCAGCAAAGGCTGTATCTTATAGTGAAGGTACTAGATTAGGGCTCCACTCTCAAACTTAATTCCATGGATTCACAGGCAAGTACGCTAAATGTCCCTGTGTCTCAAATCTCCTTTTACAGATGGAGAAATTACTTTCCTGTATCACTGAAATAAAGTCAGAATAAATCCATTTATATAGGTGAGGTGCTCAAGCAGGTGACATGGTAGTGACAGATATGTACTTAGACAAAAGGGACTGTGCTCAACACCACATAATTTCATCAGCATATCAAAAAACACAGTGTCGCTTTGCTTCACATAAAAGGCCTCTCTAAAATGAAGCGAAAGGAATCATACGCACCTCCTTAAGAGACGACCAGAATTAGTCTGATATACAGACCTGTAGGACCCACTCAATTACTTTGAGATAATATTGCAATAAATTGTAGGTCAGGCATGGTGGAATATGAATCCCTGGCCTCTGGCATTCATCTATTAGGTTTAAAAAGAGAGGTCAGAAGAAGATAATCCTCTTAGTGCTCTAGCAGTTTTACTACTAGAGACTCTAAACGTGAAATTTGGTCCAGCTTTAGCAATAAAAAATTATTTTCATTTGCCAACACCCCAAACCTCTGCCTCTTAAAAGCTCTGTCAGGGAGCCTTACGGAGCTCCAGGAGCGGTGGGGTGGGTCCAGCCTTAAGCACCCACCAGCTCGACCCAGCCAACCCTCCCGGCTTTTGAAAACCTTTCCAGTGGAGAGCTGAGAAAGTGGGCGAGCGGAGAGGCTGGACAGGCCTCCGCACAAATGTATTCATTTCTGAGACTTCCCAAGAATTTTGCTGAAAAACTCACAGCAACAAGTTCTGGTATCTTCTGGTGTGAAGAGGGTAGCAAAAAGCAAGAGCCACCAGGAAGGCACGAAGTTGCCGTCTCTCCCTTCTGTACCAAATTCAGAGTAACATTAACATATGACTAACATCTTTTTGCAGACTGCAGCGAGGCAAGAAATTTTATTGCCATTTAGAGAATGAATCAGTAGCTCCAAGAGGAATAAAACCTTCTAAAAGCTTTTATCTTCCCATATTCAAATACACATTTTTAAGAGAATTTGATAAAAGTATAGTTTTAAATACCTGCTAAAAATCCTTTAATCGTTAATTCTTTCTCATAAGTATTACATGCTGCCAAAACCTGTCTGTTGTATTTGTCTTACTTCTCTCTGAATAATCTAGGACCAAAGCATGTTACAGAAAAGTCAGTGGAAGCAACAGGTGGGCAGAGGTTTTGAAAATCTGATGCCGCTCCCTTAAGTGACTCATTTTGGGGTTCAATGAGCAAAAAGTACATTAAAGGGATTCCTGTACAGAAATAGCTCTCCGCAGCTGGCTGGTCTCAGTAAGTTTAAAGTGAGATGTACACTCTGATGAGCAGGTTCAAGATTGCTCTTAAAAAGCTGGCTATCGGCAGCTTGCCTGTAATCTTGTCTAAATTACAGGCAAGCTAAAGATGGCCAGCTGTGCTTCTCCTAAACCCACTGTGTGGAGGAAAATCCCAGTCAGATGGGGGGTATCCAGCCATCTCAGGCAGCACAGGCTGGGGAACCATTTCAAAAACACAGTGATAACCCGCAGGCTTGTAATTAGCACAGTGAAGTTGGAGCAGGTTCTGGTGGCAAGCAGAATCCAGCCCCCCCGACCCGGGGAAGGCCTGGAGCTCAGACTGGGACCCCATCCCTGTGCAAGGGTGCATGTATATACAGGGGCTGGCAGGCAGGTCTACATCCTGGAAATGAGGTCAGCTGAGCCCAAAACTGACTCCAAAGGCAATTCCTCAGACTTCTTGTTCATCTTGTAGACAACAGCTCTAGGCTAAAACAACTTAGGGTAAAATGCACTGGAAATGTGCAAACTATATTCAATAAATATCAGAAAGACTTTGTAAATGTTCCTTAATCCACAAAATCTGTTTATGAGGAGCCATCGTCCTTTACGGAGGCACTTAGGCACCAAGGAACCATGCCTGAACTGTGGGCAAGTCATCGGTGGCAGGAGCCCATCTCCTACTCCAGCCAGACTATGCTCCCTGCTAGAGGCAGCCCCCTTTCATCTCTTCAGAAAATCAACACTGAAACAAACTTAAAAGTAAAGCTTTTGGTGGGGGAAAGGAATCCAGCAAAGCCCTGAATGCAGATCAGGAACCTGAAGGTTTACTTGCCTAACCTCACTCAGTACATTTAAGTTAGTGTTACGTCCTTGTCTCATGAGCACAAGGCTCTACCTCCCCAAAAAACACTACAACTGAAAAGCAATCCCCTAACCCTTGAGCTAACAACAGCCTCCACTGGCACCTCCAGAAGGAAAGCCGGTCTCCAAGGAGTAAGATGCCATCCCTGGATAGCAACTTCATAGCTCTTTACTACTCTATGTCAACCACATAAAACGTCCTCAGCTTTTATTATTGTGCCATCTCTATAGCTCTGCAGCTTTTAGTATATGGGATGTTATTTTTTCTCTTAATAGATTTATCTGCAGTTTTGCCTGCCTGACCACTCACTGGCTGGGAGCTGTGGTTTTACTGGGCTCCTTGAATTAACCTTCAAAGACTTCAACCTTTTTTCCCCTGCGCATTTGTACTCGGCACCAAACAAACATTTGTTAGAGCGCTTCACTGTTTACTTTCACAAGACATGTTTCTCTGATGTTCTACATTGCTGAATTATGCAAAAATATCATACTCCACTGACATACTTCCTATACGTTTGCAAGTTGCTGTACCTGTGTTTTATACACACAAGGGGCATGTTCTCGGGAAACATTTTTCTTCTTAGACACCATCCACCCCGATCACCTCCTGAGAGCTGATCATGGGCCCTGCTGTATAAATACTGCAGTTGCATCTGAAAGCTCCAGTGTGGACTGAAACCGGAGCTCCCAGCTGCTTTACAGTCACACAAGGATACGTGATCCTTGGTCCAGGAGCTCACACAAAGCTGTAGCTGTTTTCCCTGTCGTTACAGATTCAGTCTTGTCAATTATTCCGTTATTTCGTTGCCATTTATTTGGTGCTGGCAGGGGAAAGCCATACCATGCTTCATGCAACAGGGCAGTCCCAGCTCCCATTTCACATGGCCCTAATACTTTGGGGGAGCCAGCCCACATCATTCAACAACAGAGGACTAACCAACGCACACCCAGTGAGACTCCAGCCCCTGCAGCGTTGGCCAATACGCCCGATTCAGAGACACCAACCCCTATGTCTTTCTATCTTTCCTCCAGCCCCATCCTGGCCCAAATCCTTGCCCTTCCTCACAGTCTGTTTGCTGCCAGCTTCTCCCTGCTCCCTTACCAAACACCTTTCCCTGGAAAACGAGATCCCAACAAGGACAGCTGTAAGGTCCTCAGAAACATGAGGTTTCTTCTTTAGCTGTGAAGCCCTGCGAGCCCAAATGAGACCGCAGGTAGACCTTCCCTGCAGAGCCTCTATTTCCAAATAATCCTGCCCCCTTCTCCCAAAGATGCAGCTCCAGCACCCCCAGCCCTGCAGACGTTTTTACTCTCAAAGCCATGCTCCCAAAAAAGCTTCGATTTCTTTCTTTTCACTTGCCCTGAAATATAAATCAAAAGCTGCCTGTGGTAGGTACCGTGGTTTTCTCATGCTCCTGGACAGCCATGTTCTGCTTATTCCCCGCATTACTTAATGTTATTTTGAAATACAGACTCCAGCTGTTTGAATACCTATGCAGATGTGCAACTTTGCCATCCTCTGGCCTCAATCCCCTGCTGCAAAAAGGCTGAAGGCCACATTTCAGCAGAGAGGCACTGTCTCTCCCCGGACAAGGGGGACAGCCTGTGCTGCCGGCCACTCCGGCAAGGAAAGACAAGGGGCTCCCAGGGACACTGCCAATGGGTCCAAAGTCTTTGTGGAGCTCTGTGGAGCTGGATATTTATACGGGTTTACCAAGTCCAAGAGGCCCAAAACGACCGAAAGCATCTACTTCCTCCTCAACAATCTCCCATTCCTTTTCATTTCCCTCTAAAAACAAAACCCCCGTAATTCCAAACTTGAAGGTATGCTCAGGTAACCATGTCGAGCATAAAGACCTGTTTTAAACAGTAAACAGAAGCTGAAATGTCATGCATTCATTCATATGCCTCCAGGAATGACAGCTTGAAGGAACATATCAAATAGTATGACTGTCCAAATTTTAAAAAAACAGGCTGGTAAATTACAGTGATTTATCATTCCACAACAACATACACACACAAAAAAAGTGCTTCTCAGAAAAAGATTACCAAGAAATCATCCAGATGTTACTAAAGCATTAAGATTCATTTGCTTAAAAAAAAATAAAAACAGTGATGAAATTACTCCCGCTGGATTTTTTGTCATAAGTTTCATCCTGCAACTTCTAACTGAATTGACTTCTGTATTCTGCCTCAGGTCTTACACCAAGGCTATGTGCGTTTCTGGTGCCTGCTGCCTATGCCTGCATCTCTTACAGCAGCACCTTGCCAACTCCACTCTAGGATGCCATAAAAGTGAACAAAAATGCAACTTTCCTCCAGCTTAAGGGGGTGGGAGGGGCAGTAAAAACCAGCATTTTCATTGCAGTTGTGTAGGGAGGGAAAAAAAGGCTCCTTTGTTACTATTAAAAAAAAATCACATTAGTCATTTTTAACCAAAACAACCTTTGGCATGTATTACACATCACCTGCAGTGAAAGTCATCAGATGCTCGGCAAAGGTTTTCAGTAACCACTTTAATTCACTGCACAAACCTGCAGCGATCACTTAATAATCCCTCTCCACCCCCCCCAGGAAACCTGGCAGTAGTTAATGCTTCCAGTCCCGCAGCGCTTGGTCGGCAGGTTTCCTCCAGCAACCCGTGGGCTGCAGCCATGCCGTGTCGTGCCGCGGCATCCCTCCGGCTGCAGCGGGGCCTCGCACGTGGGTCCCCCCTCAGCAGGTGAGGCGGGAAGCGGCTCGCAAAGGGAGGCGAGCAGCCTCCCTGCAGCCGAGGAGCAGCAGACAACCTCTGGTTTGGGTCTGCCAGGTTTTGCCAGCGTTCATGCAAAACCTGGGCACGGGCGAGGACGCGTCTCATCCCTTTGGAGACGAGACCTCAGTGTCCAGACACAGATTTCCCATGACTGGGATAACCCAAAAATCGTCTTCTCAGACACTTGCCGCAGGCACGGAGCTGGCAAGCAGCAGTCATATGGCTGCATTTTTTTTAAACTCAGATTGATCGTGTTCGCTAATTTCAGGTTGAGAACTTTATACCACATGGTTAATGTCCTTTGACACACTGGATTTGGGGATTTGGGCAATATTTAGCATAATACCACGCAGGCTGTTAAAATCATTTTAGCTTCTTCCACCTAGGTGCATCGGCTAATGTGCAAGAATGTGCCTATCGAGCAATGCTGTTCAAGTGAATTTTGTTTTGTAGTAACCATTAAATACTCCTTCTCCTGCACATCCCAGAACCTTGATCAAAATCCCTCCTGTCCCGACCAGGGTTTTGGCCCCTTTCCTGCCTGGGTGCAGGGAGGCGGCTGCACCCAGCAGCTTCCCACCTCCCTTCCTGGCGGTACCTTGCGCAATAGGGAGTCTTTTGTCTCCATTTCAATGTCTAAGGGCCTGGAGCACACTCTGAATATACCTTCCCCGCCCAGGTTAATGCAAATGAATAACAAAGCAATTTTCCACTGGGAAGCAGACAGCAGTAGGTTTATTTGTTTTCCCTCCGACTTGAGGATTAGAGGGACTCCGGCTGCGGGACCACAGAGCGCTGTTTGCTCACCTGGGAAAGTCACGACATCGGGTTTTTCAGAGTTTGCTACAGCAATTTCTAATACGAGCCGTGAAGCCTCCTCTCACCAAAAGGCAGGGTAATTTTCAGTAGCCACATGGCAACACAGTGTATGGAAGAAGAGAGCGGCACTCTGCATTCTCCAAAAATGGTGCAGGCAGGTACTAATGCAAAATCTACACACCTTCCTTTTTCCCCTCTCACCTCTGCTATTTTATAGGCTTCCAAGCACCGCTTTCCAGCCTCCAACAAAGTGCTACAGAGGAGGTCCGGCAACTCCCCTGACTCATCACTTGCTGGTGTCCTACACTGCCTACTTCAGAGAGCCTTGTCTTTGGAGGGGTCACCCCCAGCACCCAGGACAACCACCCCGATAGCTCAAACCCTATGGGAAAGAGACATTTCCCTACGCCCACAGGAGGCTTTGGCTCTGTGGAGCAAGAGGCCAGCGCAGCAGAACCACCCACCTCTGCCAGACAGCTGCCGTGGTCCCCTGCCCTGCGGCCATCCCCATAAGCTGAAATGCATCTGGGCAACAATACCAGTGTTGCAAGTATTGATACAGAGGAAAAAAAAAAAAGACTGTTTCATAAAGACAATGCTATTCAAATGCTGTTTCCGTGCTTATTATTCAATATAAAATCCCCTCAACAAGTGAGGCGTTTTCTTGCACTAGTTATATGAAACCGAGCCTGCCAGTTCCAAACTGTTTGGAAGAGAAAACAGAAATAGAAATAGAAATGCAGAGCAACTTTCACACGAAAAAATGTTTCTGCCTGTTCAGAAACAAACGTAACTGTTCCCACCACCACAGCCGCCCACCAGCACCACCTCTATCCCCTTACCTCTGCAGATGAGCATACCTACCATGACTTTCACACGTTCCTATGTCCACAAGTAATCCATATGCCTGATCTTTTGACAGACCCAAACCGTTCCTGAAACGTCCCTGCTCGCAAACGCTCACGCCATTACAGCAGCACGCATGCATGCAAGGCGATTTGCGGTCGGGCCCCAGTCAGCTTACAGAGGTGCTGCTCATTAGCGGTAGCTCAGGTACACACCTATGGCAACGCAAGGTAATGCAACTTATCTTGTACCACTCTTGGTGAAGTTGCACCACGGCACATTTGCTGTGCTCCTAACAGCACGCACATGGTTCCTGCAGCCCAGCTAACGCTTGGCAATTTGTTAAACTCCATTAACATCACTGTGAGTTTGAGCTCTTAATTACCCCATAATCTAGACCAACTCTAGACAATACTAGAAAATGCAAGAGTTAAACCACTGCTGGTGTCCCATGAGCTAACCTCCAACCTCCCACCCCAGACCTCGCTGCTGCGAAGACCACTAAAGGCAGTGATGGAGAGCAGGAACTGCTGTGGGTGCCAGCAGCAGCAAGACCGCTGAGCCTCCTGTGCGGGCTGCGTTGGAGCTAAGGCAAGGGCTCAGCGCAGAGAGCCTTCACAGGACGGCAGCTACGCAGGACCCCTCAGCCTGCAGGTGCCCAGATGCATGCATGGCCTTAATGGGCACCCTGTTATGCTGCTGGCCACTGCTGGGATCATTTATTTGCTTTGCTTTGCTTTATGAGGGCTTTTTAAGCTACCTGCGAACATCGCATTCCAACTCTTATTGAAAGCGTAATTGGAAGTCTCAAAAAGCAATTACATTAAAAGCACTCTGCAGTGAATCAACTAACTACACGTTTGCCCACAAGCCTCTCACACCCGCTGCAGCACCGGCCTGTGGGGCTGTATTTCCAAGACCTGCGCAAGGAGCTGAGCACGGAGGGAGGCTTCGTACACGGGAACGACACAACAGTTTCCCCCGGAAGGAAGAGGGGTTTGTTAGTTATCACAAATGCTCCCCGTTCCGCAAGTCCTTCGACACCATCCCACTGAGAAAGCAAACAAGCAGCAGAGAGCAAGCCTGCTGAGCCAGGGAAAAAGGATGTTTGTGTTTGTTTATGATTCAGTTAAAATTTGAGATGTCACAACCAATAAAGAGAAAAACTACATTCTGGTTCTAGAAAACCCTAAATCTTATGTGACCTATGCTTTGCAAGGCACAATAAAAATATAAATATTTACGTGATAACTTCCCTTTTTTTCCCCTGCTTCTGCACTGTTTGCAGCACAGCTGGGATAATCCCATTTCCACTGCGCTGTATTCTGACCTCCTTAAACAACCCCATGCTAGGATGTTAAAACACTCTAATCTATAAATAATGTATTCCTCTCATCCAGCAATGGATTACTGGGCCATTAAATGCACTGGAACATAATGCACAGACGTCAGTTTAACAAAATAATACTAAGAAAGACGTATCAGTAGAGAGTCGTCCTCTTTCTTGACAAATTCTTTTAAAGATTTGATGCCACCGTTACTTTTGCATTGGATTTTTCTTTTTTAAATCATTTAGGAGCTGGTATTTTATTCTGGCGACCTCTTTTTCCCCCCCACCAAAGACCCTTTATTTTTTTGCGCTGTTAATCCTCACAGCATGGCAAAAGACCAGCACCAACTAACTAATCAGAGCCAAAGTGCAGGGGGAGCGCTAGAGGGCTCGCTGCTGCCATACGCCACGGGGCCTCGACACACACGGTGAGGCCACGCTTTAGCCCCAAGCTAATCTGTTGCCCCAAGCAGGGAGCTCCCATTTCTGCCCCCCCATCCTCCTGCCCCAGCTTCTGGTGGGAGGATGCCCAGGCATTCACTGGACCCCGTGCTGGGACAGTCCTGGTCACTGATCCTGCAGGAAACTATCCGTATTTTCTTTGGGGTTCATTTTCAGACAGCCATTACCTACAACTCAAGCCACAATGTGCAACTTCATTTAAAGATAAATGAGTCTGCTCCAAAGACCTATGTCTAATAGGCTTGCTCCCACTGCTGCGATGGTGCAAAATCAATGCCCCTCCTATGCCATGAATGCCAGCAGGAGTCCTACCACTGATTTCCCAGAGCAAAAGCATAAAGCTCAAGCAAACGCTTAAATGATGCAAATTTGCGGTTTGGCAGATTTTTTCCGACAGGCATTCTGGAAAACTAAAGCGTTTCTGCCTCAAAACAAGTTGGAACCCTCTTAAAAACAGAAGTGCACCCTTTGAAGAGCAAGTTCCCCTAGGAAGTGTAACCAGACACACCACACTTCGGCACTTGATTCCTTAGCTCTGTTTGCCGTGATTAACACAGCAATTTTCCACACATTTTTTGTAATGCACAGATCGCTTTTAACTCCAAAAGGATTGGGGAAAAACAAGCAACCCACCGACACCTACAAACCCTGCTTCCTTCATTCCACTGCACTAATCACATGTGAACATTTAAATCACTCCCGCAATATGAAAACGCTGTGAAAGGAATTAATAGCCGCCTTGACAATGGGTTTCTGGTATATTAAACGAAACAATTAAAGCACTAACATTTCCAACAGCTACAGCGTGACTTAATTCCCCCAAAAAGGTACACATTATACTTTGCCTCTGCACGGGAGGATTACTCATGGCTGATGGGTTGCAGCGCAGCTCTGAATCAGGTCTGAACCCTGCCCGTCGGAAAGCAAGCCCGTGCCCCTCAGGAAGCAGAAGCCATATCTGACATTTCTACAGCAGGCCTGAAGACAGCAGGTCCAGACGGGAAGCCGGGACAGGATGGCAAGCCGGCCCCTCGACGGCAGCCAGCTGCTAGGGGACGAGCTGGGCTGGGAGACAACGCTGCCCGCTTGGTTATTAGTCCTAATGCTTAGTCACAGTAATTGCAGGGCCAGGGCTCTGTGCTCACATTTCCTGTCACCAACCCAAGAATTAGGCAATTTAGATTTAAAGATAGTAACCAGTATATAAAATAACTTGATAAGTGATCGCAGAAGTAACTAGGAGAAAAATGAGCAACCCGATACGGAAAAGCTTCCCCCAGCCCCTGCTTCTGCAGCGTTATCAGATCTTCGGCAAGTGCGAGACCCCACCAAACCCAGCCTTCCCACCCTTATTGAAAATCGCGGCGGCATTGCCCTTCACAACGTTTCAGCTTTCCCCACCTCGCAGAAACACCTAATAGAGCTCAATTCAAGTTGAAACCTTTCACAGGGCTCATTTTCAACAATTAAAGAGCATGGCAACCTGTAATTACTGAAAATAAAGCCAGACAGCTGGAGAAGGGAAGCATCTTTAATAAGTAACACGATACTACATTTTCTCTCTTAGGGAATTTAGCTATTAAGTCCTCAGCTCCCATTCAATCAGTTTGAGCTCTCGGTGTCTGCAATGAACCCGGTGTGCTCCTGCTACCTGCAAGCAGTGCAAACCCTGGAAAAACAAGCAACGCTTGGCAACCTGATTGAATGCAACTCGACAACACCTCCATCCACGCTGGGGACAGACAGAAGTCAGGAGAGCCTTACGGGCTTCCCGGACACACGGGATCTTAGACAACACGACGACCTGCACCCCACAAACACGTTTTCCCAGCTTTAGCTGCTCTCGTCCCCCCAGCCCAGCACACACGCAACGCAAGCAAAAGTTAATGTTGTTCGTGAAGTAGCTTACCGCTCACCATCAACAGCACAAACATCTTTGCCTGTTGTATTTCCCAAGCCCTGGCTGCCTGTAACAGAAAGGAGGAAGCGCCAGTGTTTCATTCCCCTTCTGCTTCAGAGTGGGTGTAACTTGTTAAGTGTCATGCTAAGATGAGATGGGTCAATTGGGTGTGTTTGAAGGTTTGGGTTTTTGCCATCCCTCCCTCCCTCCTTCCTTTTCCTCCCTCCCTCTCCTGATTAATTCCTCCCGTCGCAGGCTTCAGACGAGCTGCCATTCAGCCCTGCTGGCTCCCGAAATCTGAATTCCTAAGGACACCCTTCCGGGGTGACTTTAACTCACCAGCCTACGAGAGGAGCCAAGAACTAAAATACCCAGTCAACCCACAGAGGCGACTTGCACATCAGCTACGCGTGAACCAGCCACACGGTCCCCTTCCTCTCGCTGCTAAACTGCATCGTTCCTTGACATTTCATTGCATTTTCAGGGAGCAATTCACAAGCAAGACATAAAATAAAAAACTTCTGACCTACTCTGCACCTTTTGCTGCTGCCCTCGACTCCCTTAAGTCCCAGAGGATTTCCCCCTGGGTACATATCTGGACGGTGCTTCTGTAAGAGGACACATGTTCAAAATGCACAGGCAATTGCCTCCCACTAAGCTGTCCACAGGTGCGAAGTGTTTCCAGGATCAGGAACTACAGGGATTTAAAAATTACTCATGGATCTGGTTTTACTTAATTCACTACTTCCATGTAACTGTCTCTGGATTAGGATTTGAGCAGCATCATCCTCAAGGCCAGGGTTGGTTAATGGTTGCTATAAATAAGAAATACCAATACAAAACCTAAACCATCTGTGTTTGTCCCGCAACTTCCCCCACTGTGATTCTGCACAATTTACATGGAAGAAGAGAAACAGGTATCAAACTATTCTCGGAATGAAGTAGACGACACAGTAAATATTTTTGACAAACAGAATCAAATTAATTAACAAATTAACATTTACAAATCTGTGTGATACTCCAAAATATAAGTATTAAGCAATAACCATATCCTTGCAGTTCTGCCCTCTGCAACCCAGCAATGACCACGAATTGGGAGAAGGACAAAACCATTAGGAAAATTAAAAAATAAAATGGCAAAAGGTACGTGCAGGAGCCCAGTTCTCCCACAGGGTTATACACATTGTTGTGCGACTGCAATGATTAAATAGCTGTAGTGAGGCTGTGGGGCTCCACACGCCTGGGTGCTACGGATGCTGGAGGAGAGGACGGGAGGAGATGACTCTATTTTGGGCTAGCCAGAGATGAGATAGTTGAAGAAGTGACTTGATACGGCACAATCATTCTTACACACCCCATTATCAGAAACAGGCGCGCAAGCCAAGTTTCCTGGTACAGCAGTCAGTTTTAGCCCACTTCAAACAGCAGCTTTGGTTTAACTTTACATTCAAGTACGTGCAGCATCAGATGTTTCCAATATATCTGCCCACGCTTAGAAAGCACCAGGTCCCCCCATGACCGCAGGCACTCCTGATAAGCACTTGAGTCCTCCACCTCGACAGCGGGAAAGCGCTGAGGCAGGGATGGGACCAGGCGCACCATTTGGACTAGAAAGCACTGAAACAGTCGATCCTTAGTCTTACGGCTAATTTAAACACCAAGTGAGCACAGCCAACAGCTCCTATTTGCAGGCCAGGCAGGAGAAACAAACGGGAAAAAGCCCAGGGAAGCGGACTGCCTCCTCCAGAAGTTTTCGGTGCCAGTAACTAGCAAACCCCAAGCAAGCGAGCAGGTTTGGCAAGCCGTGAGTGACTCAGAAGGTGACAGGGGCTGCTGCTACCTGCCTTTGGGTTCACTCGGGCATGGCCGGCACTTACCATCTTTCAACCCATTCGAACAGCCCGACAGGCAAAGCCATGTTCAGAGCTCCAACACCACCCACCCTTAATCACTCCCATCAGAACAGCTTCACCATTACATGGAAACCAATGCGTACATATACACAGGCGTGTGTCCACACAAGCTCCCATAGATACAAAGCAATTACGCTCCAGTCCTAAAGGAGGAACATACATGCTTACTACGACAGATCGCAAGTGATTGTCTGAAGCGTTTTTCAGCTTAAGAGGACGAAAGGAGGCACACCCTTTTGCTGCCAGCATTAGGTTGATTTGCATTCTGTCACGGCAGAGTGGGGTATCTTTTCCTGCTGATTCACTGTTAACTATAGCAAATCCTTGGCATGGCCAGGACTCCCAGCAAAATTTGAACTACATGTGCCCCCCTCCCTGTAAGACCTGCTTTCAGAAAGCTTCAGACAACCAAGTCGTAAGTCAGCAAGTCCCAAGTCAGTCTGACCGCCGGTGGATTTTAAATCAGTGCAGATGGGTAAAAGAAAACTAATGATTTCTCCTTCCCATCGTGACCCATAGCACCAGAATAAGAAACAGCAAGTAATAAATAGCAAGACTGATGTACGGAGAGAGATGCACAGAAGAATTACAGGTGCCATCACATAGCTAAGATCTGGGGGTTTTGTAGATACAGCACTTGATTTGTTTTATCTGGTTGTTGCTGCAATCCTCAGGAGGTGCTGGAGGAGAAGCAAGGGAAGCCCAGCTGTGTACCAGCCAACCCACCCCCCTCCAAAGCTTTGCTGAGAAACGAGACAACGGGCCTTCAAGGAAGCCTGGCTGGGGCAAGCAAGCCGCCACGGTCCAGGCTGCAGAGAGCAGGTGGCCCCAGCCGCCCGGGGAAGGTGCGGAGCGGCCAGCTGACGACAGCCTCGCCAAGAGCCCTCCCGGGCAGCACCGTGGCTTGTCAGCTCACGCCTGCCCGCTGCAGGAGAACAGGCATTTCCAGGCCCCGGCCCCGTCACCCCGGCTCGGCTGACGCGTTTGGATGCGTGCCTTTTGATGTGGGCTTTCTCTGAAGGCGCGTGAGCCAACTTATATAATTCTTAATACTCTCCTGGGCTAAGCGATTAGCGAAGACCTACTGAAACCTGTTTTCAGACAACCTAGCGTATTCCACCCAAAACAGGCTGGAGACAACCAGGCCAAGCACTGGAGCTGGCTGACAGGAGGCAACATCACCTCCAAGAGCTACAAGAAGTGGTCATCGGCTAACCCCTGTGGCTGGAAGAGGGCATGCGTTTACGCTCCCCTTCTCAGCTGAATAAAGATGATGCCACTGGGAAAAGCCCCTTTTTCTTCCAGCATCAGCAGGACAAATTCCAGCAACCCTCCAGGGAGTCCACAGGCTCTCCCAAATATCCAACTGAAATGTGGAGACCCTCCTCAGAGCCCAGAGGAGACAGGTCCCACCAGCGTGGCATGGTCCACTGCAGGACAGCACCTCCTCGGTTGTGAAAGGAGGGGAGAGGGACTCCCATCAGCCACAGGCCAAGTCTGTATCCTGTGTAAAGGTGTATTTATCAACCCTAATTAACATCCCAGGCTTCTCACACCCTGGCACACCTGTTAATTAGCACACATGAGTTAATATCATTTTAACAATGGATTATCGCTTTAGGCAGAAAAATGGTTGGGAGTCACTGCAGCACAGTGACTCACCCTGAGCACAGCAGCAAGGCAAGATATGAAGAGCACCGGCCACGCTTGCACAGGGCTCTGCAGACCATATCTCTTTAACTACAGCTTACTTTACAAAGCCAAGGTGCTTCAAAAATTCATGATTTTATCTGTCTTATTTTCCACCTGCGCAAACAGATGGCCTTGGAGAAGCATCCTGTCTCCATCCTCCAGACAACTGGAGCCACTCAGGTCTTTCTTTAAGTCCTTATAGCCATGGTGGAGTTTCTAATGGCCCCAGCCACTGTGATTATCCCCTGCTTTGGTCAAGCATGTTTCAGGACATGACCCAGGGCCCACAAGGCGCTTATCATCTGCCAGGAATGACCCCAAGGGAACACCAAGGTGCTGATGTCCCACGCCAGTTTCAGTGCTACTCCAAACGTCCCATAACCACAGACCAATCTGGCGGCGCAGGCAGGCACCCCGGCATGTGTTAACTGCGACATAATACTCCTTTTTCACATAGCACTGTAAACTACAGCCCTGCAAATACAACCTGGGCTTCAAGTTCAAGCCAACTCTTACACATCACAGTGGATGTTGTGGCCAAGCCGTGCACTGGCTTTCACCCTGGTAACCCCCCTCCCCTGGGAGCAACGCCCACGCTTGTGCCTGTGCAGCCTCATCCATCTGGCAGGAGGGACTGTGACCAAGAATACTGCTAAAGCAAATGGTTGTCTCTGTGTAGGTGGGGACACAGTTTGGCTCGAGCCATCTTATATTCAATGATAAACTGAGAAAGAAAGTCAACTTAGGCTGCATTTTTTTTAAGCCTCAGCTTTTAAACTGGATCTCTGTGATGTAGGAGCTCACAAGAGAGCACCGGTAGAAAACCATCACACCACCATGAGAATCACTTCTACCCCCTCACATTGATGTTTAATGCTGCCTGCCTTCACTTTGTCCAAGAAAAACCTGCAAACCAACCCTTGACAATTAAAGAACATTAACACCATGAAAAATTATACTAGATTGAATATACCCATCCTCCCTGTTATCAGAAAGATTTTCTCAGCCTCATGTTTCTATTTGGGATTAGGAAGGGAGCTGTGAAAGGCAGGTATTGTTCAGCCACAAATAGTTCCCTTTCAGCCCCTACAAAAGTAAGCTAATGAACTAAAGGGGTTTTTTTCCCCTTTGGATAGGTCAGCAGATATATCAACGCATGGGAAAACTGATCCCTGTTGTTACACTGCAAGGGTAGTTGAAAAAGGTTTCTAATGAGCTACAGGGAGTGGACTCTGGCCATGAGCCAGCACCCTTGTCTGAGAAACCAAGACAAACGACAAGAGGCACGAACCATCTCTGGAGCAAGTACAAGTTAAAATTTAAGGCTTGCATTTCATCGTGCTCCTTGTGGCTGGCAGTTCTCGCACCGACTTTGCAGCACGTACGTGGGCACATTGCTCGCAGACGTTCGGTGCGCTTAACTTCACAGGCAAAGGTAGGGCTCCTTCTCTTTACTGGGACCGTCCAGGTGCGTGCAGGTAAAAGACACACCTCTGGGTATATAGGATTAATATCTATAGAAGAGGCCTGCTTCCAGTCATCTAACCTCAAGAAAATACTCGCAATGGTGAAGCTCTTCTGGACATGCACACGAGCTCACACGCATACCCGAAGTTGCTGCGAGCTTCTGCACCTCCCCAGCACCGGGATGGTTTTATAGGGTCATCTGGCTGTGCACGGTGGCTCCAACCCAGCTCCCCGTGACCGGGGAAGCAGGTACCTCTGTGACACCCCACGTTGCACAAGCCTCGCAGCAGCGCCTGCGAGCCTGTTCGGTCCTTACTGCAACTGCCACGTTTAAGCCAGAGCTTAACAAAACAGGGACTGTTTCCTTTTTCGATAAGAAAGCTTGAGGAGGAACATTTTATTCAAGACCTCTAATCCAAACACCTCCTCTCGTTTCTTTGAAAGAAACTAGGCGGTAGCTGCTGTCATTTTCATGCTGCGTTCTGACACGCTTCCACCGCATCCCTGCCAATAGTTTTAATTCCGTTGGAAAAATCAGCTCAAAATGAGAGTGACAAGCTGTACGCTGGTGATGATGCTGTCAAACGATGGATATCGTAGGTTTACATTAGTTGTCAAAATTTTTCAACGCTAAAAATAGGTATCACAAGCTTTTGGATTCACCGCGTTGAAGTATCAAAGATACAGGATATTCACACCTTCAAAAGAGCCCAAAGCCGCTCAAAGCCAAGTAAAACCAGCAATATCCAACGTACAGCAAAGGTCTCCAAGTATTATTTATTTTGAGAAGGAAAAACAACACACTGCCATATGAAATCTCGTAACAGCTCTGGCCAAAGCAAAGTCAAGATGCTGCACACAACATGAAATACAGCAGAACAAAATGGGATGCAAACGCACACAAAGGGAGAAAGAAAGAAAGGAGAAAAAAAGCTTTAGAGGAGAAGATGGAAAATCCTGCATCCTGTTATCCCAGCTCTTGGTCCAGATCCCACTTAAAGGGAGGGCAGAGATCTTCCCGTGGCAGCTCTTCCTTTCCCTCCTGCCATTCCTCACCTGCCCCAGCCCAGCAAGAAAGGGCCCAGAGCTGCAAGGCTGGAGAAAGACAGGAAAGCCCAGGAAAAGCAAGTAGTTTGCTGGAGGGCTGACATTTCCATTCGAGGAATGACTTCTCCCCAGGCGGTGACCCAGCGACAGACACTGGCCAAGCAGCAGGTCGCCAAAGAGGACATTGTTTTTATGGGTAAGATGGCATGGGGTGGGGGGGAAGAGACCATTTACAAACCAAATCCAGCTTGTTTATTCCCTCTGAGTCACTGAGATGACTAGCACAGGCAGAGTTGTCCCTATATTAGGCCAATATTTATAGCAGAAAGAAAATGAAGCATCATAAGGAATTACTAATTAGATGTTATCATAACACCATGTAGAACTGAAGCAGCACTCCAATATGCTTTATAAATAATTAGCAAATTAACTTTCACAATACCCTTGTGAGGCAAGTATTATCCCCATCTTCTGCATGGCCAAGCTGAGAGCGAGTGGTTTGCTCATGGCCACAGTCCTTGAGCAGAGGCAGGATTACAACTGATGCCCTGGTCCCCTGTCACTAACACCTGGTCTGGGCACAGCCTGCTCACCCAGGGTGAAATCCTGACTCACAACATGCTTGTATTAAGTTAGCCAGAGCACCTGGCCTGCCATCTATGTTTTTATGCCAATGGTGAGAGGACAGAAAATACCTGTCCCAGTATAAAGCCCAATAGTACCAAAAAAAGCACGGTGGCACAGTTGGCTTAAACCTACCAAAGTCCATGCCACTGCCTTAAGGAGAGACCTCACCCTACAGCCACGTGCTCCCCTCCCGGCACATGTACCGGTGCTCATGGCAGGACGGTGGCGTGCTGGTTCAGGGGACAGATTGTAGTGAAAACTGGCCCCACTGGAAGAAGGGGGAAAAAAAAAAAACCAAAAAAAAAAAAGACAGAGCTTAGGTAGATGGGATCTCTGATCCATCCAAGTGCACAACTGGCTGAGCACATGGATGGGGCATCGAAGAGGAAGAGGGAACTGGGAGCCCTCTGGTTACATCTCCTGTATCATCAGACCATGAGCTTCTTTCTCCTAGACCTCGGGGCCCAAATTCAGGAATTCAAGACTGACTGAGCAGCTGACCACATGTTACCTGGCATGGGCATGACTCCTTTCACTCTAGGGATAAATTCCAGGTTACACCAGCATGAGACCAAGACACAGCCTCTTCCCTTGCTCCCAGACAGAGCACGACAGACCAAAGCCCAAAGTTTTGTTCAATGGCTCAGTCCCTCCCACTCTCCCCAGAAGAGGCACCTTTCACAGCTTATGGAGAAACCTCTTCACAGCCACAGAGCTGGGGGAGGGTGGGTGGCAGAGGCTGCACCAGCCACAGACGGACCCCGGCCATCCCCATCCATCCCTCCCACCCTGCCCAAGGAGACTGCAGGCTGTGGCTCTGCCATCCTTCCCCCAGAGCACCCCTGCCCCGGCAGCCGGAGGGGCACCGCCGGCGGACACAGCGCTGCCTGCTCCCTCGGCGCTCACCTGCGCGTTGGGTGGAGAAAGGCTGACCGCAAGCACATGCGGGTGAGTCCCCATGGGCTCCTTGTGTGTTGGGGGCATGAACTGTGGTGGGGAGAAAGTCCTTCCACCCCCCAACAGATCCAAAGAAAACACCTCTGCACCCCTTTCCAGAGCTAGCCAGGATTCAAACCGAGCATGCAGCTTCAAGCATGGACTATAAACGTCTACTAAATCCACCGGCACAACAGAAAGCACCCTTCCAGCATTTCTTCTGTCTGTGCAATGCTTCCTTGTGCATCCAACTCTCACCTTTCACTGGAGCAAGCAGGCTACCACAAGTGTCCTTGCTCCCTGCCTCCCACACTGAGCTTTTTATTGAAGGAGAAGACCACGGCAGCATCAATGCCATCCACACATGCACCCCTCTTGTCACTGCCACCTCCACCCTTGCAGTGCAGGGGTGACTGGCATATCCAAAGCTGAATCACTTTCTCAACAGCTCACTGTCAAGCAGTGGGAGCAGGCAGGTCAGGGAAGGGAGCAATTTGGCTGACAAGACAGGCAGGAGAACGAAGAGTCATGGAGGCAGACGCACGCACTCTGCTTCTCCAAACTCTCCACAGAAGCATGCTGTGAAATCAAGGATGCTCTTGCACAGCTGCCTGCACAGCCCAAAGCGGGCTTTGGGAATGAGGCCAGCTCAGAAAGCTCCTGCTGCAAGCCCTCAGGACGCCTTCCCACTGCCGGCCACGCTGCAGACCGGACCACCAGGCAGATCCAAGCTAAAGGCACCGTTTCCCATCGGCTGGTCCTCCCACGAAGTACTCCAAGACCCTCACAGAAAGAAACAATACAGAAATGTAAACCACTGCTATTACATTCTGCCAGATGCACATTAAGAAAGTTGGCAGACCTGCATCTAATTTAGACGTGCTGCATAAAAATAAAAGATGCCGGTTGACTGCGGGTGTTCTCGTTTTTGGAAAACAAGCTCCAATTTATTTCTTCTCTTCTTTTCCAATCTTCACAGCCAGATGGTAAAAAAATTCCCCTGAATGTCACCTCAATGAAAAGAAGTCCCAACCTGGTTTCAACCTCCCTGGACCAGAGCAAGACACAGGAACCACACCGTTCAGTTAATAGCTCTCTGCCAGGGGCCCCCAACCTGACATCCCTTGCTCACAGCTGACCCAAAGCTCTCCCACATGAGCAGAGATCTTGACTTGTTTGTCAGTGCTGTGCTCCTCACAATGAACAAATCTTTAATTTCAAGGCATAGTTTGTGTCCATCTATGGTCTCTGTCAGGCATCCATACTGGTGGTGCCCATGCCAAGTCCGGGTACACCGTGTTACAGTGGTCGTGAAGTGAATCAGGCAGTTTTGTCTGGATATAGAGACACCTTTACCGTGAAGATGCTCAAGGTGAAAAGTGAAATGGGATCATGTTTCCCAGAGAGGTTGTGCAGGCTCCCTCCTTCGAGGGTTTCAAGACCTGCCTGCAAAAGAGCCCTGAGCAGCCTGGTCTGGTCCCAGAGCTAGCCCTGCTTTGGGCAGGGGGGTGGACCAGAGACCTCCCCCAATGTCCCTTCCCATCTGAGCAACTCATTGACCCCAGGCTCAAGGGCACCCTCCCAAACAACAGTCAATCAAATGCCCAGGACCATGTGTGGCAGAGAGGGCAAAACTCCACATCAGGAGGAGATGAGCCCTTCATCAGTGTTGGGTCCACCCAGCTACCCTGACTTGAAGCTTCCTCACAGCTTGTGGAAGGGTTTGATCCAGTCAAACCATGCCTATGACCATTACAGCTGGATCCTCATCCTTCCACACCGGCTGCCAAACATGCCCACCAACCTAGCTTTAGGGCCAGCCACAGCACCCCCAACCCATTTCAGTCCAACAGAGCTGAGGACACGCTTAAGCAAACAGGTCTCTGCTAAAGTGGACGACACTGAGTGCCAAAACAGCGGGAGCACTCATGAAAACAGTTTCAGCAGCAAACATGAAAGCTACTGACTTCCAGTGGAGGTTTATAGTACTACCCAGTGGCAGCAGGATGGCAACCTACTGTGAGTCCATAGCAGTCTGCAGAGCACACCCCTATCTACACCCTCATTCCAAACCCAAAACTGAACAAATCTGGGAGATTTCTATACACAGCTTGGAGGCCAAGAGCAAAGCATGGTAGAGGCATGCTAAGATAGGATAGTATTGAGAAGTGCCACTGGTGCCTTTTGCTTTGAAAAGCATCAAAATTACAGGAAATTGTTCAGAATCCCTTTATTAAGAAAACAAGAAACTAAGAAGGATGACCAGGAAACGCTGTTTAAAAAACGGCTCTTTTTCATGGTTAGCAGGCAAGGAAAGGAGGTGCAGAACAAGAGCAGGAGGGAAGCGTGAAGCAACTGGAAGTGTCTTCTCTGAACTGCAGTCTGAAGTCTTTGGTTTTCCTTTGATACCAGTAAATTTAAAAGAAAATAAAGAGTTTGTTCCAAACTACTATTTGGAAGAAGGCCACAGCTCATTACGGACAAAGCAGGCAAAGAATATATGGTTTGTGATACTCAGACAACAGCCCTGCTCCTGCGAGCCCTCTCCTGAGTAATTGCAAACCAATGGCAACACTGACAGACAATACATACGTAGGTGTACATAAGAATGCATTCATGGTGTTGCACGCTCACCTTTGAAAGACCTGCATTAAAGGTCTGACCTGAGCCTGCAGCTTCTAACTCCACTGCCACTTGACCTTGCCTTTATACTTGTACAAATGTGGTTTTGAACACTCAGAGATGCATAATTTCTCCAAGTGATCCCTAAGACTAAGAGTTTATATACAGATTAACTGCTTAAGCAAGCTCAAGGGCAGAGACCTGGTCTCTTTTACTGGCAAAAGCCTTATAGTCTGAAAATCATAATTGTTCTAGAACTGCTGATTAATTTTCCTCATTTGTACTTTTTTTTTTCCCCCCGTTTAAAGTCCTGCCTGTTCCTTTTATTTCTTATGAGGCTTTTCAGTATTTGTCTGTTACTTGAAAATTAAAGTCTGATTTGTGATTAAACACAACATTTGGGAGGCAGACTGCAATGCTGCCTGCTGTCACTGTTCCAGCTGTAGAAGCTCTGGGAGATATCAGTGTATCAGGGCAGATCCTTCTCTGCATAAGTCTGTGTGGTCAAAGTTATTTCTTGCCCTCTTCTATCCCCCACCACCCCCCCGAAAAAACCTGATTAATACATGGTGGGATAGCTGCATGGTATCAATAGTGGTGGGTACGTATTGAAGTGGCAATAAATAGGGCAACAGCAGGGAGAACATAGAAATATGTCGCAGAACAACAAAACAGTTCCGTTTCATCCGTTGCATTAATTGCACAAAAGCAGTAATCAG
Source organism: Pelecanus crispus (assembly GCF_030463565.1). Taxonomy (NCBI): domain Eukaryota; kingdom Metazoa; phylum Chordata; class Aves; order Pelecaniformes; family Pelecanidae; genus Pelecanus; species Pelecanus crispus. Next base: position 121,568,122 of record NC_134643.1, read on the forward strand.
AGAGTCTATGCTTAAGTATGTCAAGAATGCTACACTCAGTAACTTGAAGAAATTACTTTTATAACTTGGCCCACTTCCTCCACTGTAGCCACACTCAGCAGATAAGGGAGCTCTTCAAACTTAAATGACCACGTTCCACACTTCAGGGCTCTGTGAAAACCAGCTGAGCTATCCGGAGGCCAGCCAAGGTCAGGCCAGCTGAAGTTGGGCCAGCACAGAGGGCGTGATCATTGATCTTCTCGCCCATTTCAATGACACAGTGGGGCCTCAGGAAAAGGGAGCCTCCTACATCAGCCATGGATGAAAGTCCTGGACAGACCTCTGCAAAAGCAGAATAAAAAGCACAGGAGGCCTCAGATCTGCACTCTTTCCATTACATGATCCTGCAGCATGAGCGATCCAGAGCCTCTCCAGGGAGATGCCTCCTCCTCTTCACTCTCCGCACCATTCTCAGAATGGATCTCTGGCTGGTCCCTAAAGCAGGTATGTCCTGGGACATCATCCTGCAGGGCACAAGTGAAGAAGCTCTAAAATCCACAGAAAAAAAGCACAACCCCATAGCTGGCAAGGAAGGGTTAATCAAGGATGTCCATCTATCACTGGGCTTTGGAGTGAAGGATCCTAATGACACAGATTGCTGAGGCCATGAAAGCACTAAACAGGTTCCAAGACACATCCTTTCTCCTCAAACCTCCTCAAAAATGACACAGGCAGATGATGCAGAAGGGCAGAGACCAAAGAGCAGGAAGCCCCAGCTGTGCGTGCCCTGGAACAGGGAAAAGGAGGGGCAGACCTCCGAGTAGTTGCATATTTATGCAGTAACAACATCGCTTGAGAAATTATTCATTGCAGGCAGTGTACAGACGCATAGTTCAGAAGCAGGATGCGCTAAAGCACTCAGACACCCGTGTCAGAAGCAGGGTGCTGCGAGCAGAGGATGCGAGCGCTGCAGAATGAGTAGCAGCCCCTTACAAGCAGGAGCCCTAGCTGCAGCAGCTCAGTACCTGGGACATCAGGGCAATACAAGGAGAATCAGGAAGGACTGGTCCGAAGTACCCTATGGAGAGGTCCAAGCTTTACAAAATGTTTCATTAAACTGTTTCCATCTCTTCAGTCAGCCTTCAGCAGAGTCCAAAAGCACTGGGGAAATAAATTGACCCAATGCACTGGCAAGGAGAGATCACAGACAGTGGTAGGAAGTACCAGGCTGCAAGAGAAGTTTTCCCCTCTATGTCAAAATTTCTGAGGGACGTCGGTCATGAAGTAAGAAAAACTGGCTCTGCACAAGAGGAAATCCTGTTGAAGTTGTGCTCCATGGGCTGCCCATGACCTCCACTTCTCCCTTTTGCTCTCATTAAGCAAGGTGCAGCAAAGCCTTTCAGGCAGCCTCAGAAACTGCCCGTCACTCCTCAGCAAAAGACTTAGCCACGGGATTGACTTCAGACACATGAAAAATGCCCTTGATTTTAACCAGAGCTCTGATACTTGCTTAAAGCTGATCATCATGCTTATAGGTTTTCCTACGCAGGAGTAAGTGGTGACACATCTTTACTTCAACAGGCACCGAAAGCTGGGGAGACTGCTGCTAACTAGCACTCTGGTCCAGGTGGGCAGTCAGAGGTTCAGCAAGATAATAAAGAAACATGCCAAAGGAAATGTAGGTGGCTCTATCCACCCTAGCACCTTTCAATTCAACACACCCAAACTTCATTAATTAAAAAGGAAGTGTCCTAGCCACAGCACTAACAAGTCAGCTAGAGCAGAGCTTGAGGTAAGTAAAGGACAGCAAGATCTCTGATGCAACTTTATTAAATGCAGTGTCTCCAGGCTGGGCTTTCAGTCAAAATCAATGTAATCAGGTTCTGCTATGGCTACAGCTGTAATTTCACAGATCATCTGAGCCATTTCTTCCCCACCAAGAGGGGAGGGATGTGCACTGTTGGCCAACAGCACCCCCAGGCAGCCACCTGCCCCCCATTGCCCCACTTAAACTACTCTACATCAGGGCTGCTGCATCCTGCCCACATATTTCCACCTCCAGCCAGCCAGCCACAAGCCCTCTTCTAGCACCCCAGCTCCCGAAACGCAGCTGGCCAAAAAAACCACATTTTTATTTTCTGGCCATTTTGGCTCCCTGAACTTGCTTACTGTGCAATCAGGAAGGCACCTGCGTCACTGCAAGGAGGGGAGCAGGAACACGTGGCCCTGATTAAAAGGATATCTCAAGCTCAGAGCCATGCCTCCACCACTCAGAGAAGCACGGCAGGGAAACGGGGCCAGCTTACAGCTAACCGGGCAAAGGCTACATGGTTTATATACTGCAATACATGGTTTATATACTGGATCAGTACCTTGGTCTGATTCACGACCACCCTGGCGATGCAGCTATGTGACAGCACAGGATGCTCCAAGCTGGAAATGCCGAAGGCTTGCTCTTACAAAGCCCAAGCCATGCACAAGCATGAAAACATCACACATCATATTCCCCTTCCCACACAAAAAAAAAGGAATTAACTTTTGGGTTTGCCGTGAAAGGTGCAACAGCCTTCAGAGCAGCAGCCCCCTTGACTTTAGTCAATATTTGATACGATGAAATGGGAGAGAAGGGAAGAGAGAATGAAGATGAAACCTTTCACATTTCTCTCTCTCTCTCTTTTTTTTTTTTTTTTTAAAAAAGATGCACTGTCAGTCTATATCCTCAATAAATGTCTGTGCATCTCTTTATAACATAAATGTCAGCCTTGTGGTGGATTGGAACCTCGGGATTACTGCACTGGCAGAATTAACGTATTAGACATAAAAGCCATAACATTTCATTATCCATTGTAAACTGCATGTGCTTTCACTCTAGGGAAACTGCAAATATCACCCAATTTCACTATCATTTTCTGTTAACTGACTGTTCTGCCATGTATTCGCATACTGGGGTATTCACTTTGATGATCTATCAGTCTTACGGTTTCCATCTTCTTTCTCTACAACACTGACTTTTTTTAAATCTATTTTTTTGTTCTGTTTTTGTCTCTGTAAAGGTACCACACTACAAAACCACTCAGTTGAAAAAAAAACTTACCGTGCAACAAACAAAACAGATCGTATTTGTCAAGATGAAAACACACCAGAAGAAACCTATCCTGACATCTGAAATAAGGGTAGAAGGCAACATGGAGGTAAGAAAACCTCAGACACAACAGGCCAGGCTTCAACTCATTATAGGCATGCTAGGGTCTACGGTCAGTAGGGGAGGCACTAAAGAACAGAATCTGTTCCCTTCTGCGGTTTAAACTCCTTGTATTTTTCCTTCCCACTACCAGGCTGGCTGCAAATTCAAAGATTTGCATAAGCCACAGATTTTGTCTGTCTCTTTGAAAGGTCAAAAATTAGAAGCAGCACAAACACACACACATGACAAATAGGCCAGCTGGCAGCAATTTGGAGTGACCACATGGAGGAAGTGTGGAGAAGAATGAGGGCAGGAGAGGAACCTTTAAAAGCCTGGGTCATACATATATTGCAAGTTATAGGGTGCCTCAGGGGAATTTTTTTTATTTAATCAGTTTTGTATCTTTGCAAAGATTAGTGACCAACTATCCAGATTTAGTGCTGTCATATTTCTAGAAACATTTCTGAATATACTTTCTTTGATAAAACATGCAGCTGCTCACATGATTTTTCGTACAAACACTTCACTATGTATTACATGGCATATTCCAAAAAGCCTTAACATTTTTATTTCTAAGAGACCACTCGTTCTCCTCTGCAGGCTATGGAGCATTGCCCTAGGACAGAGAAACGAAGGGGCAAGTAAGCAGAGCAGAAGGAGGCTGGGCAGGGGCTGCAAACAGAGACAACAGTAAAAGTCTTTACGAAAACCACTCTGGTCATTACTCACATGAGGGCATTACAGAAGTAGGAAGGTAGGGAAACATTTGTTGTCCCACATAGCTTCTGGAATGGAAGAGAAAGATTAACGGGTCAACTTCAAACATCAAGCCAGATGCAGACAGCTGGTGTTAATCTGCATGACCCTCATTACCTGCAACAGACCTCTGCCAAACTATGGCAGCCAAAGAGCTGGCCAGATTTTTATTACTAACATCACCTCGACCTATTAATGCGAGGGCGGGGGGGAGGAATAATTCAAATCCAAATTGCTTCTCACTATTTGTTGCTGTTTATATTTTGCCAGAGCCACAAAACCCAATTAAGTCAGTTTTCCTTTGGTTTGGATTTGGTCAGCTCCAGGCATTCAGGGCTGCAGTACCTGGGGCTGCCAGTCCTGCAGGGAACGTTTACTTCTTTAAAAGCAACTCTTTCCACTGGACTTGGGTTAGCTAATTGTACCATTTCTATTGATCTTGAGTTTTATAAAAAGCTTGGCTCCTGACTGCACGCTGTTGGCAAAATTACACGTGGGGGCCAAATTTGGTTTGGCCTGCCTCTCACAAAACAATAAATGGGATGCACTGGTTTAAGGTAGTAAAACAGAATGCATTTAAAAAATAAATCTCTAGAAGGCCTGTCCAACTAAAGTAGTAAAAGGTCACTTATCCCCAACACATATCATCACCGCACACTGTTCAGAGATTGGAAACGTGACTTGATTGATGACTCCCTGAGCACCGTCCAACTGAGATTTTCTATGACCCTTCTTCCTGACCGTCTTCACATCACCTCAAAACACAGGTTTGTGGGAGGGAGAGCTTGCTGACGGCTCATTATTTAAAATGGTTGTTTTCCCACAACAGGAAAACGGGAAGAGGAGAGCTTCCCGTTGCCATTCGACCCACCACAACGCACTGAGCCCTTTCAAAACCCTCACAGGCTCTAAGTGCTGTAGATGATGTAACGTCATCGGACATCTGCCAAATAAATAAGCAAGCTCTGACGTGCCTCCCTCCAAACCTGCAAAGCAATTTCCACCCCAGTACAGGAACTTGTACTGGGGTTTAATACTCTCTTCAATATATCCCCTTCCACAAAGAAAATCTGTGCCCGCTGCTACAGGAACACACTCTAATCCCTGTAAGCAGATGTCAGCCTCCGAAGCTGAGAATATGACTTTGTTCTTTATGATCAGGGAATTTAAAACGCAAGAAGTTGAAATGCCCTGATGAATTCGGTAACTTAAACCCCGAGAGGAAGCACCTGCTTTCTGTATAGCCACCCAATTAAAAGCCCACCACTGTTTTATACATCCATAATTCAACATGAATGGTCTTTTGCTAGTTGACAGTCTATCAGCTACGGTCAAAGAGCAACACAGCTGAAAAAGAGAGGAGGGAGCTGCCAAGAGCAAACGGCTGGAACCCCGCTGCATTGCCCCATGCAGCAGCTCTCAGATGAAGACTTTCTTGAGCCAGGGTTGCTCCGCAAGGATCCACCAAACTCCGCACGAGCTCCACCAACCATCCTGGAGGGACACCAGGCCACCCCAGCGGTAGATTTGGGGCCTGGAACCATGTCTCAGATGTACAGTCACACCTCCCCTCTCCCAGCAACCCAGCATAGTTTCCTACTCACAGAAATAAAGGCATCTCCCTTCACTATACAGCAGGTAAAGTAAGGCTCCTGTATGCTGCAGGTAAAAAATAAGGCATCTTCCCATTTATTCACACCAGCACTAGCTGAGATGGGCAGGGGAAAACCAAAACAAAAAAACACAAAAAGGGGATTCTCATCAAAAGGTAAACAAAAATAAAAGCCAAAAACACACAGGAACAATCAGCCTGCCTGCAGGATTAGCAACTGCAACAACAAAGAGCAAGGAACAGTAGCAATCCCCTTAGCCGAGCTAGAAACAGAGGGCAGGCTTCCCATCACTGCCTCCTTGCCACTGTGCCAGCCAGGGCGAAAGGCAGCAAGGCTGGAGCAGCGGCTGGAGCAGGACCCTCATGAAGCATTAGGCAGCAGCTTCAAATATTCAACCCAGGTCCCAATTCACCTTCATGTCAGCTAAGAGAGGTTCCCACTGGTCGCTGGGCCAGGACACAGTCATTCATCCATTCACCAAAAAGTCTCATTTACCTTGTGTTGGTTGTCGCTTTTTCTCAGCACAGCTGGGTTTTCAGAAAAGAAATGCCTTCCCTGTAAACAGGCAGAAACTCAGCTAAAAATAGGGTGTCCCCACACACCTCGTGGGGCAAGGAGGACTTGGTAGAGGAGGGACTGTGTCTCTAAGGAGTTCAGGCAGGACCGGCAGTATATCAGCAACCTTTCTGGGAAATTTTATCTGTGTTACTACATGTGCATGAAGGGTATCAGTTTGGAAGTCTTAAAACGCGCTGGAGTGAATCCTAATGATGGGCAGAACTATTGTTCCACTATGATTAAAATCTGCATCGATACCCAGGGCCGGGCCGGGCACTTTCCCCGTTTCCCACCACCTCCGGAGGGGTGCGGAAAGCCCCGGGGAGAGGCTGCACTGGCCTCGGTCCAGCGCTCAGGTCGGCAGCAGCTTCGGAGAGCTTCAGTCGCCACGTGCTCAGCGCAGACCGGCTCCTCGGGCACGCTCACGCCAAACACCGGCAGCCCTCATGGAGCACACGTGCCAAAATCCTTCTCCCGCCCCACAAAAGCCAGCCCCTGCCCTACCACAGACGTCTGCCCCAAAAGCAGCTCCCTTTGACATGAGGCATTTCCCTCCCTCGCCTGGCTAAGGGCTGAAGAGCACAAGTGACAGACAGACAGACCATAAGCCAGACTGAGCCCAAAACAGACTTTTATCCATCCAGGCCAGCAAGTCCCCAGGAGAAGCAGACCCCAGGTTTCCCAAACTCGAGAGCAACAGCAACAAAAAGCCTGCCCCTCTTCCCCATCCTCAAGTCCCTCTTGCAACAAAACCAGGGTCAGAGGCACCCCTCACTTTGTGCCTGCTGCCACCAGCCCCCTGGGAAGCGAACATGCTGCAGGCAAGGCAGGAGGTGTCCTGTCATTAAACACGGCATTGAAACGCTCACGTGTAAAGAGGACAAGTTAAGATTAAGCAGACAGCCTCAGTTCTGGCATCTTCTAAGTTCAGCTTGCTTAAAACTGTAGCTTCAATAATATATATTTAACATAGAGGATGGGATGCGCACCGTTTCTAATGTGTCTTTTGAAAGGTCCACAGAAAATGAAATGAAAATGTTTTTTTAAAAAAAACCTTGATTTTTTCCATGTAAATTAACCAAAGTTTGGGTAAAAGTTCTACAAACTATTCCTTACCTTTGTATTTTGTGTAAGAAAAATCTGTGATACCTGACTACACTGAAGTTAGATGGCTGCTGTTTTCTCCCCCAAGGACTCCCCTCAATCGGAGCTCCAGCCTTCTTAGGGATCCATTTTGTCTTATCTACAAAGGCCTTTTCTTCTCTTTTGCTATTCTAGAGGCTCATAGTGAAACCCAAGCATCCCCAACAACTACTGTAAATCCCCAGTCCTTTTTTCTGATTGAAGAATGGCTGCAATGGTATGGTATCATCATACAGTACTTATCCTTGAAAACATGTAACTCCAATTCAACAATCCTATTACATATGCTCCTAGCATTTGTACATAAGAGATTTAGCTCTTAGCTCTCCATTGCTTTATCTCTTTCCGTGTTTGCCAGTGCAGAAATTATCTCAGGCTGTAGACAGGTCACGTCCAAATGCTTCTCGTATCTTGCTGCAAATCTGGAAAAAAAAGCAACCGTCACGTAGCTTACACTACCCTGTCAACCTTCCTAGCTCAGCTTTTAATAGCCACCCCTCTGAAGTGCAGTGGAAAGAGCCGGTTATGCTATCTCCCAGCCTCCCGTCTCTAAGTGATGCTATCAAAAAGACAACTTGCACAATCAAGGGGTCCGTTCAATCCCCTCCCGAGGAGTGCAGGCCAGAGGGAACCCATGTCATGCTCATAACAATTGGGGTCACTTCAGAAGTGACAGCAGTACGAGCCTACCAAGCTAAATGGCAAAGAGCCCATCTAGAGCAGAGCAGTCAGAAGCGGAGCTCCCAAGAGCAGAGATGGCAAAAGGACAAAATGAGGGGAAAACAAGAAACACGGACACATGCACGGATGGAGAAACCCACCTTCTGTATTTCAGTGACTTGACATAAAACCTGGGGCTGAGGTGGTAGGGTAAAACCACACCAGCATACCACGCTGCTGGCAGGGGGAAATCATCCCATCCTGCTCTCTGCTGCCTCTGATCCCCCCAAACTGCACGTACGTTCTTACCTCACGGGCACTGCCAGCCGCCCGTGGCCCTTCCCGTGCCCAACACTATTCATGCCAAGTCACTGCTTTTGTCAGCAAACTGAGCCACCATCGAGCTGTCTCCATGTCTCAGCAACACACCCACCTCTTGCATAAAAAAAAAAAAAAAAATTTAGAGCTAAACCACTTCTGTTTCATTTATTCCAAGTGCACTGTTCCTACAGGCTTATCCACCATGATATATGTATACATTCCTTGAATCATCATCTCCTACATCTAATACTGAAACCCTGTTTTAATGCTGTTTTGCCATTCACCTGCCAGGGATATCCTCTCCCTTTCACTGCGGTACCCCTTTCTGTGCTCTTGCCCAAGACCTGTCTCTTACCTCATCCCATTTTTTCCTCATATCACGCCTCCAACACATTCTTGACAACTCATAGTTTAGTCACTATTAGCAAGTCTAAACCCCAGCTATGCAGCATTTGCCAGCAAGACAGCTCTATCTCCGTGAGAACATCAGCCTGGCTTTCTGAATATGCAGCTCTCAGCAGGTCTGATGTTGCAGCCCAGGGACAGCCCACGGAGCAGGCAGCACTCTCGAGAAACTTGCCCTTTATGTACAAGTATTAATGTAACAGTGGCACTTACAGATGCTTTTGATTCATCTTGCAGCAGCTCCACTTGAGGAGCACTAACTGGAACGTACACTGAGGAAAGGAAGGATTAAGACAAATGGGATCCATAAGGTGGCTTTGTCTGTGCTGATCACCCCACCAACTAAACATTGACAGTAATACTAAAACTGAAGGGCAGGAGATGTCACTCAGTATACTTTCACTATTAGTCCAAACCAAGACCATGAGAGGGACAGGACGACCTGGGGCTGCACATTCCCACTGGCTCCTTCATGCCACCCAAGCATGGCTGCAGCCACGTGTCAATCAAATCAAGCTGCCCAAAAACCCAAGGGATGAAACCAGGTCATTTTTCAGCCACGTGGCCTGGGAGTGGTGGTACTGACACAAGCAAGGCAGTAGGAACATGGGGCCCAGCAAAGGAAGAGGTGGGATAATACCATCCCCTTCAACAGCAACTCAATTCTGGAGCATTAAAAAAAAATTTAAAAATTACCCAGATGCTCAAGACAGTGATTATTTTTTTTTTCTGAAAAGTAAGCCAAGAGAAACAGGGAGCAAGCTGCAGTTGGCCCCAGCCATGCTCCCTCAACACCACCAACGCTGCTCAGAACAGTTTCTTCTGTGTTTTTCCCAACCAGCCTCTAAGGCAGATTGCCGGTTTGGCTTCAGCACCTGTGGGGAACATCTGATCTTGTCCTGCTAGTACAGCATCCCACCCCACAACAAGCCATTTCCATTAACCAGGCCAGAACTTCACTAACGACATTGCCCTACCAAAAATTAAAAAAAAAAAAAAAAAAAAAAAAAAAAAAAAAAAAAAAAAAAGCTACAAGGTGCCTACAAATAATCCCAGCCTATTCTGCTGAGCTGCACCTTCTCTCCACCCTTGCAGCATCGTGAACTCCTTTAACCATGCTGTTTTGTTCTGCCCCTGCAGCCGGACCCCGAGGTGTGCCTTTCACAGCCCCTCACCCCTCCTCACCCCTGACCCACAGCTTCCGACATCCGTTTCTCGTCCTCTTCCTCTCCCTCTCTCTCATCTGGCGCATTCCCACCAGCTGACAAAACCAGCCTTTGTCTTCTCCTCCAAGCAGCACTGATCCCCATGCCCTCTCCCCACCCCTGCTCCCCCCAGTCACCCGGGGCTAGTAACTGCACTGTAGTATTCAAACACTGTAAAGTTTAGGAACATATAGAAGTCTCGGGGGGAGAGGCGGGGCAGGAATTGCCATTGCATGTACGCTGAGCTGTTTTATTTAAAACACAGCTTATACCTGAATCCAGACACCAGCAACTGCAGATACATTCCTTCAACCCTTGCCTGGCTCCTGGCCACCCGTCACTGCTATGTCTGCTTTCCTCGTGCCCTCCCCTACACCTCCCAAAGATGCCAGTTCTTCACCGTCTGCTTCACCCATCACCCGGCTTGCCCCACGCCTCCTGCCTTCCTCGTGGCTCCCACCAGCCATCACCCTTCCCGATATCGTTCCTCCAGCAGCCGCATGCCTGCATGGCCCCGACTCCGAGGGGGCCTCCGGGCAGTACCACAGAGCAGGCATTAGGCAACAAGACAGCAATGACAGCAGCTATAATACCTTGCGCCGGATTCCTGTTACCGGATTCGACATTCCCACATCGAAACAGCAGCTTCTCCGGCCAGCTCTGGCATTACCACAGGCATGCTGCGTACACCAAACTGAGCATGCAGCACGGAAGTAATGCGGTGCTGCAGGGGCTCACCCAGGGGCACAGCAGACTGCTGTCAAATGAGGCCATGGTGAAAGAAGCTGAACATCTTAAGAGATACACTGCAACTTGAACTGAAGCATTGCAGACCTCAGGGAGAAAGTACATGACATGCCGTGATTGCTGTCATGCAGAAGACCAGACTGGATCGGGGTCTTCACCTTCAGTTTCTGTTCTGCAAGCAATTCTCCAGAGCAAGAGCAGCCCTTGCAGAAATGCCTCCTGGCTGAACAAGCCCATCTGTGCTCATAGCAACATGAGCTTGCTTTCACAGGCACCTCCAGTGGATCCCTGCTCAAAGAAGATTCCCAAGGATTCCTAGACAAAGAGCTGCAGGTACAGATGATCACCACCACTGTTCTGTCCTCAAGTTTCTGAGGATCTACATATCAAATAGATCAACGAAGGCAACCTCCTCTCTGCTTGCATTTCCAGCTTTGCCTTCAAATCAGCCTCTCTGATGTTATTGCTTCTCTTTCACTACTGCTCTTTTTGTCTCCTGGTCCTGTCCATGGCTCTGGCCTTCTATTACGCTGTTCGCTACATTGCCAACATTACTTTCTCTGTGCCCATCCAGCCTTTATCTTCCTTCAAACTCACTCTTTGCAACAGTTTCTCCAAAAATACCTTCTTCCAGTTCATGTTATTGCTTTCTTTATGATAGGGCTGCGAGATCTGAGTTTGCACAGGACTGAGCACATCCCTTCCAGACCAACGTGGCAAATAAATCCTCTCGTGTGCAATGGCATCAAACAAGGCGGCAATATGCATGATCTTCCTGCATCAGATCACTGTTTATATGCATACACATACATATAAAATGCTCGTAAATGCTTTCTGAGAAGGAGGAGGGACCAGAGAGCTCTTTTAACCTACACAATTCTACAAATCTGTCATCTTTTTGCAAGCAATAAAGACTAGAACTGGAAACAGCACTGCTCGCTTGACAGCATACAGCAGAGGTCTTCTCCCAGCTCTGCTTTAGCGCCACAGTGTGACCTTTGCTGTGACATTTCACATCTCAAAAAAAATTAAAAAAAAAAAAAAAACCACCACAATTCATTCCCATTAAAGCTGATATGACATCAAAGGTCGTCTTTTGCAATGCGCCTAGTAATCTACCAATGAAAACTGCGATGTAAATAAGTAGATAATTGTGACTACGCGCAAGACTTGAGGAACATCACTACAGTATAACATATTACTATTGTATCACCTGAAAAAAACTTGTAAGTATAAACCAACAGTAAAAGTCCTCACTGCTGAGAAAGTATTTCATACTTTCCCCTTCCTTCAGCCCACTTTGATAGGGTAAGGAGAGTTGACTTATGTAAATATGCTATTTAAATGAGGCATTTTTGACAGCCATTTTGACAGTCTCCTGAAGAGACCAGAGCTGGCTATGACTAGCGGTGCACAAACCAGAGATGGGCACATGGGCTGGAGGCTGAGCCCCTCGGCTCCATCCCAGCACACAGCCGCAGGAGCAGAAGGACCAACGGCAGCTACCGGGTCCACCGGCACCACACACTACCGAGCGCCGCAGCTGCCTCTTCGGCACCAGGAAAACAAAGGTGTCGTTACCAAACAGACCCAGCAAACTAAATTCAGGAACCCCTCTTGGCACTGGCTGAGATGTACATAAGGACAAAGAGCTCTGAAGCTCACTTTCCTGTAGAAAGCAAATTTTACCATGGTAGAGAATTGCGGGGTCTGTCCTGTTTCAGGCCCGAAGGTAGCCATGCCTTCCACTGGCATTTTCCAAAGGGACAATTTCACCCCTAGGAAGTGGGGAGCTCTTCAGTTAGCACCAGTAAGAGAGAGATGATGTTTAGTTTGATAATGCGACTGTCAGTGGGATTTTGAAATGTCACTCCCACACCTAGCAGATGCAGTTGGCTCATTCCTCATTTTAGAAAAATGTACTGAAGTTCCTTTTGTAATTGATGCAAAATGTTTCGCAAGGCTGGAGCTTGATTTTGGGGGGAAAAAAAAAAAAAACACCCAACTCTCTCATTCCCTTTCAATTGAAAGGAATTTTAATTAATTCTCTTGAACATATTTAAACTGTTCTATCCTTTTTGAAGACACTTTTGCAGGGACAAGCTATCTCCTTAAGTAAAACCCCTACAGCACAGAGCTGAACTAAAAATGCCCAAAACCAACTCAAAAGCGCGAGTTGATGTTTCAGGAAGGTGGATCCTTCACCTGTCATCATTCTTGGCCCTGACTTTGCCAAAACATACATCTGTGAATAGCTCTGGAAGGATGACCAAGACAAATGTTTGTATAGTGGGAGCTTGAAAATGCAACTTGTTTTTAAACAAGCATGTAAGACAAATCACAACTGGAATGGCAGCATAAAAAACAAGTGAGAGGAGACACCAAAAACCTGTGGGAGAAAGATGACATGAGTTCCAATTAGTTTTGGTACCTTATCTTACAAGTGAGGTCACCTAACAATTTGAGTACCAAAACTAATCTATTAGATGAGCTGACTTATGTTGGGTTTTTTTTCTTTTTTAGCATCAATTTTCAATCCATATAAAAATTGTCCTTTAAACACCACAAACCCACCTGCACTCTTCACATCCTCTTTACCCCTTCAAACTTCTTCCACCTCTTTGGACAAATGCACCTGAAAGAAGCGGAAAGCCCTAAAAAACCAGCCCCAAGTTGTCTGTATTGTTCAATTGAGGATATATGAAAGCGTGGATGTGGAAAGAAATCTTATTCCTGAGTTAACATTTCACTTGCAAATAAATCTTTGGGTTTTATCCTGTGGCAACTAAATCTCCTCTCCCTGCAAGTCCTGACATTGAACTCCATGGAAATTGGACGAGGCTGCTAGAAAAACTGCCGTGACATTTTCTAAGGGCCCAGATGTATATACCCATATGCTGGTCTTTAACTTCATCAGCTAAACATATTGGATTTGTTTCTTAAGGCTCGAACAACGTTATTTACCCTCTGTTCCATCATGCAAAGTTTAAAAGTGAACTCAATTGTTTTTGCTATTTGTCCTAAAACTAAGGCAATGATCACTTTTATCATCAGCACTAAATTCAGCTTGTTCTTAAAACTCATCACAGTTCTCTAGATTGCTCTTCTGTTTTCACGGGGGGGGGTGGGGGGGTGGGGGGGGGTGTGGTGGTGGTGCTTGAATTTTCTTGAGAAAACTGGCTATATACAAATATATCATCCCATGAAACGGTCACCAACATTTGGTAGAGAAAGGAAGACAAACATACCCTGTACCAAATTCTGTGCAGTTGTTATCCTCCATTACACAAACACTTGGCAGGCTTCCATTATAAAATTTATGCACTAAAATTAGCTCTCACAATTGCAATCAATTGCAACCATCAAGCGTAAGTAATTAATTAAAAAAAAAAGTGAGCATGGAAAACAATGTTACAGCACTGCAGTGGTTCCTCTATTTATTTATAATTATGTCCAATACAGTCTTTCTATCCATCGTTCGTAAGGCTGCAAGCACACAACCCATAAGCAGAGCAATTTCCCAACAAGAAGCTTCCTTCTGCAATGCGCCCAGAACGTTTCCTTGTCATTTCATTTTTGGCACTCTCTCCCCTTCTTGGGGAAGGAGGCTGGGAAGGGACCCTACAAACTCTCCAGTGCAGAAGATGCCCACCTCCATCTCCTCAGACCCCAGCTTTATCCAGAACATCTTGGACTGTTCCATGTACACGTACCCCTTTTCCTTGCCCCTGTTTCTGCAGACAAATGACCTGGGCAACACTACCCTCTCCGCCCTTCTTTACCCAGGACCTATCTGCACAGTGCTAAGGGAGGGGACGGTGCAGCTCCACAGGACACCCTCAGGGATAATCCAGCCCTGGCTCTATAGATTCTTCCCAGGGCTGAATCCCATCTCCAGCACTGGCTGTCGAGTGGCAGAGCACAGGGGCTTTCCAGGAGGGGCAGGGAGGGACGGGTCCCCCAAGCAGCACCGGGGCTGCCCGGCACAGTAACAACATGCAGAGCCAGGGTGTGCACGTCAGCACTTTGAAAACATGAGCCGTATTTTCTCTTTATGGTGTGGGGAGGGGTAAAGGGTTAAAAGCCATCTTATCAACCAACAGCAAAGCATCAGGAACACTCCTCAAAAAGATTTTCGTGACTGTGAATGGCTTTAAGACAACTACACAGTGACTTGGTTGATATGCATTTTTTTTATCATCATCTTTGACGCAGATGGTATATATTGTGCATGGGATGGTGCCAGAGTATAACTCAAAGTTACAGGCAGCTTTGTACAGACTCTTCCCCCTTGAAACAACAACTCGTGAAACTAGTAATAAATGTTATATTGTTTGGAACGAAAAGCAGATAATGTATATAAACTTCTGGAAACTAAACACATATGGCAAGAATACGCTAGAGAATATAGAATACTCTAGAGAATGCAAATAATGAAAAAACCCTCTTTGTGTAATTCAGTGTAAATATTACATCTGATTGTCTCTTCTCTCCCACATGCATACAAGCAAATCAATGTCTGGCATCCCACTTTAATCTAAGCAGTCCTCCATCTTCTATACTAACAATCTACGTAACCTCTGGCCCCCAAGAACCTACATCTTGCATGTCAGCACATATTCAAACTGAATTACCTGCCACTGTTTTAATTCACTTCTGGGTTTTGGGTTGGGTTTGGTTTGTTTTTTTAAAACAGGTCACAGCTGTATTGTAAAGGAATAGAGATAGATAAATAAGTATATGCTATTAAACGAACATTTTAGTTTTCCAAAGAGAGAAATAAGAAAAGCTTGCATGGTACAGCTTGATCAAATCAGAAGCAAAGCCCTCAGGTACTATACATTTGTCTCCCTTCCCAAGTTCCTAACAGCAGATGCTCTTCTGACCCAGACCCAGCACACTGAAGAGAAAAACGAGCATAAACTCATCATTCTTTGTATCATCTAAAAGCTATTTACAGTGGTCAATGTGAAACAAATTAAGCCATTTTGGACGCAATAGAGAGCCCACCAACACAAGTTTAAGAATTTTCCACGGATGTCACTTGGCTTTGGTCCAAGCCCATAATGTCATTTCTCACTGACATCCTTTTGCACCATGAAATTCACGTTCACCATTCATATCAGATACAGGCAAAGAGGCCTCTCAGCAAAGTGTCCAGAGAACCAGCTGACTCTTCAGCAAAGTCTACCATAAAAAAAAGCATATGGGCATGATCAAAAATGGATTTAGTATAATACTGGTTCATATGACACTAAATAGAAGCTGGTATCTAGCACATCTTGCCTTTATTTTATTTTTTCACTGAATGCACCTGTTCTTCTCATTCAGGATGAGGGCTAAGCTGTTTAAACAGCTAAGTTACCTTGCGAGCTATTTCCCTTAGCACACAAGCAAGCCCAGGCAAGAGAAACCTTCCCTCCAAAAGACAGCTTCTCCCCAGAGACAGTGCAGGGGGAAATTTTTAGAGTAAATATGCTGTGACTGCAGAACAAGCCTCACACTCTGTGTTTCAACAGTGTATTCCATGATTGCTTTCCCCAACCCCCTCTCTGAAATGCATGTTGCAATGGGTTCTGCCATCACACTCAAATCAATTCAGCACTTTTTGCTCACAGACTGAGCTGCGCAGATTCAACCTGTAGGTTCAAGTTGCTGTGCCCCTTCACCCCTCCAGGCAAACCTGCCAGCATCAGAAGAAGGTGACTGTCAAAAAATGATACCAGAAAACAAGAGCTACAAAACTATTTTTTTATATGAAAGGTCTTTCAGTTGAGGGATGAAAGTTTCTTTTCAAAGGAGAACAGAAATCCCAGAAGACCCAACCATCGGATGGCCATTCACCTGGGAGGATCAGATGTGTCTTGGGAAGAAGAGCACAAACATGAACCCAGGCTCCCACTTCCCAGCCGAGCCCCCCGATCACTGCCAAGGCCACGCTCATCATTCACGTCCAGAGCGGCTTCTTTACTCTCCGATTCAAATCCAGTTTTAAACCCAAGCATAACATGAACATTTCTGAATTCCTCAAGTTTTATAGGAGAGCATTTACATTTTCAATGCAACTACAATTAGAAGTTATGCATAAAACGCGGGGGTGATGTCAAGTTATTTAAAATTCCTCATTTTGAATTTGCATTAAGATTAAGAGGAAAAACAGCTAGGGAAAGGTTTAAAAAAAAAAAAAAAAAAAAGAGCCGTAAGGGATAGTTTTAAATATAGCAAAAAAGGAGATGGCTAGAGGAAAGGATTTGGAGGAGAATTGAAGCTGATAATCAGGAAAGCGGAATGTAACAACACACTAGACTGCAGAATGCCCTCCAAAAGCAATGAAAAGATAATCATTGCAAAAAGCATTGCCACAGCAGAAGATGATCTGCAGCTGAACACATCTCTATAAATTCTTATGCTCCTGCAGTGCTATGGAAATGCAATGACATCCCAAATACTGGAATTTTCTTCGATTGGAGAGATAGGGAAAAGAAAATGGCCACATCCCGAAAGTATCTTAAAATATTTCCTGTGTTGACTAGCACAAAACCCAAATAGTAGCAGAGACTTATATACCCATGTTCCCAGAAGGGAAAGACCTCGTTAATTGGCCATCCCACTCCTCAGCCTAGGAAATGTGCTGCCAAGCTGCTCCAGGTACCAGGGGCAAAAGGTCCAAGAGCAGCCACTTGAGTGGATAACTTCAAACATGGCATGGCCAACCCAGGCACTACACGTCTTTCAAGATTAGGTGCTCACTGAGCAGATGACTGTTCAGATAACAAGCTGTAAACAAAATCATACACATGGATACACAGAAGAAATACTTTGGCTTCAAAGGCATTTTTTCTTCAGCACGTAAACATTGCAGGAATTTCTCTCATGTCTCAAATAGCACTACTCTGCGCACAAAGTCAAGTCCACTCATGGCATGGTTTATTTTTGTCCAGCCATTACAAACAAGCCTTTAACTGCTCAGAGAGACTGCAGTACAATATCCTGAGGTTCAGAGATGCTCTGCAACGATGGGTTAAGCTATTTTTGGAAATCTATCCGGTTGCTAGGGCAAATTCTTGTAATGATACACACCATCCACAAAGCAGAATATGGTTTGCAAGTCAGGAGAGGAGGAAAAATTAAGCTGAGAGATGACTAACCAGGGTAACGTGAGAAACCAAATTAAATGCCATGCTATACAGAAACATGGTTAGGGCTTCCATCAAGACGCAACTGAACTCCTACGTGAAACACGCCTGGTTGTTTTGAGCCAACGGAGCCTAGATCACAGGCTTCAAAGAAATTTCAAAAGGTTGTACAAGGCATCCCGCTGCCCCCCAGGCAGGATTAACTATATCTAAACAGTACCTTATGCAGGGCATACCACTACTGAATCATAAGCATTTGTTCATACAACTCTATCATATCAGTATTATTTGTCTTTTACACAGGGGAGTAAATGAGACAGACAGAAATGAAGCAGTTAGCCCTCAACTGCACACTAAGACTCTTGAAAAATTAGGAAATCATTTCAAATGCTCAAAAACCCACAAATAACTGATAGATCAGTTTTCTAGGAGCTGTATGCATGGATATCTTCTCATTTTCAAAATTACTAGAGCCTCAGTTCACATCAACCTGTTACACATCTGGATAGTCTTTCGTATTTTATAAAAGACCTTGACAGGGTTTTTTTTTATCCAAATTCTAAGCTTTCAGCTCAAGAAATGTCTTTTGAAAGTTAACAGGGCAAAGATAGTAAAGAAAGGACAAAGGGAGGAGGGAGAGGTGGTTACAAACTATTTTCCATTTTCTCCACGAACAGTGAAGAATGGAAACTTGCATGCTAATGTTCAGAAACACCAGGTTTGGATGACGCAAACTGGAAAAGGTTGTATAATTTATACCTTACTGCCATATCTTCTCATCAGCTTTGCGCTGAACTCAACTGAGATTATAAGAAAGCATGCAGATCAAGTTTAGGAAACCGCCATACTCTTCTTGGTAGCTGCGTGCTTTGCATGTCAGAAGAAGGCTTCTGTAATTAAAATAGTATCTCCCTTACAACTGAAACAGAGAATATTTTATTAGACTTTAAACTATTGAGGAGGTTTCTAGAATAATCTCACTTAGGCCTCACAGTGAAAGGGAAGTGCCTACCAAGACTTAGTCAAACTTAAGCGTACCTCACGGGTAACAGATAGTACTCCCAACACAACCAGGCATTAAAACTGAGTTAGTGTGCTCTTTTCCTCCATTTTGACTTCTGAAATAAAAAGGTTCAAATCGATGACAGATTTAAACATTGCAGAGACCACAAACTAAGTGAAATTCATTAAGCCACCAGACTGTAATCTGCAGGAGCAATGCTAAGAGCAGAATGACCACCCAGATTGAAGCCGAAACCTCTGCCACAGGCGACCAACAGACATCCAGAGGGGCAGACACTCCACCACAGTCCTGGGCACGTTTCACAGGCCTCTGGTCAGCAAGGGTTGCAGCTCTCTTTGCTGGAATAACCCCGAACCAGGCAACATACAAGACACCAATTTGTCCTTCTGTGCCAGCACAGCGCACCCCCAGTCCCCTGCCTTTACAGAAGAGCCGTTTTCAGATGAAGGTCCATCTGACTTGTTTACCCTTGGGCTGCAGATTCCTCATGTAAATGTGTGTGACATAGGGACCCCCTGCAAGGGTCCTCCCTACCCATAGGGTGGCACAGCCCTGGCAGAAGGTACAGACGCAGGGCTCCAAGGAACAGGCCAGCACACCAAACCAAGCAGCAAGACCTTCCTGTTTTTACTGAACATGCAGAGCTTCAATGCTGCTCAGAGCTGAAGCAGCAGCCCTCCTTTTGCTCCTCTGCTCAGGAAACAAATCAACTCTTACTCGATGGAGCATTTGGGCAAGAAAACATAAGGACCTACCTGAACTAGTCAGAGCTCAAACTGCAGCTGCCTTCAAACCCTTATCAACCATAACACCAAACACAATGTTTTGTACTCTTCTAGCTGCCTCCCGAAAACCTCTTCAAATGGGACTGCTTTATATGTGGGATTTCCCTAGCCAGTCACAAAACCCTGGCAATTCTCCATATCCGCAGTGCTTTCTGCTGTGTGAGCTCCAGCCGAGTCACCTGCACCACTTGGAGGCAAAGCACAAGCAAGAGTAAGGCGCTCCCAAATTTCTGCAGTGATCCAAAGATGCTACTCAGGCCCTGTAGGGACCATACTGTGCACATGGGTACACACATGCAGCAATTTAAGAAACAGTCTTGTTCCCTTTAGGTACTGTTAAAGAGGCTAATGCTTCTAAGTAACTCAATTTTGAAAAATGGGGCTTAAATACCATTGAAACCTAAGATCACAAAGAGAAAAACACATGTGCACATGCTCCTGAGAAACAAAACAGCTTTTCAAAACAGGATTTCTCTGACATGTTCTTAAAGAAAGCTTTTTTACTTCAACCATCACCAGCTGAAGAGCAGGAGAAAGACTTCAACAAATTTGTCAGTAAATACTCCCATTCTACACAGGTAAAAACATTGGCACAAAAGTAATCTAACAACTTCCTAAACTGATAAGATGCCATTATAAATTACAATATATATGCACATGTGATATTTGTATATGAACATATACATGTATCATAATGTATAGCTTTTTTTAAACAACTTCAGGAGACAGTTTGGTCATGCGATGACCTACCTGTATAGAAAAGACTAAAGGGGAAGATCATCTCTAATCCAAGTGAAATCCATCGCAGTCAGGAGACTCATCCTATTGACAAAGATCAGACAGGGAATGAGGAGACCCAGCTTTTATTTCCTGCAGCATCATTTCCTTCTGGGCAACCCCACTACATCTCCCCAAGCCTCTGCTGCTCCTTCAGTCGTTGTCCTTACAGGCAGGCTGGCAGCTTATTTATGGAAAGGGCTCACCTTTGCTATGGGTGTGAGCATTTACCTGCATTAAGGTCCTCATCTCCCTCCAAAGAGCCCCGCAGACAGATAAGCTGGCTTCTCTTCTCCGCTTCCTGCTGAAGGGAATATGGTTTAATGAATATTGGGAGATAATCTGCCTGTAGCTTTACCAGACTGCATAAATGGTTAAAACTTTGCTAGAGCAGCAGGAAGCTTGTGGGGAGGACACAAAATGCACAGCTGCACAAATGCAAGATTAGGGAAGGAGGATGGAAGGTACCAGGAGGTCTGAAATATTTTCGGTGAGATACATACACAGGCTCACCCAGTCTCCTGACAAGCACTCTGATTTTAAAAGGCACTTTAATCTGCCTTAGATCTATATAAACAAAGATCATAGAAACAACTGTATATAGCAGCCTGGGAAAGAGGAATACTGGTATCATCTTTCACTTTGTAGCTTTATGTTGAAGAGGAGGGAAGAGAAGGAAAGAGGGAAGTAAAGTAACCACACTCAGCATCACAGCTCGACGTGAACAGGCCTGTTTCTTTTGTTACTTTGGGTCATCAGGATAATTAAATCCTTTCTAATAGCCACCGATCCGCGTCAGACAGCGCATGTAACCGCGAGCCAGCTTCTCCGAGTTGCACAAAAAAGCTGCCACGTATTGCAAAATAGCCTCTGCGCCTTGCTTGGCGCTTTCGGGACAGATTCTAGCGCCGCTACTTCAGCAGCCGCCGCCGCACCACACCAATCGGCCAGACTGACGGACAGCCTCAGCCCATGCCAGCCACAAAGCCCCATACATGGAGGTCTGGTGCCATTGCGGGAGCAAGGTGGTACCCCAGTGTCTGAGGCACAGCCTGCCCCATGCTGCCTGGGGGACCCTGCGATTTGACCACAGCTTGGACGCCGTGTGCATTTTTGGAAGAGCAGTGGAGTTGATGGAAAGGTCAGTCTGAGTCGCTGCACTTCTGTTTCACCCCTCCTCCCCCCAACTGCAGAGTTTCTAAATTAATCTGGGTCTTTAGGCTTGTCAGCTTTTATTGCCATTTCTTAAAGAAAAGCCCAGCTTTCACGCTACAAACTACAGGGCTGAAGTCCCCAGACAAGTTTAGTAAGTGCTTTTTGCAATTCGCCTTTGCCCTTATTCATCCAAGTGTACTCCCTTAAGTGTCTCCTAAAAATCTAAGATAGGAAATGTGCTTAGTTTCCTCCTTATTTTCCCCTCCCTGCAACATTTTAATCAAAACGCGCCAGCCAGCTACATCCAGCAGAGGTGGGGCAGATGGGAACAGCACCGCTTTGTACAGATTGCAGTCGACAAGTCACATCAGCAGGGTGCAGCCGGAACCAATAACCCCCCTCCCTCCCCAAATCCTGACCTCTGCTACTCGGAGGTCTCCGACTTGGGGATGCCAGAGGGCAAGAAATCGCGCTTCTGTGCGACAAGACATTGTTAAAGGGAAAATTCCTCGGGTTTTGGTCGGGTTTTTTTTTTTTTTTCCTAAATCCTTGACAAGGAGATCTGTGTGCATATGGCCCACAGCAGAATAATCCTATGCCTACCAAAATCAAAGAGGAATTTACTGACCAGCTCTCACGCACTGCAGGGACCGAATCAAAGCCTAGAAACTTGCACTGGCTGTCCTGTGACAATAACTAACACCTTTTCTATTTTAGTTTCACTTAAGTACAGGAGGGGAAAAAAATATTAGTAAAAACATGTTTAACTAATAACTGGAAACTTTCTGTTAAACTAATCAGAGCACTATACTTGGATAGGGGTGCACTACAGCTTCCTCAGACACGGTAACCAACCAAACATAACCCACCATGGGCTCCTGGCAGGATCAGCTGCTCGGCTGCAACAGCACGCATCTGTTAGCGCTGGCAATTTACAACTGGAAAGTATTAGGGAGGGCTGATTAATTGCTACAATATGAAATTTCCATGCCTTCATTTTACATTAGCAGCTTCGCAGTTAGCAAAAACCCGAGGGAAAACCAGAAAAGGGGGGGGGTGGAGGTGGGGGGAGAGAAAGCAGACCCTCTCAGTTATGTCCAGGGAACAGATGTCAGAGGATGCTCCCTTTTCAGCAGGGCTTCAGCTTTCATCAGAAACAAACAAGGCCTCCATCCTTTCAAGCTACACAGAAAATGCCACAGGTGGGAGCTGACACAGCAGCATCCTCCATAGCCCCCAGACGGCCCCAGAGCCCCTCTCCGCCATGGGGCGAGGCTGGCAGGGCTGGTACCCCAGGGGCATGCAACACAGCAGAGGGACCACAGCGACCACAAGACGGATGGAGGCAACACCATCCATCCTCCTTCCCCACCTCTCTCCTCTTCTTCCCCCCCAAAAAGGAGGGTTAAGGGTTACACGGTGACTCTAAGGCTGCAAACCTCTTGCTTCACACACCCACCTCCTCGCCCAGACCCTGGTGCCACGTGTAGGGACCAGCTGCCTTGAAAAGTACATACCATCAAGAGCCACCTTTGCCTTACCAGAGTGCAGGAGCGGGCCCAAGCTCATGCACCTGAACGGGCATGGGGACCAGTGATCGCCATGGGAAAATCCCAAATCCTCCATCAGAGGGCAAGCTCACTACCGGCCCAAGGCACAGGGATGCACTGCACGGAGACGCCGGTGTCGCAGGCTTCCCGCTGAGATGCTCAGGTCTGACCCATCAAGCACAGGGGCATTCTGCACCTGCTGCCAAAGTGGGAAGTAGGAAACCCCACCATGTCTTGCTCCCCGGATGGAGCAAAGCAAGATGACTGCTTTGTTGTCGCCTCCCCTGCATCCCTTCCTCCCCCCTCCACATGCAGGCAAGCGGGCTTATTTCCAACACGCTTTGCGATACGAACTCAGACAAACAAAAGAACAAAAACTCTCACCCCCTCCCTCTGGAGGAGAGGGGAGAATTCAGAGTTCAGTCTGCCACTCCGCTGCTAGCTGGCACCGCCACCGCCAGTGCCATGCGGGCCGCTGAGCGCCGGGTAATTTCACACACCATATGTGTGGCAATCGGGAAGCGCTGAGAGCACAGGGCTGGAGCAGAAGCCGCTGCCTGCAAATCAGCGGTGCTACGGGAAGGGAGAGGCAGCAAAACATGTCCGCAAGCAACCTGTCACATGCAGCCTTTCCAAGGTGACATAATGCCCCTGGAGATGCTCCCAGTCCATCATGAAAGGCGCATGGACATAGGGCACACTTTGGCATCACCCGGCTGTACATGCAGCACCACTGGCAGTGATAAACCCAAAACACAGCATCCACCCCCACCACCGTGCAACCCACAGACAGGGATTTGGGGGGCCAGCACACCACGCAGTGACAGACAGGGTCAGGCCAGCAAACCCAAGGGCACTGCGCGCATGGCTGACTGCATGCTGTGCCCCTGGCTGAGCCCAGCGGCTTTGCCCCATCTCCCCAGCCTACAGCCGTACTCCTGGGATCTCTGCCTCCAGCTGGGAAACCCACCAGCACGTTTCCGGGATTGCCACTGACAGGGACCCACACCAGGCAGGAGAGCAGGGTGCAGGCAGGACAGCCCTTGGCAGGGGTTGGCAATGCACGCACTGGGTGCAAGAGATGAGCATCCTCTTGCCTGGGAGGAGAAACCCCCTCCTTGCAAGCAGCTCCACCGGTGGGAATACAGTGTTGCCAAGCTTCAGGCATCAAAACCTCGAGGTCTACTTCACACCTGGTGTTTTCCAAATTTTCTTGGGTTGTTGTTTTGGTTTGTTGGGGGTTTTTTGGTGGGTTGTTTTTTTTTTAAACAGCTGCTGGGTCCAGGTGACAACTTTTAAGGAAGCAAGACTCAAATCCTCATAATTAAAGAGGCATAGAAATGACGGGGGGACGACACACTACACAACAGACACCCACACACTTAAACTGTAAAAACCTAAGAGGTAGAACAGCACAGAAGTTCTGTCCCAGGAGTAGCAAAGCTTTATTTTTTTCTTGAAAACACCTCAGTCACTGAAGAAAGAAAGAAAAAAAAAAAAAAAGAATTCAGTTTTAAAAACTTGGTCTGACACATCATTTGTACTCACCTTGGCAAGATCTCTTATTTTTTCAAAGGTCTAACAGCTTCTAGGTGAATACAGCAGCTCCGGCGTTTGACAGTACTATCTGCAGAGAGATACCTTGAAAGCAGAGGGTCTGAGTTTTTCCCTGTGTAGTCCCATTAACAGATTTTGGCCTTCACTGTTCCTCCAGTTGGCTTCTCCTTAGCAGAAGGGTCTGGAGACAGGTCGCAGGGCGGCTCTGGGACGAACACGAGAAGCCTCTCTGGAAAGCTGGGCTCCAGCAATCGGGGGTGCAGGGCTGATGCACCGAATGGTTGCACCCTGCGTCGAGCCTCACCGTCAGGTACCAGCACGCTCCCCTGCGCGAAGAGCAAACACAGAGCTGACAAGTGCAGCCTTCAGCTACAGTGCGGCATTTTACTTGTGTTTTATGTAACCATTTATGACTGTTATTCAATGATGAAGGAGAGCTTACCATGGAAACTGCAAGGAGGTGTTTTGTTTAAGATACAGAGCACACTTTTTAAGTAAGAGCTGTTCATCTCTAATACGCAAACATCTGAACTGCATTCAAGGTTTCATATTTAGATGCATTTCCCAGAAGACTGACAGTCCTACTTGGAGGCTATGCACCACATGGTGCACTTTAAAACAAAAAATTTTAAAATTTTTTCTCCCTAAAACTAAAAAGCCAGGTGAAACGAAGGAATGCATCCACTCCTTTATGCAGCCATTGTAGGGTTCGGCAGGAAATGCCATTTTCCGCTGAAGCCCCACAGGACTGTAGCAGCTTAGCAGGCTGCCAGCCTACATCAGCCCCACAAACTGCTACCCCTCAGGGACCAGTCCCAATCCTGTACAGCCCACAGTCAGTTGGTAAGTGACCCAGTAATCCAATTAGGCAGCAACACAGGCTGTCTAAAGAAATAAAACAAAAGGAAACGGGGAAGGGAAAAGTAACAGGAAAGAAATTTAAGCCTAAAGCAAAGCATATCCTCATTACTCCTCTAACGGGAGCAGCGAGCAGGAGCGTAGGTGGGTGCCCAGTGCCTCGGAGAGGAGGAGAACAACCTACGGAAATCCCAGCTCACATCCCAGCCTGGAAACCCCCCCATCACCAAACACAAGAGCGGCTTGCTGGGTGTATGAAAGACCTGGCAGCAGAGAGACAGTCCTTTCTAGCCAACTTGGTTGGCATGACTTCTCCAACCTGTTCTAGCTATTTAAAGTGCTTCTCCGGCTTTTGTCATACCACATTCAGCCATTGCCAGGTATTCTGAGTGCGTTACCCAGAAACCCACGTGGCTGCAAAGGGACAGGGGAGGGACACCAAGATTATGCCTTCTGAACGCAGCTGGCTGGCAGAGGCTGCTCCCGCGAGCGCTCCCTCGAAGTGCCCAACGCCAGCTGCCCGACCCACCAGGTGCCCAACCCCAAAGAGTATCCCATGCTTTTCAGAGGATGCTCCACATCTAGCACAAACATGAACAAGCACACGAGAAACCACCCGTTCAGCTTTGAAGGTCAGACCCCCCGGGGAAGAGAAGGGAAACGCAATTTTGCAAGGCCCTGTGAAAAACGCTACAACTGCAAAAAGGGGATTTCTGGTTAAAACAAATGTTTACACTGCCAGTGGTTTTCACACACCTAAGAAATGAGCACAGGCAAAGTTTTAAAAACACGTTTTAAGCAACTTCCTAGCTGAGCGCTGGCTTCCGCTGGGCCGTAAGACAGTTACAGCTCAAACACAGAGCAAGAGATCTCAGCCACCGATGAGCAAGTTTGTGGGTGTGTAAGCTCAAAAGCACAAAAACTGTCACATCAGCTTCCATGCTGGAGGCCCAAACAAGGGCATTATCTGGGGTTTTGGAAAACAACAAAATGAAAGGAAAAAAAAGCCTTATAAATGCCATTGCTCTGGAAAATCAGCATTTTTAATAGGAAAGTAAACGTAAGGCTTGTTTTATATGATGGTAACTATCAGCACGTCAGGGTTTTTTTTTATGGTTTCTCCATTATCATAAGAAAAGCATGCTGAGCATCTTGGTTGAACTGCAGGAGTTAAAAATGCATAACACCCTGACTTCTTAGAGATAATTTTGCAAACAAGAAGCGACAAGGATGTACTTCTCGTACCACTGATTTCTTCTCCGGACCCAGGGGCAGCCAAATTGCCCTCCCCGGCCAAGGCCAGACATGGAGCAGCTGCAGCCCATGCCTGCCCAGCCATAGACAGGTTTTTCCACCCCGAGGGTGCCCTGGCACGGGGTACAGCCCCTGGGGGCTCCTCCATGCCCCAGCACAAGGGGTCGGCCAGCAGTAGCAGAGGCAGCGCCAGCCTCCCACACAGCAAGGAGCATGGGCCCCGGCACACAGGGCAGCCCCAAAACGTGTCCCCACATGTCCCCCACTGTGGGCAACAGCAGGCAGGGAAGGACGAGGAGCTTGGGACCCAAGCAAGCAAATCTCAAACGCTGCGGTTTCGCCCAAGCCACGCGGCAAGCGTTCCTGCCGTTGGCTATGTGGGTCTAGGGAGCGACCAATTTCGCAGTGAACAAAATATTTTTCTACCCTCTCCACAGACGATTAGCAACGCAAGCCTGAAACGTCAAAAACCGACTCTTAATTACCGAAGTCAGCACTTAATGACTCCAATTATATTTCCACTGATTTCTGAAAATTGGATTCTCCACTACACTTGCTGTGTTTAAATTAGATTCTTACCTCATCCACGGTAATTATACTTTGACAAACCAAATTAAAATACAGTTGAGATTCCTAAAATCCTACTTTAAAATAGCGGGGATTTAAGAACAAAAAATTTCTTAAGCCCACCGTCATCCACATTTTTAATCACCCTCCCTTCAGGGCACAGGAATGTAGAGGGTTAAAAGGCAAGAGAGATGCAAAGGACAGTATTTTGTTAAAATGCTGTAGAAACAGTGGTTTAGTAGTAGGAAACAGTGGTTTAGTTCTGTAATAGAAACTCACTGTCTTATCCCCCCATATCACAGAAATTAGCTTCTCCTTTTATCCTAAAACCCAACAAAAGTTACTCTTCTCAGGCTCACCATCACCAGTACCACAGAGGACTCCAGCAATGAGGAGATTCAGATGTGCATTTGTCGGGAGGGAATACATTGCTCACTTAAAACTAACAGCTCTCTGTATCTAACCTGCATGCTGAGACACCAGTATCTAGACCTACCATCAAAACACGCCTATGGGATAAGCATGGCTTCTGCAGGTCAGTTACAGCCACTGGGGGATGCTTGCCCTTTATTAGCGAATTATTTTCAAGTTCATGCTTATAATTACCATCAGAAGTGGAAAAGGACAAGAGAGCAGGTAGCATATTTAAAAGAAACTAAGCACCAATGGAAAGAATCCATAAAAACATAGTATTTTAGGGAAAGCCTCTACATGTGTTTATTACATATGATAGAGAGAGAGCAGTGATTTCTCCAAAGAGGATGCCCCTGCATATATTCTTCTCCTGAAGGAGGAAGGAAAAGCCACTAACAGCCCCAATCCCTTTGCCAATCTCAAAGCTCAAACATCCAAAGCACAGACCCTTACATTGCAGCAGCCTGGCAATAGCCACGGGAGCTGTCGAGTATCCACAGTAACTATGGCAAAGCCAAGGTGCCCGTGCCGGCACTGCAGGCAGCATCACAGCCCCAGCAATACAGTCACAGGAGTGCATCTCAGCACCTGGACAAATTAATCCTCATCCCTGCAGGACCACAGCCATTTCGGAAGCCAGCTACCTGGCACTGCATCTCAAATGACAGGCAGGCATTACACTGGCTGGGAGATTAGTACACTGAGCAACCAAGCCAGCCCCAAAGTTAGCTGATGGTAAATTAAAAAAAAAAAGGTTCCAGGTTTCTGAGGAATCGCAACTGCCCTGAAGGAGCAATGACAACAAGCCTGAAGCGGTGTGGTCCAATGTGGCATGCCATCCTCTAGTTCCTTATGGGAAAAGGGTAAGGCTTCGCAAAGCCCCCACCAGCTCACTACAACTGGAGAGAAATACAAAGCAAACCACCTGCATGTGTTCAACATATTTAGTGTTAATTCAAGAGGCAAGGGTATACAGATTTACAGGGTCACATTTTCACTTCAGTATAGGGATATAATATGCTGCTGTCACAGCTACTTCTTGCAATAATACCTTCTCATTATGTTTGTTTCTCCTGCATTTTTATTCTCATCTTTCACAGATACCCATTACTCAGCAGCGGTTGTTGGATTTTATGTTCACATATGGTTTAAAGAGGTGGCTGTTTAATGTTCCCTATATGTAAATAACTACATGCTGCTTCAGTCCCTGCTGTGCAAGTGAAGGAATGATTAGATTATAAATCTCAAATACAGAGAAATACGTCAAGTTGGTTTTCATCTACAAATCTATTAGAAAATGTAACACAGAGTAAGCTCTATTTTCCCCTTTACCCATGAATTCCCATTGCTTTTAATGAGCATCTAAAGCAACCAGCAACAGACAACGATAGCCCAAAAAGCAGGACTCCAGAGGAGCAGCCCTCTCGTAGGCATCCCTCTGCCTGGAGGCAGGCAGGGCTTTCACGGCTGCCAGTGCAAAGCCACGTCAGACACAGTGATGCTGAGGGGGACCACGTGCTGAGGATTCCCGGGGAGCCCCCCACAGCTCCCTCCTCCCCTGGCACGGCAGAGAGCAGGGAGCAACAGAGAGCAACAGACCTGGGCCTGGGGAAAGGCCGTGTGGGGTAACACAGCGACTCCTGCCACCCCCTGTGCTGGTGCCCCAGGTGAGCAAGAGCCACCACGCAGGGAGACGGCTTCACCACCAGCAAAAAGTGACCACAGGACAACATGTGCAAACAGCAGCACAGCACGGTAGGAACCGGCAGGGGCAAACACATTTTAAATGATTCTGCTTTTACTCTATTTGTGGCATAACCCAAGTGCTGCTACCAGAAATAAACACATGTTTTTCAATTTAATTTATCATCTTTTTAATATGGCTGACAGCATTCATTTCAAATCAAAGCTCCCATACAAAGCACATTAAAACCTTTTTTATTTTTCCAAAGTGAATGCCATGAGAGCCAGAAGCAGCATTAACATAGCCACTAACATTTCCAGCTTGTTCAGTATCAGAAACCAGTACGTAGAATAATCTTTTGAACTTTCCAAGGTGGAGAAACGCTCTTTAAGCGAATAAGAGGAGATACATAATTTGTTGTTCAGCCAGTCTCCCCTCCTTGCTGAGCCACGACAGACCACAGGAAACATTCTTGCTCCCTGCCACCCCCAGCCCTGATGCTCCCAGGCCTTTCAGTGCAAGAGAAGAAAGGCGGAAAGCTCACGCCGGCTATCGAGCAAGCATCCTATAGCCACAGGTAAATGGACAGCAGACCTTTCATCACAAGCACCCCCAGACAGCCCATGCTGCAAGCCACGAAGTGTTCCTCTGACAAAAAAACTGGGCCTGGGCTGCAGAAGATGGAAGGCCTTAATAAACTATGACGTACCACTGAAAGCAAGCAGAAAACATGGCAGGCAGCAGCATCCGATTTCTTTCAAATAAAGAGGGAGTTTGTTGGGTCAAAACTCCCATCTCATCCTAGGAGGCTGAGCACACAACTGGCTGCCATGCACAGGCATGGGGCAGTCAATCCAGCAGCAAAATTGCCCGAGTGTATCAGTACCACCACAAACAGGCGCAAGCACTCCCCATGCAACCACCTGCCTCAAGGTAGGTGGGTGTAGAAATCAGTCTCTGGTGGCAAACAAACAAGCAAAACCAGGAAAAGCCTCAGTAGGCAGAAATTAAGACACTAATCAAGAAGCCAGGAAAGAAGAAAAAAAAAATCTTTGGCCTGTGGAAGCAGGCAGTAGATAGCCTGAAACTGGATATTAATTCAATTTATACAAATGTAGTCCAAGCTATCAAGTTTGGGCATAGTCTTTCTGCAGTTAGGAGATATTGGAGTGACTGCAAGAGCTACAGGATTCAAAAGATGCTCCAAATCAACACTGCAGTACGAGGATGAGAGGAACCCCAAAGCTGCTCAGGTTTGCTTCTTCCATCCCCATCCCACCCCCACATTCTCTCAGTATACTAATGAGGAATCCTTGCCCAAATCCAGTCCCAGTAACTGATTCCTGCTGACCTTAAGTTATCCTGCAGCTCTAACAACAGATGATGGATCTCATTTCCCACCCTAGCAGTCTCTGTTGTGTGGCATTGCTCTGCATATTAATGATCCTTAATGACACCTAAAAGCACCTGCAAAGTCTCAAACATGGAGTTTACCACTTAGTTCGAAGCCATAAAGACCCAACAATGGTAAAGTACGTTTAATGATCAAAACCAAGAAAGGAAAGCATTTGTTAAGACATCCTCTTACTCTTGTGGAAGGGGGCATTAAGATGGTTTTTCTTCTGGATCAGTGGTGGCAGGTGAGTAAGGCGATAAGTAATATTAGCCTGAAAGGGATCTTTTAAAAATAAATATGTATTTTTTTAAGTTGGCAGGGAATAAGCCTATTCAGTGGAAGCAGGGGGGAAAAAAAAAAAAAAAAAAGAGAAGGTCAAGGGAGTGAAGGAAAAGAGCTGCCCACTTGCCCATGACACTGTCAGCTTCAGACAGTAATAGAAGATTAGTCCTTTGGAATATAAATCACCTCCAGTCAGGGCTCCTGGAATTCACCGCTTCCCGTGATTGCTGAAGAGGCACTGCCAGCTGCTCCTTATTTCTCAAGTTTGGGATGATGACTGGGGTGGGATAAGGCTGAAAAGCAGGGTTAATTAAACAAAGAAGCAAAGAGGCAAGAGCCTTTAGAAATTGATTAGACAATGAAAGTAAATGACTTGGCAAAACAACCTTGATTTCACTGCCAGAGTTATAAAAACATCTAAGAGATGGAGTACTGTTTTAATGATTGATATTCTCACTGTATGTTCCTGCAGAAATGATAAGTACTGGGACATTTATTGGGGTAAATGAAATCACAACCAAGCCACCTCCTTTTCTACTCCATGAAAGGAGAAAAAGCTGCCAAGGATCTCTTCATCCAGAAACCAAAGCACCACCAAGGACTTAGGAAAATTATCATGTTGCCAAAATAAGGCTCAGAAAAACATATTCATCAAGCTCATATGGCATTTGTTGTTTCCTTGCTTGGAGGAACAGTGCATCAACATTCAGGTAGGTGACAAAAACCAGAAACCCACCTTCCCTCCACAGTTCTGCTCTATAGCTAGACTCTACATTTTCCACTCTCCCATGCAGATCTATTTCTGTTTGTTTGGGAAGTCATATGGCCAGGGGAAGGCCCAGAGAACTTGGGAAAAAAAAAATATGTAAAACACAGATCATGTCTATGTTACTCATCTGATGGTTATTTAATTCTTTTTTGTAATATACCAGTAAAGAAAAAAGGCTTCAGTCCAGTTTCATAACACCGAAGTCTTGAATCATCATGTTCATGAGGTCAGAACTACAACTGGTATAAATTTACTTATCACCACCATAAATCCCAGCATCGTAACGCTGAAATATTCCAGCCGTCAGAGCAGCAATGTTGCAGACTGCCCTGCATTTTTAACCTCAATTGTACATAATTGTTAATCACTGACCCATTCTCCGGCAGCCCTCGGCAGGAGCAGGTTGCTAAGCGACCCGTTTTTGCTCCAGATACTTTTTAAAGCTAGTTTAGAAATGGCCAAAAGTCAGCAAAGTGAATATTGAGACTACTGTGGACAGATCTGAGGTGGAGGTGCAAGCGTAGGAAGCAAGTGAGACTAAACCCGCACCTCTATCAAAAGCGTAATAGTACTCAGTGCCACTTTGCTACATATGAAAACCCCTTAAAGAAGTCTTGCTGCGGCGTCGACATAGCTCTCACACCTCCCGACCTGCAATATTAACCGCCTCCTGCTTCTGAATGAAATCCCGTGCAATTGCCAGCATGAGAAGATAGAGATGAGGAGCCAGACCTCCACGCTCGCCCCGACGGGGAGTCACACCGGCATCTGGGAGGCATAAGGGCTGCAAGCCAGCACGGCCGAGAGCAGACACCCCACCGTGCCCACCTACCAGCCCCGCAGGGGTGGCGAGCTCAAACAGAGCCCACAGGCAACGGGTGACATCCTCCAGACCAGCACTTGCAGGCACCCAAAGGACCGCGCTGAGAACAGCCTTCAGAGACACACGTGGGGTTTTATTAGGGAAAAAAGTGCAGTTCTTTGAAAGCTAATGGGAATATAATTACTCGCCCAGCCAGGAGCGCAGGGACTTTCTATAGACTAATGATTAGAATAAACAGGTAGAATTAATCAAGTAGAGGGTAGAAATTGTCCAGCCTGTGTTTCTGCCTCCGTGTCACCCCACAGCCTTCCCTTCCCAGCTCCCCCGTCAGCAGGTACACTGGCACGCACGCCCCGCCAGCACCCAACTGTGGGCCCGACAAGCGGCACATCAGGCAACCAAATTATTTCTGCAGCTCCCTTAAACAGGTTGGGGCTCTCACATCCACGAGGCTGCCATGCTCCTTGGGATTTGCAGGGAGGGTCCTTGTAACTCCAGGACTTTTATCCTTTTGGCAGACTAGGTTGGGTGGGACATGGGTGGCACAAGGAGGACTGTGAATGCTGCCCTCTCTCTTTTTTTTTTTTCTTCCATTTTTTTCTCCCTTTTTTCCTTTTTGAAAAAACACCCTGAAAAAAAAAAAAAGGAGCAACACTTACTGTGCTATGTCATCTCAGAGAAACATGTCCTTCTCATCTTGGTATTTTACTCATGTATCACCATCTCATTAACAACCTCTATGGTATGTCATTATTAGTTATAGAAACTTGATTTCTGTCCTATAGAAACCAGTGGTTAAAATGCTACAGATTGAAATAGAAGCAAGACTGAGCAACCACATTAATTGTCAAGGAACTGGAAAAGTTGCAGGATTCAGGAGGAACATGCAGACAGGAAAGCTCCAAAGTTCTGCTTTTCTGGCTCCCTCCCGCCTTTTTTTTTAAACATAACCTACTAGTGTAGGTTATACACTAGTAACTATAGTTACTACTGACTAGTGTAAATTAGACCTTTATGATCAGGTTCACAAAGCAGCTGAGCAATTCAGTAAGAGAGGCTGTGGCTATATGCCAGAATGGATACTCAAGTAGCTGAACACGTCTTGCTTTCAGAACAGGCTCTGTATCAGTTCAATACATTTATGCAAACATGCCTTTCCCCCCCCCGCCTCCACATTAAAACTTCATGAAAACTTTAAGAACAGCCTAGCCCAACAAAAATACACACAAAAACAGTAAAGGCTTCCAGCTCGTGCCTCTCTTTTGCCATCAGGAATTTTCTTTTCGCCAAAAGTAGCCTGGGCTACAATACCAATGTTTTAGGAGTAACAGAGATGGGTTAAAGAACAATGTAAGCTATATTTTGTAAAGAGGGAGAAAAAGATTTGGGCAGCCAGATGATTGCCAGGGACAATGTGTGAAAAAAGCGGAGAGGTATGAGGATCAAGAGGTCAACAGAGTAAAACAGAGAGAGACCCTGAGCTGAGCACCCACTCAATGGAGACGGCAGGCGTCGCCTGGTGGAGCTCTGGCCAGACACACAACAGGGCAAGGGGACAGAAATGGGGCTCCCCATCGCCGAGTCTTCCCCCTGACCAGCGTCATCCCTCCTGCTGGGTGGGCCAGGGCAATGGAGAGACCGATGGGGATGTCCTATGACTTGGCCCTATCTGCACCATAGGAGAATTTTCACCCCACTGAGCACCAGCTGAAGCCTACAGACAGGGATGTATATAGTACACAGGCAGGGATGTACGTAGTACATCAACCTACACCACTGCATTCACTGCAAACACCTGGTGTTTGTTTCACTTCGCCTCTGTTTTATAACCTTGTGAAAGAAATGCTATGAAATTATTAGCTTGGAAAAGAAATGATTAAGCATGAAGAAGTCATACAAAACCAGGGGGCCCCATGAGTAATTTGACCACTTCTGTTTAGACTATTTTTTGACAGTTTGTTATAAAGGACTTAAAACCTTAACCCAGCTTGCCTTCGCTGCTGCTCTTGGGGTCCGAGCGAGCTGTTCATCGCGCTTGGTGATGCTAAAGGAAGTTATGCAGCATAAAGCTTTGTCACTGCCTTGTCAGTCACTCCGAGCAACACGATACCATCACCTCCAGCTGACCCCTGGAAGTTAAGTATTGTTTCATGAAAAAAATACTGAAGCTTGTTGATGGCAATCTGCCCTCCAGACAGACAGACCTTGCGCAACGCCCAACCTGCATCCAAAGCCAAGGCGTCACCCAGTGGGATTGCTAACTGGAGATAAATACCCACAGCGCATGGGAAGGTGACGAGCCAGAAACAGAAAACCAGTGACTTCAGGAAGGCTGCTGGGATTAAACAATAACATTTCCACTGGTTCTGCAGAGGAAGAGCTAGAGACGACCCAGAGTAGGAAGCTTTGCCAAATAAAACTGCTAGGAGCTGGACTGCTCACTGTTCACTTTTGCAAGCAAAGCTTCCAGGAAAAGAAAACAAACCCCTTTCGGTCCTAGAAGTGCCTGGAGTACAAAATCTGGACTCAGCTCTGTACCCTGCCTGTCCCCAAGAATAAAAAGGATCAGGCGGGAATTGCAGAAGGACAGTGCAATATGTATGTACACACAGGCATCAAACAGGCGCTGCTGCTCGGGAGCCAGGAGACAGACGGCTCCAGTAATTTTAGGCCCACTGGCCTCTGCAGAACAGTAACAGAAGAAAAAAGGAACCATAAAAAGCTCCAAAATGCAAAATGCTTCTTGGAGGAAGACAGCTATTCGAGTAGCACCTGATAAATGTTGCAGTTGTTAAATGATTGATGCCCGCAGGCATCAAGCAACCAGCCTTGCGCCAAAAGCGGAGGTGACTGCTGAGATCACTGAAAGTTTTGCCCGTATGGAGACCTGAGGACCAAGCCTAAAAGTTTCAATGAACTCCATGATCCCTAAAGAAAGAAGAAGAAGAAGATAAAAGAAAAAAAAAAAGGGCACAAAAAGAGACAACCAGAGCTGATCTGCACAGTGCTCTACTCCATTGGACAAGAAGCAAATCTGACCATGCATAAAATATGACAATATGCATTTGGAACCAAATTCCTAATTCATCAGGCCTATTAAAACCAACCACCAAGGCAAGCCTGAACCTAATCAACACAAGCAAGCACCAGGCAACTGAGTCTGCCGGGGGGCTTGGGGCAGCAGAGGAGGCAGGCAGGAGCACCCACAAGAGAGTGGAAAATGAAGACGAGCGCACGAGACCACTTCCATAGCGTAACGGAGATGGAGATGCATGCTACTCCAGGTGTCTCGGGCTGGTCAAAGCCCACGCTGTTGCCAGAGATGACAACTCCTTCTTCCATCTGCACCCCTGGATGCTCCTGCACCCATGCAACTCAGGATGTGCAGGTAGAAGTGAACCCTTGGTGAAAATCAACCCTACCAAGAGTGGTTTCAAGCAGACTGGCTCCCTGAACACCTCACCACATGGTCACTAGCATCTTCCTTGTCCTCTCCCTTGTGCCAGACTCCCCAGGATGCCAGGGGATGGAAATCCTCCTCCTTCTCCTCCCACACCTTGTTGCAGGCATGCACATGGGGCAGAACAGGGCAGAGCTGGTGCAGCCACTCCTGTGCTGAATCCCTTCTGGTAAAGTGGCCTCACATTTCCAGAAAGCCATTAATCCATCACCCTTCAGTTCTAAAATTCATACAAATTATTTTATTCATAATTAATTAAGGTCTCTAAATGTGGAAATTAAATTACCATTTACAGTGTAAAAGGAGATAGCACAGAAAAACCTAGACAGCAGCAACAGCTCTCTCCTCTGCGTGAATCAGGAGGACATGTGGGTGTGGGGGCTACCTGGCAGTAGCTTTAGGTCATAATACAGATTTCAGTATCTTTGAAAGACTGCTCGGTCACAAGAGACCTTTATGTCTGAGGTGCCAAATTAATCCCAAAGCTCAGGTGCCCCTCAGCTCTGCTCCCAATAATCCCCTGGACTCTTACATTAGGAGCACATTTGCAGGACAGCTAAAACCCAGCGTTTCTTTTATTGCTTGGCTCCTCTGCTGGAAAACAAGCTGTTTGAAGCACAAGAGCTGCTCCTCGTCATATGTATTTAGACTCACCTTTCCATTCAAATCAGGCTGCAGCAAAAGAGAGAACATACAGGGAAACAGATGGCCCTGCACTGAACACGGGGCATAATTCACTTGAGGGGCTGAGAGTCAGGGAGGGAGATGGGATGAGCAAGCTGCAGATCAACGCCACCATCGAATTCAGCCTTGTATTTACAGCAGAACCCTGCTGTAAATACTGTAATGCACAGTACAGCCGCAAACATTTTCTCATTAACTCAGAAGGGAAAGATTCTGGGAAGTTTTTTTGCTTCTTGTTTCAATGGCAAAGCAGCACCTGAATCAATGATGGGGATGATGATGGTGGTTTCAAAGGCAACTTCCTCCCACCCCTGATAGCCCACCGATGCAGTTAGTATCAGAATCCATTACAAGAGTAAAAGGATCGTTTCCCTTATATTCAGCTACTGGTTTTCCCAGTTGCCAAGGGGTATTTAGGCTGAGACGATGGTAGGAAGATGGTCTGTATACAGCTACTGAAGGAGACCAGGAAATAGACGTGTCCCAAGACATTAGCATACTCAGCCAGGCAGCCAGATTGCAGAAAGGGTAATAGCCATGTTGAAATTAAGCAAAGAAGAAAAGGTTAATATATGTGACCTTTCTGATTCTGCGCAGCCAAAAATAACGATCAACAAACTACAGAAAAGTTTTAGGGCTAGATTTCCCCCCTCCCCACCAGCACCCTCATGTCTCACTGAAGTCAGTGGGGGCTGAGTTGATGCCTGCGCTACCAGTATGCACAACTTTTCCTTACAGAGAGAACAGGGGGAAGCTCCTCGCAGTACCCCACAGGAGCCTTTCAGGATCAGTTCTTCACTTGGCAAGAGAAAAACCACCAAGCCAAGTAACAGCACAGGCATGTTTGTTGCTGAAAAAGCAGGCTCTGAAAAGATCGAGAATGTGGATAGCAGGAACAAGAAGAACTGCTCCGTCTGGTCTCTCTTCCCTGTGCACCCATCTCCCTGAACCCACTGCCTTTGTGAATCCAACCAACTGGTAAGTCCCCTTTCTGCCGCTGACGTATGAAGGATGTGAAACCTCAATTAAGGATCCATGTCTTGCAGGCTGTCATAATTCATGCCTTTAGCTCTTGTAGGACCCCAGGTGAATTCCTGATGGGTAAACACAGTTCAGAGGCTAGCACTTCCAAAATGCCTACAGACACACAGGCAGAGGTATATAATTGAGCGCCAAAAGAAATGCAACTGTTGGGGAATAGTCAGTTTTTAAAACCCGCTGTTTGTTTCTTGCAACATATCCATTAGACAGAATGAACACAGTTACTTTTTCCATTTCAGTTCAGGCTACTCCACATTGCATCTGATGGTTTAAGTCCTGCAGAGGCCAAGGCATGTGCTCAGCATTACATATTTATGCATGGTCTATATTTACACACCATGAGCCTAAGAGTTAAGCAGATGCCCAAATCTCAGCAGGACTGCAGTTGGTATTTCAGTGCCGTACCCAAAGGAGCTTCTCTCTGTATCTCCAATATGTGGCTCCAGCAAGCTTGGTGACCACAGGTGGAGCTGAATGAAGGTCTTGGTTTTCAGCTGAAATGAACTACATAATTTTATATGAGGTGGCTCAAATTGATGCCAGCATCAAGATGCTATCAAGGAGACAAGTGTGAAAAGTGAACAACCGAGGCGTACCTCAAAAGGCATACTGCATATAGACGTCACTGCAACACTGAAGAAAGTAAAAAGCCCCTCCAAAGGCAGCTCTATTATTATTTGTAGCCATAACTCCCTCTGAAGACCTCAAGAGTTGCAGCCATATCCCAGGTGCCCACATTGCACAAACACAGACCCCAGCCCCTGCCTCCAGGGAGCTGCCATAGGCAAGTGCTGTCCCTGTCCCCTAGCCACACATGCAGATCCCCACAGCAGCAGGGCCAGGGCATGCCTCCCAAGCAGTCCTCTTGCAAAGGACTGCCTGAGCTTCTTCCTTAGCCTCTTCCTCAGCGAGGGCCACCAAACCAGCCTGACTTTGCTGGGATATCTGCCTGCCCAGGGTATCTGCCCGCTCCCAGGAGGCAGCGGGGAAGAAAGGAGATGTTTCCACACTCCCTTGCCAACACAGCTCTTTCTGCAAAACACTGTTTTGTGAAGCCTGGTCTAAATCAGATTCCACTCCTGCAAAACACATCCTCACCTCCCATTCCCAGTACGCAAACTTAACAGCCTAATGGGACTACTTACAAACACAGCCACACACGGGCGTGCTGCACAGTCCTCAGACCTGCCACAGCACAGCGTAAGCCTTTGAGATGTGCAAGCAGCGAGTGACATGCGTAACACCCAGATTTTGTTTGCACGTTTGTTGTTTCATTTAATACCAGATAATCCCAACCACGCGGGCTCCCATTTGCTCAGAGACCCACCAAGCTCCCTGTTCGGACTGAACACAGCAATCGCGCTGCCATCCTAATTTCTGCCCCGAGCTTTGGGTCAGGTCCTCCAGAAGGAAGGGGACTGCAGCAGAGCCGCCTGCCTTCCAACTCAGAAAGCCAAAGCCTGAGACAGTCCACCATTTCCAAGCAGCACATACACAAGCTGCTCAAGCATGGTAGACAGGAAAAAAAGCAATTTCCTCATCAGTACCACTTTTGTTAGTGACAGGACCCGAAGCAGCAAAAACACCTTCTGCAAACCACCCTCACTAAACCAAGAGCACATAACACATCGTAAATACCACTCTTCAGCTGGGGATCAAGTGCTTTTCTGCCTAATGAGCCTTTCCAAACCAGAGCAGACAATGACCACAAAACACTTACAAAGAATAATATTGGCAATTGCCAATTAGGTACAGTATATAAAAGAAAAGCTTCAAAGAGGAAGAACTTCAACAAAGACACTACTTATTTTTACCCAGCTACAGACAGTACTTATTTAAGGGAAAACATTTTGCTGGAAAACATGTTTGTTTTAATTATATAACTCTCAACTTCACACACAAACAAATCCAAGCTATGGAAAATGCCGTACCTAGGCTTTTAAAACAGCAAAAGTCGAGCCAAAGAGAAGAATATGCTACAGTAATTAGTATTTCTCTGCAATCTAAAAGGTATTTACCATTTGGTTTTGCCCACGGGAAATAAACGCTGTTGCAAAGTGATATAAAACACTGTTGCAGAGTAATATCTGCCTCTGCCCTGTCCTCATTACTCCCTGGGGAGAGGAAAAAAAAAAAAAAAAGGGGGGGGAAAAAAAAAAAAATCTGTGTGTGCATGTGAACAGAAAGAAGTGGGTAACCTCAGGAAGGCAAAGATGCTGCCTCTTCTCCCCCTCCCGGGCCGAGTACCACCCCTCTCCAAGAGCACCCACGAGGGGCCACACGGCCCCTCGCTCCCCGTGGGAGTGCTGCCTGCTACCCCTCATGCCAGGGCACCCAGGGGATGGCTGGGGGCAGCAGCAATGCTGCGGCTGGTCCAGCCCATGCCGCCTGTCACAGAGGTAGCTGGGGCTGCCTTGGATGGCTTCTGGACACCCGGCATAGGTCTGCTGCCCATTCCCATGGGGACCGGCAGCAAAGACAACACAGCTGCTCGTCGTGTGGCACTGGGCAACCAAAGGTCACACCAATGCACCAGGAAAAAAAAATTGGAAATTGCCGTTACCTCCAGTGCAGAAACTTGTCTTCAAGTATAAAAACTTTTTATTTCGGCTCCATTTGTATATAGTTGAAGCATCCCAAACTGCCCAAGGTTATCAGCACAAACATCAAACATACAGAGCCGTATTAAACACGTCAGCAGCTGGCCCAGTCAGATCTCTAAAAGCAATGCCAGTGCTGGCAGAGTAAGTTGCTAACCTGACCACAAGCACCAAGATCCCAGGGAACTGGATGCAAAGGAAAAAAGAAAAATGAGATACATATATGGCTAGTTAAGAAGATAGCTCACCAAGCAATTAAAAAGAAAAGAAGAATATAAAACTTCTTCACATCAGAAGAAAAATCATCATCCAGGCTATTCCATTCCATTAATTTTTTAGCAGTGCTACCCATTCAAGTCAAATATCAGAGAGAGAATTTATACTTTTAGTCTTTTTATGGAAGAAGGTTTGTTTCAAAAGGAGAACCAACCTGATAGCAATCCATTTGCAGTGGAAAAAGAAAGGGATTCCTTCTCACACACAGCAAATTCACTGGCAAAACTCTATAAATATTGCAAACCAGTTTCAGCAATATATCTGATTTGAAAGGAGCTCAGAAACCAAGGCTTAAAACAAGCCATTAAAGTCAAATACTTTTGCAGTAAAGTGTTCAGAGGTAGCGTTTGGTGGTTTTTACACATTGCCCCCCCCACCCCCCCAGTTTGTAATACTGCTATATCAAAAGCTTGCTCTAAACCCAAAAGGGGAAAAATACCAATAGAGGCCCTGTTTAAGCTGCAGAAGGAGATTTGTGGACCCCTGCATCAGGCAGCAGTCCCGGCCACAGAGCCAGGCTACTTCCCCAGGGAAGAAGCCGAAAGCTTCTTCTGTCAGCAAGATGCTCACACGAGCCCTTCTTACTTTGAGACTTAGGTGTCAGTACTGATCTCCTTGCTCATAGCGCAGGAATTTACAGTTAGGACAACCTTCTCTGTAGCCCAACAAAGATTTGACATGAAACACAGCCCACATTCCCCCAGCATCTAAATAATTTCTAAAGGGAAGTCCCACAGCTGAGGAAGGGAGAGCAATAGCAATTCCACAGAGCCACATGAGAAATGCAAAACAGAGCAACAACAACCCATCAAAGATATGTCCTGCTATTTCTGCACAAACTACTTTATAAAGAAAAAGGAAAAAAAAGCAAACTACTGCTTAAAATATTCTTTGGAGGTTACATAAGGGATGTTTTTAAAAAGAAAAAAAAAAATCTATTAATTCTTTGCTAAAAGGAAACATCCTCAACAAAGGTCCCAGAAAGAAAAATAAAAAGAAAAAAAAACCAAAAAGTACTGATTACACAATTGCATACCATTTACTTAAGACCGCTGTGATGAATGCACACGAGCAGTCTTCAGGCAGAGTTTCCCCTGAACTTCCAATTGTTCAACTCTTTTGCTCTTAACACTGAATAAAATAAATAAATAAAACTGAATACTGTATGCATGAGTAACTCCTGACTTAAAATATTTATGAAAGACTATTGTCATTACCCACGACATGGGTCATCCGCAGTGCGAAGACATTCAGATCCACAGCACAAGCAGCCAGGACTAGTAAGAATCAGCATCAGAAATGTTCTTTGCTGCCTGGATCACCTGTAACTGCTGGTAGGTCTTAAAGCTACCGGGCATCAAAGAAGGGTTCAAACAGTCACAATGGGTTGGTTTGACTGCACGTTTCAGAGGGAAGCCTGCTCCCAAATGTTACCCTGTATTAAAGCATCCACACAAGTTAGATCAGCACAATTAAAATGAGCTGGAACAATCCTATTACAGCTAGGCTGGCTAGTTTCTCACACAGACAAGCTTAAATTCATACTTAATTAGCTATTTTAAGAAAGCTCAGTAGTCTCTCTCTAAGACCAGCTTTCCAGAACTGAAGGGACCACCAGCTGCATTTTCAAAAGACAGCAGGGGAAAAAACCAAAAACCATTTCCTTCTGTAAAAGAGGCCCCACCGAGACAACGGGGCACACGGACTCTTGTCTGCACCAAACCCCCTGAACAGCCACGGGGCCACACAAACCCGTACCAGCTGCAGGCGAGGCAAGAGGCTGCCTTCGGTCTCCCGAGTCCTTGCTGGGGCTGGCTGCGACACCTGGAGCGGCAGCTGCATTCCAGGTACCACTAGAAGTTTCACTCACCGTGGCAGATAACAAAAGTACCCAGTGAAAGCAGTGACTCCCTTATTCTCATTATACGGTATAATAGTGATCTTGCAGCCCCTGTCAGGGTCATTACCTAGTACCACAAGCAGTGAAAGTGAACCATGGGGCAGCAGCATCTTGTGATCCTCACAACCTCGTGGTTAGACTTTGATTTATTTTACTTATTAGTGTTTTCTTTATGAGACCAGCACTATTTTACACGAAATGCTTAAGCACGCTGGGCCTTCAGGTCACTAGCCTGACACCACTCTAACACAAATAAATACTGAAAGTATGCCAGGTTATATGCACCTCCGAAAAAACAGCTAAAGAGACTACTTGAACAAAAGTAGCAGCAGGCTTATTTTAGGCATCTGGAGTGGAAGCAAGTATTACAACCCAAGTACAAAGAGAGCCGTAAGTGGCAGCAGGACTCTGATAACAAGACGGGGAGATTAAAACAGACCCAAACATCAGAACAAACCTTTGAGGAATCTGAAGGGAGAAACCCAGGGTCTGACAATCACTTTGACACTGTTGCAGCTTTAGCTATATAGATGGTTGGATAGGTATCAGTGTTTAAATTCTCTTGAGGATTTCTACAAGTTTTATCTTATTCTGTAAAAAGAAGTTACACAAAACGACCCTACTTTGCTTTTGAATATTTTCTCTGCAACAAAGGCTACAGATACTTCGGTCTCCTCTGGCAAATGCCGCACACTTTCAGCCCCTGAAATTTAGAACGTTTTTAAGTTAAATGAGAGTGGGAAATCCAACATTTTAATCTCAGCTAGGAGAAACAGTATTTCAAATACAGAAAACATTGGCACAGGTTAACAAAAGATGAATTGATTCAATCTCTTCAAAAGCTTAGAAGGGTAGAAATTATCTTCTTCCACGAAGCACTATGGAAGCAATTTTAAAGGAAAGCATCCACTGACGAGTGACACTTGCTATATCTAACTTGAAAGACAAGATTTAAGGCTAGATTAAGTTTTGTTGGCAAGCCGGAGGA
This sequence comes from Pelecanus crispus, assembly GCF_030463565.1. Classification (NCBI taxonomy): domain Eukaryota; kingdom Metazoa; phylum Chordata; class Aves; order Pelecaniformes; family Pelecanidae; genus Pelecanus; species Pelecanus crispus. The sequence goes on from NC_134643.1 coordinate 121,611,673, forward strand.
ACTCCATCGATATCAACTGTCCTACCCACTTATGCGAAGCCAGGACTTGTTTTATGGCGCTGCGCAACGTGACCTCAGTTTTGAGCTTGTATTAGCTAGGAACAGCATGTCCCACTGAAGCATTAAAGTCTACAGACTCAGCCAAATCTTCCATCTCAATATGCCACCAAGTCAAACCAGCAACAATTATCGTCCTGGTCTTGAAATATGCAATAGCACATGCAAGAAATATGCTCCACTTGATCTGGGAGACAGATCGGATCCCGGCACTTCTTAATTCCTTCAGAAACACAGCCACCTTTAATGCCTCAAAAAAAGAGGCCATTCCAGCAGCCTTTAGCTGTCAGCACTTGGTGGGAGGGAAGAAAAAAGTATCAATTTTCTTCAACAGGTATCTAAAGGTTGGAAGGGGAGAGAATATGCACCAAGAATCCCTGGAAGGAAAGCAATTAGCAGATGGGGTACAGTGTGGAGGGAAGAGAGCACCTCCTGCGAAGACAAGACTGGAAATGGCACAGTATTGAATTACAGCAAAACCAGCCCCTCCGCAACAAAACCTGTCCTGTATGCGTTGGTGCTTTCTTCTCACAGCGTCAGCCAGTGCAGCTGGCAAACAGCAGGTCGGGGCACCCCACAGCCTTGCCAAAGCGCAGCGTGCATAGTGCTGCACCCATGCTCTGGGGACACCCCCGGGCATCCTCCACCTTTAACCCACAGGATGGCAGGGCGAGGAGCAAGTGACGTTTCTCAACACATGTAATCTTCAAATTTCACGCTGGCTAAAATTCATCAGGCAGGCATTTAGTGGTCAGATACTGCTACAGATCACAGATTCATTTACTTGCCGCAGTCAACTGCACAGAAGAACACAACAACCCCTACACACAGAGTTGCCTCTCCTTTCCTGTATTTCTGGCATCTTCCTATTTTGTGTGGTTTGTGACACCACCAAAGGGAAAGCCCAAAGCACCCTGCAAACAAAAGAAGAAAAGCTGGTCTTTCATGGGGATGAAAGAAGGAGGTATAGTATCTGCCCCTGAAGTACAAACAGGTTCAGACACCTCTTAGAAAGATAAAGAGCATTTCACATACAGTTCCTCCCACCATCTCAAGGAGGCTTTAAGTACTCGGGGGAAGGAAGAAAGGATGTGCCGAGAGAAAATTGTACATTTGCATCAGACACTTTGATGGTATAAACACTTCTGTGTACCCACATTTATTAAAGAGCTGATTATGACTACCATGCATGAGTGAAAACAGACACCAGGCCTCAGCAAACACAGCATGCAACATGGGCGACAGCAGAGGACTCGGGACTCCAGAGCTCCTGGGTGAGGGAAGGTCTTCTACAGCTTCACACATCCACCGCACTAATGCTAGCAGGTCCGTGACCATGGCATATGGAGGAGGAGGAGGAAAGGAGAGGGGAACAGGAAGCTAGCATGCAGAAATATGGTGAAATACTCCCCTCTGATATTATTCAGGTTAAGACTGCACTTCAATAAATACCTAGGTAACATGAAGTGAAGATTAAGTGCACAGACATACTAGAAATGAAAAAACAAAAGTTTTTTCTTATTTTCTGTAAAACCTGAGACTTCGGACAACTTGTTCTTTCTATCCACAGTGAGGAGAAATCCAGAGTTGCCAGCCCAAGCTGCATGAAGACACTTCTAACTTCTTGTCTCCCCAAGAGCTTATGTATTTTCATAATCACTTCAGAAACAAAGGTCGTCTTAACACCTGAAAACCTGACTAAGGATACATTTAAAGCTAACACTAAGGTAATGGTGATTAAATTATTCCTCTTCACAAAGACCAAAGCAGGCCTAGAAACAAAACAAGTCGAGCACAGATTTTGTCCCCATCTCAGAAGCACACCTGCCCACATTGCGACCTGCTGGTGCTGGCTGATTTCCTTCATGCAGTTCGGCCTTACCAATCTTACTCTTCTCCTGTTGTTTGTCGCTTGCCTTAATTGTACGATTAAGGTATCAGTCTTCTCTCACTGACTCCTACAGACTATACCCAGTCCTTTCTTACTGCAGATTCAGCTCCAAGCAATTTTTGGCACAGCTCTCTAAAGGAAGCACTTTCCCCACTGAGGTACAACTGAGAGCCAAGACCAAGAACATAATTTAGTGACATGAAGAGAGATGCTTAGCTTAGCAGATCAGCTAACGAGCACACTGGTGCTGGAAAAGCTATATGCAGATTTCAGGCAGGGCAACACTCTTGGGTAACTTTCAAAATGCTTGACGACTCTTATTGCTTCCTTGGAAACCCTTCAAAAGTACAAAAAATAAAGCAATTTCCAGCTTCAGCTTGAGAAAAGGTATACATCTTTTTAAGGACAGCCACCAGCCCTAAAGAGAGACTTCTGTCTACCACAAACATTATAGTGAATGCTCATCATTTCCGTCTTTTTTTCCCCTCATTGCAACACAGAGCATACTCAGCAGCTTCAGTAGATAGCATCCTTGCAGCCGAAAATAGTGTCCGTGTACAAATAGGGTCACATAATACAGATGTCTTCAGAAGATCCCCACCCAGCAACAACACTGCAAGGCTCCCCATGTTTGCAGCTGGATGCTGAAATACCTCTTCAAATGAGCCTTTCCTGTTCAAGAGAGGAACTGAAACCCAGCAGGAGGCTTCCCAGCCCCAACACCTAAAGACTGTTGGTGGCTGGATAAACGGGTCCCCCTCTGTGTGTGCATGCAGGGTGTGCTGGAGCAGAGGAGGCATGAGGCAAGAAACCTGCACATTCCTTCTGTCAACAAGGATTTGGACAGATCTGAGAGCAACGTTTACTACTATTGGTCGTGAGTGAAAGCCCCTGAAGATGTGTCCGATTCTGCTGACAAACAACCCTGCTCTTGGCCTACGGGCTGCATAGCTCAGAGACCACGCATCCCTCTGACCTCCCACCCATCACCCAGCTCTGCCTGCACCAGCAGCTCCAGTTGGCTGTCAGTCCTTTTTATCTGCCCAGTTGGCAGAGTCAGGGCATCTCATCCTAGAGCAGGTCTGCACGCTTCCTTGAGCGGCCTCCTTCCCCCTCGCACACGCCTGATGATCCACCTGGACCAGTGCTGTTACCCCGCCTGGCATTACACGGGTACGCCTGCTTCACATTGTTTCGCATTGCTCCCCAGCGTCAAACCAAAGCCTCAGGAGCTTCCCCCAGGGCTGCTGCTTTTGCTGGCTGTCACGGACCACAGCCCTTGGGCTGTGCAAGTCGCTGAGCAGGATCCCCAGCCCGAGACGCTCGCATTATGCTGCTGCGCACTCCCTCTTGCACTTGCCAAGAGGCACCATGCATGAGCTCTTCCCTCTCCTGTCCATCAAAAGAAGGAATAATTTACCTCCCAGCAGACTCAGACTCAGTTGTTCACTGACTCCAGAGGCCCCGAGCATCTGCAGCAGACAAATCTCCCGAGGCACTTCATGTGCTGCCATTCCCAATTCTGCCACATGATGATTCCCATTAGGGTGCCCCACCTCCTCCACAGACCTCAGTTAGGATTTCAGCTGGCACAGATTCCGAGGGCTCTCTCTACCGGCAGCAAAACCATGCTTTTCACTACTGCTGCCGACCCTTACAGCATGCCAACAGTGCATAGATCAAATCATTCTAGAAAAAAGGTCTTCTCTGTTTCTGTTGCAGAGCTCCATCAATACCCCTTTTTTTAATCTCTCCACCCCAGGATGGAGCAAATAGGTCAGGAAAGACCCAGGCTCAAGGATGTGCTCCCACACTTCCACCACAAGAAGCAACCTGAAGCACAATTTCTCTTTCTCTCCTCCAATATTTCAAGATGATTTGGGTATTCTGCAGAAAAATTATGGATTTGCTTCTACAGCCACACCAAGCTGAAAGTTTGTTTTTAAGCACAAGGTTCAGTTGTGTTTGCTTCTGCCTCTCCTGCTCCCACTGCAGGACAAAAGGAGGCAACAGGCAAAGTACTGACAAAAAAAAAAGTCATTAAACTCGTAAGACTACTCCATTTGAATGGAACAATCCTAGGCAAAAAGAGAGTAGATATTACTCCGGCAAGCCCGTATTTCATGTCTAAGCTCCATACAAACAGAAGTCCAGATCAAGAAAACAAAATACAGAGGGGCCAGGGCCAGAAACAGCAACAGAAGCTCAGCAACAAGTAAGCAAGCGTGCAAGCTCACCTAGCTGGTGTTTCAGATGTCCAGCAGGAGGAAGAGCACTTGCAGAGGACTTGCTTTTCCTTCCAGCAGTGGTCTGCGCTTGTCCTGACACACCTGTCCTACACAGACCTGTGCAAAGCCAGGGAAGACAGGAGAAGCCCTCCAGCATTTTGGGACCCCACCGGCAGCAGCCACAGTCACATCCATCTGCCTGAGGCGGCTTCATGGGACTTGACCAACAGTTCTCTTTAAAAATGTCAGTAAAACCAGAGAGCACTAGAGCTCAGATGGGGAATAGATAAGGGCCTATATGGAGTAGGGGCTAAGGGAAAGAGACCTCTCCCTGCCACAAAAATGCAGACAGCTTATCTATCATACCCTGGGGGGTCCCTTCTGAAGGCTGTTTTTTCTTTTTTTCCAGGAAGGGAAAGGAGGGGGGGGATGTCTTCTGGCACGCTTAGTTAAAAAAAAAAAAAAAAACCAAAAACAAAAAAACAACCTTTTTCTGCACACACACACACACACACACCCCCCCCCCAAATTCATCACATTGTCCAGATATCTCCTCACTGTCCCCTAGCCTCTTTGACCCCCTGGACAAGGCCATAAGTGGAGGACACCGGGGCAGATCCCACCCCACAATGGGGAGAAAAGGTGAGGGAAGGGGATGACGTGTGGATTCCCTCAGTTAAGTCAACCATTTGGCTTCACAACTGCATCCAAACACCAAACGGGTATGTTTTTCTTCTTAGTTTAATCAAGGCGCCCATACTCACAGCTTTTGTTTTAACAAGGTCTGCTTTGTTAAAAACAGTGTGGTTTCTAATTTAACAGAGACAGAAACCAAGGTACAGCAAGGGATGTTTTTGTCATTTCTGAAGACCTTATTTATATATTATACATCCACAACTTCCAAGAAGCTCACCTACCACACACACACACACACCCCCCCCAGCTGCCACTAATTGCACTTGCTCAGGGCCATTTTTACCACAGGGCTCCTGTAGCAGCTTTCCCGTGCTTCCTTACTGGATTTTGTTCCCTGTCCTTCAGTCCCTCCACTTTTCCGCAGCTGGCAGAGGCCAGGCACACTTGCATACAAAACAGAGTGACTGCTGGCAGACAAACAAGTACAGAAAAGATATTGGAGTTTCCTCAGTGAACCACCAGTGTTTGTCTGAAGTCCTAATCTTTCATAAGAATTTTGCAAATTTTTTTCCATACCCAGCTTTTTCCTACAAGTTTGGAGCACCCTATGTTTGGAGAGCTGTCCCACACCTCCTTGTCAAAGGGTATCTATTTGTAGGGGCCAGACACCTGAAGCCCAGCTCTTCTGAGCATTGCCATGGGAGAACCGAGCAAGCCACACCTACAGCCGTCAGACCTTAACACCGTGCTACAGAGCCAGCAGCACGTTAACCACAGATGGCCCAAGCAAGCTGAAGTGAGTAATGTAATTACTGAACCACTACATACCTCCACAGTCACATGCTTCAGTGACTGTCTTCAGAAAGCCGTGAATGGCCCACTGCAGCTATGCCCAAGCTTTTAACGTTGAAATTAATTCATCCTTGACCTGAGGCACAAAAAAACCACCCCACCCACCCCATGGATTTGGTCATCAGCTAAACTGATGACTGCTGGTTAATACCATCCAAACCTTTCCTTGACCCATCACAAGCCTCACACATAACATACACCCAATACAGATGATATATACAATGACGACACTGCCAAATTTCAAGTTCACATTATCCAGCAAGAAATGCATGCAGTCATCACAAAAACTAGTGCAGACTGCCAGAAATCAAGTGAGAGGAGAATCAGCATTTGGGTACCTCTAAATTGGAGGACACGGTCTCCGATGCCCTGAAATACACTCACAAGGACATGAAATCCCTTATGCCAGAGCATGCGCAGCAAGGCGTACACAGATGCTCCAGTGTAAGGGATTTCATGTCAACACCACCACAAGCTGCTAAGCAGACGTTTAACCCAAGCACCACTGTTCACACAACTAGTTGAAACATAAAAGCCCAAGGCAGTAGCAAAGTAAACCTTCGCTCATGCCTAAACCATAATTTTTTTCCCCATTTTTAGGTTGTGGTTGAACTGGAGATGGATAGCAGCCGCCAGGCTCACCTACGTGAGCTTCATGGCCATGCCAGTCTGGGCCACCTTTGGGCTCGCACCACCCAAAGGTCTCACGGCCACTGCCACTCAGAGGAAGGGCAAAATAACACACTGCTTGGCTCCCTCTGGAAAAAGCTGTTAAATACAAAGAGGCTGCTGCTGGCCTGCGAAATCCCCAAATTGCACGGTGCGGGAACAGCACTTTGGAGAGGTGTCAGTAGCACCTGCCCTGGTCTTGTACTCATCCCTAGGACAGAAGCGTCTGGCACTATTTAGTAGCCTTCCACAGACATATTTCATGGAAGGAAAAAAATTAAATACTATGTGAGAGTGTATTCACAAGACCCCATGGGAAGAGGAGGCTGCAAGAAGAACCGCCTCATTCATCCAGTTTGAGCCTACCTTCAACTCATGCCCCACCAGGTACCTCCAGACACTCACAAGTGACCAAAGGAAAACTGTTTTATTATTCTCACAAGCTTCTGAAGCCTTCCTGTGATGAAAAATAAACATTTCCCTGAAATCATATTTTGCTAACAATTTCCACATGCAGAAGAAAAGTAAAAGTCTCAGACCGATTCAAAGTTGTAAGCTAAATAGTTTTAATTTGGGAAGCAAGGATGAAAACATGAATTGCCAACAAATATTTCTCCGAAGTAACACAACACACACCCCCTCTCACACCCCCCACGTGAGCAAGCCCCAGACACAACCCTTTCAGAGCGGACACATGCCTCGTGTCTACGCGCATCAGGAAGGTTCCGGCAGAATAATTACAATTAATCCATTACTTAATCTCCTAATCACTTCTGAGCAAACAGCATTCCCGGACATTTGTTAATGACACATTCATTTTCATCCCATCCTACTCATGAAAATTTAACCAAGAAAATAAATTGAAAAATGCCCAGGTAACACCAGTTACTTCATTCAAAGCTACAAGCAAGAAAGACTCGCAGCCGAGGCCTCGTCTGCAGCAGCAACTCGCCGTCGCTGGCACAGGCACAGGGAGCTCCCCTGCACCGGGGGTCTCGTCGTCGAGCCACCCCTGCCACTGCTGCAGCCACCCTCCGTTTCCAGCTACTCGGGCTGGGTTTTAAGTGGCTTGTGATCCGTGAGCTGCATCAGTAACTGGATACGCAGAGTCCCCCAGCAATTCCCCTCTTCCTCAATATATTCCACCTAACATATATATTGCAGATTTAAACACGCAGTGAACGAGTTTAAGCACCCCACAGGATGTGATAACTAGGTGTTACCAGGAAAGTCTGAGAGCAGACGAGTAAGAATAAAAATTTAGGCAGTCTTCGCAACACTTGAGTTCTGTGTCTCGCTTGGCTGGTTTTGGAAAGACCTCTAACACTGACCTGTTTTTGGTTTATTACCAGAGGAAAAAGATATTCCAGCATGGGAACCCTGAAGCTAAAATTAAAAACCTGTAATTTGGGTTCAGTAGCAGTTGGTATAATTCAGATCCCAGCCACAATGAGAGGTCTCCAATATTATCAACTGTCAACAATTATTACTGGCTAGGCACACAAAACAGCTTTGTTCTGAACTGGAAGCCACAACTGCAAGCAGCAGTAATTGCTACCAAAGGCAAAACACACAAAAAAAACCCCAGCCATTCCATGCAAAATAGTGTCCAAAGAGGAATATAGGAATAGATACAAAAGTCTTATTATCTCCACTTACATCTTTAAAAGACAAAGAAAAAAAAATCCAAGACTCAATACCCAGCAGAGGAGGGGGCTAGCAAGAAAAAGGGATCCCAAAAAGATACTTTTTAACTATTCTGAGCTCAATGAACATTTAATGAAACATCCTGTTCATTAGTTATTGAACTTTCATTAGCAGTTTAAGGGAAAGCTACACATGGAAGAGATAAAATGCAATCAATTTCTCCTGAAATTGCATACATTTCCACACTAATCCTCAGCAAGTTCATCCCAACCAATATTAAAAACCAAATCAATTAATACTAATTGCTCACCTTATTTTCACAGAGGGATCTTCACACTTCAGCAAGCCTCAAAAAAAAAAAAAAAAAAAAGAAGAAAAAAGGCTATTTGTACAAAAGCAATTTACTTGTCTGGTCTTTTTATATTCATTGAGCTATGCACTTAATTATTTTGGCAGGTAATTCTGTCAGCTCAAGTTTCCTTCCTCACAACTACCCTTTTGCAAACTGACAGCACAAAGCAATCACATTTTTATGACCCCACAGCCTATAGCAACAGAGTAAACAAAGTTTTCTGAGTCATGGGGTGAAATCCCCAACCCACTGACTTCATTAGCAGATCTGCCATTAAGTTAATACAACTGGTGCAACTTTCCCAGGAGACAATGATGACCAAGAGAAGTAGTGTATTTTACTAGCAACAAGCAAACGTAGCAGTATTTACATTCAATTTTTCTTAACACAACACGTACAATTTTAACATGTGCCGTACAGACAGTACAGAGCAAAAGGAAGATACATTTGTCCACTGCTGTAGGAGAGCAACAAGTTCTCTCACCATCACATGCAGGGTCTTCAAAAGAGGTTTTCTCTTCCTGCACTCCAGAACCATACTACACCTCAACACCAGCCCCCCATTAACAGGTCTTGAAAATTTTTTTACACAGGTCCATTAATGTCTACAAGCAAAACAACATAAATAGCTTTTAAAAAAAAAAAAAAAAGTCATTTAATGCTGACAGTCTTTCTTCTTGGTTAGTGTTACGGACACAATCCTGCCAAAAATGGCTCTCCAAAATTCTAAGTAACTTGCAAGTGCATGGCCCCAATCAATAAGTGCATCCCTAAAGCATCCTGCACCCCTTGCCCCGGGGACAAGTGGGTGTCAGTACCAGTCAGGCTCTGGGGAGGCTTTCCCAGGGGCTAAACAAGCACAACATCTGCCTGGCCTTGAATGCTCCTGAGGCTTCCTCCTGCCTCCGAAATCACCACAGCTAGCTCGTGTCTCACCTGTCCCCACTCCCACAGATGTAGGGGATGCACAACAACATAAGACAGCACCAGGCTGAAAACCTTTGGTTCATCTGAAAGGAGACGGCTCAGGCACCAGAGGCAGTAACAGCGGCAGAGATCTTTTTGGGGCACTTTTGCTTCAGCTGTATGTGAGCAGCCAAGAAGTGACATAAGCGGGGCTAGTAACAAGGTGGGGATGCAACAGCCTCAACTCAAAAGTGTTTCTCACATCATCCAGTTTCTGCATTGTTTTGCATTTTTCCTCCCTCACTTGGTCTTGGCTAATACTGCAGGGAAGCCAAGTCTCTTCAGGGAAGATGCTTAACCTTTTTTTGCTCCCAAGTTGGAACAAGTTAAGTACCGCTAGCTGTCATGGTGCTTCGTCACCCTAACAGCTCTCTGTCTCCCAGCACAGTAGATACCAAACCCTCTGGATCAAAACCCACTGTCATCTCTTAAAAGCATGATGATAAAAGAACATGATAGCAAGTGGAAAAATTAACTGAAGTCAGCCCTCTCTGCATTTTTTTTTTACTGTGGTTCTGCAGATCACCTGTCACACAGTCAGTGGAGAACAGTTTTAAAAGTGCCTCTGCAATCGTGTCGCACAGGCACCTACCCGAGCTCTAGGGAAGGTCCATGATGAAGGAACAAGCTACAAATGGAGGCCTCCTGCAAGTTATGCAGGTGCAGATAAAAATGCAGATAGGGCATGAATTAAAGCTTTCATAAAAGTTTTAAACAGCATGAAAAGTCTGCAGGAACTCATCAGGTGGTTAGGAAGCAGTATTCTTAAGGTTTGACGACATGATTTTGATAAGCAAACTGAGCTGAGGAGCTGATGCAACTGAACGGAGCGCTGGCTGGGACACAGAGGGAGATGCCTGTTGCCCAAGGCTTCACTGGTGACCAACAGCAGCAAGTTATGGGGAAAGTACCAGCAGAGAGGGGAGAGCAGTGGGACCGAGCGGTGGGGCACAGCACAGAGAGCCTGGTCCATTCACCAGGCCATTCATTGGGAGGGAATGACTGACAGCAGGGCAGCAAGCTTTCAAAGCTCAGGGGGTTTCCACAGCCCAGGAGATCAAAGCAGTGCTGGAGCAGGAGGAGGTAGCAAACAGAAGGACAGGCTTTAGGATCAGAATGGCAAGAGCTGAAGTCAGACAGGAAGCAGTCGGGAAGCCTGCCCGGGGTTAACGAGGAAACCCATGTCTCTCCCCAAACCATGCCAAGAGATAAAGGCAGGCACAGGATTTGCTTTAGAAGAAGCAAAGGGAACTAACCATGATGGACTAGGGCAAGAAGTAATTAAAAAAAAAAAAAAAAAAAAAAACACCACCCAACCGAAAAAAACCAACACTGCTGCTATAATAGATGGGTCCAACAGACAAGCAGTAACTGGATCCAAGCAGGAATTGCCCTGGCTTGCTGAAAGTCTGGTGCCTGACTGGGCGTCACTTATCAGGGAGGGTGGAGAGCCAGACTGAGGGCTAGTGGGATGACAATGCAGAGGGTCAGCCAGGTTACTGTACGCAAAAAAGAGACGCACAGGGAGGGGCGGTGTCAAAATGCAAAGTGAAACTTCCATAACATTACAAGTTTTCTTCCCGTTTTCCTCTGCAAATAAAGACAGACAAGATACAGACGATCAAGGTATCCATGTTCTTGTAGAGTAGCGCTGGTATAGCAGGAAATCGTGGGCAAAGTATTAGGCCACAGCTTTCTGGCATAAGGTTTTAAATCTCTAGATGCAAGATGTTTTGAGTGAAAGATTAGAGATGTTTTCCAGCTGTGGTTTAACTTCAGCAGTTGCTCTGTAAAGGCAGTTCCTAGGAGTATTTTTTACAACAAAGGGAGAGGAAACTCCAGTCATCCGAGAGTACTATTGTCAGCCCGCCTGAGATGAAATGGCACAGCGCTGACTGATAATGATACAGGATGAGATGGGTCTCGCATTAGGGAAAAAGACTTCTTTCCTTCGGTAGTTGGTTTGCAATTCTCCAGAGGCAGCTATGGAGCATGTATGGCTTTACATGGGGAGAGCAGGAGAGCTGTTCCTCTTTGAAAAGACATTTTGGAAAGAAAATTAGCAGAAAGGACTTTTTCCAGATAGAGAAGCGCTGTTGCAGCCCCTCCATCATCCCCGGCAAGGGGCACATCTGCCCCCACCAGTGCAGGGGTTTTGCATGAGCCCACAGCAGCAGGAACAGCAATGGCAGAGGGGGAACTTGACAGCTCCTGGCTCCTAAACCTCTCCGACAGCTCTCTTCACACCAGCAACGACTGGCTGCCACCCCTGAGCAGCTGCTTCTGGCACAACCGAGCCAAGCCCAGAGCTTCTGGAGCAGCCACCCACCTCCCATGAGCCCTGCCACTGCTGCTGCAGGGTGGCATCACGCCTGGCCCAAAGGACCCCGGCATCTTCCCATGCTGTGCCAGGAAAGGGGCGCATTGCAGGTAATGCATGGTCAAATCCAATCTTGGAAGTTGCCTCAAAACTTCTGCAGTCAACTCTGTCTCCACAGAACACCCTCCAACAGAGCAATCAAGTTACTGCACAAAACAGACCCACTTTGCATAGATGTCCTTGCCGTCATGCTGCGAAGGCAAGGACTGCCCTGCCCTCCAGTAAGTCATACAATTAGGCAAAGTAAATGAGTTGTCAATAAACCCTTGATTGTTCAATGAGACGTCACTAATGGGAAGGCAAATGTAAACTACCAGAATCCATGACATGATAGCGATAATTTTCAAGTTATGCTTGATGTTTCTGTGATGAAGCTATTTTCAGTTGCTTTGAATCTTCTTCAGAAAAGTCAGTCTTTGAATCACAAAAAAAAAAAAGAAGTCGTGATTGTTCTAAGCTCAGATGCATGCATTTAATCAGTTCAGGTGTTTAAATTATTTATCCATGAGGAAGAAAACTGTACTAATCTTAGGAACAGAGCATATGAAGGGGAAAAACAATTAGACATAAAAACATGCTGAATAATGTGAAGCAGTAGAGAATTCTCTCAAGCCCAAGACAACTGTGACCAAGGGTGTTCCAAGTATTTATGTCATTGCAGCCTGGGCTGCAAAACTCAAAATACAGAGATTTGCTGCTACTAGAAGAAATGTTTCCCAACCGTAACGCGAAATTATTGTTTTCAACAAGCACAAAGCCCCAGTCAAAAGTTGGTACCTTCCCTAGTTTGAAAGAGCAGAATTTTTTTTAATGTTTTTTCAGAAACAAAAACAGTGTCTGAGGAAAAACAGAATACTTCACGAACTATTCTTCCGTAAGGGTGACATCTAATGCTCTGGACCAGACTGTCTCTCCTCATCAGTTAGGCATAGACCTCTTGCTTTTCTTCTTTGATCTTAACCTTCTCCTCCTCTATCTCACTTTTCAAAGCCAAGGGTCTACCCAAGCTGCAAGGGAGACCTCCCAGGTGGAAGATACACAGGGTGGGAGTGACACTCCAGCCGACTGCAGCCTTGTTAGATTGCTCCCCCAGCAATGGTTACCACAGAAGTGGCTGGTCGGGCGCTATGGCTGTAGGTCCCCAGCTAGATTGAAGGGCTGTGGTGACGCACCAGGATACTTTGTTAAGGATACAAGACCTTCCCACCACCCTTACTCACTGCCTGCTCTTTCAAGGGAAGAAATTCTTAAAATCAGTCTGCTTTAATGTTAATGGATTAGGTATCTCATTCCAACTCTCAAATGCCTGGTCCCTCAGAAGACTTGGCTTTATCCCCTGAAATTAATGGAGAAGGTCAAGAGAGAGGTGTATTTACACTGTGCGCTGGAGAAAAGTAAAACTAGGTGTCCTGCTGCCAAGATAGACATAGTTATGCAATGTTGAACCCCGGCATCGGTACCTTCACTTAGAAAGACTTAGCCAATTAAGTTGATAGCACGGCACGCAGTGGCACTTTCTGAGCATGCAGGAAAATAAACAGGTGGTTCTTATTCCAGCAAAGAATCTGGCTCTTCTCCCAGCTTGTTACCAGCTTTCTCTGCCTCACCACCCCGCATGCAACATCACCTGCCATGGAGGTGGGTTACAGCTACTGAGCAACAGCCTGCTCCTGTGCAAACAAGCTAAAATCCTTTCTTGGTCTGTGCCATATCACAAAGGTTAGGCTGACTACAGAGAAAACAAAATCCCCACCTTTGCTCAAAGAGACCCAGGGAGAAGTTCAAGGTATTTCAACTCACTTCAAGCCATTGCCAGCTGCTGTTTCAATCATTTTCTTTCTATAATCTGGGCAGCACACCAAAGATCACAAGGTTTGGGTTTAAGTTTCATTTAAAAACCATCTCGTAGGAGAAGAATCATTCCTCCATTTTATTAAGCAAAAACCATAGGCTGCTGACAATGCTATTATAGGCGGCAACATCAATGGAACATATTTTTTATATATATATATAAAAAAAAAAATATAAAAACATTGAGCTGGAAGGTTACTAACAAAAATAGAAAGGAAGACCCCTGAGACATTCTCATTGTAATTCCTTTTTACACAAGCCAACACTTAAAGCCTCCTGGCTGAGATTCCCCAGGTACCCTACAAACCATTTTATGGCATCATTGCTCAAACCATTCTGAGTATCCAGTAGGGCAATTTATAAGGGAATGACATGCCTATTATTGACAAAATTCTTCACAGAGCAAGGAGAAAACCTACAATGCAGATACATCAACTTTTTTGAAAGTAACATTGGCTCAAATTGAGTTATAACAGGAAAGTGACCTGTTTAGATGCCAAAGGTCCTCGGCATTACTGCTCAGAGGAAAAGAGTCTGTGAAACACTGCGAGAGGGACCCAGTTTCACAAGGAGCAGCAGCCAAATGAGAGGGGAAAGAGAAGGAAAGAAAAAAACCAATAATACCAGACCAGCCTCTGGCACCACAGCCTGCCCAGTTGCTCCCAGGTACAGGGGATCCTGAGTCCCCTTCCTCCTTAGGATTCTCTAACCTTTTTTTTTTCCCCACTTTTACTGAAGTTCCTTATGCTGTAACTCTAAGGATAATTACTTTGGGGGCTGAAATTTCCCGTTCCTGTTCTCATTGGAGAGGTACGTATCTGAAGAAGATCTGCTTGGTCATTTAAGGTTTTTAAACACATTCTCAGATAAGCACAGCTGCATTTTTAACAGTAGCTAAAATTACAGAATTTAAGGAAGGAAAAATTTATGTGATGTTTCGTGCTTTAGTTAAGTCTTCCAAGATACAAAGCTCCAGTTGCTCTGGAAACTGTAACTTGGACACAACCGTGTAGATACATCAACCCCCTGGCTATAAATGAAAACACTTTAGCAACGCTGCACATTCGTGTGACAAACACTTTTAAAAACAAGGATTGCATCCTGATCTTCATATAGGAAGGCCACATCCCACAGCCCTCCACACAGGGCACAGTTCTCTGACCGCATGTCCTTTAAGCCTCAAAAGCAATGACTGAGCAAGAGCCAGGAGAGCGTGTGGATCCGCCATCGAGACGACGACCCTTCAGATAAGGGTGAGATGGGAAACACAGTTGGGTCTTTCAGGGATACGACAGGGGTTCAAAGCCAGGCTGTTTCCTCACGTGTTTGCGTGGTGCCTATCACGCCACAGCTGGAAGCAAATGCAGATACCGAAAGGAGGACTTAGAAGACAAATGAACAAGGTGGGCAGAGCCCTCAGCCACTGGCCCAGGAGAAGGCAGCAGGAAGGCTGGAGCTGGGAATGGAGCAAGATGACAGCCATCGGGAGAAGGAAAGCGGAGGGGGATGCTCAAAAGCAAAGTAGGAGGAATGAGTGCGGGGTGTTTGCGGAGGAGGAATGGACACAGCACACCACCAGAAGCCAGATACGTTTTGGGTTTTTTTTGAAAAAGGGGGGAAATATTACATACGTAAATGACGCCCTGAGTGCTGGTTGCTGTGGAAACCATAACTTTGAATTCAGTGGCTAAAACCTAGCATTGCTATTTATACCATGCTCCTCACTACAACACGAGAACTTCATCTGAGAAACAGAGAGCTCTGGTACCAGACAAACGTGTTTTTTCCCCCAGTTGCACACAGTGATCCTTTTAAACGATGCCTCACAAGGTTTTTCCGATGTTCCTGGCCACTGAATGACTACACAGCATAATGACCTCCGACAGGAAAAAAAAAAAAAAAAAAAAAAAAAAAAAAAAAGACACCACTGTCTTTCCTTTTCCAAGCAAGACCAGATGACTCACTAGACAGACATCAGGTAGGATCCCCTGAATTCTACTTTGGCCAAGAGCAACCAGAGAAGCGAAAAAGGCCATTTAAAACAGCAGTGTATCTGGTTTACCTTAAGGCAAATTACAGTCAGCATCGCATAAGATTATGGAGGGCCAGATCCCAAAGTCAGTTATCATTAAAGATGACAAGCACTGCATTTGTTTAAGGACTCCAGAATATTGCCTTTAATATGCTGGAAAGCATAACTGGATCATTAATGCAAGAATAACAATAACAAAACGGCTATAGATTAAAATCCTGTTAGGAGAATCCCTTTAAAAAAAATTTCCTTTTTGAGTTGCTCTGCTGCTCAATAAGGAAACAGCTTTTTCCTCCATGGAAACGTGATTCTGGGGCAGCAAGTGTTCCCGCAGCCTAAGCGGGAGCAGGACTAATCTGCCTGTAACCAAATCAGAGGTGAGCCAAGTCCCCACAGGTATGTCACATTCCTCTTCCACCTCCACCATTCCAGAGCCTGGAAGGGAAGAAACAGTCCCATTCCCCACCCACTCCTAAATCGTGTTTTACCTCAAGTAGTATGGAGGTGCTAGTGTAGCACATTCATTGCCACTACCAAATATTCACAGTAACTACCACGGGGGCAATGATCAGGGTTTAAGGCACTTCCCAGGACCTGTGCACACATCAATCCCCAAATCAAAGAGCTCATGGCATACAAGGGCAATTAAGGCAAAACCTGAGAGAGAAAACCACAGCGCTTTCCCAGGTCCCTCGCACCTTCAAAATCCCACGGAACGGTCCCATCTATGTGGGCTCATCGGGAAGCAGCAAGGACAACCGTTACGTGCAATCCGATAAGCAATACTCTGCCTGAACAAGGCAGCTTTTGCCAGGGGAAGGGCAGCCGGGGATCGCGCGGGGACAGGAGCAAGGACTCGGCAGAGGGGCTCCAAGAGCTGCCGAACCAGGAGGGGTGGAAGTTGCTCTCTGCGGCATCGGGCCCTTACGGCGAAGGTGAAGGAGGTCTCCTTTGCCCTTGTTCAATAATTTATATCGCAGCATTGAAGTGTCATTGAAATTGACAGAAGCATTTTAATAATACAGGAAGGGGAAAAGATGCTCTAATCACAGATTAGGCACCCAAGTAATCACTCCATAGATCTCAGCCTCCCCTAATTTATTCCAATACATTTTTTTTAATCAGAATTTCATACATAGCGAAATGATTAACAAGTCACGAGCACTACCTCTTTCCTAGCTGCAGCCAGCTTCCACTAGCCCGCGGTCCCCCGGCTGAGGCTGAGAGGGGCAGGTGGGAATGAAGGACCCACGAGGAGCGGAAAGTCAATTTCTCCCAGCGCTTCCCAACCCGACGGGGTAGCGCTGAGCTGCGCGCTGGAATCGCACACCCATTCCTGCAACTCTACCGAAGAGCGCATTTGTGCCAGCGCTTCCCGTCAAGCCCGGGACTGCGAGCATCACTCAACTGCCCCTAACTTCAGCACGGGCAGCGCGGGCAGGCTGCGCCCTGCCTTCAGTCACCCGCGGGCGAAAAACCCCTTACCTGCTGCCACAGGCTCATCAGCGTGCCTGCCCAAAGCGGCACCCCGGCTGCCTCCCCGCACCGCGGCCGGTACGCCTGCCCACGGCGGCGGCAGCACCCGGCGGGGAAGGGACCCGGCGGGGAAGGGACCCGGCGGGGAAGGGACCCGGCGGGGAAGGGACCCGGCGGCGACCCCGCCCCGCGTGGGGCCAGCACCGGGCAGCGGGGGCTCATCGGGGGATGGGGGGGGGGGGGGGGCACACGGCAGCCCCCACAGGGCCCCCGCGCAGCCCCCCCAGGGGGCGGCGGTGACATTTTAGGCGCAGGAGCGGTGCTCCCGGAGGCCGGCTGCCGCAGGGCCGGCTGCCGAGACGCGCAGCGGCGGGGCCGGACCCCGGCGAAGAGCCCGGGCATCCCGGCGGGGCGGCCGCACCGGCGAGGGGAGCGGCGCCGGCGGCCCACACCGCGAACAATAAAGCGGGCCCCGGCGGGCCGGGCGCCCGCCCGCCCGCGGCGGGGCAGCGCGGCCGCGCTCCCCCACACCCCGCCCGGCCCTCCCCGGGTGCGGGCGGCGGCGGAGGGGCTGCGAGCCGGGCCGCGGCGCCGCGCAACGCCCCCTGCGCGGGGCGCTCCGCCAGGGCGCACCGGCATGAACGGGGATGCCGTGCGCCGGGGACGGGGACGCGATCCGCCGCCCACTCACCTGCCGCGGCCGGGCTGGGCTCCGGGGCTCGCCGTCACCCTCGCCGCCACCGCCTCCCGCCCCGGGAGCTGCTCCCCTTCGCCGCCGCCGGGCGCCCGCGGCCGCCGCCGCTCAGAGCGCGCCGCCACCAATAGGCGCCGCTGCCATATTGCTACAGCCGGCGCTGCGAGGGGCGGCGCCGGCGTCCTCCTTGGAAACCGGCGGCCATTGGCCAGCCGCCGAGTCAATCCGTGCCGGGCGAGCCAATGGGCGGCGGCGGCGGCGAACAGCGGGGCGTTCGGAGTTGGAATGTTGTGTGACAATGGCCCACGCGGCTCCCAAGGCGGGAGGGGAGGGGCCGCTCCCCGGGGGGCGGCGGGGGCGGGCGGCGCGCCGCGTGCGGACCACCCACACGCAACGCGCCCGCGCCCCTCTCTCTCTCCGCGCCGCGCAGCAGGCCCCGCCAACAAAAGGGGCCCAATGGGGCGCGCGGGCCGCCCGCCGCGCGGGGGAGCCCGGCCAATCCGCGGCGGGGCCGGGGGTGGGGGGGGGGGGCCATGGGGGCGACGAAGTTGGCGCGCGCGCGGCGGCGAAACGGGATTGGCTGCGGGTGGGAAGAGCTTGACTTCGAAGTCCAACTGACTTTCTGAGGCGGTTGGGAGCCGTGAGGGGACGGTTCCCAACCGCCTCAGAAGTCGGTTGGACTTCGAGGGGGTCGGGAGCCATGAGAGGAAGCTGCCTGACCGTCGGTCAGGCAGCTTCCTCTCATGGCTCCCGACCCCCTCGAAGTCCCCCGGAGCCATGCTGAGCGTTCCCCGTCTCTCCCTCCTTCACATCGACCGCCAGACATTTCCAAGGAGCTGTCGCTCAGCACTCATTGCTGGCGCTGGATCTTTCACCGGGGCCTTGTCCACGCTCGCGTTCCTCGCCACGGGCACCATCGCACCCCACTCTCCCCTTCCATCGCTGCCGTTCGCCAGAGACCCCCGAGCACCAACGGCGATCTGCATGGCTCAGACACGCAAGCAAGGTGCGAGGGCTTTTGCCCCGTGCTGGCCTGCTCCTGTGCTATTTCTGCAGCCGAAGGTTTTGAGGGAATTTAAGCCGGTGCTTTAGCTGTGCGTCACGCGCACAGGCTCCGTTCGATGGGATGCAGGGAAGCCAGAGAGCGCCTTGTCACAAGCATTGCCCCGGCTGCCAAAGTGTTGTTTGTTGGTTGTTTTTTTTTTTTTTTTAAAGCAATGACTCAGCTCAAATCTGGATAAGTACATTTTAAAATGCATTAATAAACAAACATGAGCTGGGTCTTAATTGAAAGTATTTTACAAAACCCTGCCAAACTACGCAAGTTGATTTTTAAACACGAAAAGGTGGAAGCACCTCCCCGTCAGCTTTGAAAGTCAAGATGAGGAAATCCAAATCAATCATCATTGTTAACGCTTGGATGTGTATCGAATAAAGAATACTTATTTTCAAATACTGTGTATTTGTTCTGCCTTTAAAAAACAAATATCAACTATCTACTCACTAATCACTATGTTGCTTGCAAATCAAATCCAAATATAAAACATCAGTTTTCTTCATCAAGCCATTGATTAATTAATGGCAGGTTTTAAATGGCATTACCACACCAAGCACTTCAGTCAAAGCATTTAATCAGCAAGATTAAATGCAGGTCCTTCCCTGACATTGATTTTTAGGTATACTTCCCCACTGATTCAGCCAGGAGATCTTATTAAAATTTGATAGTGTGCTACGACCCCGGATTAGGAAAGTTCAGCTACTTCAGCGGCCGTTCAGAAAAACCGTATGAACCCAAGCAAGTGACAGCCACCCCAGGTGAGCAGTTTGTTTTATAGCTCACAGTCGGTAGTGTAACTTAAAACCAGATCTTCAAGGTGCCCGTCATCTTATAAAGAAACGTACCTCATCGGACTACGGGTTGCACGTCAAAATCTCTGTGTACTCAAGAGCCATCCCAGCCCTGTGTCGTGCTGCTGCACCTCCTACAGTGCCCCAGACCAGGAGGCCAGCCGTGGCCCTCAGCCACCGCAGCCCTTCAGCCGCACTAGGACCACAAAGGGAAGTCATGCTCGACCAACCTGATGACCTTCTACAATCACAGAATCATAGAATAATTTAGGTTGCAAAAGGTGCTTAAGATCATCCAGTCCAACCGTAATGAAATGCCTGACTCGGTAGATGAGAGGAGAGCAGCGGGTATTGTCTATCGTGACTTCAGTGTGGCTTTTGACACCGTTTCCCATAAGACCCTCGTAGACAAGATGATGAAATACGGGCTGGATGAGCAGTGAGGTGGAGTGAAAATTGAACAGCCAGGCCCAGAGGGTGGTGATCAGTGGTACAAAGCCTCTCAGAGGCCAACAGGGTGCCCCAAGGGTCAATACTGGGTTCAGTCCTATTCAACATCTTCATTAACGATCTGGATGATGGGGCAGAGTGTACCCTCAGCCAGTTTGCAGATGACACAAAACTGGGAAGAGAGACGCAAAACGGAGTCGTGCTGCCATCAAGAGGGACCTCGACAGGCTGGAGAAATGGGCTGACAGGAACTTCATGAAGTTCAGCAAGGGGAAGTGCAAACTCCTGCAACTGGGGAAGAACAACCCCATGCACCAATATATGCTGGGGGCCATCCAGCTGGAAAGCGGCTTGGCAGGAAAGGACCTTGTGCCCTTGCAGCAGAAGTGGCAAATGGTTTCCTGGGCTGCATCAGGCAAAGCACTGCCAGCAGGTGAAGGGAGGTGATCCTTCACCTCTACTCAGTTGGTTAGAGCATGGTGCTAATAATGCCAAGTTCACAGGTTCAGTCCCTGCTTACTGCAGGGGGGTTGGGCTCAATGATCTCTCAAGGTCCCTTCCAACCCAAAGCATTCTATGATTCTCTATGATTCTCTCTACTCAGAGCTGGTGAGGCCACACCTGGAGCGCCGTGTGCAGTTCTGGGCTCCTGTCCTGGTTTCGGCTGGAATAGAGTTAATTTTCTTCCTAGTAGCAGGCATAGTGCTGTGTTTTGGATTTAGAATGAGAATAATGTTGATAACACACTGATGGTTTAGTTGTTGCTAAGTACTGCTTATGCTAGTCAAGGACTTTTCAGCTTCGCATGCTCTGCCAGGTGCACAGGAAGCTGGGAGGGGGCACAGCCAGGACAGCTGACCCAAACTGCCCAAAGGGCTATTCCATGCCATATGATGTCATGCTCAGTATAGAAACTGGGGGGGGTTGGCTGGGGAGCAGCGATCGCTGCTCAGGAACTGTCTGGGTATCGGTCGGCAGGTGGTGAGCAATTGCATTGTGCATCACTTGCTTTGGATATTATAATTATTTATTATTATTATTATTATTATTATTATTATTATTATTATTATTATTATTATTATTATTATCATCATCATCATTGTTATATTGTTATTATTATCATTACTATTTTACTTTATTTCAATTATTAAACTGTTCTTATCTCAACCCAGGAGTGTTTCTCACTCTTACTCCTCCGATTCTCTCCCCCATCCCATCGGGGTAGGGGGAGTGAGCGAGCGGCTGCGTGGTGCTTACTTGCTGGCTGGGGCTAAACCACGACAGCTCCCCAGTACAAGAGAGGCATGGACACACTGGAGAGGGTCCAGCGAAGGGTCACAAAGGTGATGAAGGGACTGGAGCATCTCTCCTGAGGAAGGGCTGGGAGAGCTGGGGCTCTTCAGCCTGGGGAAGAGACGGCTCGGGCGGGTCTCATCAGTGTACATAAGTGTGTATACAGTGTATATAAGGGAGGGTGCAGAGAGGACAGAGCCAGGCTCTTTTCAGTGGTGCCCAGTGGCAGGACCAGAGGATATGGCAACAAACTGAAACACAGGAGGTTTCCTCCGAACATCAGGAAACGCTTTTTTACTGTGAGGGCAACTGAGCACTGGTACAGGTTGCCCAGAGAGGTTGTGGAGTGTCCCACCTTGGAGATACTCAAAAGCTGTCTGGGCAACCAGCTCTAGGTGGCCCTGCTTGAGCAGCAGGGTGTTTGGACCAGATGCCCTCCAGAGGTGCCTTCCAACATCAGCCATTCTGAGCTTCTGTGGCCAAATGCCATGTAACCTGGCCTTCCTCCCCTCCTGCAATTAGATGCACTTCTTCCACCTTGGGCTTTTCATGTCTGATGCGTGCCTCATTTGCACCACCAGCACCTTTGGCCACAAGTGCAGCCTGGCCGCTGAGCAGGTGTGAGTCGCTGGCTCAGCCAAGTGGGGCCAGGCAATGCTGCTTTGTCATCACGTGCCAGCTAAGTCTGGTGACCTGCTGTCCCACCAGGCAGGTGTGCCTGGCTCAGCGCTGCTTTATTTCTGTACATCCTGCAGCCCAGGATCAACTTCTTCCATGTTGTAGGCAGCTCCACTAAGCCTGGGGAAAATCTGCCCCCTTGGTTAGGAGGCTATGCTCGGCTCCTCAGCCAAGGTTTGGGCATGCTTGATACATGCATTCCTTTATAATGATGACTTGTGAATCTTTAAGGTCTCACAGCCTGGCTATTAGTTGTATGGCTAATGAGATTTGTAACTCCAATCTGATTTGCCATTTTGGAAACCTTCTAGTGAAAGGAAAGGGAAAAGGCATGGTAAAAAGAAAAGGAGAACATAATTTCAACTCTCAACCAAGGTGAAGCTACCAACGATGGCAGAAGATCCCCCACGCAGCATGGCTGCCTTGCCCAAGCAGTGGCTGAGGAAGGCTGTATCACTTCCTAGGTTTGGCCACTACCATCCAGCAGCAGACTGCTTTGATGATGAGCTGTCCTCACAGGACAAAATCAGGACAAGGAGCCAAACACTCCCACTTCACATGATTCTGCAAAGAAAAGCCAGGAGGACTGGTCTAAGATGAGCATACTGCACTGTCCGTGCCTTACAGATGAGACTACAAAGCTGCTACTACCCCACAGGGTAAGCAAAGCAATTCAGAGACAGCCTCATTGAAATGAGTCGGGGGGAAGGGAGAAAAGCAGAGAGGAGAGTTGAGGTATTTTAAGGAGGGCTGAGGAAGGCAATATGGTGCAGAAGATCTTCCTTATTACATGGAGCACCAGTGGCATCAGTGGGACTGTAAATCACAGGAAAGTGAGGTTGGAAGGGACCTCTGGGAGCCTCAAGACCGATCTCCTGCTCAAAGCAAGGCTACTTTCAGTCGGGGAGGTTGTGCATGGACTTGCCTCATCAAGGTTTGAACATCTTCGGGGCTGGAGGTTTCACAGCTTCTAGGTAGCCTGTGCTCCTTGCACAGCGCAGAGCTCCAGCCCCTAGCTCTGCGTCCTTCCACTGGACACACTCCAGTCTGCCAGTCTCCCTCTGGTGTGGGAGCTTTCATACGTGTCCAAAGGAGAAATCCTGCAGCTGTCAGCATGCTTTGAGATGAACACAAGGCACTAAATCAGGCAATCGTCTGGCAGGTCCTGTTGCACCCTGTCTCCTCCATTTCTCAGCCTATGGCTCCCGCAGAGCACTGTATAGCAGAGCACCACATAGCAGAGCACTGTATAGCCTCACAGGCTCCTCTCACACCCAGTACCTACTCCCTCCCATAGGTCCTCTGCAGTACATGGAGAAGAATGGTAAGGAAGGTAAAAACAGGCCAGGACATTTTCTAGCAGCTTGTAAAGCAAAATGATAGCAAGACACATCTGGCGGTGTACAAGAGTCTGATGCCAGAGGGGTGCTGTCAGCTCCTGCCACCACAGTGCATGGCACTGGTGTGGTCCTGCTTAAACACCGGTGCGATTTTCAGCAGCTGCCCCAGAACAGGGGGAAGCCGAAAGGGTCAGGGGTATTGACCTGTAGGTGACGTCTACCATCAGACAGGATGGGGGAATATTTCTGTTCCTGTGGAAAGATCCAGATGTCTGAGGGAGGAGGGGGCTGCCCCCTGCCCAGACCAGCTCCTGCATCCCATTCACCGCTCTGCTCTACAGATGCTCATGTCCACACCAGGCGGGGAAAAAAGGGGCCAGAGGCTGAAACCCTGGCAGGGACTGCTTTTCTCTGCCACGGCGCAGGCTCAGGCACACATCAAACACCAGCGCAGGAGAACCACACACCGCCCCCCCCCAGTGCTGCCGCCCCCCTCCCCTGCCACGGCCCTGCACACACCGGACACGGCTCCTGCGGTTGGGTGCACGTGGGCAGGCGACTGCGTCTCAGCAGACCTGACTTCGCAACTGGCGCTTATGCCAGCTAATATAGGCATATTTTTAAGTAATCCCACTTCATTAGCTACTTTTCCAGGGCCTCAGCATATAATGAGTGAAATCCATTAGTCATCTGACAGTTCTAGTTATTCTGCATGTCAAGTCCTATCTCTTCATTTATATATCCAGACTGTTATGGCAAGCTGGTGTGCTAGTTGTACCCCTCCACCTACTCAGTGCTAATTTAAGAGTTGTTATTTTTGGCTCACGGTGATTGTGTGCATAAAAAGTTCAGTTTCCTCCAAAAAATTTTAAAGGGAAGCAGAATGCGGGACTGAGCAGAAAACTTACCTTGCTAAACACCATTTGCCCAACATCAGCAAACCTTGTTTTCAGGTAATTTAGCAGAAGTAAAGCTTCTTCCTATGAAGATTCTGTCTATGAACGATTGAGTTGCAAAAAACATAGTCGTTTTTGACACAACTGGTAGATGGGGCATACAGGAGCAGCTCACTCAGAAAAAACAACTTGGCAATTCACAATGAACAACATCTAACTTACTGCAAGGACAGTAATTTGGTGACTGAAAACATGAAATAGCATTTGCTTATCAAAAAATTTGTATGGATGAAGAAAACTCAAAAGCAAAGTTCTGTCTCTACTCCAGACATTCCCTGTCCATTTGTAAAATTAATTATCTGTAAACAAAACATTTTTCTCTTTGTAATGCATGCTTTGATATTTCTCGTCTACACAAAAGACTGCTCTTATTCCTGAGAAGTGCACTCATGTACCTGAGAGATAGGAATGGCAGAGGACATTTCAAGCTGAAAAATTAAAAAAGGAGTGAAAAAAATTACGGAAATTGTTCTCTGAAAAATAGTTGTAGACTATTACAAGTACATCCTTTCAAGGATGTGCTGTTGCATGTGTGTAGGCTGACATTTTATGTCCTGCATACAGTTAGCAGAAAGATTGCTTACCACCAAAGTCCTAACCAGGCCATCAAAGTCGGATTGAATTAGGATTTGTTCCGTACCAGTGAACTTTGTGCCTTCTACTTATTTTCCCATTAGTTTTGCCCGTAGTTTAAAAAAGACGTTGACCACAACCCAGAAGTTCTTGCCTTCTTTTTTCTTTGAAAACAGGAACAACAATGTAACAACGGAGGTTTCTTTATAGCTTTTAAGTAAAAGTAACTCAGGCTGGTTCCAAGACCACGAACTCCATACATAGACAGTAACTATCCCTGCTTAGTATCCCTTTTAGCAGGGATGGTCTGCTTCCATGAGTGCTAAATATCTGTTACCCCTTGTAGTCCCTTGAAGAAGCTTTCCCAGGCCTTTGCATGCTTCAGAAATTAAAATAATGCCTTCCCTGTTTTTTTCAGCCAGTATTTGTCTGAATAATTTTCAGGCTGCAGCAAGGGTAATAGTAGAATTGCATCCTCGCACATCTAGGATTATGTAAAAGAGGAGGTGCATTTGATGAATTATTGTCCACCTTAGCCTCTCTTTTGAAAAATGCTGTCATCTGTGTTCACAGCCAGTTGCAAGTGAAGTGATATGTAAAATCACAGAGTGCTTTGGATAATGGCAGAGTCTGAGCTTTCCCAGGGATTGCTCATGTCATAAGGACACGTACGGGGAAGACAATAGCCCTTGCTTCAAATCCCTGTTTTGTTGTCAGTTTGTGGTATTAAAGGGTCTCTTTCAATGTCAGTGCTAATTTACAGATAAAAAAATGCATGACTGGAAAGCCTGTATGAGGAGGAAAGAAAAAGGACCATCATTGAAAATATTTGTCTCTTGTTGGATTAGCTTAACCTACACATGTAAACCTAAGCAAAATCTGTGTTATTGCATTAGCCTTTTACTGCTGGGAACCTGGCCTCAGCCCTGATGTAGGTCACAGACAGAAAATCATTTACTGTCCTTAACTAAATCCCAAAGGGGACATTTGCCCTTGCAACCACCTCACTGAAACCCCAGTAGGCTTTGATCCCAGCCCTGCGTGGCTGGCTTTTGCCTTTGTGAAAGGAACCACAAGGAACTGACGAAGGTCAGCAGACGAGTGGACGGGGCGGCACGCTTTGTGGCAGCGTTTTCCTCTTCTACCTTTCCATCTGCAAACACAGTAACAGAGGTGTGGGATAAGCTAGCAAGAGACTTGTGTGTTGAGTGCCCGAGTGACATTTTCATAGGGAGCACCAGTGCTGTCTGAAACATCAGGGATGCACTTTAAGAGGATAGAGATAACCAAAATTTTGAAAGCTAGATGCAAGGGGAGTGCCTACATGAAAGATACCCCTTATAAATGGCAAAGCAAGAGACAGCCTACCAGACAGACAGCGGGCTTTGCCATCAGGAGACACAGGCTGGCAGTGGGGATTCATGGGGTGCCCCTAGGCAGGTTAACCACTCTTACTCCTATTCTTGGGATGCAGCTTGATACTACATCTAAGCCACCCTTAACAGCAAATGACAGTGCAAAGGGGCAGCACTGGTCCTGCTCCCTCACTGCTTGCCTTGCACAATCTGATGCAAGTGAGTGGGCAAGCTCAGTCACCCAAAAATTAACTCTCCAAAACCAAGACATTAGCTTTCTTGGTCAAGCCCGCTGAGCAGGCTGAAAGGACAAACAGGCAGGGGCTGGTACTAGCATAAAGGAAAGGAGAACCTTCCCTTAGCAGATAGTTATTATACTACTTTAGCTATATTTATTATAAAGCGTACAGCAAGCAGTGCTACGAACAGTGGTGTCGGTGCAGCAAAAGGGGATGGCAGAGGTAGGTCTGGGTGGGGAAAGTAGGGAGGAGCCAGAAGACACTCGAGGTGCCATTGCCATTGAGAAAAGCATAGCCTAAGCCCAGAAATCAAGTGCTTGAAGGGAGAGGCAGTTTGCTTTGGTGTTGGGTGGTTGTTGGTTTTTTTTCACTGCATCCGTTGATACTGTCGAGAAACAGAGTGGCTTTCAGGCACACAAGCCCTTCCTCATTTCTGCAACAGAAGCAGCAATCTTTGTGTTAAGAACAGATTGAGATGAGTTGTTCCGGGTTTAATTGAATTATGTTAATCAGCTGGACAATTTGAGAACACGTTTAGTCAGTACTTGTAAAGTGCTCACAAGGGAGAGGTGGTAGGAGAGGTAGGTAATACTGCTTGTGGGATACTGAGGTGCTGGTAGGAGGGGAGCATCTATAATGTATCTTAAAAGTTAGTATCTTCTTTACAGCTGAGATGTCTTTTTAGCCAGTAAGTTCATTAATTCCAGGTTCACCTTTTGAAGGTGTTTTGTTCCTCTGAGTGTCTGTTTTATGCAAAATGTCCCATCCCCGCCCCCCCCCCCCCCCCCCCCGCCCCTTTTCAATTTGTGGCACCTTTCTCTGTGGGCTGTTTGTAGGAGTTAATTCTGGTGACTAGGGGTTGCCTGGTTCCCCTACGTTATTTCTCCAAGGGCAGCAGTGCACTGAGTGGCGTGGACATCCTTCTGGTGCGTGCATGTGCGTGCTGCGCCCCTGACTGCTTTGGCTGTTGGGGATGTGCGATGGCCAGGTTTGCAGCCGGTGCTGCGCAGTAATCCCCCTTACGGGGAGGCCTCGGGAAGAGCTCGGCTGAGTAATTCAGGAGAGGCACTGCTGTTCTGCAGAGACGATGTCTAAGACATACCTGTATGAGTAATAAGAATGGATTTTAAGAAGTCATTTTATCTCGAAAATGGTATTACTCAGCTTGTAAGTATGTGGGCTCCTACAGGCGTAGCCGTCAGTGCTTCTGATGGCTTGCTCTGTAGCATCATCTGCTGGTAGCAGCGGGGAAAAATTACCCCTCCAGCACCTCTCATTTTCCAGGTAAGTTATTCCTCCTACAGTGACTGGAGTCAGAGAAAGAACTCGAGGAGTACTTGGTTCAGGTGACTCTGAAAGACTGCTGGTCCCACAGCTGGCACTGTGTGAAACTTGCCCCTTGGTAGAGGGTCAGCAAGGGCCAACGTATCATTGAACCCCTTTGGAGAGCTGCGTAGGATTTATACAGCCCACAAGTTTCACACTGTCCTCAGTGGAGGCTGTACATCACGCTATTGCTATCTGGAGAGCAGACACAGTTGCATGGAAAACTTAAGCGAATGTTGGCTCATTCTACGGGGCTGAATTTCCCCTTTCAGCCTGAGTAGTGGATGAATAAGGCGTCTCACCCTTGCTCCCCGGCACAAGGAGAGGGGCAGCTGCTGCAGGCCTGCTGCTCCCACGCCAGCTGAGCAAGGTGAGGGGCAAGAAATCAGCAACCGACCATGCAGAGCCGGACGCTGCCCATCAGCGCCTTAGCCGGGCACAAGCCCCTGTGGAAGAACAGGCACAGCTTTGCTCTCTTTGCGTGGGGGGGACGGGGACCGAGATGCGACTTGGGGGACTGTGTGGCCATCAGATGGCTTTCTTGCAGTAGGTGAGCACCACCACATTTGTGTTCATCTGGTGAACTTGGGCACCGATAACCACAGGGACATGGTGGTCCTGGCTTTGGCACAGGCCATTATAAGCTTGCCCTGTTACCTGCTAGGGTGGCTTGCTGTGCTGAGGTCCGGGCTGCTGCACGCCTGGCCTTGTTACCTTCCCCGAGTGGGCTCAGGAGAAGCTGGGCATGCCTCAGCCCTGGCTGCGCAGAGAGGTGATTTCAACCTGTGCGATCCCCAGCCCGTGCGCCGCAGCAGGGCACTCGCCTGCGGAGAGCGTTCGGCACGACTCTTCATAAGCTGTTTTCCTGATTTCTAAAGCTGACTCTGAGCAGCATGGAGATCTGCAGGAACGTACTCCCAGAGCAAGTCTTACGGATGTAGCTTTGTAGTCCATTGGACTTGCCTGCCAGCCCTGTCTCCTGAAAGGGTTACCTGAGGAAACATGCTCGTCGTCTGCAGAATGACAGAGGAGAGTGGCAGGGGCCCCCACTGCTCGAGGGTGAGCAGGCTGCAGCAGGCCTCACCCAAACCTCCAAGCCTTCTGTCCCCAGTGATGTTGAATCAGTTTGCCTTTTTGAGGCAAACTTACAGCCCAAGCATATTTATGGAGAATTAATCGTACTTCACCCTATAATGTGTCAGGACTGTGAGACGTAGAGAAGCACAAAGCTCCTTATGAAAGGACAGTGAGAGAGTACTCCTGCCCTTCCTGTCTAAATCATTAGCCTGGAGCTCTTCTTCCTCAAATATTAATGTTTTCCTGATTACCTGCTCCTTATGAAAAGGTGATTGTGCCTGCAGACTCTTTGAATAATTCATTTAAAATATTAAAGCCAGAGAGAAGTGAACTTTTATTTAACAGTGGGTTAGAGCATGGCCTGCCCATGCCATCCTTGCCCTGGGGAGGAAAACAATGGGAAGCATTCCCAGTGTCCTGGTCTTCTGGAGATGGCAGTGCAGAGAGAAAAAACAGTGGTCAGAGCTGCTACAGCCCATCTTCTTCCACACGTGTGTTTAGGTGTGGAGTGGGGAAGGCAGGCAGGAATTGGCGGGGGGGAAAGAGGGTGGGAGCGCGGCTCAATGAGCTTTCCTTCAATTTGTCTATATTTTTAAGCCATGCTTAGCATCATTGCTTCTGTAAGTAGCCACTGATGGGGTCACTGCCTTTCCTCAAAATAAACAAATTAAGCAGACAGTGCAAACCCATGTCATTCTTACTCCTGCTATCTGTGGTGTCACAAGCAACCGAGGTGTAATCCTCCTTTTGTTTTTTCATGGCAATTCCCAAGGTCAACAAAGAACCTGGATTCACTTACTGCAACTTAAGACACAGCTTAACAAATGGTTTGGCAGATCGGCAACCGCAAGCTTTGAGCAGTTGGCCCAGGCATTTGCACCTGCAGTCCCTTTGGAAGGACGTGGTCTTGAAAGGGATTTGAGGTATCGTTAAGATGTGCTGGAAGGTGAAGGACAAGGTGACAGAAGGGACAACTCCTTGCATGTGTCCCACCTAAATTGGTGACTCTTGGCCACTGCAGGAAAACACCAGGTTGGTTCTCTATTGCTAACTCAGCTTTGAACATATGCTGGCAGAAGGAGAGAAGAGAACATGGTTTATAGGGGCTTGGAAGAGGACTGCTGCTCTGACCCTGGGGCAGAGGCTTTGGCTCGTGTCATGTCTCAGTGGCAGGAGAGCCCACCACAACCGCTGCATGGGTCGCTCCAGCTCTAGAAGGACCCAAAGTCTCCACCGTCACCTCTGGCTATGCTTGCACTGCTGGATGGAAGAAGAGCAAGGACTGATTCTTAGCTTAGCAGCTAAACAGCACATCCCCTGTGTATGGCTATGGGCTAGCCAGCTCTGCTGGCAGACGTACCTTGGAGTGGTTGATTGAAATGGTCTAAAACATTGAGCTAATAATTACTCCGTGCAGATAATCAGGAATCCAGTGCTTGAACTTACTCCCTGGTCCTCCTGTACTTAGCAAGTGTAGACACACCTTCTGTCTTCTTGAGGAGCTAGGGACAAAAGTGCTACCCTGCAAGGACCCTCACAAGCCAGAATATGTGCTGTAAGACTTGGGGGAAAAGGCAGAAAGCAGGTGAAACCGGAGTCCAAGTTAGCCTCTCTGGAGATGCGTCCTCCAGGATGATGTCAAGATGGGAGGGACAGTTTTAAACAGCCCCTTGACTTTTCTGAATTCTGGCTTTTTTGAGTTTTCTGCTTGGACTCTAAAGCTCTGAGATGCTTTGATGTAGGCAATTTGCCGGTGCAGTCTTGGGCAGCTCAGGAGTCCAGAACTGGCTGGGCTGAGAGCATACCCATCCATCCTGGCCTCGCCTGCTGTGATGGATCTTAGATCCCACCTCAGAGGGGACCAGAGGGTGTTAGCTGTTGCTGAATGCTTGTGCCTATTGATTTGTGTTTATTAGTCACATTATTTCTATTTGCACAAGCGCTTTTGCTGTCCTCCTGTAACTCAACCCTGTCAGGCTAATGCAGGTAGTAAGTCACTCTACCCTCTGATGCCAGCAAATGGTTTCTCCATGATGGGCCCTTGTTTTCTTCCTACATGGACAAACTACAGTCTGTGCCTGTGCTGGAAGCGGAGGGAGCAAAACGGCTCTGTGCCAAGCGTAGTACATATGACCAGCCATAAGCACTGCTCTTGCAGGGTTTGGCTGAGCAAGGGGAGAAGGGGAGGCAAAAACCTTGGAGGCTCCTCATGGAATTCAGCCCCTGCAATGTTAAGTGGGTGCCGGCGCTGCCCCTGAGCCCTTTCATTACTCAGTCTCATTATGGGATTAGCTCGCCTGTGTCCTTGGCATTTTGCTCTCATTTTTGAAGCAGGGTGAATTGTTTAGTGGTCTGTGTAATCAGGAAATGGTATGTTGGAGGAGCCAGGTGTTGCCTAAATTGATATTCCCATCTTGTGCATGCAAGAGGACTTTCGTTACGTGGGGCTCTTAATGGTCCCCAGCTTCTCTATATCATGGAGAGGTCCTACATCTTGCCAAAGGGCAAGAGATCTCATCCTGCCATTTTTACTGAAGCCATTGACATTCCATGATTATCACAATATTAGAAAACTCACTAAGTATCTCTATGGCATTCACTTTGAAATCCTTTCTTCCCCAGACAGACTATGTGAACATGACAGACTGGTTCCATGTTCTGCAATGGATGGGGGTTTTCCCCCACAAGCAAGTCCTTATGCCCTTTGTTTTTATTACAGTGGGATGTAACATACGAAATAAAGATCTCCTCTGTGTCCCTAGAGGGATTAGAGCAATCATTCGTACAAACGTGAAGGCTTTCTGGTCTCTTTTCAGACTAGTAGTTAAAACCCTTATGAGACAGATTCTCTCTTCCAGAAAATTATCAGCTATCCTCCCCAGGCATTGTGGGATAAGGAAGGAGATATTTTTTTTCCACAGTTTATATTGCCACACAGCCAAAGATTCATCAAGGTTTCCAAATTACAAACCTAATTTAAAAAGGGCAAATTTATTTTTGTTGAGCTGATAAGCCCACATCATTTCTTTCCTTTGTTTCCTTAGGCCCCTCACCCACAAATCTTAATGTTATCAAGCAATTAGGTCTTAGCCAAGTCCTGCTTTTGCTGGATGGTCTGAAGCTGGAATCTGTATAAAATGGGATTAGACATGAAGCATGTTGGCTGGGTAAAGGGATATACTGGGACAAGGGCAATAAGGAGCCTACCACAACAGTTCTTGTTTAATGGAGCAAGGACCATCTTCTCAAAATGTTCCTTTGAGGTCTTATTTTAATTGAAATTGACTGATCTATGCAGCAACAGGGAATTAAGCATGACTTATAAAACCTTGCCTGGCTCAGCTGGGCTTCGGTTTCTCACAGTGCCTAGATCTGAATGCCTGGCAGATGGCTGCAGGGGTTCCCCGCAGAGGACTTTCTCCGAAGAGCTAAGTACTTCCCAGGGCCTGACACCAGCAACTCGCAGAGTGCTGCTTCTACTGAGCAGGGCCCGTCTGAACGCAACACTGCTAAAATTCAAAACTGCCCAAAACTGGGATGAGATGGGTTGCAGAAAGTCAGTGGCCGTTTCAGAAAAGCTGGTGGTTGGTCTGCTGGTCTATGAGGTGCAGCTGGAATTTCTTCTCTCGCCTCTGGG
Source organism: Pelecanus crispus (assembly GCF_030463565.1). Taxonomy (NCBI): domain Eukaryota; kingdom Metazoa; phylum Chordata; class Aves; order Pelecaniformes; family Pelecanidae; genus Pelecanus; species Pelecanus crispus. The sequence continues at coordinate 121,644,176 of NC_134643.1, forward strand.
TTTCCTAAAGAAGGATGAAGATGGTAATATTTACATGAGAGAGGGCAGGGGCAGTCATGTGTATGTATATAATAACCAATGTGCCTGGTTATCTTACTTCTTTTTCTAGCTACTACAAATTTTCCAGTATTTCATCAAATGAAGAGTAGAAGTACTGTGGAAGGTGAGTCTGTCAAACGAAACCTGGACCACTAATGCCATCCAGTGGCTGGCACACACTAACACACTTCCCATCACCAGTAAACCCTGAATTGACTAGAACAAACATCAAATATCAACTCTAAGCTCTTCCCCCCACACTGTTCACAATCATCCGTGCAGCATTTTTTTTGCACTTGGTCCCATCAGAGGCCAGGCTTACACTGAAAAAAATGTAAGAAATCACACGTGTGGTACCTAGCTTGTTTTAAGCACATTTTTCCTTTCCCACTTCTGTTTCCTTTAGAAAGTATCATTTAGAGCTTAGTCTCTGTGAAGTAATCCCCACAAATGTTGTACATGCTGCTGAGTTTGTATCTGATCTTTCTTCATGCACCTGATGCAATAAGCTGCCCTGCCCTTTTACAGTGAGTACCTTGAGCCAAGAGCCACAGGGGAAATGTATTAAAGGGAATTTAGGGTACAGAGCAAAACTGACTTTGTTTTATTTGTTTCTGCAACGGTGTGTTACAGTCACACACTGTTGCCCCTACATAGTTCATGTAGCTGGGCACAACGGGAACACTCAGTGTCAGCTGGCAGGAGGCAAGGAGAAAGCTGTAGTTGCAATGGCTTGTACTAGAGAGATTAGCCTGGCACCCACTGCTACATACTCCAAAACCCCAATTAGCTAACTGCCACCGCAGTCAAATCACAGTCATCTGCATCCTGCTCTGGTCTGCTCTTCTCATACATCTGCTGAGATAGAGCAGGAAGAGCTGCAGGATCACCAAACCTGGCCAGGACGTGTTTGTGCATGTGCTCAAGCATTTGTGCGGGGGACTTGCAGCGGTCTCCTAGCAGAGCCCTAAAGGATGCCATCCTCTGCTTTCAGAGCGAGGGAAGAAAGCGGAAAGGTGGTCCAGTGTGAGGAATTCTCCTTCTGCTTTCAGACAGAAAACATTTCATTTTTTTTTCATGCCCCACAGGGGTGAGGAGTCCTGGCCTGGGCTGCCTGGACAGCCAGACTGCTGCCTGCTCTCACAGGCACAGAGGAGGAGTTTGGTGTGCAGGGGTTGCTGAGGTGAAAGAAATGAGAAAACTCGGTAAAGAAGCAGGGTGGTGGCTTAAAAGAGAGAGGAGCTGAGGGTCCCACAGTCAAACCAAAGCAGGGATGGTATCTGGGGAGATAAGGCGCATGACCCACTGACCAGCACCGAGGTGACGCTTCTGTGATGAGAGCTCTTGTGGGCTGAGGCCATGCTCTACACATGGACCTGAATAGGTAGGCTAAAGGCTCCCCCGCTATCCCCAGGCGTACAGCAGGTCCTGGGCATCCAAATAATGTCTTCTGTGCTGGCAACAAACCATCTCAGAGGTACCACCCACAGGCCCTCAGCTACTCAGAGCCAGGCACAGCTGGGATATACAACCTGAAAACTCTGCATGGGCACCATCTCCACCACAGAGAACAGTCATAACCAAGCTCATGACAGGGACGTTGATCAGAAACATGAGGGCATTGTGTACAAAGGTGATGCAGCTGATGTGGTTGTGCATAAATTGCCTCTGCTGCAACTCCCCACAGCACAGTGGAGCAAACCCACGCCGGTGGCAGTGATTGCTCCTCCCACAGATGGTGGGTGAAGACAAGTGTCCCTGCAGTGACCCAGGAATAGCTGCTGCGATTGCTGTTTCTCCAGAATACAGTCACGGTGCTCAGGATGTCATGAAAAGCCATCAGCTCCAGGGGAAACTAGGCAGCAGATGGCTGTGCACGCTTCCCGGTGGCAGTTGCTTCAAGGTATTCACCAGCTCTGAGCTGCTGTAACTCCAGTCGGTGGGTGCCAGGCAATGCCAGAAGGCAGGGCTGCCAGAGGGCAATGCCCACCCATTGCTGAAACAAGAGGGGCCCAGAGACAATGAAAATTGCACATCCAGAGCTAGTGCCGAGGAAGCGGCCTTCCATGTCCTGAAGCGAACGGGCTGCTGTTGATCATTACACCTCTGCAGGATAGCACATTCCTACAAGGAGCACCTCTGATGCGTGCCCAGATCCCAATTCCGGGGCCAGCACTCACCAGTGGCAGCTGGGACTTGCTGTAAAAAAGGCAGGAGAGTTACTTTGTGGAAGCTGGCTGGCCCGGTTATTCACCAGAGAGGTGCCAACTGAGGCTGCAATGAACATTCATGGTGAGGATTTTTGTCTGGAGAGGTGTCTGTCACTCCGTGGTGGGGGCTACATTGCACCCACCCGTGCCCAGCAGCTCCTTCAATCTGCCCTGAGCAAAGGTTGCCGCTGCCCCTCAGACCTCCTGGCATAATTGCACGTGGAGCTGCTCCTTAACCACGTTATGTCAGAGCAATCCTGGCTAGAAAATGCCTGCTTTGAAAAGTGTGCAAATTAGCCTGGATCATAGCAACAGGACTGGATTAGGGAATAACTATGCATGAAGTCAGGAAGCGGTGCTGCTCGCCAGCAGCTGGGTGCTGTCACCTCGCCTTCCTCCACAGTCGCGGCTGGACCGGCATAGCCGAGCAGTTTGCAGGCATGTGACGTGGTGGGCCGCCTGCCAGGGACCGTTCGGAGGTTCAAATTACTAATGTTCTGGAAAGGTTGGGGACTGTTCCATCGGGCCCACGTGCCCATTCGGAGTCCCCAGCGCCGAAAAGCTGGGGAGCGTGCCGACAGGGCTGGACGCAGTTCAATGCAGACGCAGGTTCCAGGGGATGCTGCAGCCTGTTCCAGAACAGCGACAAAGCTTGGCCCTGGCAGAGACCTACAGGCAGGCTTTTAAAAGTCTCTCAGCGCTTACAAGTGAACATGGAAGGGGGCTCTTTCCTCTGTCCACCAAAACCAACAGTCACAGAGCCTGAGTCCTGACAGGGAACTTGCATATCTGCTCTGGCCACATTTTGTGAAGGCAGTCCAGATCACACAAACCCAGAGGGACGATGGCTCCTGGCACGCACGCTGGGTGCAAAGTCTGCAGGCTTTCTCCTGTGGTGCACTTCGTCCTTTTGGCAAGGCTGGAGATGTCTGCTGACCTACAGAAAAAATTTCCGAACAGATGCCAAATGGTCACATAAATATTAATTATGTGGTACTGTGGAAATTGTATTACAATATCTGGCTAATGCATTTCGCAGCTGCATTCCCACTTATTAATTGCTTATATTAAAACAGCACCCAGAAGCCTCGTTTCACTGACAGCTGTACAAACCCAAGCCGAGTTCTGCTTCTTGGTCATGAAAGAACTCGGCCACTCCCCAACTACCCAGTGTCCCCAGAGAAGAACTCACGTGTTTAAAAATCCAAATAAAAACACATCTTTGTTATTCTGGAGACCTGCCTAGATGTATTCTGTTTGGCAGTCTTGATTTCCCACTGCAGAAATGGGATAGTTTACCCTGTTGTATCATTTAGGTATTTTCTAATTGCATATTAATTACCATTTCCATGGTGGTTTTGTACTGAATCAAACGATTGCATCTCCGGGATTACCCAACACAGCTGAGTTAAGCAAAAAAAAAAAAAAAAAAAAATACAAACCGCCTCATCCTTTGGCATACTGACACCTGCTGTACTACTAAAATGTAAATGCGGTAAATACTGAAGAGAGAATGCAGAACAGTTTGTGTTGGGGAGTGCTGAAAAGTGTATCCAAATGAAACCGCATGGGAAGTTACCTCTGGCATATGCTTATGTGGGCTGGGATTTGCAAAGCAACTCACATATCAAGTGACATTAAGAGTTTAGTTACAACTATAAGGACTTTCACAAATAAAATCCTAGCTAAAAATCTAAGAATGGGCTTTTATTTTTCTACACTGTGAATGAAATCCTTAGTAGGTCATTATATATAACATGTATGCAATATATGAAAAGGTACAGGCTTTCTTTGGACTTTATTGATTTTTACCCTAGTTGATATTTTAAATGTATCTTCCTAATGTATATTTATACACACACACATGCACAATGTTTTAGCTGCATCCATTTAGGTGCCTGGACCCTTTCAGTGAACAAAATAACATTCCTGAATGCATAAACATTTTGACAGCCTCTAATTCAAAAAAACTCCTTTCAGATGACCTTTCTGGACAATGTTCTGTCTTTGACCAGTTTCAAAGGTAATGTTTTCATAGAACCATAAAATCGTTGAGGTTGGAAAAGATCTTTAAGATCATCCAGTCCAACCATTAACGTAACATTACCAAGTCCACCACTAAACCAATTAAGGGGAGAGTAGCAACCCCACGCCTCCTGGCTTGGTGGCTGGATCATTTATAATGAAAGTAAAAACTAGGAATCATTAAGATTGGAAAGGATCTCTAAGATCATCATTCTAATCATCAACCCAACACCACCATGTCCACTAAACCATGTCCCGAAGTGCCACGTCTACCCATTTTTTGAACACTTCTAGGTATGGTGACTCCACCACCTCTCTAGGCAGCCTGTTCCAATGCTTGACTACCCCTTCAGTGAAGAAATTTTTCCTAATATCCAATCTAAACCTCCCCTGGCACAACTTGAGCCCATTTCCTCTTGTTCTATCACTAACGACTTGGGAGAAGAGACCAACACCCACCTCACTACAGCCTCCTTTCAGGTAGTTGTAGAGAGCAATAAGGTCTCCCCTCAGCCTCCTCTTCTCCAGGCTAAACAACCCCAGTTCCCTCAGCCACTCCTCATAAGGCCTGTGCTCCAGACCCTTCACCAGCTTCGCTGCCCTTCTCTGAACATGCTCCAGCACCTCAATGTCTTTCTTGTGTTGAGGGGCCCAAAACTGGACACAGTATTCCAGGTGTGGCCTCACCAGCACCGAGTACAGGGGCACAATCACCTCCCTGCTCCTGCTGGCCACAGCATTCCTGATACAAGCCAGTATGCTGTTGGCCTTCTTGGCCCCCTGGGCACACTGCTGGCTCATGCTCAGCCGGCTGTCTACCAACACCCCCAGATCCTTTTCTGCCAGGCAGCTTTCCAGCCACTCCTCCCCAAGCCTGTAGCGTTGCATGGGGTTGTTGTGACCGAAGTGCAGGACCTGGCACTTGGCCTTGTTGAACCTCATACAGGTGGCCACAGCCCATCGATCCAGCCTGTCCAGGTCCCTCTGCAGGGCCATCTTACCCTCCAGCAGATTGACATCCCACCCAGTTTGGTGTCATCTGCAAACTTACTGAGGGTGCAGTCAATCCCCTCGTCCCGATCATTGATAAAGATATTGAAAAAGACTGACCCCAAAACAGAGCCCTGGGGAACACCACTCATGACCGGCCACCAACTGGACTTAACTCCATTCACCACTACTCTCTGGGCTTGGCCACCCAGACAGTTTTTTACCCAGTGAAGAGTACACCCGTCCAAGCCATGGGCTGCCAGCTTCCCAAGGAGAATGCTATGGGAGACGGTGTCAAAGGCTTTGCTGAAGTCCAGGTAGACAACATCCACAGCCTTTCCTTCATCCACCGGGTGGGTCACCAGGCCACAGAAGGAGATCAGGTTGGTCAAGCAGGACCTGCCTTTCATGAAGCCACGGTGGCTGGGCCCGATCCCCTGGTTGACCTGCACATGCCTGTTGAGCTCACTCAATATGAAATGCTCCATGTCATGAAACACTTACACTTTTTCATGACAAAAACTTTAATCACCAGTAGCCTGAAGTGTGATTTGCTCTGCAGTCCTGGTTCTGCTCCCCCACAGAAACAGCCTTGCCAGCCACCACCCAGTACCTTCAAACACGCATGCACCCGTTTTCCTCCTGACAGTGCAAATGCCCGACAAGCGCTGCCCACGATGCCGGAGCTCAAGCACCTCCTGCTCTGATGCTCCTGGGCTTGGGCTGGGGCCAGCCGAGAGCCTGGCGTCATGCCAGGGAGCTCTGCTGGTGCAGCCTGAAGGGATGCCTGTTTGCCAGAAAAGGGGTGAAGGACTCACAGGACTTTGGTCTTCCCTACGTTGGCCACGCCAACGGCCCTGTGCTCCCATGAGAGCAGAAACCCAAATCTTCTGGGCCTGATTTTTGCTCCAGTGAATCCAGATGCAGCACACAATCCTGGAGCTTGCCCACAGCTTCTGCCCCGCTACCCCAGAAGCGGCAGGAGGTGGGGGCTGCGGGGGGCTGCCGTGGCCAGAGCAGAGGTGCCTCTCACCTCAGCGGGGTACACACTGGGACGGCCGCTTTCTGTGGCTGCTGGTTTTGCTTGTGCTTCTCTGCCTGTAATCCAAGTGGGAAAATAAACTGCTCGAGGTGGGGAGTGTATGCACTGAGGCTGATGGAGCAACACTAGTTAAAAATAAGTATGTGCAGGAGAATAAGGCCTCAAATTATGGTTTTCATTACCTTAAGCAAAATATTCTTTTAAATTTTTTATAAACTATTCAAGCCCAGTAAAAAAAAAAAATCTAGTGAATACTTTAAACGCCCTTTTAAACTTTTAAGCTATGTTTCCCCACAATACAGTTTGATTGCAGTCGTCACTTTGTGCTATAGCATCAGCTCTCATAAAGACCTCAGCAAATTTTATTTTTTCTGCAAACACCCAGAGAATCCACAGGATCTATGTGTGCATCCATCCTGTCTTGCATATGGACAATCCTGCCAGTCACTGTTAGCTGCTTTGTGCTCCCAGTTTCAGCCCATCGTGCTGTTTTGATGAGGAAACTCTCCTGAGGGCTGCCGGGCATGCAGGAGCTCTGGCCTGCGAGATCTGAGCACGGCACTGCAGGATCAGCCATGTCTGGCAGGAACTCCTCGTTTCCTCAGCATTTTTTTTAGCCAAAGGTCACACAGCCTTTTGAGCAGAAACGAAGGTCTACAGTTTCTCTCATAAGCTACTTCTGCTGTTTCAGGGAGACAGAGGCAAACAGTATCATAGCCCTACCAATATCACTAAAAAATTGTCAGCATTTTAACGCAGAGCTGGCAGCTGCTAGGAACCCGATCTGAAATCCCCATAGCAGTGGTCACTGCCAGGAGCAACCTCTCCTGCGACTGCTGCTGCCCCACACAGGCACCTACCGCCCAGTTCCTTCAGAGAGTGCCCATACGGGGGTGCATGGGCAAGAGAGGATGCTGAGCATCAGTTCTGCACTGCTTGCACAGACCACCCGCTGCTGACTTCCATACGTGGTTCAGCAGGGGATCTGTATGATCCATTGAATTCACTAGAAATACACGCTGGAATAACATGCACGGGCTTTGGTACTGCATGAAATATTTAAAGTCCAGCCCTTGGTGAATTTAGCAAGCAAAAAAAAGAAAAACAATCAGTGGACAGACCTTGAATAGCACCGGTGTGCCCTAGAAGGGTTGTAGTAACTTGTGGCTGCAAGCCCCATGCTGGGTGCAAAGGTCTTCATCAACATTTACACAACCTCTCCTTTGAGTCTCGTGTTTCAAGTTTACTCAGCTTGTCAAGCAATGGAGGATGAGGGACTTGCAGCAGACAGATTAGCTCAGTTCAGCTGTTAAAAGTGAATGTTATTTTTAATCTTGTATGTTCCATGTAAAGGCTTTCCAGCTGACACTATGTTAATTACATGAATACTTCGGTTATCAGCACCACTACCCCTTAATTGGAACAGCAGGGTTTCCACTAGGGAGCCACCATCACCAAGTTTCTAGTGAAATAATATTCAGTAATTTCCACAGCACTTTTCATCTTCAAAAATGCTATACAAACATAAACTCAGTTAATTACCTCTCCCAGCATCCCTCAGAGGTAAGAAAGTGTCGTTACCCACATGTAAGCAAATGGGAAGACTTTAATGACACACGATGTCTTGCCCAGTCCAACACAAAGGCCCAGGGTTCGATTTGGTTCCTCAGCGTACGTACCTAGTGATCTTTGAGATGCTGTAGAGTGCCTTCAGGGATGCACAGGGGGCTGGCAGGTAGGGAACAGCAGCTCCAGGACCCCTTCTGTAGCAGCTAGAGGCCAGAGGAGACAGCCTGGAGTATCTCAGATGGTGCTAGACACCGATGTGTAGACAGCTGAGTCCAGTGACAAAGCAGGCATTAGACAGTAGGAAATTGCAGCATCTAGACTGTAGGATCCCAAAGCAAAAAAACCCAAATCCACCTGCAAGCCTCTTCCAGACCATCCGTAATACAGAATAATAATCTACATGTGGTGCAGCACTCTCCTTACTGAGCAAGCCCGAACAAACACACATATATTGTGTTCTCTGTGCATTAGGTGACTCTCAAATGCAGCAAGTCTTCTAAGGTTCCACAGCACAAGGTCACACTAACTAAGCTTCCACTTTTCCATGGAGAAGATCTAGATGACAAGACCATGCAACCCATCCATTACAGCACTGGCAAGCCACTGCTCATCACCTTCATGTAACAGGGATTACTTGTCCGCTGAGCTGGAAAAATGGGTTAAGAATAGTCAAAGATCTGCTCCAGGAGCAGGAGGGACTGCTCTGATCCAGCCCCGCTGGGATTCTCAGTCCCTAGAGCACAAGGTTGCGGAGAAGAGACAGTTGTCTGCTTTCCTGTATGCTGGGATGAGCTCATGCTGAGATGAGCACACCTGTACTTACCTCACCAGCGGTGTCCCCTACAGAAACACATCCAAGGACACAACAGGCCCTCGCAAAGGACTGTTATTCAAAATTCATGCTATTTCTGTTTACTTTTCTTAATGTAAGAGAATAAACATAAAAAACGACATTAATGCAGATTTGTGGACAGTGCCCTTGATTAACAAGCACCTATGCACACAAGCTCAGGTGATCCAGAAGAGTCATCACAAGTAGAAAATACCATATATTTGCACAAAACACCAGAGGTATGGTTGCCATGGGAACCACAACCTTCAAAATTCCCTCTAATTTTTTAATCCATATAAAAACTTGATCAGAAAGCATGTTAATGTGCTGCATGGGCTTTATGCCAATATATGCCATATTTTTACGGTACATAAGGGTTTGGGACTTTTTGTTACTTTTGCATATTTTGCTTATAAGTTGATTAGCTTCCATCTATGTAGACTTCTGTTAATCTACATCACGCAGTAATTATGTAATTTGCCTTTTAAGCTGGCAAATTAGGAAATAACCAAGACTATCGTGAATCCTCATTCTTCAGAGATGCCGGTGTGTCTACCCTTATGTGGTGAGAGTAACCCTTTTGATCAACACGAAAAACTCCTTCTCTGCCCTGCTACAACAAATATGCTTTGCAGGCAACTCCAGAACGGGGCAAACAGACAAAGCTGTGTGTCCACCCAGCCTTATGTCTGTTCCTCCTGTATTTGTTTCAACCCTCTGGGCTCCAGATCAGCCCGCTTTTATCACCAGTTTGCCTATAAAGATGCAGCCAGCCCCAAGCACTAGGCTTCTTCCGAGCTGGGATGGCAGAATCAGGGTATGGGGCAAAGGGGGGTGTCAAACAAGAGGTGCCAGAGTTGTAAGAGCTGCCACTCTTTCTCATGCCTGCCAGATCCTGTCTTACTGTAGCTCCTACTATCAAACTTTGTAATCCCACCTTGCACTTTTTCATCTTTCCTCTCTGCTTTGACTCTGATACTCCAAATAACAAAATAAGGTGTTGCTACCAAACAACCTGTTCAGCTTCTTTGGGGTGGATTTTTTCCCATACTGGTGAGATTTAAGAAAATAAATGAGTTAAAAAAGAAGTATGTGGGAGAAAACAAAACAAAAACCTTGCCCTGGCTTCTTGTATAAGACTTATGTGAAAGAATACACCTATAAACTAATACTTCTGTATTTCTGTGGAACGTGTGAAAGAAAAGAATAATAGAAAACACTCTAAAGGGTGAGGCCATGACCTATGTAAGATTACTGATCTCTTTTGGCATGTGCCATACAAACTCTTGCATACGAATCCTTGAAATTCACATCTCTCCTTTAGCCTCCTACTGCTGATCTCTTCACCATGGTGTCTCTTAGCACATCAGCTCTGTTAGCTGCATTCTACCTAACACAGGCATCCAGCACCTCAGGGTATCTTCACAGGTAACCCGACATTGATGCCTAATGCAATAAATCTCTGAAATCATTACTTCAAATTATTTCACTTGACATATTAAGAGGCCTGACACATCTGGCTCTCATCCACCTGTTTGTCCTACGTTCATGTAGAGGCATGAAGGTCAGATCTTGAAAACTTCCCTCCAGGAAGGAAGGAATAAACCTGTCTGATAAAAACATAGGCGGATTTGGAGATGGGCCTAAAGATAAGAGAAAGTACAACAGCACAGCACTCAAGATGTCCCTCTTTATGAAAGGGCACCGACAAACAAAGATTGTGATATGGGAAGCTAAAGATCACTGAAAGTAAAATGAGTCACCACTATCCCTCCAAGTTTACAAACCATTTTAAATCAAACAAGATTTGCCTCCAGGGCACTGGAATCTTTCCTCTTGATCCAGCAAGCATTCAGGGTGCTGCAGGTTGTGCCACGAGCACAGACCTGTTTGCTCACAAGTAATTTACAGAGTCCCTTCTCTCCAGGCACATCAGGAATGAAACTCTAGGGAGTTTAACTCACAGTGCCAAGATGTCTCCTAGATAGGAAGCTGCCCAGCTCTGCTGCTTTCTCAGCTTCTTTCTGGGATTAAACTACAAAACTTTACCTGTCTCTTAGACAAATACTCTCCATGCATGTGGGCTTTTCCCCTGCTGCTTCTTTCTCAAACGGAGAAATACACCACTCAAGCAAACAAATCCCTGTTTGTTCCAGTGCTGTCACCTGAGCCATGACTCAGGTGTCAAGGCTGGCTCTGATGTGTGAAACTAACCTTGTACGTCCTTCCCTGACCATATGGCATTCTCAACCAGGTGACTTAAAACCACCTGGGCTTTAAGTCGTTTATACCTCAGTCATATACACAGATTACCTAAATTCCCAGGTATTGTAAAATCATTTTGTGCTTCTGGTTTAACTTCTCCATCTGCAATGCAGCATTAAAAACAAGCAATGTGGCTTTGCCAAAGGAATTCATTACATGCAATCTTTCATTCTTAAAATGCTCAAAGGTTGCAGATCTTTGAACAGAACTGCAGAGCTGTATGCTCCCCAAGTCTGCTGTTAACCTTCCCTTGGAGTCTAAGGTTTGTCAGTGTTATCAGCATGGAGAGAATCTATTTTGTCATCTCTTCCTTACACATCCCTCAGACAAGGAGTGGTCCATGGCCCATGGCTATACCAAGATGCTTTCCATTTTAAGCAGAGCTCTGAGCTGTACACTACATACCCAGCCTGTTACTGTGGACTGCCTATGTGCAAAGGTGTTGCTAAGAAAGGTCAGCAGCTGAGCAACACCAGCTTCAGATTGTAACTTCGATGGTTTCTGTACAAAACAGTCGGTCACTGAGGCAAGCAGCTCCAGTGCGACAGCAGCTGATGATGCCTGTCTGGGGCCAGGAGCAACAGCAGCCAAGCCCCCCCCACGTATAAAAGAAGCCCTTGGGGAGCACTAGCGACCAGGAGTACCAATGCAGTTTGCGTGGCAGGGCGCTGAAGCTCTGCCAGCTCGACCAGGGAGCAATGGTGTCCACCCAGCAGAAAGCCATGGCTCCTCTCAGCTCTGTACCCACCACAACTCACAGAGCTTCCCAGACAGAGCTCCGGACAGCAGCAGTGAGCACACCTGAGGGGGGTGGACCCAGGTAGAGGAACTCCTCCACTTGGTGACAGAGCTCCAGGAGGAAGTGAGTAGGTTGAGGAGTATCGGGGAGAGTGCAAGAGAGATAGAGTACTGGAATCGCATCCTACCTTCCCTGGGACAGGCCCAACAGGCAGACAGGACACATGAAATGGAGGATTCCCTATCCTCTCTCCACCTGGCAGAACACAGTGACTTAAGGATAGCGGGCAGTGGTGACAAGTTCCTGCCCGGCACAGCAGGCACATCTCCTCTGTGACTGCCCCACCTTCCCAGGTGCCCTTGTACAACAGGTATGAGGCTCTGCAAATGGAACCAAACAATAACGAGGATGATGGTTCATCTAGCTTGCAGGTGCCACCAAGGTTAAGTCAGCCTACACCCTGTGTCAAAACTGCTTCCATAAAGAAAAACAGATGGGTCACTGTCATAGGAGACCACCTTCTGAGGGGAACAGAAGGCCCAATATGCAGACCAGACCCAATTCTCAGGGAAGTCTGCTGCCTCAGTGGGGCCCGGGTTAAAGATGTGAAGAGAAAGCTTCCTACCCTAATATGGCCCCCAGATTATTATTCATTATTGATTTTTCAGGTAGGCAGCAATGAAGTTACAACTAGAAGTCTGAGGGCAATCAAGAGAAACTTCAGGGCCTTGAGACGACTGGTTAAGGGATCAGGAGCACAGGCAGTGTTCTCCTCTATCCTTCCAGTTGCAGGGAATGATGAGGGAAGACACAGGAAGAACCAGCAGATCAATACCTGGCTCTGAGCCTGGTGTCACCAGCAGGATTTTGGGTTTTTTGATCATGGATTGGTCTACACATCGCCAGGCCTGCTGGCGACAGATGGGGTACACCTGTCTCAAAGGGGGAAAAGGATCTTTGCACAGGAGTTAGCAGGGCTCATTGAAAGAGCTTTAAACTAGATTTTAAGGGAGAAAGGGATAAAACCAGGCTTGCTACAGATAAGCCTGGGGGCAGCACACCAGTGTTTGAGGGACGGTGTGCTAGCAAGGTCCTTCAGTCTGCCATCTCAGTGGAGGCAGGCGATGGAGATCCATGCGGCAGCAAAGATACAAGGGATACTGATGTGTTAGAAACCATGGAAGCACCTGAGAATGGTCACGTAGAAATTAGGGCTCCTTCCCCCCAAAAGGTGGCAGGATCAGTAGCCCAATGGAAGTGCATCTACACCAATGCACGCAGCATGGGCAACAAACAGGAGGAGCTGGAAGGCATTATGCAGCAGGAAAACTATGATACAGTTGCCATCACAGAAATGTGGTGGGATGACTTGCACAACTGGAGTGCTGCAACGGATGGCTATAAACTCTTCAGAAGGGACAGGCAAGGAAGGAGAGGCAATGGGCTAGCCCTGTATGTTAGGGAGTGTTTTGATTGTCTAGAGCTTAATGATGGTGATGATAGGGTCGAGTGTTTATGGGTAAGAATCAGGGGAAAGGCCAACAAGGCCGATATCATGGTAGGATTCTGTTATATACCACCCAACCAGGATGAAGAAGCAGACAAAATATTCTATAAGCAGCTGGGAGAAGTCTCACAATCGCTAGCCCTTGTTCTCGTGGGGGACTTCAACTTACCAGATGTCTGCTGGAGATAAAATACAGCGGAGAGGAAACAGTCTAGGAGGTTCCTGGAGTGTGTGGAAGATAACCTCCTGACACAGCCGGTGAGTGAGCCAACTAGAGACAGCGCCCCACTGGACCTGCTGTTTGCAAACAGAGAAGGACTTGTGGGTGATGTGATGGTTGGAGGCCATCTTGGGCATAGCAATCATGAAATGATAGAGTTTTCGATTCCTGGAGAAGTAAGGAGGGGGGTCAGCAGAACTGCTCCCTTGGACCTCTGGAGGGCAGACTTTGGCCTGTTTAGGAGCCTGGTTGACAGAGTCCCTTGGGAGGCAGCCCTGAAGGGCAAAGGAGTCCAGGAAGGCTGGACATTCTTCAAGAAGAAAATCTTAAAGGTGCAGAAGCAGGCCACCCCCATGTGCTGAAAGACAAGCCGGTGGGGAAGACCCACCTGGCTGAACAGAGCTTTGGCTGGAAGTCAGGAAAAAAAGGAGAGTTTATGACCTTTGGAAAAAGGGGCAGGCAACTCAGGAGGACTACAAGGATGTCATGAGGTTATGCAGGGAGAAAATTAGAAGGGCCAAAGCCCAGCTAGAACTTAATGTGGCTACTGATGTAAAAGACAATAAAAATTTTTTCTGTAAATACATTAGCAACAAAAGAAGGGCTAAGGAGAATCTCCATCCTTTATTGGATGTGGGGGAAACATAGTGACACAGAATGAGGAAAAGGCTGAGGTACTTATGCCTTCTTTGCCTCAGTCTTTAACAGTAAGATCAGTCGTTCTTGAGGTACCCAGCCCTGTGAGCTGGAAGACAGGGATGGGGAGCAGAACGAAGCACCCTTAATCCAAGGAGAAATGGTTAGCAACCTGCTACATCACTTAGACACATACAAGTCTATGGGGCCGGATGGGATCCACCCAAGGGTACCTAGGGAGCTGGCAGAAGTGCTCACCAAGCCACTTCCAATCATTTATCAGCAGTCGTGGCTAAACGGGGAGGTCCCAGATGACTGGAGGTTAGCAAATGTGATGCCCAACTACAAAATGGGCCAGAGGAGGATCCAGGGAACTACAGGCCTGTCAGCCTGACCTTGGTGCTGGGGAAAGTTATGGAGCAGATCATCCTGACTGCCATCACACTGCATGTACAGGCCAACCAGGTGCTCAGGCCCAGTCAGCACGGGTTTATGAAAGGCAGGTCCTGCTTGACTAACCTGATCTCCTTCTATGACAAGCTGACCTGCTTAGTGGAGGAGGGAAAGGCTGTGGATGTTGTCTACCTGGACTTTAGTAAAGCCTTTGACACCGTCTCCCATAGCATTCTCCTGGAGAAACTGGCTGCTCACGGCTTGGATGGGCATACTCTTTGCTGGGTAAAAAACTGGCTGGATGGCCGGGCCCAAAGAGTTGTGGTGAATGTGTTAAATCCAGCTGGCAGCCGGTCACCAGTGGTGTTCCCCAGAGCTCAGTATAGGGGACAGTTCTGTTTAATATCTTTATCAAATGATCTGGATGAGGGGATTAAGTGCACCCTCCATAAGTTTGCAGACGACACCAAATTGGGCAGGAGTATTGATGTGCTTGAGGGTAGGAAGGCCCTGCAGAGGGACCTGGACAGGCTGGACCGATGGGCCGAGGCCAACTGGATGAGGTTCAACAAGGCCAAGTGCCGGGTCCTGCACTTCAGTCACAACAACCCCATGCAGCGCTACAGGCTTGGGGAAGAGTGCCTGCAAAGCTGCCTGGCAGAAAAGGACCTGGGGGTGCTGGTTGACAGCCAGCTGAACATGAGCCAGCAGTGTGCCCAGGGGGCCAAGAAGGCCAACAGCATCCTGGCTTGTGTCAGGAATAGTGTGGCCAGCAGGAGCAGGGAGGTGATTGTCCCCCTGTACTCAGCGCTGGCGAGGCCGCACCTGGAATACTGTGTCCAGTTTTGGGCCGCTCAATACAAGAAAGACATTGAGGTGCTGGAGCGTGTCCAGAGAAGGGCAACAAAGCTGGTGAAGGGTCTGGAGCACAGGCCTTATGAGGAGCGGCTGAGGGAACTGGGGTTGTTTAGCCTGGAGAAGAGGAGGCTGAGGGGAGACCTTATCGCTCTCTACAACTACCTGAAAGGAGGCTGTAGTGAGGTGGGTGTTGGTCTCTTCTCCCATGTAGTTAGCGATAGGACGAGAGGAAACGGCCTCAAGCTGCACCAGGGGAGGTTTAGGTTGGATATTAGGAAAAATTTCTTCAGTGAAGGGATTGTCAAGCACTGGAACAGGCTGCCCAGGGAAGTGGTTGAGTCACCACCCCTGGAGGTGTTTAAAAGACGGGTAGATGTGGTGCTTAGGGACATGGTTTAGTGGCAGACTTGGCAGTGTTAGGTTAATGGTTGGACTTGATGATCTTAAAGATCTTTTGCAACCTAAATGATTCTATGATTCTATTCAGAAGAACTTTGAAATTGCATTCCAATTTTAAACAGGAGTTCATGATGCGACACACCTCAGTCACTGTAATACTGGAAAACAGCCTCCAGGGGAAGGGAAAAAGATGCAGAGATACCACAAGAAAAACGTTTGCAGAAAAGAAAAACACTGCTGTTGCTCTCCTCATATCGCTACTTTAGGGCACATGTATAAAAAGCGATTTTCTATGTCTGGATGAAATCATAGCATTAGAAGACCGAAAAACTGAAGCCTGATGGAAGCTTTAAAGTGAAACCGCTTAAAGCACGCGGTCTCCTCAGGGCCCAAGTGCCACCACGATGTGAAACGCAGGGGGAAATTCCCTCAGGCTCGCGAGAGCAAACGCGGAGTAGGCCAAGGCGCACGTCTGGCCCCTTCTCCCCCGCTGCCTAGCTTGCCCAGGCCCGGGCACCACTTCGCCAGCGGCCGAGGAGGCCGCGCTTCCCCCCTGCCCTCACGGCAGCGGCTCCCGCCCCCACCCTTCCTCCCGCGGCGGCCGCGCCGCCCGCAGCAGCCCCTGAGGCGGCCGCCGCTACCGTTACACAACGCCCGCCCCCGCCAGGGGGCCGCTCACCCGCCCATTGGCTCAGAGACGGGTGCCACTGATTGGCGCACACCCGCGCGCTGCCAAGACCCACCCCCCCCCGATTGGCCGAACCCCGCGTAATAACTGCACGAGGAGCGCCGCGAGCGCACCGCGATTGGCCGCGGCGCTGACGCCCGCTCTATATAAGGGCCGCGGGAGGGGCGTACCCTCACTTATCGGGCGGTTATTGCTGGGGTCTGCGCAGTGCGCCGCTCTCCGGCCGCCGCGGGAACATGGCGACGCTGAAGGCCGTGTGCGTGATGAAGGGGGCCGGCCCCGTGCAGGGCGTCATCTACTTCCAGCAGCAGGCAAGGGCCGGCGGCGGGCGCGACGCTGCGCCTCCCGCGGGGGCTCGCCCGGCCGCGGTTGCTGAGTCATTGTGCGGGGCGGGCGGCGCGGCTTCCCTTCCCCTTCCTCCCCTCGGTGGGTGCTGCGCTGCGCGGCCTCAGGCTGGGCCGCGGCCCCGCCGGCTGCTGTGCGCCCGCGGCCCCGCCGTGGTGGGAGGGAGCGGGGCTGCTGCTCTCTTGCCCCTGGGTGCCCCCGGCTCTGGTGGCGAGCGGCTGCCCTGAGGCTGGGCCCGCCCGGCGCTGCGTGGTGGCGCGGAGAGGGGGTGGGAAAGCGGTCGTGGGGCTTCTGCCCTGCCCCGGGGTGCGCAGCTGAGCTCCGCGCTGCAGCCGGCCATAGCCTCCCGACCCAGCTTGTTTACCGCTATCGGAGTAGGGCTCAACGGAGCCTTGACTGCTGAACGGCCAGAGCCCTTTTGAACGCTCGGTCGTTTATCCTCGGTAAAGAAGCCGGGGCTGCATGCAGGCAATACTGTATCCGTAGAGGAGGAATGACTTCAGGGTTACTTGTGCTTCCAGATGGAAGTATGTGATCATTCTCAAAAGCAAGCAGTCTGATCAAAGGTGTTCCTTTTGCTTGTTGATACATAATAGGAAGAGTGTATTTTAGGTGGCTAAATAAATTCTGTGAAATGCTGTATTGCCATGTAGAATCAGTTTAGTATAGGAGGGTAATTGTTCATGTCCTGGTAGCTGAGCTTGTAGTGGAGTCTCTAGTACTTTCTGTTGACTAGGAAGCTTTGCTTAGCACAAGGCTGTTTAATGCTGTAGTCATTTTGCTGATAATAAATTCTTTCTATTAAAGGGTGATGGACCAGTGAAAGTTACTGGAAAAATCAGTGGCTTGGCTGATGGAGAACATGGCTTCCATGTCCATGAATTTGGGGACAATACAAATGGTAAGATGTCTATCCAAGCTTTTGAGTTACAGCTGTAATGTGATTGCTCAGCTTTAAAGAGCTTCTTTTAGTGTTGCAGCCGTAACTGGTATAGGTGTGCTTAGGTCTCATGACTGCAAATCTGTGTTAAGAAATGATGACATTTCCTAAGGAATTGCTTCCCATTTAATACTTTGAACATGTTTACACTTGTGTTCAAGATCTGACATATCAAACACTAACCTAAATACTTTGATACCCTAGTGTTAAAAAGCTTTCAACTGAGCCCAGAGTGTTCTAGAATGAGTAATCTTACTTTATGGAACTTGTAGGTCTATAGTAGGTTACTCAACTCAAAGGATTAGTACAACATCTAACAGGAGAGTAGCTGTTTTGTCATTAGTGACTTCAGTGCCTCTGGCTGTAGGAGGACTACCTTGGTGCATACTGTAGAAGCAACCAGATTTAAACTGGCTGCTGCAAAAATCAACTTTTGATGGCTGCGTTCTGTTTCAGGGTGTACCAGTGCAGGTTCTCACTTCAATCCTGAAGGCAAGCAGCATGGTGGACCAAAAGATGCAGAAAGGTGAGTTTAATGTGCCTAGCCTCTTACTGGGTAGCTACTCCATGCAGTAGTATGTTGTGCTTGAGAGGCCATCTAAGCGCTATGTTGTGCTTGAGAGGCCAGTGCATGACTAATGCTAGGACCATACCAGAAGAAAACTAGTAACTCCTGCTGGACTTTTAGAGTCACTTAAAGGCTCTGATAGCTGTATGGTGGTTTGTTAGACACCTTGGCTCCAGGAGTATTGGTAAAAATGTAGTCTTTGGGACACATTCTTGGTTTTGTCATAGCTTGGGGAGAAGAGGAAATAAAGTCTCTTGCTGAGTGAAGGTTCCTCAGGGTATGAGTAGGGGGAGTTCATGCATTAAAGCCTTATTTGGTCAGTGGTGGTTTGCTTCTGTTTTGGGGCCAGCTTTTGACAACAGAGTCCCTAAGTTGTCAGTTGTTGAGCTGGATGCAGGCTTGTCATGTGGCAGATCAGGATCATCAATGGAAGGTACTGAGGCTTCAGTGGAGACTACAAGATGAATACCAAGCTGTGTGCCCAGGCATGGTGGCTTTATTGGGTTTGCTGGGTTGTCTTATCCTGTTAGCTTGGGTACCATAGTACCTACAGTATGTAGTCCTTAGGGGTTGTGTGTGAGTACAGGGTCTGATGCTTACGCTGAATATCTCCGTACCTCAGTGGGAGCTCAGACCTAACGCTTTCCCTGGAAGCAGTTTTCATAGTCCAGTTACCTTCGCGGAACCCTTGCATGCTTGAGGCCTGATGTCTGAGCTGATGGGCTTCAGAGACTGTGAGGGGGCTGCGCAAGAGCTGAAGCAGGTAGAGGTAGGAGCAAGTGTAAAAGATAGGCTGGTCTTGCACGGGTAGGGTCTAGACCAGCACTGTGACCAGCTTGGCATTGTGATTAGCTTTTGAATGCTCACATTCATGTCTGTAACTGCACCTTCTGTGACTGATAAATTCATACCTGAGTGATCAGTTGCATGCCAGACCCAGCAAGCTGGCTGCTAGCCAGCTGTCTGGATGACAGAGCAGCATGAAATGGTTTGTGCTCATGGGCTTCACAGGCAGCCAGCTGCTCCAGTGCTCAAGGTCCAAATTGCATGAACATTGTGGCTTCTGCTGGTTCTGCCTTGTCAAATCCTGATTCTAGTGTAACCTGCCTGCTGGGGAATTCCTTAGGAGGGTATAAGAACTAGATTGTGCTTTTAGCAGTGTAGAGTTGAAACAATTGGACTGAAGCTTCCCAGAAGCTTAAATCAAGCAAACTGCTAAACAGAAAACTGACCTTGACCTGATTTTATAGGACTTGGTTAAAAATATGAAATTAGTGCTGTGCTGTCGAAGCAGCTGGTAGTCAGCATTCAGCTAGCTGAGCTGGTCATGTCACCCTGCATGCATGGAGAGTTTTAGAAACAAGTTGATATTCAAGGTTCTAAATCTGGATAGAAGAGTCTTGCAGAACAGCGGCTTGTCTTTTGAGTGGATGTTTTGTTTGGGGCAGTTGTGTAGGAAACAATACACTGGAATGTCCAGAATTTCAAACGGAACTGCTTGAGGCTTAATTCTTAAGGGAAGTCCTAGTGGAGATCTAACTCTGATTAGAAACTCTGTGGTAGGGTTTAATGCAAAGTGTATGGGAAAATGCCAGGCAAGCTTGAATAGTCATCCCTGGTAGAGATTAAACTTAGCTAGCACTTAGTGCCTCCTCTCTGATGTGTCACTTGGCAGACTGCTTTTACTAAGCATATTTAAACTGAAAGCCTGCTGCTGCTGGTGGAATAGCTGGTTTGTGATAACATTAAAAGCTCTTAACCATAGTGGCAGTATTTACACCATAGTGGCAGTGTTTACACCAAACCTTGTAATGTGCAGGAAAGGTTTTCACCTAATTTGAGACACCTTTGAGCAGAGGGAGATGCTATCAGTGTGGGGGAATTTTTGGCTATAGTTGTGCACTGTTGGCTTCGCTCACTGGGGCATGATGGCATTCCGTTCCCCAAAGTTGATTAACCTTCGAGTTTCAAGTTGTACCAGGGACTGAATTTTAATTGTACCTTGAACTAAAGGAGTCAAAATAGTGGAAGTGTTCAAGATTGATTGGTGGTGGTAAATGAGGATGTATGTGCTGTTGAAGGTGGTGGAGTACTTGAATGTAGTAACTATGGGTATTGTATTGTCCAGACCATCACTTAGAGCTTTCAATTCAACCAAGTTTTCTATGAGTTTCTCTGCATCTTTGTGTAGGCACGTGGGAGACCTTGGCAATGTGAGTGCTAAAGGAGGAGTGGCAGAAGTGGAAATAGAAGATCCCATCATTTCTCTTAGTGGACCACATAGCGTCATTGGACGTACCATGGTGGTAAGTGTCTTGGTGCCTGCTTGGATGCTTTAAGGAACTCTAGAGCAATCTTGCCAGGGAGCAGAGAGTTTTTGATGCTGGTGGCCAGTCCCTGGTGGTTGTTACAGAACTGGTAGTGCAAGATTTTCAGGATGAGGAGTTCTTTGAAGCCTTGCCTGGAGGTCTGCTGTGCATTAGTATGCCGCTTCACTGCCATGAGATCTTAATTTTCTGCCTGCCTTCTGAAGATGTTGCTCTCTGTTTAACTTTGCCTCTTCTAGCTGTGAGTGACTAAAGCAACCTGATTTGAGGAAGGAACTGGCAGTCTGGCACAAATGCTGTCACCGAAAGGCATGGCAATGGGCGCTTCCAGGCACTGTTCACTGGTACCGATCTGGTAGCTGGTGGTGTAACTTGTGCTGTGGCCTCCCTGGGAAGGAGGGAGGCAGAGGCTGAGTGGGCTTGGCTGCCCATGAGCGTTGTCAGTCTCGTTCCCCTTGGGACTCCAGTGTGTGCCGAGACCACAGTGTACACAGAACACTGTACTGGGTGACAGAGGCTGGGACTGATGGCCACGGCGCAGGGAGATGTGCGGTGTAGCCCTTGGGATGGTGTGGCCAAGGCCCTGCACTCACAGTGCAGCGGTCAGTCTTGTGTTGTAAGGGCGACCTTGAATGTCAAGTCCTCCAAGCTTGCTCTTGGACTAGTAATGACTTTTCAAAATGTGGGGTTTTGGTGACTTCCTGTTCAGACAAATTCAGCTGAAGGTGACTCATCTTTTTAGACAAGTCTAGTCTTCAGTCCTTAGTGTGAGTATCAATCTGGCATTCAGCATTGCATAGTTAAAATAGGTTCCCTCTGTGTAACACACCCTGCTGGTAGCTGGTGATACTGCTTGTTGCTGCTGCTACTAATGTGAGTAGTGGAAAATGTTGATTAGTTACGCAATAACATGAATTAAGGTATCTTCAATTCTCTTTTTAGGTCCATGAAAAATGCGATGACCTGGGTAGAGGGGGAGATAATGAGAGCAAATTAACTGGAAATGCTGGCCCTCGTTTAGCTTGTGGTGTAATTGGAATAGCAAAGAGCTAAGTATTGTACCTGAAATGCTTAAGATGACAGTGATAAATGGGCTGTATTTCATTGCAAATGCTGTCCTTGCCCTTCCTTGTGCAAGCAAAACATTTATCACTTAATCTCATTACTACTCTGCATTCTGAGCATCACTTAAACTGGTGAAAACTGACTTAATTTTGTATGATGTATATTGGAATTAAAGTGACCCTGATGGAATGTCTCTGTAGTCTTCTGCTAAAGCATCTGCTGTAACCATTAAGTATAATCTTCACTAACTGGGACTCCTGTTCTGTGTAATGGAAGATGTGTAGTAGTGATCACATCCTGAACACCAAAACTTCTAGTATGCTGTGGGATTTGGAGGATTAGCCTTACAAGCTCTAGCATGACTACTCACCAAAGAGCAGTAGGTACTGTTGTATGTATTGAGGCTTCCTCCTGGTGAAGTTGCAGCATTTGTAGGTTTCAAACTTGTGTAATAAACTTGCTGGGCAAATACACCTTGGTCTTGCTGTCTATTAAAAAAAAAACACCCACCACACAACAAACCCCTACCTGCTGCTATGCTAACATGAAAAGTAGGCCTGGACTTCATCATGTCAGTAGTTAATTTGCTAGACACCAACAGTGTGCAAGTTGCTTCCAGCCAGTAACCCTGGAACAACAAAGACCTGAGATCAGTCAGTGTGCAAGTAATGAGAAACACTGTTGTATGTTTTCCTGTGACAGAAGCCTGTGTTCTGTGGCTCTGGTGTGCTCTGTGCACTACAGTTAGGGGCTTATGTACCTCAGGACAACTGCTGCTTTGCAGAAATACCTTTTTGCTGGAAAATGTTAGCAGTGTGTGACACCTGTGGCACCTGCTCCCATGTGACTGCGTGGTGTGTGTGCTTGCGGTGGGGAAGCCTTAAGCTTGCGGAAAGGTCTGGCTCTGGTGTGTGTCCTTGCACCTCATCTGGGCTGTGTGGTTGGGTTGTTCTGGGTGGCTGTGCAATGGAAGCCTGGATGCCTTGGGGAAGGCAGCTTTCTTTTCTTTTTGGTTTTTTTTTTTCCAAGCTGTGCAGGAGGGTCTAGTGTGGAACAGGTCTTTCCTTAAAAAGGATATACCTAGCCAGATGCTCTGTATTTAACTTCATAAAGCTTTTCAGCACTGTCATCGCTGTACACTAAGTGCTAGCTTTCATTATTTTCTTGTCTGTACCTCTTAAACAAGGATTTCAGAGTTTTTTTAATAGAGAAAATTACTAATTTTAATGAAGACTTGCATCAACATTCCTTCATCTTGTACCTAGAGATACTCATGGAAGTAGCTGGTTGTAGTTCTAGACAGCCAGATTCCAGTGTAGCGCATTACAAATGGAATGGCTTTTGGAAGTATAGCAAGAATACTGTAAAAACACTTTAACCTTAGTCATTGCAAACAGTGGTGTGTGCAGTCTCTACCCACCTGTACCTCTTCCAGGGGATTAGCCTATGCTCTGATTCAGCTGCTGCAGCAGAACCGAGGCAGCGACTGCACCTTTTGGCTCCCTCCCCCCAGCAGCGGACAGGGAACACCGACCGCCCACCACCAGCACCTCTTTGCGCCGCAGAAGTTGTGAGGATGGTTCTGTTGTCTCCCCTTTCCCAAAGCGGGGGGAAAAAACAGCAAGTACTTGCCAACTGCAGGTTGAGCTGTAGCGGAATGAGAGCTCTGGCAGCTCTGCTGCTCGCCTCCTCTCCCCACTGTTCTGGGTGCTGAACCTTGCTGCTTTGAAAGCCTGGTACATGCAGATCTTGACTTTCAAACCTGTTCTCTCTTGTTGGGTTAAATGTCTGATGGCACGCTAGCCTAGAAGTCAGTGCTGTGTCAAAGGATGTAGAAGTAATGCACTATTTATGTACCAATAACTGTGACTGGCAGGCATAGGCCCGATAACCAAGGTGTCAGCTGCTAACACTGTATTGTCTTTATCAGTAACAGATGCTTATGCTGAGCTAATTAATCTCCCAGTAAAAATTTATGGCTTGCCTTACTTTAAAGCCAGGAATTTGGTAGTTGTACAAGGGTGGGATAAAGCTACTCTGGTGATGCTGTAAAGATGAGGCATCACCAGTAGGTTTGTTATACAGTTACTGCTTCAGAAGGCAAAGGATGTCCACAGTTTTTGTAGGCTTTGTTTTCAATTTCCTAAAAAGGGAAGCGGAGAGAATGTGAGGTGGCATTTGTGTGAACAGATAAGCCTTCCGTCTCTTTCATTCTTGTCTTCAAATCTTTTAATAAAGTGTATTCATTAAAAAAAATCCTACCTCCTTACAGAATTACGGCAGTTTCTACTAAGACAAGTCTTAAACATAAGACATAAATGTCTGGCTTTGTATGAAAAAAGTTAGTTCCACTGGCCCAGCATGAAACAAACATTAAGGACACAGGTTTTAACACATGGAAGCTGAATTCACTACAAGTATGTAAACAGGTTTTTTTCTCTCTTTATTCTGCTATTGCAAGAACATAAAAATATATGTCCTCTCCCCAGTCCATAACTCCACACTTGCTTCCCCACCCCCCCAAAAAAAACCCCTCTGCTGCAGAGCAGCTGTGAAAAAGTACTAATGTGAGAAAGCCGCTGCCCTTCACTTAGGGGGGAAAAAAAAAGCAACTTTAAAAGTAGAACACACCTATATCAAGGTAGGGGGGGAAAAAATTAAATATGCACAGGGTTCATACAATTTTTCTGCTGCGCTTCTAGAGTTAAGCAAGCTTCAGCTGCAGGCCTGCTGCCACCCAGGCGATCGACGGGCCAGCGCGTGTCAGGGCAGAGCTGCCAGGGCACCGCCGCTGCACGGTACAGCGCAGCTGTCTTTCAAAACTGCGCCTGAAGGGCCGACCACCAAGAACTAGTGTTTGCCCTCTTAAGATTACTGAAGTGATATGGAGAGAAGACGGCAAAACTTAAGACAGATACCAGAAAATGCACTCTTTTGTCCATCAGTCCCATAGGTACAAGGCTAGGTGGGTAAAAATTTTAAACCTACCTCTTGCAGGATTACAGGAGGTAGACATCGTTAACACTGACAACAGTAGCAGCCCAGACTGGCGTGAGTGAAGAGGCAGCATTTTAAAATCCTCGAGCAACCCTCCCGCCTCCCTTCCTTTTCCCAGCCCCACTTAAAAAAAATAGGTTAGCATTTTTATATTGTGTTTTGGTGTCTTTGATTTCTCTTTCACCCCGCTTTCCAAAAAGCATCAATGAATAACAAGTACAAAAAATGCTGAACTGACGTGCTTCCTAGCCCACCGCACACAGTAATTTTATAACATCACAAGCAGAGCAGACTGAGTATGTCTGAAGGTGTCCACTTTTTTAAAAAAAGGCTAATCAGGGCAACATTTACCACAGAACCAGGTGGGAGGGGGGGAAGAGAAAAAAAACTGATTGCATTGCAAACACTAAACAGTTAACTCTTCAATTAACAGTTTAAAACCACTAACTTCTACCTAGTATGGTCAAGTAATCATTAAAATGCAGCAATCTAAAAATCAAGATGACTATTACAAATAGAAATTTGCTTCTGTGAATAGCTACACAAACAGATGTATTTCTTTTAACAAATATAAACAAAACAGTCTAATTTAGACTCCAGTACAGCATTAACAGTTCAAACTTTAAGATGTTGAACACTCCTTTTCCACTTCAGTGCAGTGTAGGAAGAATAGCACACGTTAAAGTTTGTTACGAAAATAGAGTTTATTAAAAACACATCCCTATTGTTTTGAGGAGCTTTCACCGTTACCTTTTCTTAAATTAAAAAAAAAAAATAGAAAGCACTTCTACTTCTGATTTGTAAACTTTTTAAAGTCAAAACTTTAAAAAAGTTACAGCAAAAATGGGTAATATTTTAATCATATCTTCAGTATTTCATGTTATGTTGTGGCTATTTTAAATAGAAGGGAAGCAATCAAATTGCTTACAATTCCCCACCAACTACCGAGGGGCTGTGATATAAGCAGAAGCAAATATAATACAGCAGACTGTACAACTCTAAAGCTCTACACTCCAACAAATGTCACTGTCGTCTTTTGACAACTTCCAGTCCCTAGCGAGGAGCCTCCGCCACTGAGCCCATCTCCTTTTCCGCTTGTTCCACAGATGAGGTAGCCTCGGATGTTAACTCTTCCACAGGTTTTACACCTGTAGGTTCAGACTCTCCCGCGGCAAGTTCTGAAACAACATCCGCGTCTTCCATTCTGCCGCCGTGAGATTCATGGTTTTTGTCGCCATCTGCCCTGTCTGTCATCTCCGGTTTTTCCTTGCCTCGATTTTCTTCCTTGTCTCTGCGAGACTCCCTATCTCTCGAATCTCTCTCTCTGTCTCGATGGCCACTGGACCGCCTGTTTCTGTCCTCCAAGTCTCTGTGTCTGTCGCGCTCGGGGCTTCTTCGTCCCCAGTCTCGCCTGTCACGATTACCAAGCCGCTCGTGATCTCGGTCGTCGTTGCGGTTACCGTAGCGCTCACGATCGTTTTCTACCCGATTTCCAAAAGATCTCCTTCCAAACCTCTCCTGGTCTCTGTTAGGCGTGAACGTCTGCCTGTCATTCCTAAACTGCCTCCCATCTCTGTTATCCTCGGGTCCGCCTGGCCCCCCGCTTCCCGGCATCCCCCCGGGTCTCACAAAGTGACCCGGCGGCGGGAAAGGGGTTTTCATTCCGTGGGGGGGAGGCATCCCAAAGCCCCCCGGCCCCGGCGGGGGCCCTCTGTGCATCATGTGGGGAGGCATGTGTCGCGGCGGCATCAAGGGAAAGCGCTGCAGAGGGGGCGGTGGCATTCCTGGCGGTCGCTGGAGTGGTATCAAACCGGGCCGGGCACCTAAGAGGCCGGTGGACGGCGTCTGCAACCCAACGACAGGTGCTGGCGGGGGCGGCGCAACTCCTTGAGTGCCTGAAACACACACACACAGACACACTGAGTGAAATCAGAGGCTGGCAGGAGGGAAGAAAAAGGCATTTTCCTAATTTCACAAACATGCTGAAATTATCTCACGAAATGAGTAACACCAAAACTGGGGTCGGGGGGGAGGGGGGTGGGGGACAGCAGCCTGCAAAGCTTCCTGTGCTGGTGTACATACCGTGAAGAGAGCATCGCCTTTAAACAGAAGTTTGTGTCGTGCTAGCAGTAATTAATAACTCATCGCTTATCCTAAAGGCTTCTTTTTGCGAAGAAGCCATTGCCGTTTTGCAGGTCAGAGCTCTTCCTGATCGCCAGCTCAGTGGCTTGCTTCGACAACTGACTGCTGATGAAACACCTCCCTGATAGGTTATGCTTCCCAGGCTTCTAATTAAAGACGCCTCACCTCCTTTAGTTAGCTTTAAAACATTCTTCCTCTATTACAAACAATCAGCAAAATCGTATCTGCCTAAAACGCTCAAGATTTGAATGGGTCATCAACAAGATTTTCAACGTGCATGAGAAGCAGCAGATGATACAGTGAGCTATGAAGGCAGAGGTAAGGGCAGAAGAGGGCTGGCTTAGGAGCGGGAAATCCCAGGGAATTTAATTTACCCTTCCAGAGAAAAGGGATACAACAAAGTTTAATTTTAGTAGAATAAACCTTGCAATGTAAACTAAAAGGTAACAACAGGTAATGCAACACGTAATTTCTGGATTTTTTTTTTTTTAAAAAAAAAAAAAAACAAAACACAATTTTCCATGCTTTATAGCACATATCCAACACCAACTATTTTCCTTTTTTATTCCTGGACTCTTGTTTTTAACATGGTCTTCATAAGAGGAAACAAAAATGAACTCTCAGAACATACCGTTTGAGAAAGCTCAGCCCAAAACTTGTTGCCATCAACACAACGAGCCAAAACGAAGGATTACCGAGCTCCAGATGAGAACTTCATACCAATAAGCGTGTGCCAGCTTATCTCGTGTGCCTCCTTTTGTTTGAACTAGTAACGCTACTGCCTCATGTTCTCTGTAGCCTTTACACTGGATCTATCGGCTCTTTCTGCTCGCTAGCGCACTCTTATTTACCTGAAAATAAGCTCCATATCTGAGAACACATGCATTGTTTTTAAACCCCCCAACTGAAATTTAAAGGAATCAGCAGCTGCCAGCAGAACAAGTGCAAATCTTTCTTCATCCATCTTGCGTTCCTTTATAAAATCGTTGAGGCTATAAATAATGTGTTATTTCCACGTATATTAATAAAAATGAAAATTAAGAATGCAGGGTACGTAAAATTTTGTAACTCCTGTCCTGGGTAAAACTAGAACGTGAAATAGCTATGTAAATTAGTACTAGAATTAAATACTTGGCAGCGTCATCAGTGAAAACTGCACTTTGAGTTCAGCTTAATGAGCACGGTGGAGCAGACAGCCCAAATAACCTTCCATTCAGCTGTCGTAGCTTCCCTCTTCCTCTGTCTGATTTATTTAGCATTCCTATCCCAAATATGCCTGAGCCTTCTAAAGAACACACGCTGCCCTTTCACCGCACCACTTCTTATGCTCAAGAACATCTCTAACAAAAACCTTTTTCTCTGAGTGCTTTTTATATTCATATTAGAAGGAAATCATGTATTTTGCCCATCGGGAGAGCTTGGGTAACAAAGATGTGAATATTCTTCCCAGTCCATGGTAGTCATCTTACCTTCCCTTCCAAGCAGTCACTTTTAAGACATGGCTGGTAGGTCACACTCTTTGAAAGAAATGTTCCAGCAGCAACAGTATATTTTTTGGGGGTTGTGTTCCACCACCACCACCCCCCCCCCCCACCCCTTTTTAACTTCAAAATGCACAGCCCTCCTCCTGTTCATAACCAGGGCTGTATAAGTCACCTAGTTTAAACTCTTCCCATGACTTGGTACTACAGATCTGATGAGACAGACATACGGCTAATGATGTCTTCCAAGAATGTTACTTTACTGAATTCTGAGGTTTGGGGATATTTTTGTTGATAAGTAAATTCTTCCACAGAAGATTAAAAAAAAGGCAGAAAAGAGTAACTGAGATCTAATGAGCTGGAGAGAGTGAGCACATGCTTCTGCTCTACAGCAGCAGAGTAGATGTGGGTTACAACAGCATGAACATGAGGCAAGTGTGAAATTTTTTTTAAATTTAACGAGTCATTGAATTTCTCAACCTTACTTCTACAGAAAATGCAGCACAGAAGCAGCATAATGGTATGTGAAACTCATTCTCTTTCAATCTGGACTGCATCAGCAGGGTAGATGAACACTTTTTACTTTAAATCAGCCCGGTCGAATTTTGAGCCTGAAGTATGCTGTAGAAAGAACTATTAGAGTTTCCTCACTGTGCTGACAAACCAGGCACCAATTAAAAAGTTACTCTCAAAGAGCTGTCCAGAAACACATCCAAGTTTACTGAAAATGCTCAGTAAAACTACTGGTACAGATTGCACATGCAATGTCTGGGAAAATTTAAAGCCCTTTGTTGCCTTATACAGGGAAAGGCGGTATGTAAAATTTAAATAGTTCGTCAAACTTGCAAAGAAGTACCAGAGCTCGTAGAGAAACAACCAAGTGATTTAATGACCATCTCATGCCTGTGCAGATGAGTGATGGAATTTATCTGCCCCAGCCTGTATTTTATTCATTTGTTCATAACTGTAAGCCTTTTTGTAGTAGCTAACCTTGTTTCTTGCTTATAGGTATGAAATACAGCCATCCCTTTCACCAGCTGCTTATTCTGCATAACTTGGCTAAGATGGCTTTTAATATTGGAGAGATAATCCTCAGACCTTACACCTAGTATGTTATTCTGTTCAAATGTGCAAAAATATAGACTGCTTTCACAACTTAGTTTTATTTTAACTGTTAACCAGTGATGCATAGAAAAAGGTCCTCAGAACTTGCAAAGAGTGTTTACTATGAAGAACGTAGATGCAAGTGTACTAGAAAAACCCATCACCCCACGAGTGTTGTTTCAGAGGTGCAAGAACAATCACACAGTGTCAAAAGTTTCATAATTTCACTTTACTCGTAAGACATAGGCCAAAATGCTACAGCTGTCCTGAAGAAGCATCTTCTATCCAGAGAGGTCACAGGAGTCATCCAAATTAGGTAAAAAGCCAGATTTCTGTGTCATCGTAATTCATATCTGATTATAGTCTCTTCTGGCTGGACAAATCCCATGTTCCCTTGCGATAATTATCAGTGTTACAAATGCTGAGAAGTGTAGCATCTGATTTTTTTTTTTTAAACTGAACTCTGCTCAGTAAGTGATTACAGTGTCTCTTATAATCCATTAAATTACTTCTCAGCTGTGCTGTTACAAGAAAGCAAGTGGAGGAATGGTGTTTTCTGTACCCAACACAGCAATCCTGCTTCAAATACACCTCCTTTGCAAATCTGATGGCAGTATATGAGACAAGAAGGCAAAAGCTTATGATTCCAGCGGAACGGGCTAAAGGTTTACACTTTGAGTTTGATGCTGATGTTCTGCAACATTTCGCATGTCACGTTAATTCTCCTATCGTTCTCCAGTGGGGAATGTTGCATCTTAAAATCAGAACATTAAATACCACCAGGAAATTCTTGAAAGAGGGACAGTGTTGTAAGTCTTGTGTCTTTTTCTGGGGTTTGAACAGAATCCTTTAGACCAGGCCAAGACTGTAAAGAAAGAAGCCTAAACTTAAGAGCCTAAATATCGATTCACGGCTTAAATAACTTGCCATAAATACCAACATTTTTCAGGGTAGTCAGTGTCCATCACTGAAGCCAGTAGGAGCTTGCTCCTATTCATGTAAGATGCCTGAATGGAACGTAAGAGTCTAACTACGTTATGCATACAGTGCTGGTTACTGGTATTAAGACTTCTAAAATTCCTGCTTTATAAAACATCAACACTAAACTGATCCAGGTCAAAGAAATCATCAAGGCAAAACTGAATTGCATGAATGGTGCTTGAGAGTTCATGTTCCCTTACCTCTGAATTCTCATTCGGTAGTATTATGAAAGCAACAGTCATATATATATATATATATATATATATATATTAGCAAACATGCAGTGTTTGTTACACTTTTGAAATGGGCTAGCACAAGAAATTTGGAAATGTGTTAGGTTTATCACTGTTCATATCCTGTATTAATAAAAAGCTCATCCTTCCTGTGAAGGAAGTATCCACTTTATAATACAGTAATACTGTGATGAGCTCAGAGAATATTGTAGTCTGTCTTTTATAATTTAATGCAGATTACAGAAAGACCATGTAGTTAGTTAGGAACAAACCGGCAAGGGCGAAAAGAATAATAATTCAGCATGCATTAACAGGAAATGAATACCAAGTTCGATGAGAACTACAGTATAGTTAATCTTTGATAATATGTAATAATCATTGTAGGAATTTTGGTAAAAAGAGCACTAGACCAGAACCTACAAACTGCAATATGGTGTATTTAATCAAGATAATAGATCACAGAATCTGAATATTCGAAACACAGCATCTGCAACAGCAGTTTATTACTGGTCCAAATTACAGCATTTGCTCAACACTAAGAACAAGTTGGCAAATCAAAAATTATTTAAAAGCCTGTCACTTTCTGCAATATGCACACGTAAAAGGACTCTAAAAATATCTGCTTTGCAGATCATTTTAAAAATGACATATGAGCACACACTCACAAAACCAGTTACAGTCTGGAATATCTTGTTCAAATTAAGAACAAGAAGCTATGACAGCAGAGAATATGATCAAGGATACAACTAAATCAAAACAACCTGAGGGTGGTTTTTAGAAATAAGCACAAAAAAATTCAGACACAATGTCCACAAGGGATCACTCCTCTGAAGCACAGACATGTCTTTGTTGGAAGTGATGAAAGAATTACATTGGAGGAGCGAATGAAATTAGTGGAGATGAAACAGAACGTAACTTACATTACTAAGAAAGCATATGAAATCTTACAATAATCAATTTAGAATTACTTTGTAACATATCTTCCATTTAAAAACTGAACAGATAGATAGATAAGCTTCATTTTGAATTTACAAAAATTAGAAAAGAGCTCCTGCGTTTGTACAGATTACATAAGGTGTTCTCAAGCAAGGTTAAGTTTAGATTTCTATGACAGTCTCTTCAGAGCAATCTTCATTCCTTGAATTCAGCCTGCTGAAGTAAGTTCTTCTATCCTGCCCAAATAGTCGAAGAACATTTCTTCATTCTTCATGTTACACTACTCAAGCCCCTTCATCCCTATTTCCCCGAGCAGAGTCCTCATGACATACTTCATGGTGCTGTCAAACAACAAATCTTTCTTCCACCTTCTTATCTCAGCTTGGGGAGCCACATCATGGGAATGGTTAACGAGCAGTTTGAGGACTTCGTGAGAAACCAGTCACACGATCAGTCATCTGTTCAAATTGCTGCACCGTACACTTGTGAGCACGAGGCCCTTTAGTCTGAAGCCTTTGATGTCCCTCGTCTGCACTTTCCCGTGGCTAACTGAGGGTGATGCTGTACCTACTCATTTACTTTGTCCAGTTCATTTGCCTCTGACCTGTACAAGACCGTAGGTCAGACACTAAGGCTACATTTAAATTGTCAAGCCTGCAAGTACTTCTGGGCCCCGGGACCGGGATGCACATGTAGATTGCATCTCACGTCCGCACACGTGGTGAAACCCTGGCACACTCCATTTCCCATGCTTTGATTTCCCTAGGCGTGAAACCTGACGCACAGAATGAAAAGGAAGGAATGACGATGCAGCCTGGCCAGCTCGTGAACTCAGAGGACGGGGAGGGCAAGACTTCAAGGGACACTCCTTTGCTACCTAGATCAGCACGAGTGGTCGAAAACATCACCTCTTTCATGTTTTTCTTCCAGCCTAAGGAGAGGCCAGATCTGGACTCTCAAGTGCAGAGCTAAGCTCAACTGATAAGTTAATCAAAGTGATTTTAAGAAGACAGTTTCGTTTGTGTTAACTTACTGAAAAGTTTTAAAAGCAAAGACAATGGGTATTAATCTTTTCTCTTTAATCATGTAAAATATTATAATCTGTCTCTTCTAGTTTTCTTCTATCTTATATCAGATTGTGAACAGTCCCCCTTAACTCCGAAGTGTCAGGATGGAAGGATTTTACGTAACTCCTTGATTATAAATAACTTCTTCTTGAAATAAGACACTCATCAACATCAAATGCTGTTACTTAAGTAAACACAGAACTCTAAGCTATTACTTCAGGACTACTCTGTAAGCTCACACATGCAATCTTATAAAAAGGAAAAACTCTCCTATCCCCTCAGTGATGAAACTGAACACTGAGAGAAGTCACTCCGACCACATGGACAACCTTTTCTGCCTCAACTATTCAGTAAACAAGTTAATAAAAACAAAGGCAAGTTCTTGATCTTCAGATTTATCAAATTCAGCTTGCTTGAATTTGCAAGAATTAAAAAAAGCTACTAATGTGGGTATATAATTTACTAACTAATGTGGGTGTATGATTTACTTCATTCCGCTCTTAATTTTGTAAAACCTTCTTCTTATGTGTATAGCGATACAGCAAACTGCAGAGTAACTTAATACATTCCAAAGGCTTGGAATAAAATGTTCAAGTTATGCCGTACAAGACACAGTACCATGAAACTTCAAAACTCTGGTAATACGGTATTACCATTACAAAAAGTGTAACTTCATCATTAAGATGTGAATGTCTTAAATGTATAGTGTGATAATCGTTATCACTACAAAATTCTCTCAATCCATGGCATCACCACAGAATTGTTTTTAAGCTTTCCTCTGTTTGCCAGGTGTCCAAGATACTCTAAAACAAATTAGCTGCTGGTTTTGCTATCTGCTCTGGTAGATTTTAAAAAGCAGACTGATTTTCAGAGAGAAGCAGCTCTTCACTTTTTGAAAAATGCCTTTTAGAAGGGTCTTATTTCAAGTTTCCAACATGAAGGATCCAAAAATCACTAGTCACAGCTGGAAAATTTAGCCATCAAATCCAATAGAGCAGTGAGCTCTCAGGGAGACAATCTTTG
Source organism: Pelecanus crispus (assembly GCF_030463565.1). Lineage (NCBI taxonomy): Eukaryota > Metazoa > Chordata > Aves > Pelecaniformes > Pelecanidae > Pelecanus > Pelecanus crispus. The sequence continues at coordinate 121,677,797 of NC_134643.1, forward strand.
GGGTTTTTTTTCAGTGTACACTGTAAAGTTCTGGGCAGAAACAAACTAAAATAAAATTATCTTTTTCATTCACTTATTAGGCTCTCATTTAAAGGTCTGAAATCCCATAAATGTAGTAATCTCATTAAAACTTGTAAGAAACAAGTCTCTTGAGCATATTCTTAACACTGACCCATAAAAGGCCATCCAAAAATAAATATTTAGCAGACCTCTGTAACATTAAACAGTATACACTCTTTAAAAATCTGACCGACTTCGTATCATATCATGAAAAGTAATTTATGTAAGATATCCAAAGTTAGCTTGACTTTGCTAGTCAAAATACCGTTCTGTAATATTTGAATAAGGTAACTTATTGTTAAAAAGGTTTCAACACCTAGAATACTGCAGGGCTGAATAACAGCTTTTGTTTTTTTCGTTTTATTAAAATAATTTATTCCATACATAAAAAGGATACCATATTTTCACAGATTTAAAAAATACACTAAAAACACCCCGTTTCTCTGTAAGTTAATTCTATACATGTAATAGTTGAGTCTAAAACACAGTTCATATGTCATACAGATGTTTTGTTGGAAGTTAGTTTTCTATATGGTATAAACCCCAATTTGTTAAAAGTAGACAGCATTGAGTTCTGTCCTGAATTTGTAAACGTTATGGTTTTTTTGTTTCTTCAGAAAACAGTTCTTCACTAATAATAATAATAAAAAATTACTGCTCCTTCTGTGCAAAATCAAGCCTCTAAGAATGATTTAAAAGACAACAGAAGGGCAGAAATTTCAACAAAATTAGAAAAATCTGCTTTACTTTCCCACAAACTGTAAGTCAGTAGCAAAATCAAAATTGTATTTTAAATTCAGGGAACAATAAACTGAAGAATATATACAAAAATGAACTTACCGAGAAGTGGAATAGCTTGGGTGACAGGAGCAGGTACGTTAGTAGGTGCTACAGGAGGTGGCACAGTCCCATATATTTTGGAACTATCGGTAGTTTCAGCATTCCCTCTGGATCCAGAAACCACTGTTGGGATGGGATTTCCTACAGATGAATCTTTTGTAGTGTCTTCATTCACACCAGTTGCTGTAGCTAAGAAACAATGCATTGACATATTAAAAAAAAGTCAGCTTTTCTGCTTGCACGATACCTTCCTTCTACTGCCACTCGCTCAAGATTTAAACACTTACAATTTGGGATGTTTACTGCTGGAGTGTGAGGAACAGATACTGGAGGAGTTATAGGTGGTGGTGGTCCAGGAGGAAGAAAGCCTATAAAAAAGTATGTATTAACACTGAGTATCACTTTACCAAAACATACTTGTGCAGTTTATACAGCAGATGCTTTTATTTGCTATATGGTTAAAAAAAGGATTTAATATTCCTAAAAATACATAAATATACCTGGGGGTAAATGCATTGGGTTGAAACCAGGTCGTAAAAATGGAGGCGGCGGTGGTGGTGGCACTCCAGGAGCAAATCCAGGAGGTGGGATTCCTAAAGGTGCTGTGAAAGCAGGTGGTTGGAGTGCACCAACCACAGGAGGACCTGATGGATGTGGTGGAACCTAAGAAAAAAGGAAGGGGAAAAATGTGTTACCTCAAGACTGAACAGATTATTTGTTGTTCAGCTGTGGACTGCTGTCTTCTGTGCTTTGTCCATCAAAACAAGAAAATTTTAGCTACCTTAAATTACTCTGCAACAAGGTGACTTATGTAACTGATCTAACTAGCAGTCAAAGAACTCCTACAACTTAAAATATCAACATTGATCTTGTTTGCCTTTGTTCGTAAAGAAAAAATTACTCTCTGTGGTAAATTGATACTAATGCATGCTCGTAACTCATCTAATATACCCTTTACACAGTAGCTGGAATTAATTTTACCATCCAGCATGATAACACTATAATGCACACAACTTTGGAGCAATTAAAAACCTTTTCTTTTTTCTTTTTCACTACCTGAGTTTGTATATTATGCTAGAGTGACTACTGTTTCCTTATTCGTTTATTTTTTTAATTCTGATTTATATCAAGCTCTGAATGAAAACTGGTTTAAACTAAGGTGGTCCTCAGACTCGTATTTATGAGCTTACTATAAAAACTACATTAAATGTGTGGGAATCAAAAGGAAAAAAATTTAATCAAAATATGCTCTGCATTTAGAATTGATTTATTAAAGCAAAGGAGAGCTGTGTACTCAAGTGATCATCTCACCTCCATGACCATCAAAATTTCAGAACTACTGCACCAAGACCCTTCATAATTCATTTTTTTATTTCTAAAGTAAAGAAGGAAAAGCCTTTACTGTTTTATTCTCAGAACTGAAAGAAGTGGCATTAAACCAAAGTAAGCAAAATATTCTCCTTAAACCTGGAGAAGATGCTAAAGCTGCCAAGCACCTGATACCACTTCAAACTTCTGTTCCAAGTTCTTTACCAATGGCTCGGTTAGTGAGCTGAGGCACATTAAAACTTGTACTATTAGAATTTTAATATCAATTAATTACAATAGGCTTTAATTCGCTAGGCTTTAGAGTAGACCACCACTTTTTAGTTTTAAATTGTGTATTTACTGGTTGGTAATAAGCTTCTGATTAGGCCCTGGCCTGAAATTAAGCTAACTGAGCAGGATGTGAGAACTACTGGATGTGGCACGAGAAATTGCCAGACGTGACAGATAACAATGTGAGAAGCTGACAAAAGTTACAGATGGCACCATGAGGAACGGCTGGATTCTGCAGGTGGTTAAGGGGGTGTTACGTGAACAACAGCCAAACTTCAGAGAGAAGCAGAAAGGAGCACCGGGGACCTTCTGGGGACTAGGACCTTGCAAGGCTAACAGTGCACAGGTAAGCGTATCTAGGAGTACCATGTAAGGCCAAGACCACCTAGATGAACATTAACTTTGAGTAACCCTAGAGATGTTTCCATTAATCACAGTTAAAGCTTTAGAAAAAGTGCTCCAAAACCACAGTAACCTAATAGTCTCAGAAGGTCTTTTTGCTTGTTTTACAGGGCACTCCTTCAAAGAACAACAACTTACAAAATTAGCTAGACATAGCAACAGATCTGTTGATCACAGGAATGTTCTGTGAAGCAAGCATTCACATCCAGAGTGTGTATGCAGCAGAAGGAATTGGGGAGGGGTATCAAGAAGGCAAAAAGGGTTAAAAAAAGAGGGGAAACTTGCTAAATGCTGTCAGTCCTTAAGTAGTTAAAAGCTGAGAAAACTGTGGATGAAGCATGTGTATGCAGTGGCTTGAGAAGGTATAACGAATAGTAAAATATTATGATGGAACCAGAATAGAAGTAACATCAAAGGAAGATGATTTAGATACATATTAGAGGATATTCATACCTCATTATCCAAGCTTAACTGCTGTATTTAATTTTTTCTAAAAAGTCAACCCTCTAATACATAACTGTAAGTAACACATTAAAACCTTTCCTTTAAGCAGAAGAAAAAAAGGCTGTAAAAATCCGTGCATAAATGTCACAACACCTAATTTAAAATACAATTTGAAGTATGAAGTTTCTCTGTTTGTTGAAGAAATGGAACCAATGGCTAATAAACATTGACAGATAACAAACACAGAGGACTGGTGAACAGCTTCAGAATAGTAGCTAATGAATTGGATAAAACAAAGTAACAAAAATGCTACTGGGGAGACAAATACTGGGAAAACCTGGTATTTTACCAGCAATATTGGAAACTGGAATAACTAACTCTCGATAACTGTAATGCAGACTGCCAGGTGCATCTCAATGAACACGTCTTGGGGTTTGGCCTGTGTCCAGGTATAACTATTTCTTACTGCACACCTCTCAAAATGAGACTTGAAGGAGAATCATTGGCCCTGTGAACTAAAGGAGCACAGTCTACCTACAGTGCTCCCAGACAAGTAAACATATTTAAGCGCACCTGGAGTCTCCAGCAGGAAGACTGCAAAGGAGTCGTCTGCCAGTTTCAATAGAAAGGGTACGGGATGGATACTGGACCAATGCACAACTCCCACAGGAGCATGTGGGATAGAGAAACACATGAGGAAATTTGGGAGGTACACGCTCAACATGGACTCTGGTTTCTGGCTGAAAACCCATTAAATGAAGAAAAGGGACTTTGGGTTGCATTGGGAAACTTACGGAAAGGTTAGCCAGAGCAAACCCCTGGCCTTCAGTGTACAACCTTGGCAAAGCCTGAGCCACGGTTCACTGTAAAAGAATGGCAATTTTGGTAGGGGAACACCAAGCTTTGCCAGAATAGAACACCAATTGCCCAAAACCTCATCAATGAATGCGCAACACAGGTGACATCACAAGTGCTATTAACTGAAACTGACTCTCAATAACCAAGAAATAGACTTAATTTGATCTTGGACACTGCAATATGACTTAAAAAGAAACACAGACCTACCCTCAGAGCGGACCACTGAGGTGGATTACTCAGACCTGCAGGAGTGGGACCAGATTCAGCAACAGCTCAGAGATCTGAATCTACAGGCAAGAAAAGGGCTCACTCCAGTGGCACAACACAACAGAAGTATTCCACCTATCTCACCAACAACCCAGGACCCTGTGGCTGAGAAGACACTGTGTGCGCTATTGAGGCTGAAGAACCAGACTTACCTACACAGGCTATCACTCTCAGAAGGATGTTAGCCATTTTAAGTGCCTTACTACATAGAGGTTGCATTCAAGGGTCAAGGTGATACTGGCAATAACAGGAGGTCAGTCCGCAGTTAGTCACACTGCTCACAGGTAATGTCCAGCAGAGCAGGGCTCCATCCCTATGTGTCTAGCCCATGCAGAGAGGTAGCACAGAAGGCCCATTCAGGCTCCGCCAGAGAAAGGAGTGATGCAGCTCCTTCCCACCCTACCTTTAAGCATGGGATTGCTAGGGCTGTGGGCAGATCACAAAGCTGCTGGCTAGGCCCTGGCCTGAAGTTAAGCTTCATGAGAAAGGGCAGTAAGGGCATTAAGGGCATGAGAAGCCACTGGACGTAACATGAGAAACTGCCAGACATGACAGATAACAATGTGAGAAGCTGGCAAGTTACAGATAGTGGTATAAAGGATTACTGGATTTTGTAGGTGGTTAACAGAACAGGGTGCTCCATGAACAATAGCCAAACTTCAGAGGTAACCAGAAAGGAGCACTGGGGACCTGATGGGGAAAAGGACCTTCCTTGTGAGGCCAACAGTGCATAAGTAACCGTATCCAGGAATATCATACAAGGACAATATTGCTTAGGTAATTGTATCATAAACAGCAAATCTGGGTAGGGATGCAGCAAAACTGGGACCAACATGGAAAAAAATAATTAGGGGAGAATTGTTTACTTGGGAGGAGATTGGAATGGAGAAAGAGAGGAGAAAGCACAACAAAAAGGAAGGTCGAGAAATGAGAAAAGACAGAGTAAGTTACAGGAATCATGCAAAGCTGTTTGGGATTACCTGTCAGGCAGCCCTATGCTTGATCACTGCAGCCTGAATCAGGACAATGCATAAAGCACACCTCAAACCTGCTTCTCCAGGCAGAGGGACCGGGTGGGCAGGGTGCTTTAACAGGGGAGCAGCCAAACAGATGGATCAAGCAACCTGGTATCACTGTACTGATGCCTTCCATGCTGGACAGCATCAGCAGCCACCCAGCACTCCTAACAACCTCCCCACCCCTTACAGTCCCAAACACTGAAGCCAAATACAAATGAAAGCAGTTCTGCTTGTATCAGAGGACAAAAATACATCAGCTAATTAAAATGCAATAGTACTCTCCAAAGTTGTTTAAACAAAGGAAGTGGAATATAATGAGCTTTTTCCTTTAGGTATTAGATCACATTTGCATATTACAAAACATGTTAGTTTTACTACTAACACCACTAACATCATCACAGCTGAACTTAATTGATAAGTTTTAAAGAAGTATTTACAAATTATTAAACTATTGTGATTTTATGGCCAGAGAAGGCAACTGAATTGGTCAAGTATAAGACAGCATAAAAAAGTTCATAGCGAAACCAAAGATGAAGACTAAATACAGTTCTCTGATCCTGGCCTGAATTTGTGAAGACGTAAGTTTCATTGCCATAGTAATAAACTGAAGCCGATGAGGCTGAGACAAGCAATCAGCACACTCAATATATTCTGAAACTGGCTGTTTTTTTCTTGACACTTTCTTTTTCAGCATGGATTCAAGGAAAATAAACAAAAAACACTACTATTTAATACAGTTAATGGCCATTAAAAGTCTCTGAAATTAGAAATTTGACTTACATGTTCATTTACTAATAATACCTTACAGCATTTCAGGAATTCTGTGTCAAAACAACACAAAATTCAATATACTATGTTCTCAAATCATGCAATTGGCTAAATTATGTATGTCTTCAAATCATTTCAGTTCTTGATCTTTTCTGAGTGTCTGACATATTGTGGTTCATAAATCACATTTTCTCAGAATGTAAAATAGTTTCATACTTCCTCTCATCTGGGAGAAGGTATACTACTATTTTAACAGTGACAAGAAAGAAACTATTACTATAAAAGTAGTAACACATCTGTCAATAAGTAAAAGTGAAAGAAATACAGATTATAAAACACCGGAGGGAGTAATTATTATTACACGCTACCTAAACTAATGGTAAAATTTCAGAGCGTTCTTTTAGTGATGAATATACAACATCAGCTTTGACAAAAGAACCATTGTAACAACAAAGGAAGAGTATGAAAAATTTTATATTAAATTCCCAAAGGCTGTTCAAAGAAAGCATATGCCATATGAACAAATAAGAAAGCAATGTGCATATTTTAGAAGGTCTATAGCTTATTTAAGCCAACAGCGAGGAAAATTAGTGAGAAAAACAGAAAAAAAATGCAATCATAAAGCTGAGAGGATGTAATTCAGCCCATTAATAAGAAGAATCTACTGCAATAATTTATGTGGGACTGAGAGAACAGATATTAGAAGTACAGTCCTATAATACTTCAAATAAAGATCTGGCAGACACACGTACACTCTGTCTACATTAGCATTAGAGCAGCAACGAGGTTTTGGAGCAAATCCTCCATCATTTCCACTAACCACGTGCTGACTCAGTTCCCAGGGCTGTTCTGGTACATGCAAACTACATCCCTTTTCAGGGAAATCAAACCAGAGGCTCTGCTCCTGCTGGGCACAAAACATGCTCCAAACCCTAATGGGTTCAGTTTTTTTCAAGTCTTCCATTGCCACTGTGACTCGGCATAAAAGGAATGTTCTTGTATGAGACTGTATTGCTCTTTCACATGAAGAAGCTCAAATAATGCATTTCAGGCGCATACTCCATTTATGGCACAGGAAAGCCATCTTCATCAATCAAGAGCATAGCCAGTCTGCTAACAAGCATTTTTAACCAGGGACATCATCATGACAAACACACACACTCACACACACACACACACACACAAAAAAACAACTAGTTACCATTCATCTATTTCCTCCCTCTAACTTACGTATTGCCATACTGAATTATTATTTAAAGTAAGTTGTTGTTTAGATATCCAGAGCAAATGAGAAGCAACTCTCACCTGTGGAGGAGGTACTGTTATTGGTGCAGGCATGGGAACGGGAATTGGAACAGGTAAAGCTTTAGGTATAGGTGACACTGGTTCATTATGCGTAGCTTCTGCACCTCCATTTTGAGCTACTTCATTTTCAGACTTCTTGGGAATGCCCTTCCACTCTACACAGAAAAACCCCAAACATACATGTATCAGCTCAGTAGAAGCGGACAAGTAGTCAAATACTGCCATGTAAAACTACCACGCTTTATGATGTTTACAAAAATGACATAATTGAAAATATTCAGATAGTGAGAAGCACAGAGCTAAGAAGCATTTAAACATATTTCAGACAACAAAAATTCCAAATCACTTTAAACACAGTACAGCAAATCACTGAAACACAGCAAGTAAATTTATTCCTTTCATTAGTCATTCAACAATTCTTTGCACTGACAGCATTTATACATGCCCAGGACTAACACATTATCTGTAACAAAAACAGTAAGGCTGGTTTGGGACAAGCTTTCAACAGATTCATTCCATTGCTGTTGAGCAAGAAGGCAGCAACTTTTTCACTAATTTGAGAAGTAATTTCTGAAAAAACAACATTTTCAAGTCTTGAACAAGGAAAAGGAGAATACAACAATAAAGAATCACAGCAAAATAAGAGCAACATCAAATATAGCTTTAAACTCATTTTACAGAAGAAATATAGCTCCTATTGTTCATCAGAACTTCCTGGGAAAAGACAACTAAGCAGAAAAAAGGGATCAGTGAAGAGGCATTATGGGAAAGAAAAGCATTGAGAAGACTGGAACACATTGAGGTTATGTTTATCATTCATTAGACTTTCATTTAGAATACACACTCAACTTGCTATGTATTTATCATGAAGAGATGCTACTGTTTAGAACAACCACCACCTAATTAAGACAAATTGGACAGAATGACAAAACCCTGCAATAATGTTTCAGTAACTAGACAGCACACCTCACAATGGTTAAAACCAACACAGTAGTCTAGAGTACCAATTCAAATAACTTAAGGCAATTTCAATTTTTAAGTACTGCATTAATTTAATATTACTGTTAAAATCACAACCACCAGCACACTAGCGACTCTATATTGATTTGAAGCCTGTAATTGATTTGAAGCTGCTGATTACAGCAGGCGTCATTTTCTTATCCATAGAACCTTGAACCATAGAAGCTTGGTATTTTCACTGCTTACATACAAAATAGCAAGAAGTCTATTAGGTCCCTATAAATACAAGTCTTGCTAAAGGAACTGAAAATGTCACAAGTGTGAAAACTATAGGCACTTTTTTTTTTATAAATTATAAAGTTGCCATCAGCTCAGTTGCTACACAAGTACTCCAAAGGCAGGCTCCTTTGCTAGGGGTGCCTCGCACAAACCGGGCCCCAGGGAGGGGGACCAAGCTGGCTCTGGGACTAACAAGTACAACACACTTGCACTGTGCATTACCATCAAGGGCAAACACCAGCGCAGCTGACAGGTCACCTGGTATCCATGCGCGTTTTTAGCCCAGCCTCTTGTAACACAGCTGCACAACTGATGAGGGACTGTCCTTAACTGCTTAGAAACTCTCTCCGATCTACAGGTTGCACATGCTGCACTTCTTAGCCATTTCAAGGATTTTATACGCACCTCAGAGTCATGAAAGTCAGCCACACTAACTTCAGTACACCAGAACAAAGGACAATGTTCAAAAGCATTTAAAGATGTAGCAATACTTTACCTGGACTAAGAGTTTCGTTGTCCAACATTCCTCCTTCACAGAAACTTTCAAGATCTTCAGGTTTCACTTTGTCCCATGGTATGTAAGTAACACCTAATTCTACATCCCAATACTGCTTGTAATCTGGCTTTATTCCTTTATTCAAAGCCCATGCAATCTGGGGGAGGGGGCGAAAAATACATGTAGTCAGTAAAATGTTTCCATTTTAATGGATTTAATATTTAGTTCTCACAAAACAGCATTACCATTTGAGGCTAAAAGCAAAAAGAATACTCTAATTGAAACAGCAGGAAAAATAGGCTAGTTACAAAACTCTGAAATAACAGGGTTTTTTAAAGTAGACTTAGTTCTTCTTTCTTGGCTTGACTCTTGTACACAATCTGTACAAATGTATAAAAAGGCAGTTTCTTCAAATGTTCCCCAGTCACTAAGATTAATTCTATTTCCCTTCAGAGCACCGTGTCTCACTCTAATACAATGTTCTACAAAAGCAAGAACTTCACTAATGAATGCATTCTTCCTTATTTATTAGCACTCTTTGTAGGATTATCATACATAATCAAACTCGGCTAGAAGACATATAACCAGCAACAAGAAAAACTTAGTTACAGTCTACTGCAATGCCTAGAAGGACACCATTTTTGTTGGTTAAATAGACAATTATTGGTAGTCTTTCAAGGAAACTGGTACAAGTTCCACTAGTCACATTACAAAACAGGAAGAATACTTATCAAGAAAAAAAGTGGTCCATTCACATAAATTTACAGAATACCATACTCAGACTACATAAAAGCCCAACATACCCAAAAGTCTAGAAGAGATGAAAAAGGATTACAGTAATTACAGTAACTTTAGAACAGCATGACATTTTCCAAGAAGTACCTTTATAGATTTCTGATTGACTTTGAAGTTTCCTCGGCTCAGTTTTTGTAGGGCACGGTAAGCATCTTGTCTGTGAACCATTACGATATAGGCACATCCTCTAGGCGGTATCATCTGTTTGTATTTTAAGAAAAAGAATTGGTTTTGCTAGCACATTAACAAAGTCATGAACATACTAGTGCTCAACTACAGTAAGCTGGAACATCAGCAGGTGTTTCAAAAAGGACCATGGAAGTATGGAAAAGAATGTTAGTTTAAGAGGGTAAGATAGCCAGTATCTACCGGAAGTACAAATTTCTAGTAAATTAAAAGCAACTTCTTATGTGGAAAGTTTTAAACTCTGTTCCGTGTGAGAATATGGATGACTGTTGTATATTTAATCCTTCAAAATTGTTAAACAGTAGTGTTCATGTAAATGCTGTGGTCTGGCAATTAGTTACTTTGTTGGAAGAAACAAGACGCTCTAATACTCCATTCCATATACCACAAGCTGCCAGCTGCACCTCCACATTCAGTTTTATCTGCAGTTTTATAATAATTTTTATTATTTGTAATGCATTTGAGAAAAAACTGCTATGTTGTTTTACAAAATCTGGGAATAGGAAGAAAATTACAGTCACTTCTTTTTGTTTGTTTTAATGAAATTTTATAGCTACTGGAACAGCTATCTATCATTTATATATAAAAACATCCTTAAATACAGCAAAGCATAACAATAGTTCTCTGTGTTTATGACTAAAATGACAGAAGAGAAACAAGCGAAAGAAACGAACACCAGCTGAGAGTCCACATTTCTATAATCAAACAAATGGAGCAGACAAGGAACTCAGTAGCACAGTATGTAATTCTGTACCCATCTCCTCAATAGCCCTTTCTCAATTCTCTCCAGAGAAAGCGTGATTTTTATTAAAGCGGGATAATCTTCTGTATTACCCCCAAGAGCATTTTTAAATTGCAAGAAACTAAAGCAACTGGCTTCTTGTTTTTCTACAAAGCGGCCAAATGAATTGAGTTCACATGTTAGAAAACACAACCATAGAGGAAATAAGAGCTCTTGACTCATTTGAATGTATCAAAAATAAAGCTGTCTTGAAACAGACTGAAAAGATGGTTCGTAACCAAGGCGTATCAAAGTAGCTTACACTGCACCATTTATACTTACATTTATTGATTCAATTGGGCCAAATTCCTCCAAAAGACTTCCAACATCCTGTTGAGTTGTCCTTTTGTCAAGCTGTCCTACCCAAAGCGTAGTACTACAAACTACAATCAAAGAGTTAACACAGATTGTGAGAGCACTTGGAAATACACATTTCACAAGCTAGAATGTCAAAATAGTCATTTTAAAGTAGTCAGTTATTCAAATTAAAAAGCCAGCTATTATTAAAACATATTTTCATCTTTAGGAGTGTTTGACAGAAGCCTCTTTTTCTTGCCTGCCTGGAGCTGCGTTAACAGTTAACCACAGCAACTGTATCAGAATTACTCTTAGAATGCACTCACTAAGCAGCTCTCTACTTAACTAACATTGAAGTGACCTGTAAGTTCTGATGATCGTAAACTCTGCAAATCATCCTAAGAAAGGAAAAATATGCTTAGCTGCTAACAATGCTCCATGAAATATCCCAACACATACAGCGGATATTTCACAACAGGGTAACTCACTCTGCTTAGTATGAAATCCAAGCTACGGGCCACCATCACAAGTTATGGATGTTACTGTAACTTACAAGTTACTTACTGACAAGATGATAATTAGATTGTTTATGGTAATACACCCACTACTAGCAAGATCTTCCTCCAGAACGTGGTGACAATTCAACTACAATGAGCAACCAAACTTTTAACGCCTTTAGTGACCTATTCAATGCTGTTTCTTTCTATGGTGAAGTGAAAAATTATTGACATAAGCTTTTTCTTTCAGGAAAGAGTAAGCAACATGCTTAGCTCGCTTCATGCTTCAAGGTAGTAAAACAGCAGATGAGCTCAAAGTATCACAGTTGCTGAAGACTACTACAACAGTATTTAATACTCATCTAAGTTTTCCCCATCAAATGATATAAAACTGCAAACTTAAAAAGCATTATGTGACAGAATCTGGGAGAGATGTTGGCAAAAGTGTATCTTACACCACTGCCAGTAAGCTTTTAATGAACAGCTACTAAGTCTTTGGCGTCCTTTTAAACTAGCGGTATTGTCATTCATAAGGTTTTGGCTAGTTAAAACTCTTTAGTTTTTGTCCCTCTTACATAAAAAAGAATGTTCTCATTTTACTTGATGACTCCAGAGAAGATTCCACACTCCCCAGGAATATTCAGAAGACAACTACTACATTCTGTCTATAAACACAGGCAAAGCCAGGATTATTTCAGAAATCCGAACATTAGCCTGTGTGTTTTCCAGGTCAAAGCTCCCCTCCAGGTTTCAGAGACACACAACATTGAATCATTAGAAAAATCAGAATAATGTGCTCAACTTCTTGTTGCTCAATCTGTTTTACCTTATATGTCTCGAAGGAAGGAAAAGAAAAACATGGTCTTTCAACTTTTTCTTTCCTCATTTTACAGCCAAAATATTTCTGACTTGGAGATATTCCAAAAAAATGCCAAATTGTCCACTAAGAGTAAAGGAAGTACAGGGATTCGTGGTGAATTTAATTCTTACCAGCTTTACAACAGTTCAGAAAATAAATCACAGTACTGTTTACTTTTTTTTCCTGTTTGGATGAGTCTTGGAACCTGTATCAAATAGCATTAGACCCAGGAAAAAGGAACAAAAAATTTAAAAAATAGCACACATCAGATTAGGAATTGTCTTCTGGGATATTCTGAGTAGATATCATATACTGAAGGTAAGTGGACTTGTCAACATTAAATTTAAAAAAAAAAGTCTAATACACACAAGAAGTGTATTTCTTTGACATGTACAGTATTTCCAAAATACCTGTTTGTCTTCTCAGTATTCTGTTTTATATGAACATAGTCTCTACTGTAATACCTTCAACTCCACAGAACTCTAAAATTCATTAAAGAAAATACTGGGCACAGACAGAAAAATTCCATATATGAACCAGGAAGATGTTGAGCATCTGAAAAATGGTATTACAAGAATTTGAAGAGTTACATCAACAATAAAAAGAAAGAATAAACTTACCACTAACAGTTTCTGACTTGATCTGAGGAAGGCCTTTTGACCTGCGTTCTCTCTCCCTCTCACGTTCACGTCTTTCTTGTGACCGAGACTTAGGAGAGTGTCGGCGTCTATCCCTGGACCGAGATCGAGATCGACGATGACGTGACCTTCGAGATCGGGAGCCAGATCTTGAACGTCTCCTTTTAGGCGACCTAGTTCAAACCAACAACCATTTATGTTCAATCTTTCTGACCCAGACACTGACAGATAGATAACTATTTCAGATATCTATTTAAATAATCAGGCAAGAGTTCAGTCAACAAAAAAATAAATAAATCCAAGTTCATTCACATGCATTTAGAACTAGAATACATTATTACAGTAGCTTATTAATGCACTCCAGCTGAAGAGTTGATTATTTTTCAATTTATCTTTTATTAATTTTGTATTGAAGTTGACTATCAAAACTATGTCCACATTAACATAGAAAAAAATTCTATCTGCTTAAATGAGGAAAATGTTAATTGCTTTTACAAAAGAATGGCTAAAAGAGAGATTAAAAATAAATTCTGCCAGTGAAATTGTATTTTACATCATGTTCAAGTTCTAAACCACTCAAGGTCTGGAAGACAGAATAAACCTTCAAAGAAGTCATATGAAACTTGGCAAAGGAGAAGACTCGTAACTAAGTAGACAGCTTTGCTTTAATACTGCAGCCAGATTTGTTAGGTCAGCTGAGACATGTGAAATACCGCCTCTGTGACAGGCAAAGTCCCATAGTAGACTGGATCACAGATTTCTTCATAAGAGAAGTGTCTTTAGAGCACAGACAAAATTAAACTATCATATTCTGCTTCCCTAAAATTTACTCAGATTGACAGGCATGGAAGTTACTCTCTACCAATAAGAGAGAACTGTACAGATAATGAATTTTCCTTAGCAAGTAGATGACTTTCAGAGGTTCACAAGTCTCAAGAGTCACCAATCTGTGCCTCATTACCACTGCATTGGAGTACATACAACATTTAGCTGTATTTATACACAACTCCCCTCAGAGGTAAGAGACTGAAAGGGTCTCTTTTTTTTTTTGTCTCTTCCAGAAGGGGAATTCAAATAAAGCCCTTGACAGTTTTGACTTTACCAAGAAATTTCACTAGTGTTGTCCATATGGAGAATAATACATAGACAGTAATTTCTTGTAACTAATCCGTAGATTAAATTGAAATGGACTCTTTTCCTAAATATGTCTTTTGGCATTTAGTCATAGAATCCAATTTGTACAGCACAACTGGGCACTTACAAGAAACGACCTCCAAGGAGGTATGCTGAGCAGGACACCCAAGAAGCCAACTCGCAATATGGGTAACAGCACTATGTCCTAAGGCATTAAAAATGAGCTCCACCAATAGTTCAGGAGTCAGCTCACCTCTCAGCTATCTACTGTCATCTCAGTTAGAAGGTACCACCCCCACAGTAGATTTAGCAGCACAGCACCAGATTCTCCGAGCTCCAGATAATCAGCATAACTCTCCTCAGTACTCGTACAGAATTAGTAAAGCATTTTCAAGTCTTTGGACATGACACACTTAAGTTCCTTATGTTAAAATCCAATATGTGATATAATACATAACCTTACTAAAAGAACTTTCACTAATTTACCTTGACGCAGATCTAGATCTTGACTTTCTGTTGTCAGAAACATGCCGTTTTCCCTCTTGAATAGGTGGCTGTTCCACTTCCATATCCTAAAATATTAAGTTGACTGGTGTTACGGGTGAGTAGCGCAAGCATCTTCTTTCATTTTATGCCTAGACTAAATTACCTAACAGCACTAAAATTATATTGAATATTCACATACGTGAAATTAAAATGTAATGCAACTCTCCTCAGAAGCTTCACCACCACTTTTTAGTCACTAATAGGGAAACAGTCCAGTATTAAATTAATACAACCACTGCAAAAACATAATAAAAATAATTTACACAAAATTCTCATTTTCAATTTGAAAATTACTGGTTTTCTACATTTTAGTCAATTTCAGCTCCACATATCTCCACAGAATATGATTATATTCCTTAATGTCAGTCGGAGGATCTTGCTCTGTCATCAAAATCACAGGCAAAGTAAGGTCTACTAGAAAACTTTTCTCCAAGATGTTACAGGAAACTACTTTAAGCCATATATATAAGCAAATTACACTACAATAAATTCAAAGAATGAAGCAGTAAGTCATCAAAACAATACATAAAATGCAAGAACCTGCTTAAAAAAACCCCAGGAACTTCAACACAGCTCTTCCTACCCCAAAACAGCTTCCCACTCCAGAACATACTGTGTCCTGCCTAAACTTTAAATGTAGTCTTCATGATGCAACCCTGGCAGGAAACAGCCAAACAAGCAATTGCTCAGAATGTACCAACTCAATGGAATTCAAGACTAAAAAACTAATTACAAAGACACTCTTGAGAATTGTCCTTTTATTCCAAGTAGAAAGCAAAAACGTCACAGGTCACCACATAAAGACAGCTTGGTACCATCTCTATTTCTCATTTTAGGATTCCTTTTCTTGGAACAAAAGAAACAAATATATGCAACTTTTGTTGTTTTGGTTGGGGTTTTTTTGGGGTTGGGTTTTTTTTTGTTGTTGTTTTTGGTTTGTTTTTTTTTTTAGAAATACAGGCTCATAAATAGACTTGCTCTTTGATTTGATTTCTTCTTAATACCAGCCAGTGACCAAACCAACAATATCCTCCAAAATCTTAGGAGCAAGAGAGAGGTGTTTACATACATTCAGATTTTTTAAAACTTTTACAGACTTCTGAGTCCATTTCCACTATATTAGCGATCTACCAGGCCCTTAAAAATTTAACTTTTCCAGAATGTTTCTCTCCAGAATGAGATTGCATTGTTAGAATTTCATGGAACGAAACATGCCTGAAGCATGATGGGGACAGGAAAGGGAGGATGAGAGAAAGGGAGAAGTGGAAGGATAAAATGCAATCCAAAGTCTTTCACAAAAGGAGGCATAAAGCATATGTATGCTGGTTTTGCTAGACTTCTGAAATACCAGACTTGTCATGTAGCACTGCAGCTATCCAACTCTCTCTCAGACAAGCTACCCTCACAGCCATCTCTGTCCATGGTTATCATGAAATTTCCTCTCCTGAACAAACCATACACATTTGAGAAAGACATGTATTACTGCAAGGGGTCCTCACCTGCTGATGTGGTTTTTGCATGTGTGATTCACTCTGTACTGGAAAAGGAGACTGAAAAGTTTGCTGCACAGGTGCTGTTGGCGGAATCACAGGCTGAGCCATCGGAGGAAACTGCGGGGTAGGCAGGAGACCAAAACCTGGCATTTGCCCATTAGGAGGAAGAGGAACCTTTGGAGAAGAAAAAATGTGAAAACTCCCAGTTAGGAAAAAAAATTACATTAGCTTTCCCAGTTTGCTAAAGTAAAACTGTATCTCTGCTCCAAAGTCACAATAGAAGACCAGAAACCTGAGAAGTAGGTAAAGTGTTTAGGTGTATAACAATGTTGTTCTTCAAAGCTTTACTAGGACAGAGAACAAAAAGATGTTTCTTGGGAAAGTTGCAAGGCTAAGCCACATTCACTCTTCACTAATACTTCCTTACTTCTGCACAAAGAAAACAACAAAAGATAGAGAACATAACACAACAGATGGAACAAGGGAAAACCCTCAAGTTACCTGGTGACGCATTGGATCCTGTTGTATTCCCATCATTCGCTGCTGAAAAGGATCCATATTTGGGAGTTGAGGAAATACTGGCTGTTGCATACCTTCTCCTGGAAACCCACTAAAACCAGTAATATTTTGGTGAGACAAGTCAGTAGACACACAGATTTTTTTGCCTTTATTTTGCATATTTCTATGTACATTTACACATTCTTGCTTCAAATTTAGACAGAAATATTATCTTTATTATGATCCCATTTCCTCTCTAAAAGGTTAAAACAAAGAAAGGAGAAAGAGTGGCTTCCTTATCTTTTCTCCATTGTAAGACTAGTCCTTTAACATTTAAAGAAATGCTATATAAAGGTTTACGCCTCTCTTCCCTGTATAATTATACAATCTTGCTAAAGACCTCAGTCTATGGAGAAAAAGGTTGTCTGCTTTGGGCTAACTTTCTTCCTTTCCAGTTCCTCTTTTGGGAACAAAAGAAGTAAGCCTTTTACTCAGGGAAAATAAATTGGCTATACTTTTGCTGGGGAAAAAAAAAAAATTAGTTTGGGAGGAATTTAGGGCAGAGGAAAAAGGGATATGTATATCACACAAAGATTACAGTAATGCCATTCACTTCCTGATTCAACACACAGAATGGACAGTGCTCAGGGAATTAATGAGGTCTGTGCAGTTAACAGGACCTGTTTACAGGATGCCGTTTGTGCAAGAAACTGAACAGGATTTCAGGAAGATAAAGGAATTTCACGGTGATGTGAAATAGAACTTTGTGGTATTTTAAGACATGGGTGCTGTACAATTCTTAGATGATTCTGAACAGATCAGTTTTTCATATGGAGTATTACTGATTTTGTGTGCCCAAAATGAGACTACTGGAATCCAATCTTCAGAGGCATCTTACACAACTATAAGGTAATAAGGACAGAGGCTTTGAAGTGCTACAAACAGAACATAAACATGCTGAAAAGCCTAGTCCAATGATCTCTAATTGGGCATACACAAGCAGTGTTTATGTTTGACCTACGTCATCTCTCTGTACTCAAGAGTTCCATCTATCTTACAGGGAAAATACTACCAATTTACTTAAAATGCATTTTAATTAACTAATACTTGTGGAACATTAAAGTGCTCAAGGTGATAAACACAGTAAGAAAGCTAATGACAGTTAGTGATTCTGGTTTGGAGAGAAGAGTTTGGATGGCATATACAGAAAGTAAGACATGGGGCCACATACTGAAGCAGGGAAAAAAGAAATATTGACTAACCCAGGTATTGAGCACCATCCAGCCTGTGCACTGAATGAGAGAGAGGTCCTGTGGAAAAAACTAGTATGTGATCATGTAATTTAAGACTTTATCATAATGCATATTAAAAGGGAAACAGGAGTCTGAGTTAGTTTGCGTGGGTATTTAATGTTTGAGACTGTAAAGCTGCAAAGCCAATTTTAATTTTTTATAGTCAAAACTACCACAATGTTTGGAATAGCACTTTTTCCCCAGCCGGCAAAGCAATCCAGCTGATTACTAACAATGCCCTGACACACTCAGTTGTGCAATGAAAACATGGAACTCATCTTGAAACCAAAACTGAGCTTTTCTCTACAGAACACATTCGTCAATCAATGATGCAATGTGCCAAACCTACACTGGACCACCAAAGTAAAAAGACAAAAGAAAAACCCCACCAGAAGTTGTTAACAACATTTTACCTTTGGATTATAACAGTTAAGCACTGAAGAAACTTAGAATTTTAATCAGCTTTCTAACCTAAAGATTTTTTAGAACAAAGATTTGTTAATTTTATTATGACACAAAACTTACAAAGCTGGCTGAGAAACTGAAGGAGAAGGAGCTGAATCTTCTTTCTTTGAATCTTCCACTGCTTCTGGTTCATCATCATAGTCAAACCGATCTAGCAGCTTCTGAAAGAATTACATTGAGCCAACTATTTTTTCTGCATCTTATGTAATTGGCAGCCAAAATATCCTTATTATCAAAGTCTTACTATATATCTAACAGCTCTGGAATTAAAGACGAGGTTAGAAGCAAGAAAAAGGAAAAAAAAAAAAAAAAATCTGTATTCTAATACAGAATCAGAAACTGTCCAAAACCAGTTTTATTCAGCTTCAGAAAATGCAAAGGCTATAAAACCAGGAAGCCAACCTCCAAACGGAAAGAGTAGAAACAAAATTTGCATTATTTTTCTCCTAACAAATGGAGGACATTGAGTCATCCATCAAACAGTCTTCTGCTGAACTGAAAAAGCTAAACACAAAGAACAAATGAAGACTTACTTTGTCAAATGATGTTTTTTGCTCAGGTGGTGGGAAAGCAGCTTTTTGTTCTGGTGGTTGTGCTGCTGTAGTTTTCAACTGAGCAGTAATAGCTTGAACCTGAGCCATCACAGTGTTATCTATGACCGGTGACTGGGGTTTTTGAGGCTGTTGAAAAGTCTGAAGAATTTGCTGAAGCTACAAAAACATACATATTATTAAGTATATATTCTTAGATAAACACATAGTATTGAAAGAGTTGTAGGATATAAATTTTACATCAAACCAGACTATGGCATGGGATGAACACCAACAGCAACCTGACTGAACTATGAAGAACTTTCAGCAAGACCAAAAGTCACTTTTTAAATACTTCAGTGGCAAAATTCAGCAGACCCCAAGATTTCAGTATTCAGGCCTTTCAACACTGCAAACATTTAAGCGGACTGAACAATAAAACTCAGTATTTTGTTTGATATATTCCACCTGTTCTTGAAACTTTGTAACTGCATCAATTCAGAACTGATTATTTAGGAATATATAACTGCATTTTCCTCAAATACCATAATTACTGGAGAGAAGGGTCACAGATCATTCAAATACTCACTTTAACTCTTACAAGTTTTCCACTGAAGACCTTAGGGAGGCTTTTTGTTTTGCTTCAAATCAAGAATATTACTTCCATCATTTTTTCCCCCTCATTTAACATAAAAACTGAAGTTAGAAGGGAATCAAATATAAACAGGTTACCTGTTGTCCTTGCGTTGTTTGAAACAACTGAGCTACAGCTGCAAAGGCATCAGAACTGGGCAACTGTGGCACAGTAGGTACTGAGTTAGCAGTAACTTGAGGGGGCTCCGAAGGAACCTTTGCTGGAGGGGGCGGCGAACCTGAGAGTTTCATAGGAATTGAGAAAGCGCTACGTTACTCCAAAACATTCATCTTACTCTTCAGTGCATACATCTACCTCCTCAAAACAAGTGTCTCTCTACTATACTTTATTTAACCCAAAAAGTCCTATCTAAACTCGCCCAATTGCATGTTCTATTGATTTTGCCTTTAACTGCTCCATTCACTGCTCACATCTGTGCATTATATACACTAAGAAAGAAAACAAAGAAAAATGGCCTATCTGAAAGCTAGTCCAGCATGGTATTTTAAATCATAACTCAATGTTTATAATTGTACAATTTCAGTAAAGTTAAGAGAAAAACTATTACTGAAACAGTGTTAAGCGATGCATATCAATACACTTAAAATGTTAGTTCTGGTTACAAAGTTCTGGACTCATTCTTTTGGGTTAATACTTCAAATCAAGCATCTAATGGTTCATTTTTAGAGCAACTGAGTTTCTCTCAACATCTTCTATTTTCTAGCAGCAACCTTTTGCTGAAATGCCTGCTAATAATTGAAGGTTTTAAAAAATTATTTCACAACACTTTTTCTTTGATAAGGTCTGTTCACATGCCACTTTTGCATAGTCACAAGTCAAACCTGTGTCTGATAGATAAATCCTCCCACCATAAAAGTAATTTTTACTAATTCTTCCAGGAAAAGGCTCCCATTTCCACTGAGCTTTACTAAGACTGAGATCACATTTTAAGATATGCTATTAGCTTTGTCTACATACGTAGCTTTCCCGTTCTCCTCGCTTTAGATTACAAGGACTTTTTTAATAAATGTTTTGCCAGTACAAATTAGCAGTAATACCATCAATTCCTACATACTGTGAGCAAGTAACTATTCTTTAGCAAATACATTTTAATGTATATTAACTATATACTATGCTGTAAAACTATAAAACTGTACAAGGAGAGACAGTTAAAAAAAAAAACCACAGTAGAAATATTTTTTAGGTTGAGACACTAAGCAAATGTTTGCCTCACAATACCAACTTCTTTAAAGCCATTCGTCTGTTCACAGTTTAAATAACTGCAGTGTTGACATGCAGCAAGCAGAGACAAACATATTGAATAATATTTTCCCAGAAGTCAGATGCTATACAAAAATACTGCAAAAACATACGTGATTGTTTTTAAGTATAAATTAACTCTCCAATTATTTCCTGTATATATTCAGAAGGATATTTGCTTGCTCAAGGGAGAGAATTTGCATTTCTCTCTCTCTCTCTTTTTGGCTAAACAGACTTTGTAGCATTATGAGCTAAACGAATTCTCTTTCACCTAATGCATTAATATTATTATTCATTAGCATATTTATTCCAGGGCCAAATTATCCCCTCTGGTGCATCTGAATAATCTCATTGAAATCAGTAATTCTGTACATGAAAATCTATGCAGAAGGCACCCAACCTGTTAGCTAGTGATGAGACAAAGATGGAAAAATAGTGCCACTTGCCTGTCATATCAGAATGAAATTGTATAGCCACCAGTCTGCACCCAAGCTTAGATGCTAAGACATTTCCTCCCCCTGCCCTGCCATGATTATAAAACACGTCAACAGGATACGCTTTTCTAAATAACACTGGAGACCATTCCACTTCATGCTATTGTGCATCATTATTTTGTTGTCTGTCACCACACCTCCCTCACTCCATTATATTTTTTACCAGTCCTACTCCAACATACATGAGTGCAATAAATAAGGAGGTTACCAAAGCTAAGTCTGAAATATAGAGTGCAAACTCAAAAAGAAGGCCCTCCAGAGAAAGAGAGAATTGTGGTATGCATATTCTCATCCACAATTCGTTAACCTCACTAACAGCTTTTTATGTGGCATAAAATAGGTCAGTGTGGGCAGGCCATCATTACTTTACTCTTTAAGTCAGTGGTTTTCAACTAGTAGCCCGTTTAAAAGCCTACTGCCAGGCATAAATTTACTGTTCAAGAATTTGGATTTGAAACACCAGTTAAAATGTCTTGGGGCTGCATACTGAAAGAGACTGATAGCTGTTGCTTTCAGATACTAAGTTGATTCAAAGAAAGATGAAGCTCTTAACATGTAAGATCATGCTTTATTTATCCAGATTCTAACATTAAAAAAATGAAATCAGAATTACAAAACTGAGAAACAACAGAAAAATATTTCAGATTAAAAGAAAAAAATTAAAGATTTTTAAGAAGGGACATTGAAGTCATCTGTAAGTAAAGTGTGCACGTATGTATGTACATATGCATACACAATATAAATTTCAGATATTTTCAAAATAAGTGTTCACATTCTGATAACTTCTGAAGTACAGGATCAGCATTTATTTAGAATGAGTTCAGCTGCTCCACATAATTGCGACAACATTGAGTTTATTAATACGCTACTGTTGAAACTAATAGTAGGCACTTTAATGTGAAAGCAAACAAGCTATTATAATTCGCCCTTTTAAAAGAATTTGTTATAATGTCATTCATACCTTCATTATTAGTAGCATTTTCTGTCATTGGTGCAGTGGCACTAGTTCCTGCTGCCATATCCAAAAGAGGTTGAATTATTTCTATTTTAAATACTCCATTTTTCTGCCAAAGGTTCAGGACACGGACTATTTTACTCTGTTGAAACAAAAGCAAGCATCAGCGCTAAATACAGCTTTCCTAATTCACAAACTCAAAATTTATCTTCTGTACATTGAGATGTAAGGTTTGAACAGTACAGGAGTTCAACATAATCAGGCATACCTATTTAACAACCCTATGTTGTCACATAGGTCAGCAAGACCTTTTACATGGCACAGATAAAAACTGCCAACTTATTTTACTATCCACTTTAATAAAAAGCAACTTGTGCCATTTTTCTAAAACTGTTCTGGCCAGCTGGAAAATCCAGGTTTGATATACAATAGAGGAAGTCACATCAGTGCCACCAGTTCTTCACAGATGGTCATAAAGGGGTGAAACAAACAACAAATGCGACAAGACAGAGAAAAAGAAGATGAGCTGGAAAACCCTAACAGAGACAGGGGCAATTAGACCACAAAATGCTAGAACAAAGCTTTAAAGTTACATAGAAGACTGTTTGCTTGAATTTTTTCTACTAACCCAACCAATTCTATGTTGACACCAGAAAACCCATCTCCATCATTATTCAAAAGATCAGGAAAGCAAGTGGAAAACATTCTAACTGATCACTGCAGAAAGACTAAATTAGAACCTCTGACTGTCAGCTGTTATTTTGAGCTCGTTTCTTTTTTTAACATTAAGAACAATGAAGCTTTCAGGAACATGCTGGAAATTAGTCTTTCCTTCTTTAGCCCAGTATTAAACAACAATAATCCCTAACTAGATGTGCTGCTTCAGTTGGAACATGTAAGCAGGTAAAAGTCAGAATACATGTTGTATTGACATACCTGTCCTTTTTGTATACTTAGTCATCTGACTTGCACACATACACGTTTTAAGTACTTTTTACTTCTACTGTATCTGCTAAGAATGAATCGATTCTGTTCCTTGTTGTTTCAACAATAAAATGTCTTACTGTGACTCAGTTATATACACCCATGTAAATCCACCTATACTTTGAAAAGCTAAGTGATTAAAGAATTTCACAAAATGTTTTCTACAATAAGATCAATTAGAGAGAAACCTGAAATGGCTATTTTTAAATAAGATTTTGGTCTGAAAAACAGTTGACTTGAGAACAGCGGCATTTTTTGGCTTTGAGTATTCTATTTCTCCAGAAGACTTGAAACTAATATGAAGGCCAAAAAATGTAATACTCTTGTTTTCAGTCACATACTAATCTTACAGAAAGGCTGTTAAAAAGGTAGTATCATTCTCTTTGGATATCAACCATAGCTGTTGTGTATCTGCAAATCAGTTTTTTTGTTTAGGTACTGGAAATTCATTAAAGCAAGCATGTTATAAATAGTATTATTGCCCTAATGGAAAGCATCTTAATTATTTTAGCAGTGAGATATCAGGTAGTTCCATAAAGGAGATGGATAATCTAATTCATTTAGAAGAACAAAATGGCAACCACAAAGACAGAAAGAAGGGACTGCTCTATTTCACCAGGGTATTAACCCAGGAGGTCCAGAATATCAGATTTAATGCCTAAAGGTCTAAATGTTCCACATTAGAAAACTAAAGAGCATCAAAGCCTTTCGAAAGCTTAGTTAGAAAGTTAGGGAAAAAGTCAGTTAGAAAAAGAGTATGTTGCTCTTACAGTACTATCATTAAGAAAAAGAGCGAGTAGGCGATTTTCTGGAAACCACTTGGCAATTTCTAAAACACGCTTATCTTGGGAGTCTTTTGAAATTGTTCTAACAGAGGGCATATAAGCCATCTTCTGTTGGTAGCAACCTGGACCATCATGAACTTGGGATACTTCCTGTTCTATCAGCAAGTACAGCGAAACTAGGAAAACCAAGGCCTTAAACGAGTCTTGACAATGAAGAGCAGCAATGAAATTCTCAAGTATGGGACTGATAAAGACTGAAGACATCAGTATGATGATTTTCTTAGAAAATATTTGGGATCAGAACCTTCACTGCCTACAACACCGGAGCTTCTCCTATAATACTTTTTTTTTGTGGGAGACACCACCTTCCATAGTAAGTTTTCCTGAAGGAGCCTCAAGAAGAAAAGTTTTGGCATAGTCGCACACACTGTTGAAGTGTCTACACAGGCAAAACAAAACTGATCAAGTTAGGCAAAATACATATTTTAACTAGAAATTTAATTTAACTATCACCTTTGATAATCTTTCTCAGCATGTTTTACCATTTCATATAGTAACATTCACTACCATGGACATAGAGAATCACCAAATTAGCTTTCATGGATGGAAACACCCAGGTAGCACTGTTATCAATTCACAACACTTTAGAAATTATAGTTGTACCTTGTCTTCAGATGGACAGAGATATAAATACTGGAATGTGGCAGTAATGTTTTTAGAGAATCTTGGCCCAAAAACATCTTTGTCCGTTCCAAACTGGTGACGAGACTGACGAACAATAGAGTCAATAACATACAATCCAGGGACTTTATATTCCGGTTTGCACTGAAAACATAAAACCAATTTTCCATTATGCAGTGATACTAACAAGGTAACATGCATTCACCTTATCTCCTTACAAGAAATCTATACTTAGTATACTTGGGTAGCAAAAAAACCCCGTTAACTTGTTTTAATTTGTTTTATGTAGAATTCTCTTAGCGCTTCGCTTTTGTTTTGTTTATAGAAATGGAAAAGAAAGGAAAAAAACATGCTTTCACATTTGGGACAGAGTAAATATACCTGGATAGCTTGAAGCAGCCTTTATCTTCTCAGTCACTGCTTTTAAAGTACCTTTAGCTTGAAAACATGTGACCGCAACAACAGGTCTACAACATTACAGTACTACAGACTGTCACAACTCTGCTATCAACCTACCTCACACTCAATGCACTGAACTACTTCCACCAATTCCAGTCTCCAGAATTTAATGCAAAGTCCTTCTCTTTGGAGGTCTCTGAAGGACTTTGAATGAAAAATAGTATTTTTCCTGTTTGCTCGGAAGAACTTACTTTAGGCAGCATAATAGTTTGGTTTTAGTGAGTATTACATTCTAGCCTGTTCTACATGCCTAGGCAAGCATGAAAACTGTGTTTTCTGAAAACATGTATTATCTTAGCTAGTGAAAATTAATTTGAAGTTCAGTACCTCCAGTTTCCTCCCCAGCTGCTGAGGAGAGGAGGAAGGGGGAATTTCACTATTTTTTCTTCTCCCCTCCTTAATGTACTACAGAAAACTAAAATGAGGAGATTATGTAGACGAAGAGATACCAAATGTATAAAATCCTAACAAAACAGAATTCCCTCTCTCAATCACTGAATAACAGAAGCCTTTTTGGTTATTTACTAGCATTATTAATAATATCTAGTAACGGATGCAGACAATATCAGTAGATTATTTTTTATTTTTTACCTTTTTGATAAACTTCTCTACGATCTGGACAACATGCTTGTAGAGCTGGAAAATAAATACATTAATTAATTTTGCATCTACTCAATAGTGGCACGTCATTTTAGAAGTATTTTAACTCCTTGTGCTTACTACCATTTAGAAAAGACTACAAAATACTGTAGTCACATTCTGAAAAGAAGTATGTTATCAAGCTAAGTTAATCAAGCACAGAGAAAAAGATTTCATGGGGGGAACAGACAGAAACAAGCCATCCTTTCTGTCAGAAGTGTGTCTGTGCACACAAAAGACACACTGCTTCTGGAGTATGAGAGCGCTTTCTGGACTTACTTTCTAAGCAAGTCCGCTACATTTTACTACGCTAAGGTGCAGTTGCATCCTGCCACATTTAAAATTTTATTACATAGAAATCACAAGACCCTAGTGGGTGTAGCATTAAAAAGCAATGATTCAAAAAACCCAAGCTGGCATTATGCTACTAGTCTAAAACCAAGGGATGATATTCACCACCCACCTGTTTCTAGATAACATTCTCAACACAAACTAGAATAAAACATCCATGAAGCTAAGACTGTGAAATCCAGAGCTGCATTTACTTAGAAGTAAAATAATAAAAAAACACCACTGTTGCAGTTTCATGTTTATTCTATTGTACTTTACCTTAATAGCTTTAATGGCAGCTTTTGTGATAAGAATCATTTTTGCTCGGGAAATAGGAGGTTTCATCTCCATCAGTGAAAAGAGCTAAACAGAGAAAACAAATATTAAAAATGTATTCTGAAGTTTAAGCAGTTAACCAAAAAGACAACATTTCAGACAGCTGATTGATTACTGACAGTCCACACTATTTATCACCACAATATTGGCTGGCCCTTGAAACAAAGAGATTAACAGACAGATCTTTATAGGCAATGTTCAAAGCTATTTTCTTTGTATAGTAACCCATAATTCACTGATTTACCAGATTTTGATAAGGCTGCTGTCAAAGTTCCATTTGCGTCTAAAAATTAGTATCTGCTAACTTATGGTACAGGCTCTGCTAACTTATGGTATGAGAACTTGTTATTTTACCAAAAAAAAAAAAAAAAAAAAAAAAAAAAAAGAAAAAAAAAAAAAAGAAATAGCTGCAGCTTGATTAAAATAAGCCTGAGTATCTGCTTACCAAATAGAAATATTAGGACAGCCCTACAGATACCTAGACTAACATAATCCTATAATCTTAAAATAATGTGCATAAAAGCATGACAACTTTCATCCATCAAGGCGATCAAATCAATGCTACGTTTTCAAATTATCCAGGCATTGCAAATACCTTCAATGGAGATGTTTGTCATTTCATTTACTATGACCATACCATATTATTATAAAAATTAACTGCACCAACTGTTCTGGAGAATCCTCTGCACTATTCCCCATACTAATGTCACCCAGTGGAAAAGTTAATTCCTCAAGGACAAAGTTTTCACAAATTACTAGTCTTTACAGATGACAGCTTGAAGCATTCTGCGAACTGGACTTACAGAATAATTCTGATTTTGTTTCTATGAACATAGCCCGGGCACACTATTTCAAAGAGTTTTAATCATATCCAAAGTTAAGAAGAGTGCTGCTATTCTGTTAAGACCATTAAGCACAAAAAGGGATTCTGCAGTGCTAGATTTAAATACTCTTTTTTAAGTCTGAATTCACAGAAAGCATATTCTATATTCAAAACACGTAGGATACAGGTAGGATGTTCAGCTCTTCAAATCTGAAAGTGTGACTTTAAGCAAAAAACCCCAAACTTCATTTTCACAAATAGCACCACCATGACTTCCATCTCACGTGTGAGGAAACTTATTACAAAACACTTTCAAAAAGTCTTGAACCTAGGCATTCAGAAAAGACACCACTCTGTCTTCCAGTATTAACCGTAACTCTGAAAACAAGTTATTAGCTTCATGTTTCAGCAACTAAGAGAAACTAAAACTTGGGACACAGAACTGTCAGAGCTGATGAAACATCCGTGAAGGGCTGAACACAGAAAGCTGAGGAAGAGGGGATACATTTTCCTCAGGACCCAGCACCACCACAACAACGTGACATTCTTAGTGTACTTTGCTTCCTGTAGAGCATTTTAAGAGAATAGGGAAATAAGGGATTGGGGGGGGGCTGTTTTTAAATAACAGTCCTACCACCTGGCACTCATAAGCATGCATGCACGCGCACAAGACACCAAAATCCAGCGCACATTTCACCACTTTCCAGGCCACTCTGCCTACTCTGGACCTAGAGTGAATTCTATATACTCCATAAGCTGCTGCTGTAATTTCACATCATAAAATAACCACTTGCAAAAACTACACCATATGCTACACTATGTTTTTATGGCGTACTGTGCACACTTCTGTTCTACTAGTCATCAGACCTGGAAGCATAATCCACGTTGGCTTGTCAGGACCATTCTCTCATCATCAATCTTCCCTCCCATCTTCCAAGCAGAAAGAGAAGCCAGCACATCCCAGTACCACTTTTTAATTCCTCCTTCTGTATTGCAGTTCATGGTTAGGTGCTCTGCTTCATTAAATATTATTTTCTATTCTTCTCCTAAACTTAACTTCTTATTTAAGCTGTGGCTTACTAAAGGTAGAATCATTATATTGTCATGATTTGTATAGTGCAAAAGACCACGGAGATCTTCAGCATTTCCTACACACTCGCTATCATTTTTACCTTTAAATATTCCCCACAAATCATAGAAAATATGGGTTTACGTTACATAATTTGATTTTGCTCTTGACAATAAAGAAAAAATATAGCCCTTGAATACCAGCCAAAAATGTAATCAATTATTTGCCATAAAGCAAAATAAGAGAATAAAAGTATCTTCATTTGATGGTGTAATGGAAAGTAAGATGTCATGTAAAAATTTATCTCTTATTTTTCTATTAATTTAAAGTTCCAGGATACTTGTGAAGTGACCAACTTACACAGATTTATCCACTGTCTCAGTTAAGGAAAAAAAAAATGCAGAAGATAAAAAAATTTGGCCAAGTATTTACAGGCAAGTAAAGTCGTAACAAGACTTTCAGCTATACAAAATGAAAGCCTTACACCAATAAAATACAAAGAGTAGGCAAGAAGGTATTTACTTTCTTAATTTGATTCCTATTCCAGGAGATATGAAAGAAAAAAAATTGTCCTTCAAGACAGTGGTAGCCAGATACCTTTTTCAAAACCAACATCAAGTCAAGACTGTGATTTTTTCATTACTAATCTCCATAAAAGGCAAGCTCTAGTGCCAGAATGTTTGATTTTTAAAGCCATTCAAGCTGTAAGACATACTTGAGCTAACATCCTTGCTTGCTGAGAAATCACAGTACAGACAAATAAAAACTGTCAGATAAAAGACAGAAGGAGAGAGGTGTCTGAGAGTTGACTTGTTTTTAAAAAAAACTTAATTTCAATTTCGAATTGCATTTCTTTAGAATAAGTGCAAAGACTCTTGATGAATAAAGGCAGTGCTATTATCAAAACTCAGGAAAATCTGTTTTAAGAGGTAATGAAAGACCAAAAAAAAAAAAAATTTCAAAACCCAACACCCACAAACCAACCACCAGAAGGCTCAAAAAATGAGATGAAGGAGGAAAAAGGAGCCAACATTAAGACAGGCACTCCATATCCTTTCCTTTACACACCAAGAAGCAACTGGTCCTCCAGAAAAAGGAGCCAGTCCCATATAACAAGAACAAAGAAGCCAGTGTGAAAGCAGCACTTCAGCGTTAGTATTTCAGGAACACAACCAGAGAGAAAAGGAAACTGGGAGAGCTCATAGCAGGACAGAAGATGACAATAAACAAGTGGCAGCAAAAAATAAAAAGTGTCTTAAAAGGTATCCCAAGAATGGCATTGCAACCAGGGAAAAAAGGGAAAAAAAAAAAAAAATCCAAGGAGAAAGAAACTACTAGAGGGCAGGAAAAAGGGAAATCCGCTAGATGCAATGAAGTAGCCAGGGAGGATGCAATAAAGAATATGGTAGCTTGGAGAAGTCATTAATTAAAGAACACAAGAGGCTGAAACTTAGGCTAATAAGGCAGGAATAAACAAGAGCTTTGGAAGAACAGGATTGAGCAGATCACTGTAAATCGTTCCTTTGCTGTTACAGAAAGCACTCTGGGCAACAGCAACGAAAACATAGTAAAAGCAATGAGGTCAGTACACACAGATATTTCCAGCTCAGGGTGAACTACAGCTTAAACATGCATCAAATTGAGATGCAAGTATTTTTATATATAAATATATATGCACACATACATATATATACACATATATGTATATGCATATATATATATAAAAATATATATGTATTGTGCCCTCTCTTCACACACACCCCCATCAATATCTCTTGGAATAGCACATCCAAACTTTGTTGCCTTTTTAAATTTTCCTAAGATTTTAGAATACCAAATCACTATTTTAAAGCTGATTTTTATTTAATTTTCAGTATCACAGTTACATGTGTCAAAACCATGTTTTAAAGACGGGTAAATCTAAAATTTAACAACCTTACTAGATCCTCATGGATTTTCACAGTTAGAAGGGGAGACTGTTCAGTAAGACACCCATGTACTTTACATTTGCATATGTTCAATTAGACTTGGATCTTCTTTCGTACACATTTCCCAAACCAGTACATGAAAAAAACCCATACTTTCAGAGGACCATCCTTCCAATAATACATCTAATTGCTCAAAGGGCACCATGATCAGCTCAAGAAACAACCCAGACACAAAACCTTACACTTTATTAAAAAAAAAAAAACAAAAACAAATGTGGTGGATGTAACAAAGGCAATGATAATTTGCAGCTTGAGAGTGTTTTCAGTGTACTGCCTCACAACAGGAGCCTGTCCCTGGAATGCTCTGCTCTGTAAAGCTTGACCGGCTAGAAATGACTTGCTGCTTTTACCAACCATAACTGGATATTTGGAGGAAAAAAAAAAAAAACAGCTCTTAGTTGTTCCCTACCTTCCTTCTCCATATAGTGACACCACTGGCTAAAGATAAAAAATGGAGTTTACCTCTGCCTCTATTTCTACTGCCCAATGCCCCCAGTCCATTCATTTGGCAATGAAAACCACCCAGCGTATCCCATTCACTAGGATGGGGGAGTACCATAGGGCAAGAGACAGCCAGGGAAAAGAAATTAAGTGAAACTTTATTTTTACATAAGAACTAATTAATCCAAGGGCTCTTCAGGACTTGTATCTTTATTCAGTTTTGATAATTTCAATAGTTTAAGAAGAACTGTCTGCATGGATTCCTTCATATGCAAGGAAAAACTAACGTGGAAAAACTAGTAGAAAGGCTTAGCCACAAAACGTTATCAAAATCATTAACGCAAAGGTCATAAGAAAAACTTTCCCATTTCTGTTATAATAGT
The DNA here is from genome assembly GCF_030463565.1 of Pelecanus crispus. NCBI lineage: Eukaryota > Metazoa > Chordata > Aves > Pelecaniformes > Pelecanidae > Pelecanus > Pelecanus crispus. The sequence continues at coordinate 121,709,366 of NC_134643.1, forward strand.
CTCACCTGATGAAAACAGTATGAAAAAAACACACTTTTGTTTTACGCAAGCTCTAGCTTAGGATACAATTTCAATTTAAGAATTTCCAAATGTTTCTGAAACCTCCCTCCCTATATCTGCAATTCTGTACACTGTAGCTGCAGATGTTTTTAAAAGCACCATGTTTTTAAAAGGAATCACTTCTTTGTTGCTCCGTATCAACCCATGCACTACAAAAAAGTGGAGGTATTAAAAAGCCTACTAAACTCAAGCCACAATACAAAACATTGATTCAAGAGTATTTCTGCATACTTTTCACAACAGTACAGAAGTAGCGGATAAAATATCTATAAAGCCAAGAACCTCAAAGGCAGAAAAATCACCTGCTCATTTTCAGGCTAATAAATGCAATTAAATAGCAAAGATGAGCCACTCATTAAACCACAGCAGATAGCAAAAGGGAGACTAACCATATTGCCTGCTATTTAAAGAGCAAGCTAGTAACCACCCCCAAATTAAAATTAAATGTAAAGTACAGAAGTACTATAGAAAACACATGGCAGGAGTGAACCAAGAAGGCCTTCCAACTCAAACTGTAGAACCTGCTCTAGTTCATAAGACCTGGGTGAGGTGCAGGTAACAGGAGAAGGAATAGGATGATGGCCTTTAGTTTTCAGTCTTTCGAGCAGCAAATTATTAGTTTCTGCCATTCTACAATGAATGCCCTTTGAGGGTCTATTTTACACAGAAACCTGAGAAGTATTAGGTTTTGAAGCAAAGGGGAGAATCACTATTTTTTAATTTACCCACAGCCTTACCTTAGAGTCCTAAAAAGACAGCATGTCTGGACACAGTATGCCTTCAGAACAAGAGTGAGCAAGTTGAAATGTAGGAATACTATCAGCTTTGCTTCGTTACTGAATTCATTACAAGAAAAGCAAAACCAGACAGTGACGCATGCATGCCAGTAAAGAAGGAACAGGGGTGCCAAGAGAAAAACATAAGACGCATGGTCAGAGAAAAAAGGCAGCTCATACACTATCCAAACTACTAGGAAAGAAGTGAGACAGTGTCATCCAGTGAGACTTAGCCACTGGCACAGAAGGAGGAAGATCAGGCTCATATCCTTTGGGGTGTCTCGAGCTTCATGTATGATCTTAAGTCTACTTATCTGTTTTAAGCATAAGATAACATAGTAGGAAGGTAAAAATACCTTTTAAGACTTGAACTGAGTTCCCTGGCTTTGCTCTCTTGCTGAAGTTTTTTTGCTATAAAAAGGTCTCTTTATTTACTAATAAAGAGGTATGGCTCCGCTTTATATACTTACTAAATAAAACCCACAGAAAAGAAGAAGCACAGATAGAAGCATGATCTACTGAAAGAAACAGTGTTCAGTGAGTAGCGGATACTGAGCACTCAGGTCATTGTTACAATACTCTCATTGCATCTTCCCTTCTCCAATTTTCACAGAGCAGTCTAACATGCCCTCAACAATTTAATCAAGTCTTATTCCAAGAACATTTCTCTAAGCAGGCTCCATACACACACGTGACACAGTCAGTACTCTGTACATTCATTCATTATTTCTTGGAATGTATTTTATTTATGCATTTAGAAACCACCTGATACAGCCAAACTACAAGTCACTTATAGATGTATAATTGTAGTTATTTGTTCATGTGCCTACAGAAGAAAAAGGATGATGGAAGATGCGACTAACAAGCACAGATACCATATTATTTTGTTAACAAAACACCATTACTACTAATCCATGATCAGATCTTTAAAAGGTCAGATGTTTTAAAAAATACACACAGGTCCAAAGAGAATCTGTTAGCCACATACATTTTCCTTTGCCTATAAAACTCATTGTTTCCTCTTCAGGTCCCCATTCTTCCTTGTGCTACTAAGAAAAGGAGAAAGATAATGATGTCTGCTAAACTTCTGTCGCTAAGCTATGTGACAAGTGGTGTCCCTCAGGGATCTGTACTGGGACTAGTGCTGTTTAGCATCTTCATCAATGACACAGACGGTGGGATTGAGTGCACCCTCAGCAAGTTTGCAGACAACACCAAGCTGCATGGTGCAGTTGACACGCCAGAAGGATGAGATGTCATCCAAAGGGACCTGAACAAGCTGGAGAGGTGGGCCCATGTAAACCTCATGAGGTTCAACAAGGCCAAGTGCAAGGTCCTGCACGGTCCAACTTGGGGTTGTGCAGCCTGGAGAAGAGAAGGCTGCGGGGAGACCTTATTGCGGCCTTTCAGTACTTAAAGGGGGCCTATAGGAAAGATGGGGAGAATCTTTTTAGCAAGGTCTGTTGTGACAGGACAAGGAGTAATGGTTTTAAACTGAAGGAGGATAGATTTAGACTGGATATAAGGAAGAAATTTTTTACAATGAGGGTGGTGAGGCACTGGAACAGGTTGCTCAGCAAGGTAGTGGAGGCCCCATCCCTAGAAACATTCCAGGTCAGGTTGGATGGGGCTCTGAGCAACCTGATCTGGTTAAAGCTGTCCCTGCTCACTGCAGGGGGGTTGGGCTAGATGACCTCTAAAGGTCCCTTCCAACCCAAAGCATTCTATGATTCTGTGTCTCAGAGGTTCAATGTAAGTTTTAAATTCTTGACCGTCAGCTGTGAAGCATTCCAAGTATTAGGTGCTGCTGAACGTAAGAGATCACCATAAAATTCATGGCTGTCAGGCGACGTTCTTTGGAAAATAAAGTGAGATTTAAATTTGACCAGATAGGAACCCCGGGCAATGAAGCTAAATAGTACTTCATCAACTAGGCTATTTCTGTGGCCTAGAAAGACCATTCACAAATTCTCAATCACTGGGGAGAAACATCTTTACAAAAGACACTCGTATAAAAATGACATCACAGAAGTACGCAGAACAGAATTTTTTCTACACAGATGTTTTTGAAACATATCTGCCTCTTAGGATCAGTGCTGTGCTCTTAAGTCCGGCACGTCTCCTGAAAAGCTGTTCATCTCATTTCTTCTCCTACCAAGAATCTCTACTAGAATGCCACAGCTTTCAATATCCTGGAAACAGTTCAGTCCAGAAGCAACAGACACAGCTCTTCCAGGATCACAGCGATGATGACCCTTCAATTACCATGATACAGTCATAAAAGCAACAAAGCAACTTCTGTCCCAAAAGAGCTGCACACTACTTCCGCAATAATTTCAGCCTGGGTCTCACAGTTTAAAAAAGGGACTAAATTAACTCTAAAAGTCTAGTAGTGCTCTCCTATCTTCCTCTCCCTCCACCCCATTCAAATAGCATTTAACCTGCTGCTTAAGCACTCTCCCAGGACATGTGGGAGGCAGCACTAACTTAAAAATACAGCCTATTGCACCTACTGGAATATGGGAATCATTTCAGGCAGCTACAACAGGTAGTAGCGTTGTTCTTAAAGAAACAAAGGGTGCCAAAATGCACAAAAAACTTTGTTAATCTTTCCTCCAACCACAGATATTGGTAGAGGTGTCCTTGCTGCTTTGCCACACAACAGAGGGAATCTAACTGGGGTTCATGCGTTCCAGTAACTGCTGAAGCACCACTGTGAAGGATATCCTGCTAACCTCTATTTATAGGACCTGTGGAGGGGAGGGGAAGAACAGGGAGCAACAGACTGTAATAGTACATGCAGAATGAAGTCTTACCATTAGCATAGACAGCTAGCATAAAACTAGATGAAAAAATACAACTGTCCAGTTCACTGAGTATGGCTAAATTGTAAAGAAGAAAGCTGCAGCTCTTAAAGAAACAGCCCACAAAATATCTACCCTGTTTGTGATCTAGGCACGCTTAAGTGGGATATCAATTGTTTCAGTGGTACAGATTAACTACTACCAACCTGAGACACACAATTAAGTGAATGTACTCCATTACTCAATACAAATATAAGATTACAAAATAGGAAACTTGACTTTATTCTACTTCCAGCAGCAAGACTGTGAAAAAAATCTCTATTTCTAACCTTTATAATCAGTAAAATATCCCTCAAGTTTTTCAGATTAAAGAAAAGGAAACACATACCCCCTAAATTAAAACATGACAAGGATTAAAACCTTTATAAACCATGACAGATGCGTGGGGTTTGGTGTGTGTTTTTTTTTTTTTAGAAAAATGTTTACTTGTTTTCTTAAAAACATAACAAAGTTTTGCACCATTATCAAGTTACCTTTTGAGCTTTACTTACACTGTACTATTAATTTAACACAACATACACACCTAATAGTATTCTAACTTATTTTTCCAGGATACAGTTGAACTAATTTCCTCAGGGAAAATATACTATACTACATAACTGTCAAATCCCACCTATTCAGTTGGTAATATCTGCTCAGAGTACAGCTGGACAAAAATAAAGAGCAAATGTGTTTGGTCAATACAAAAAATGTGCTCACTCCTGTAGAAATATGAGAATTTTTAAGAGGCACATTTACTGGTAAACTTGTATTCAAAATATAGGTACAAAGAACAGGACTAAGGGAATGGGCAACACAATCAAACATGATCAAATTACGCAAGCCGTGTAAGTTACCACCCAATGCCAGAGCCAAACTAAGTGACTCTTAAGTGTTCTTTCCTAGCTTGCCACAATTGCTAAGTGCAACGTGCTAGCTCAAACCTCTATATTTAAGTTTTACCTCACAATTCAGATGGGCAGTTAAGATCACATACTTGTCACGATTAGCTGACAGGCAGCAACTTGTTACTTCACTGCAACATAATCACACATACCGTCAGAAGCCTCTAACCCAAAGGGCAGAAACCGAACTTCCGAGTAGAACTGGAACCTAAGTCAGCCAAAACTACTAATGGTTTCTACTGGACTGGGTGAACAGCTTCAGCCAAAACAAAACGGTTCAAGTCGCATAAGTAGAAGTGTTGCTGGTGCTTTTCTCTTCGTCCCTAAGCTCTTTTGTCTGAGAAGAGAATACCAACCTAATAGGTTCGAGGATGCCTAATTTACAGCCATGATTTGAACTTGGACCTCCCACCACTGAAGAAATTGCTGTAATCACCAAACCCACCCCCAAAAATCCCAAATGATCACATCACCTGAAGCAGTAAGCAGCATCTCCTCCTTCATGCAGACTGGCAAAGAGATGGCAGCTGCCACCTCCACAGAGCAAGAGACATTAAAACAGGAAGCGCATCACCTCTAGCATACATGGGAAGTCCAGCACAAAACTCATGGCTGCTGCAGTTAAAATTGCCATTATAAAACTGCAATTCTGTCTACAGTGGTATTGTACAGCCAGCAAGTTCAGGAATTCTTGACCTACAGGGTATGCTGCAGATACCCCAATCTTTGCTGCTGAAGCTATTCCACTCTCAATAAAATAATTAACTATTCAGTGAACAGAGACTGGTACCTCTGTAGTCCTCACAACGTGTATGCATTATAAGACAGTCTTACAGACAAAATGAGTTCTCACACACTCGCTAGCCTGCGCTATTCCCACCATTCTGTGAATAACACTGAGAACTTTTGTAAAACAGCTTTCACTTTCTCCACTTTCACTGAGAAAGCCCAGAAATGGAACAATATCTGACTGTAAATCCTACCCTCCTCAAAAAAGTTTGAGATGTTTCACGCTTTATTTTAGTATGTATTGTTTTGCATGCACAGCTTCAGGCAACGCATGCTGGAAAGTTAAGAGAACAGTTTAAGAACTGGACTTCATGTTCTTAGCTAATACCATAAACACGCCTTCTGAGAACAGGACAGTAATTACACAGACCCTGTATTTATTAACATCCTAGCTTTATGCATAAGTAGTCCTATGGAACTAGTCATACGTACAAATGATTACAGAACAGGGATTTCAGCAAGTACAGTTTTCTTCCCCATAACTGATGTTCAAATAAAATCCAGTGTTTTACCACCTTTCAGCAGCCAGCCATCAGAATTTCATTCAATATTTCGGACTGCATCAAACAAAAGCATCACACTTTTACTACGTCTGAGAGGAAGATGCACGATATAAAACATGCCCATTTCTAAAACGGAGATTAGTCACAGAATACCAAGAAACACTGCTTTCACTCAGAAGTCACGCATGCTTTCAGCACCAGATCAGCAAAAGAAGTGGGTTTTATTGTTTGAGAAACACTAAGCACTGTCTGTGCAATTAAGTTTTATCAGGTAGCAACATGCTGAAATGAATGAAGTGAAAGCAATCATCTGCTAGAACTTCTGTTTATATTTAGGCAGGTAAGAATATTTCTGTTCTCTGTTTACATGAAAATTGAAAATGCTGCATGCCATTCTATTTGGGAAGGCTGCTTTGTACCCTTCCATACCACTGGTTTAAAACAGTACTATACACCCATAACATGGGCAAATAAATAAAAACAAAACCATTAGCAGGAGGGGTATGCTATCTACTTTTCGCTTTGTACTTCTACAGTTTTGTTAAAGATGAGTAGTTTTTCAGTTGTGTGTCTGTATGACAAGCAGTTGCAGAGAGTGAACTTTACACAGCATGACTTCATCACATGAGAGTAGTCTGCCATTTTTCCTGTTTCTGTTCAGCAAACATGCACAGCAACCTAACCTTCAAAACGCATTAAACATTCTGGAATAGGTTCTGGCTTCACTTTAACTGATTATCTGCAACGAGAATATGCGCGCACTCTATAGTCCATACAGGATCCGCAAAAGTCAAATCGTCAAACTGGGGCGGGAACGTCATCTAATCTAAGAATCATTTTAAGTCACGTGTCAAAAACTTTATAAAGTAGAGGCTAGAGTATTTTGTTATATATTATGCAAAAAAACAATCACGGTCCATTTTGTTTCCGATTCCGATTGGCTGACTAAGGAATCCAAAAAAAATCGTCAGAAGAAGACAGTGACCTTCTGCGTACCACGAAAGGAGACTGAACGCCTTACGCTTTCCAACCTACCTCCCCTGTCCCTAGTGCTGGGGTCGATCCCTTAGTCCTATCCCCGGGCGTCGTTTCTATGCAGAGGTAAGCCTCCTCGCAGTTTTCCCTCTCTCTATTCAACCTCCAGCCTATCCTGCCTGCCGCCTGTTCACATGGCAGGTCTCTCGCCAAACCACTGCGAGGAAATAAAAGTGCCTCGCGCCCTGAAACGCGGCTTCCCCCTCCTTAACAACACGCACGCAGTGGGAACGCCTCGGAACAGGGATCCCGGCTCGGACGCTCCCCAGTGGGGCGAGGAGGAAACTGGCGGGGGGCAGAGAGGGGAGCCCCAAGATCCCCTCAGAGACGTCCGCCCCCCACCCCCCCGCCGGCCCGGCCCGTGCGGGAGCCCGGGCTGCGGCGTCGCTCGGGGAACGCTCCAGGCCGCTGCAACGGCCGCGCCGGCGGCCGGCCTGACCCCGCTCGCCTCCATTTTACTCAGGAGACCCGATCTCCGTCCCCCCGCCGTCCCCCCGCCCCTCGGGCCGGCGGGAGGCCCCGGGCCGAGCCAGGCCGAGCCCTGCCCGGGCCCTCCCCAGCGCAGGCCTCTGGCGGCGCCGCACCGGGCCCGCGCGGCCCAGAGCCGGAAGCCGAGAGCGGGTTGGGGAGGGGGGAGCGATGGCGGCCACCGTGACCCCCCCACCCCCCGCTGCCCCGCCGCGGCCCCCCGCCCCGCGCTCCCCTCCCCCCCGCTCCCGGCTCCCACCTCCTGGTTGAAGGCGTTCACGGCCTCCATGTTGGCGGCGGCGGCTGATGCGGGCGGGCGCCCGCGCGGGGGAGGGGAGGGGAGGGGGAGGAGGGGCGGCTCGGTCCCGCTCAGGGGCTGCGCGCGGACATGGCCGTTCGGCGGCGGCGGCGGGGCTCGCGCTCTCCCTCGCTTCCCTCGCTCGGTGCGGCGTCTCGCTGGCAGGGCCCCGGCACAGACCGTCTCTCCCAGCGGGATGGCGGAGCCCACGCCGCGCACAGCACCCTGGGATCGTGCAGGCCTCCCGGCCCCGCGCCACCCACAGGAGAGAGAAGTGGGGGGAGGAAGGGGGGGGGGGTAGGAGAGGGAGGGAGGGAGCGCGCGCGCGGCGCGGCGAGGGCACCACGTGACCGGGGGCCGGGTTACTCCCCGGGCCCCGCCATGTCAGCGCCGGCCCCGCCCCCGGGGAGGGGAAATGGCGGGGATAAAGCCCTGCCCGCCGCCACTCCTGCAGCCGGCAGCCTCATCCCTCCGTTGTCGGGGTGGGCGGCGGCGTCTGCACAGAGCCAGGCGACTGCCCGGCTCGTCCCCCTCGGGGGAGGCCGCCGCTCCTGTGGCGTTGTTGGGGTGGCCGGGACCGGGTGGGTTAGGCCGGGCCGGGCCGGGCCGGGCCGGGCCTGGCCTGGCCTGGCCTGGCCCCGCTCGGTTCCCTGGGAGGGGTGCGGGGCAGTGTGCGCCTTTGGGCCGAGGCGGCGCGGGGGCTAGGGTGAGAGCGGCGCCCGCTTCCGTGTTTACAACTTAAAAATCGCTTTTTTTTTTTTTTTTTTTTTAATATCCCCCGTAATCGTCTTTGGCAGGTGGCACAGAGGCGGCGCTAAACCCCGCTCTGAATGGAGCGAAGGAGCGGCGCTGGAGCGTGTTTGGTACCTAGCGTGGCCGGTACCCTCACGGTGGAAGAAACCGTGCTGCTTGTGTAAATATAAAACAGAGCAAAACTGAAAGGCTGTTTTCAAAGTCAAGTGTTTTGCACTTGGTAAAGAAGACGGTTAACCAGTGACTACATTCATGCTAACAATGGCTGCTAATGTTCATGAGAAAACTGCATGTATGCTTCAAAGTGTAGCTTCAAGGACATTAGCGGGTTATTGGCATCTATTAAAGAGCATGTTTGTCAAGTACACTAGTAATGTCTTGGCATCAATGTCAAATCATAGTCGTTTCAGGTTTGCAGAGTGCTGTATAATACAGTATGTTTGAAATACGTTAACTTAGAATTTAATTGTTTAACTCTGGTCCAGTACATTAGCAAGGGAGTAAATTGGAAAGGGGGAGACTCAGAATGTTGCAGAAATCTCACAGAAAGTGTATTTGGCTTTATTTTGCATTCTGTTACTAAACTGTGTCTGATGTTTCAGTTGTTAATCAAATGCAGATTACTTTTAGGAGTCTCTTCTCCCTGTCATTTTGAAAGTCAAAGTTGAGAGTAACAGGAACTCTTGTTCTACTCAGGTTATGAAATGCATAAGGAGGAGTTTGTGTACAGTGACATGGCTGATATTCAGAGGAATCTTTAAAATAAGGTCTGGTGGCAAATGGAGAGCTTTTCCAGATGTTGTGAATTTCTATATGTTGATCTTTTATTGGGGAAAAGATAACTCTAGCTTTCATAGTTTTTTTTTAAAGAAAGCTGCCAAGCTAGAGAAGAATGAGGAATAAATAATGTTGCCCATCTAGTGTCAGTGTCTTTGCTTTTTGTGATATTTGCCAGTTTCAGCATGGTAAATTGCTTCGTATGTAGTTTTTACTACTGTTCTTGTTCATGTCACAGTCCAAAAGTTCACAAAAGGCAGTTCATTCTGCCACCTGAAAAATATGAATAGCAAAGGTACAACTGGAGTATGCGGTGAGAGGTTGGAAAAAATGCAAATCATCTCTGTCCAGTTCTTGCATCAGCTAAAAAGCTTTCTGAGAAGTAAGAATGATTTCTTTGAGGGCTCTTGGCTTAGGGAGAGAGAGTGGACTTCCTGCATTGGTGATGTATCAATTAATTTTCAGGTTTGAAACCTAGGTGTTAAATGGTGACAGCTGTTTTTATAATGTTGAGTACTTGACATTGTGTTCCTTTCAATATATACTTGATAATACAAATGCAGCTCCCTCAACACATTGTTAGGAGCTTATACAAAGTACAGAAAAACAAAATCTTCCCAGGACAGGAAAGGCTGCCAGTGGTTCTGGAAATTCACATTAAATTTGGGAGTTCTTTTGCCTATTAGAACTTTTAAAGTTTTTTTTATACTACATATTTGCCTTTTGGAGGGTGTCGCTACAGGTTCTAGAGGTGACTCCTCTAAAAACTGAGTGTTAAATGCTTTCAGTTTTCCTCATTGCTGTTTATGTATTAGGTATTCTTTTTAAATAAGATTCATAATAAAGCAGTCTGCTTTTGTATTATGTTTCTAATCAGACTTTGTGCATAATTGGATTTTACATAACCTGCAGGGGGACAAATAACGTAGGTCTACCTAGATGTGTTTCAAAATTGTCTAGTACAAGCACTGGTAGCTGCAGTGCCTTGGTGCTCAATGGGCTAGCTGTGTTAGTGCTTACCTTGCTGTGCTAAGCTCCCTGCCCATTCCCCTACCAAGCTAAAATCTGGTGTGGTTGTGTCTGTGCTGTAATATGGTCCTGGGTTCGCCTGCAATATAGACAAATCCTCAGGGTCTGTAGAACTATCCCTGGCAACTTTTGTTCATTGAGAATTAAATTCTGATTCCTCAGGAGCTGAATGTTAGGATTTAGGGGTTGGATAGGGTGAAGTAGGTTAATTACTGCAGCATTAGATTTAAGTCTGGGTTTTACTAGGCTGTGGCTTTGCTGTTCAAAGCACATCTGCTTCGTCAAGATAATATGCTCAGTAATTTTGAAGTAAAATTTGCCATTGCTTATATTGTATTATGGCTACCTGTAGAGAGAAGAGACAATCATAATTTTTTACTGAAAAGCATGTTCTTTTCATTATGCTTTTGTCAGTTTTACATTTGCAGGTACTTGAGCTTACAGCAGGCTTATTTAAAGTTGCTTGTATAACAACATTAGGCATTGTAAAAATATATGGTATATGATGCCCAGCGTTGTGTTATATATTTGTACAATATAAAGGATGGTCCTTGCCTCAAAGACCATGCAATCCAGTGTGGCTCACAGAGTATTTAATATCACTCTTGTTGTTTGTATAATATATATTTTAAAATATTGTTGCATACTATTGCATATGTCTTATGTTTTAACAGTTTTGACTTATGTTGGTGCATGGGTTTAGTTTGTTCAGCTTGCTTACTTTTGTTTCTGACAGATGGGCAATAAATGGGCACACCAATGTATGGAAATTGCTGTTGAGAACAAATTATGGTTACTTGATGTAATGATTCTTTTTGTCTTTGTACCAGCTGATGAAATACATGTGCAAGTCTTATTCAAGCTTGCTGAAATCCAAAATGTTTTTTTAATTCAGTATAGTCCTTGTCATTTTGTACGTAATGAAATACAGTTAGCTTAAGCATTTAGAGTTTTACATAATGATGTCTGTCATTTTTTTTCTTGCAGGTCTTGATCTTTGAAATGTTAAGAATCCTAAACTTTGCTCAGTCTCCTAAATTATTAGCATCGTGCATCATTATTGACAATGACAACCATCATCCATAAAAATGTTGTATTGCCTGTTCTTTGATTATCTGTGTCTGCCTATCAGTGTTTCTCTGACTCATATGATAAGGATTAGTTATCACTTGTGCATTATCACTCTCTAATTTACTGGTGTAATTTAACTTAGGGGCCAACTTTGTTTTTTGACTAGAATCTCCTGGAATCCGGTGTTCTATAGAGAGACAAAACTTTTTCCTGCAATGTTCAATATATTGCTGTAGCTTTATATTCTTTATTAAAATAATACTGTATATGTTTACCAGGATTTATAAGTAATTGCAGCGTGATTGGCACTCTGCGTAGATCTGCCTCGCACCATGGAGAGGGACTTACTGTTCTCTAAATGTTGGCATCAAATACAGGCCACCCTAAAATCAGATCCCTGAAATCAATAGGTCTTTGAGGGAAGTTTGTCTTTCCCTCACTGTTTGTACTCTGGCATGATTAAACTTGTAGGCCTGGCACCATGATTCTGTACTTGAGTTAAACTGACACTTATGGATGCTGATTTGTTCTTTTACTGTTTGTAAACTCAAGTATTACTGACAAGCAGACTGTAGTGGAACTGTGCTTTTGGAAACTTCATGGGACAGGGAATATTTTGCTTGCCTGCTTAGTGGAGTGAATCAGTGTGCAGACTCTTTGGACAGAGCTAGCTTTCAGTTTGATTTTAAGTTCCACTGTATGTACACAGGTATAGTTTAAGGTCCTGGCTTCTAGTCTAGAAAACCTTGTAAAGTTTAGCAGCTGGTCACCTCAGAGGTTGACTCTTCCTTTGCACTGTTGGAGTGATTTAAGTGACCAAAGTAAAATGAGGAGATTCTGCAGGTAGCCTTCTGATGCAGATGGCTGGATCTGATATTCTAAGATATTAAGATATAAGGCACTTAAGCTTTTCTAGCTGTGGGGCTTTTTCTTGTATTCTCAATGAATGTCAAGACTTGAGCATGGTGTAAAATACTTCTTTCTGGCCAGGGGGTTAGTTCTGAACTACTTACTGAGGCAAGTTGGAGTAGTGGGAATTTATGGATTTTTGTCTGTTGTGAGTATTTAGGCTTTTATGCTCTGCCATAATTTTGCTACTGTATACTTGGCTTTAGTGTTAATTTTTTTTTTTCTACTGCTGATGAGACTATCTGAAAAGGCTGTTGATGGATATCTAACCACTGAGGGTGTGGCTTGTCTTTATCTGATGCTTAGTGTAACCATTTATTTTAATATTTCGCAGGCAGGAGGAAACCTCTGCCTGTAACAAAATATCTTGGATAACCATATGGAAATGGGACTGCCCGCTAATCCCCTGCCTCCAGTGGATCTGGAATATTACCCCAGTATTTACAGAGATTCCACATCATACAGCATGATAATGATGAACTCACTTTGCAACTCCTTATTAAGTGAATGGAGGTTTTGTACTTGAAAGCTTATAGAATAGAAGGTAGAAGACAAACTGCCATTTAGGTTTTCAGTGCAATGTAGGCTTGCTTTTGCTGGTAGACACATGAGAACAGACTTCCCACTTTGCTCCTCCATAGTTATCTCACCAGCCTCTTCTGGTTTGATGTGGAGGCTGGCAAGATTATGAGACTAGACAAGGTTTTATTGTAGGTGCAAGACTGAAGATCAAAGTATATCAGAAATTACTTCCTTTTCTGGTAATACTGTGGTACTGCTGTTCCTGCTGTCCAGCAGAGGCACAGAGACTGCCAAGAGCTAACAGCCATTAAACAAAGACTAATTCATTCTTTTGAAAAATATAGTGTTTAACTGTGGCTTAAGAGATGATGTGGACACGTGGAATTTAGGACACAGGGCAAGGGAAACAGATACAGACGTATATATTATATGTGATGGTTAATAGTCTGTTTAGCGCAATACAGGGTTTATAAGAACAACTGTAACAAATGTGTTTGTCACATTAAAATTAATTATTCAGTGCTTTAGAAAGCCTGCACAATAGGAAGCAAGGGTTTTTTTTAATTAGGAATCACAAATGACATTTTTTTAGTGAATCATTTATTTGAAAAAAAGCCTGCAATTCTAAGGCAGCCACCATTCTGAGTTTGAGTTAATTTCTAGGCATGTGTGTAAGCCAATAGCAATAAAAATTTTAGAAGTGTGAAACTCTTCACCACTTGTAAAACCTCTGCCTCTTTCTGGTAACTTTGTGGTCCTAATTCTTTATCCCCTTTCTTGTTAGATATTTTAAAACAAAGTATTTAATTTTGGTTTAAATGAAATTTGACTTCAAAGGGTTTTTCCCATGCCCTCCATAAGTGAGGTGAGAAGAAGCAAAAAAAACTGTATGTGTCCAACTGGATAGGAATTATGTTTGTTTTCTGTGTTTGCTTGTTTGTTTAGGAGAAAAAAAAATCAGGTTACATAGTCAACAGAAGGAGAAAATGCTGTCTTTATGAAACCAGTTTTCAGCTTACTGTGTTTCATGTGAGTAAAACCTGGGGGTGTTCACCTCTTTTAGCACTGATACCTGTTTTGCAAAATCAGTTCTGAATAGGATCAAACCTTGATGTCCTTATTTAGGTCCTGTGCTTCTGAATTTCACCAAGATAAATCTTCCTCAGCTTTCAGTGGTTTTCAGTGATGTGTTCTGCAGGCCTCAGTTCCTTCACTCTCTACTTAACCTTCTATTTGGCATCAGTAGATCAGAAGCGCTGGGGGCTTTGTCCTTTGTGATTATCACAAAACCCATCACGCTCACTTTAGTTCTCAAAAGAGTTTGTGCCAAACATCTTGCACAGAAACAATAAATAGCTCCCTATTGTTCCTTTTAGCCTCTCTCCTTCCCTCCCCCTATTATCTAGGGCAAAAGGGGTTCTGGATTTTAAAGTGATTTCTATTTGTGTATAATCTGTTTGCAGTATATTGTATAATCTGTGTTTACGGTAACCCATTCTGTTGAACCTGTGTTAAAGTGCCTTATTGTCCATGTCAGGCATTCAAACATGTTCAGTCCTTTTTTCTTCTGTAGTAAGTGAGACTTCAAAATCACCTCGAACAGTAGACGTATTTTGTAATTATTCACTTTCTAGCTTTTGGAAGTTGGGGTTTTTTGTGTTTTTTCTTCATGCTGATGGAAAAAAAAAGTTTTTTTTAACATCAAGACGTTCATGTAGTTGTCATATAGTCACTACTTCAGAAGATGGTATTTTAAGGCAGCTAAGTGTCATGGAATGCAATAAAATTCTGGCTACTAGCAGTGATACTTGATATACTATGGGATGTAACCACAAAGTATTTAAGACTAAGAAGGAATATGCAACTAATTAACTTTTAAGCATTTTGGGTTTTGCAGTATACTGGTAAAAATTTCTAGCCAGATTATACTTGAGAAAGGAAAAAGAAATCCTATGCAAGAGACAACAATTCTTAGGCCTAAGTTTATAAAATGTGGCAATAGGTAGGCATCTCAATCTTCATAGGAGATGTGTGGATGGATTGCTGCGATTCACTTGATTCAGGTGCATATTTTCAGCAGCGTTCTGTGTTGCTGCTGCAGCCCAACAACACGGTACAGGGGTGACAAATGTCAGGTTCTCTTGACATTCTACTAAAGAGCCCTAAGAGGGATTTGAACACTTTTCCTTGACTGCTGAGAAGTACCAATGGCACAATCCTCGTTTGCAGCATCTGTTTTAGCTGTTCAGGTTTCAGCATGTTGATCTTGGGAACACAGGATAAGGAGGACTTTCTGGGCCACTGGCTGCAGCTGCTTCCAGCTGAGGCAAATGATATTATCCGATTAAGATGTGCCTAAAAGCAGAGCTTTGTGTATATCCTCCACTTTACCAACATTAGAAGGATGTTTGTAAATGTGACTGCTCTGAACTTTAAGAAGAAGCTTTCACCTTCCAAATAAAAATTTCTTCACATTAAATCTGTAGACACTTTTTCTTTGTCCACTACTATCTCTAGAGCAAATAATTCTTCACGGGCTTTACTCCTTAGATTTAAAACTGGGGTTTGTGGGTTGTCTTTTTTTATTTTACCACTTCTCTTACAGTCCCTGTTGTGGCCAGAAGATGGCACTTATGTATGCACTAAGAAGGGGTAAATGAGGCTAATGTAACTTATCTTTGCTGAAATTGTGTTTGTGGAATGGCAGTAAATATCTTGGGCAAATGATAACTCACAGGATGAAAGATCACTTTGATCTCGTAGCACATGAGGGGCACAGATTTGAGAACAAAGTCCAGGAACTTGTTACTCCACATAGAAACTCTTTATTTCCTTATTCAGTAATAAGGACCTGATATGCCCCTGAATTCAGAAGGCAAACATCAAATAAAAATCCTGTGTGGTGGGGGTTTTTTTTAGCAGAATAATCTAAAAGCAGTTTCTAGCACTCTTTTCTAATCCAGCTGAGATTGTGCTGCATGTTAAGGCCTGGTCTAAAGATGATTTTCCACTGAAATAGCTTGATCACCTATGGCTTTTGTACTTTTACTTGCCCTTCCTCCCCAAATTATGGTATTTATATCCTTCATGGAGACTGAGTTGTACTGTTCTCCAGCATAACTAATTTCCCATACCCGTTTGCGATAAGCCACCCCAACATGAGCCTTTTTATCTCAGTGTAACTTTGTCAAACATCAGGGATATTGCTTTAAACGAGTCTTGTTAAAACAATACAGCTTTTCTGTGTAGCCAGGTTCAAAGGGATGGCGCATTGACTTTGCACATAGGAGATTGCGGGAGGAGGATATAAAGTGGCTGCAATTCATCCAGGCAGTTTCCCAAGGCTGTCAGCATATTTTTGTGCAAATCATGGGGCCTATCTAAATTGGAGCAGAAACTAGAGTGGTTTGTCTGGCCTGCTGTGCATGGGGTAGTGCTGCCTAAAATCCCTGGACTCGTGCCTGTGGTGCTCTCGCAGGGTTGGGATCCAGCTTCCCTATAGCTGCGCTCTTCAAATAAACCTTTTATCAGGGTCTGCCAGGGGTTGGCCGACATCAGTCGGTCACCCCAACAGCCACAGTCACTGGCCCTTCATGACCTTCTCTCCCTTTCAACTGCTGTTGCCCACAGCCTTCTTACCACTGAATTTTTTTAATCACTGATTTATTTTTGGGATTTACTTCCAGACCTTTTGCTTCGCTCTCTCTAAAAGCAGTAAGCATTGTAGTGGAGAGTGCCAGCTTGCATCCAAAATTCGCTAGCCCATGAGTCCTGTTTCAGTCAGAAAACTAAGTATGAGAACAACTTGAAAACATACTTCATTAGAGTTTTCATCAGATGTTTCTTGGTAGGAAAATCATTATATATACGTATTTTATATATTATACACACATATGCATACTGCACCATGGCCACTAACAACCAGGTTATTTTCTATGTTGCATGCAGAAGGATTGTTGCAGAGGATGGTTCATCCCCTGGCTCTGGTGATAGTTTTTGTGATTCAAGACCACATTAAGCCATATGAAACCCCAGCCCAATCTTTGAAGATCCACATCCGAGTGCTAAGCCCCTAAGCAATTGAAAGGGCTCCTGGGCCTCACAAAGTCTTAAGACCACAGTCAACAGTCTGGGAAGGCAAAGCAGTTGGAAAATACCTCTGGTGTGGATTGTATGCCAATGTCAAATACTTGACCACTGGCAGGAGGTAAAAGACTGCGAGCTGTGAAGGGAGGAAGGACTGCAAGGAGCACTAGGGGCGGGCGGGCTGGCTGTGTCCAAACCGGCCTCGGGGAGGCTGCAGTGTAAGTGCTGGAGTGCTGGCTCACTGATGATCCAGAGCCGGGTTGTAGCTGGAACAAGGCACAGTTGTTATCCAGACTGCATGCTTTCTCTTTTTTTTTTGTGTGTGTGTGTGTAAACCAGGTCTCACTAGTTCTTTGGCTAGATTGCTACAGGTGCTTGGCAGTGAGATGTAAGCCTTCTGCTGCTGTTTTGCTCTGTCCGACTGCATGGGTCATAGGCTTCAAGCAGCTCTTGGCAGTGTGAGTATACCTGCTACTAAATGGATGTGCAATACCATGCCTCCTTTGACCATGAACTGTTACCTGAGCTATTACACGCTTCATTTTCAAAACTCAGCGGGGTGGGTTTTGGGGGTTTTTTCCAAAGTAGAAACAGTCATTTCAAATAAAAATAATTGTCAAAGCAGACCCTGCCAAAATACATGTTACTCTGCATGTGTGAATCTTCCCCTACTTGGAGAGAAAACAAGTTATGTGATGGGTATGTTGTTTATGTGCTAATCTTAAAAAAAAAAAAAAAAAAAAAAAAAAAAAAAAACCCAAACCCAAAAAAACAAACACCCAAACCAAAACAAAGAAAAACACCCCCCCCCAACCCCCTCGAGTACTATGAAGAGAGGGGTGTTGTAAGAGCCTGAGCTGCATATAACTGAGATCTGGACGTAAGGTACTGTGGGAGTTGGGAGACCTGGCTTCTTTTTGTAGCCATCCTATAGCATCCTTGCGTTGCTGCTCAGCCACTTGGCCATGGCACCCTTTCTGTCAGATGTGGGTGATGGTGCCTCTGAGGAGAAGTAACTGCTCACTTTGAGGGCCCAGGTGGATTAGCATTTATGAAACAAGTAAAGGACTTGAAGCAGTCCATTGCAAAACAAGAGGACGTGAAACATCAATACATATCAGTTTGTGTTTGACTCTGCCTAGTATCTCATGAGGTAGGCTTACATTTCATTGAGTAGAGAAAAATGGCTTCTGAACCCATTAACTGAAATTAAGTCTATCAAAATACCAATGTACTGTTTAGGTGAAATTTTTAGCCAATTACATAGCCTCCTACAAAACGTATGTAGGTTGTTTTAACTTACACACAAAAAATCCTGTCACATGCATGTGAAGTTAGTGCTTGCTCATGGAGGGCGCTTGTCGATCAGGTCTGCAGATGGAAGCCCTGTATTTTTCTGCAGAAAACTGTTTGGTGTCAGTGTAAATTCCTTCCAGTGTGTCACACAGCGCACCTAGGTATCCTGTCACTGTGGCTGAGGTGGAAATTCAGCCTGCGTACTTTGATGGGACAGCCAGAAGGTTCTAGTTAGGAAGGTGGTTTGTTGGTTGCTGAAGTACCTAAAATAGTTGAAGAGCACTCTTGAAATCTGCTGTGAACACAGAGTGATCCTTGGTTACTTTGTGGAGGTACTACAGGCAGTCATCCCAGGCCTGAGCACATTCAGCTCTCGAGCATCATTTTACTTTCGAGGGTGGTCTCAAAGCTCTCTTCAAAAAGCAGCAGAGACTTAGAAATGCAAAAGCATTTCCCAAAGCCGTGAAAGCACTCAGAAGACTGCATCCCACAGAAGTCCACAGGAACTAGATGGCCACATCGTGTGCCGTGTCTGTGCCGAGGTCTGTGTACGGTGGATGCAAGACATGCATTGGGGGAGAGACCCTTGTCAGAGGTCCCAGTGCCACCCACCTGCTGATATGACCCACAGCTCCACGTGCAGCATGGAAGTGGGAGAGTGCCTGCAGAGTCCCTCCATCACCTGCCTGGCTGGATGCAGCCCAACTCATCCACAGTTGCAGGTGCACGCGGCGTTTAGCCCTACACCTTCCCGCATCTCATGGAAGCGGAGAAGCAATTTGTGTTTTTCTGGATTTTCATCTTTAATTTCCTGTTAAAAAGAGCAGTGTTCCTCTATTTTGTCCCGTTCCTCTGCAGACTAATTATGTATTTGCACTATCTTGCTTTCTGAGAGCTTGCCGTGGTGCTCTAGCCTGGCATTATTTAGGTTTCTGTGCTTGCTCTGCTGTTGCTATGCGACCAACCAGCAACAGCAATTTGCATGACCCTTTCCTCAGATGATATTAATATGCAGGAATTGGTGCCAGCTGTACCTGGTGATGTGACCATGTGCAGCCAACTTCTCCTCCTTGCCTACCTCTCGCCTTTGGTATTGCTTCAAGTGAATTACTGTATGTTGTTCTGTATTGGGTAGTGTGTAAGAATTTAATATTGACAGAAACAGTGCCGTGAAGTTGTCCTCACTTGTTTAAAACATAAAACACTCAAGGATAGAAAATAAGTGTGGACAAAGGTTTGTGTGATGAGCCCTTATATGCAAGTGAAAGTTAGAAGGCCATGTCAAAAAAAAAAAAAAAAGTCTTTGGGACAGTAGGATTCAAACACTTGTGAAAACTAAGTGTGGTTTTGTGGCATGTAAGGAAACCTTTCCGGGTAGAGGTTAAACTCTCTGGCCATCCTTTTGGTGGTAGCACAGTCCTCAGGGTTGATTTTTGGAGGCAGGAGTAGCACTTAGGCTGCTTAGGATTCTTATTGACTGTCTATGGCAATTTAGTACCTGATGGCTGTACCTGCCTTTGAAAAGTCTCTTTCACGGCAGAGGGATTTTTTGTTTGTTTTTCTGTTGTTTTTAATTTTTTTTTTCCAAACCAGAACAGTGTTGTTGGAAAGCAGTGGTTGCATTGCTGAGACAGGCACCGCTGCGTGCCCCGTGGGCCAGCTACCTTCCCTCCCCAGCACTGCCACGCATCTCCTTGAGCAAAGCATTTTGGTTGGCGTTTGCAAGTAGGCTCTAGCTTGTGGCATCTTTTTTCAGGCCATTCTCAATATTCTTTGTACTTCTAGAGGTGCCGTTTGGATTCTGGAGTACAACTAAGGGGTTTCTGTAAGAAGCATTCTTAATGTATTAGCTGAAGTGAATTATTTATTTGAAATCAGTGCATTGTTTTCTGTTAACATACAATGTAAGTGGTATATAAACAGAAGTATAATATGTAAAACATGTTATCCCAAAGTTAAACCAGAGTAAATTGATAACTCTGTCTTCTAATTTTAATATATTTGCAAAGTCTCTAGTGATAAGTTAGCTGCAGCCACAGTGCCTTTGTTAGCGTGATCCTTGTCCTGCATGCGTGTATGTATGTGTTTAATTTTCCTAGTGTTTAGATGCCTGGGGATTTTTGTGTGATGAGAAACATACATTGTGATGATATTTTCCAGTATATTCATTACTTTATTCTGTTCTCCTGTAATTAATCTATATCCACAAATATGAGATGTTATAAAAATGTAGGTAAGTTTATAGTGGATTCTAGGAAAAATATCTTGTTGTAAGCATACAGGTATAGTTGGAAACATTAATGTTGTGTGCATGCAGTTCTAAATAAAAATTTTATTTAGAACTACTTTACACAAATGTAGTTGTTGACACATACTTCAGAAGTAATTATTTCTGACATTTTGGAAGGATTCTTAGAACTGTTCTGTATTTTTGTTATTATACTATTTGGAAATCAACCAACTGGAAATGAGATACATTTGGCATGAACTGTGAAGATATGTGTATTATGCTTTGAATGACCCTGAAGTTTGTTAGCATTTTATTTAGAATACTGAGAAAATGAAGCTCATGTAATTATGCTTTTCGTACTCATTTTTGTGTTTTGGGGAAACTAGGCTTTAATCTGGTCACAGGGTGACATATTTATATATGTCATTATTGATTAATTGGTTGGATAAAACCTTGGCTATTGAGAGTTCAAACCTTTAACCCCCTCAAGCAGTAATGCATATATATAAAAATCATCCTGTTATATCGCTAGGGTTACTTTTGAAAACAAACTTTTGTAAGAATAGACAAATTTAGAATATTATGGTTCATATGTGTATGGCTTTGCTCCACTTAAAACTCCTTACTCTGTTTCAAGATAAAGATTGATTTTTTTTCATCCGTCTTATTTCTTATCCTATATTATTGTATTTTAGGGGGCATACTAAAGGGAGTACTTATAACTAAGTGATTCAGAATGCTGCAGTGCACTTAACAAGGTATTTCATTATAATCTTCTTGCTACATAATCTTCACTCTGTCAGTCAGTTGATTGGTTTTTCATACCCACTTTGACTGTCTGACACAGTAAACCACTCTGCTATATACGTGAGGGGCTTGCAGAATTATTGGCATGAGAAGCAAGCTGATGATGAGAAGTATGACTGGACACTCATCACACTCGCTTTTCCTGCTCCATCTCTGGTCCTTCAGGGGCCAGCAAGCAGCTGGAAGCGCCCTGGGTCCTGCAATTGAACATTCCTGCAAAATCAAGCTTGTTACTGATGGCTCGTACCAGAGCAGCAGTTTTAATTTCACACAATACAATGTGCGTACAGGAAAGGTCTGCCTTGGAAAAATAGGATGTGCCTTATGTTGTACGGACCTATCTGTAGTTTTCTCTTTGTAAATCATTTACCTCTTTGCTGCCCACTCAGCTAACACTTTTCCATGTTCTGATGGTTTGTTTTACGGAAGTCACTGCATGTGAGGATTTGTGAAATTTCAATTCCTTGACCAAGAGGGCAAGCAGCCAATTTCCCAGGCCCCTCCCGATGCCATACAAAATATATATATAAGTAAAGAGAAGAAGGGCACAAGGTCATCAGAGGTTAGAGTTCTTATTTTCCATAAATGAGACAGATATCCCTAATTGGAAGGTAGATGAAGCAACTGAGCCGTTGTCACTTTTCTAATATTTTGTGCCAAATTCCACACACACTCAGGAGCTCAGCGCCTTTGTAATGAGTAAACCAAGAGTTTCTGCATTTTGACTGTGTACCTAATCACTAGGTATTTAAATATATCCCTGGATTCATCACATAAGCACAACTTTGTCCCATTTGTCCTTCACCCTTCCACGTTTTGCAGCTTCTTCTCATCTTCATATTAAGTCTGCTTCTTTCTCCTTTTGCATTTCCTAATGACAAGCTTGTAAGTAGTCCTTCAGTCATATTGCATGATAAGTGAAACTGGGTTTGTCAGGAGATAAAATATTTTTAGATGAATATAGCTGATGAATATAGCTATGAATTTAGACACATATAGCTGGAAAAAACTCCAGACAAGCTAGTGAAAGCTGATCAAACTGTACCAGCTGACTGAATAAAAGATAGCGTCTCTCCTATAAATGATGCTTTGCTTCACCTTTCCACTCTCCCTGTTCCAACAACGTAACTTCCAATTCTGATGGCAAAACTTTCTCTCCATTTTCCCTGGAGAAACTGGTTCATTACAAAAGAATAATTCTAGTTCATGGTTTGTAATGCCAGATGGGCTACTGTGATGCTCTAGCCCGCCTTCCTGTTTGACACACAGCATCAGGCTTCTTCCTGTTTGAAATACAATGTCTTTTAGAACAACATCTGATTTTGATTTAAAGAATTCCAAAGAAGGAGACTTTGCCATAATGCCTCGCTGGGTTGCTGTGGTGGTTAATTACCCTTACTGTTAAAAATATGCGTCTTGTCTTACAGCTTGAATTTGTCTAGATTCAGCTCCCAACCACTGGATCTTATTATAGCTTTGTCTGTGAGCCTGTGTTCATACTTAGACATACAGACTATGAGCAATCACCCTCTCCCTTTGCTAGGCTTAAAAGGACCAAGCTCTTCCACTGTAAAGTATATTAGTTGGGTCTTTCTTCACTCTCATAGCTCTTTTCTGAATTTTCTTCAGTTTACCAACTTACTCCTTGAATTGTGGAGAGCAGAACCAGATGCAGTTTTCCAGATGGGGTTACTAGAGTGCAGAATACTCTGATCATTTAGCAGCTTTTTTCTTTACTCCTTCTTGGTTTTCCTTTGTGTATGTATTTATGGGCCATGTTTTAAATGGACTAAGATGTTATTTTCGATAGGCAGAAATACCCACCCGGTGCCTCAGTCAAGTTATCTCTTTTGGGCATTTAAGTTAAGAGCAGACAGGGAGTAGTAGGGTCTGAAAGTGATACCAAAGCCAAAGTTTTCATGAGTAATTCCCCTTCTGTGCCAAATCTTTCATGATACTTAGTGTTCATCAGCCAGATGGATAAATCAGTGCTGATTCAAGGGAGATAGTATGTGTTTGCTATAGAAACAGGTGCAGAAATTAATAACCTACTGGGTTTTGTAATAATCAACCTGATATCCTGACATATTCAACCACACCTTTGAGTGATGCTGTAATCATGTAAATATACAAACCCAGAACTGTTTGGTTTTTTAATCTGTAAATTTTTTTTATCTGTTTCTCTAGAAAGTCTACTAGTAAAAAAGGTAAAAGCTTTATTTGGACCCAGCAGAAACTGGCTTCCAGTTTTCCATCGGAGGACTTACCAGGACGTGTTGACTGGAACCTCTCTGCAGAAAATTTGTAAATAGCACTTTCTACACCCAAAACGGATTTGGTCATTCCATACGTATTTAGGGCCTAATTTGCAAAACTTCCTCACTAGGACTAGTCTGATTTTGTTAAACAGGAGTGGTCATTTGAGCATGGATTACCTATGTAAACAAATGTTCGAGAGATCGCATATGCTTCGGGCTAGACTAAATGATCTGTACGGCACTAACCTAAAAAAGCCAGAAACCAGAAGGAAAAGACAAAAAGAGCTAAGACTTATTTTTGAGCCAGCTTCATGATTTTTTGAGGCATGAGTAATGCTTTTTAGATGCTCAGATTAGCGTTACTGAATGAGGGCCTCCTTAGTGCCGGCTCTGCAGGTGAGCTGGCTGAGGAATCAGATGGGAGTGCAAAAGCCAGCCTTCCTGGTGGTGTTGGGAGGCTGGTTTTAGTCTGCAGCTTCAGGATCTTCATGTGGAGCCAAGGCTGGAGCCAAACAAAACCCTTTCCAAATGTGTTATCTCAGTACACTTGAGGCTTGGGAATTTTATCTCGGTACACTTGAGGTTCAGGAGTTCAGGACTGCAGCAGGGGTGCCCAGGATTATGAAGAAGCTTTGGACATCCCCTGTCTGGTGGTGGAGCCAGCTGCCTGCTTTTGAGGGGTTTGAAAAGTCGCCTCTGGACGTTGTGCCAGATCTCGGGTGTCCGGATGCTTTATCCAGATCCCAGAGTTGCAGCAGGGGAGCGTTGCGCGGTGCCAGCTGCTGAGCGCTGTGTCCTGCTGAACCAGCTGCAGTTACAGCTGCCAGGCAGGCCACTGTTGAAGAAACTGCAGTTTTCTGTCCAGCTTGGTAGTCCGCCAGCCACTTTAACAGTCTGGGCAACTTTCCTTCTGCTAACGCCGGCCGACTCCTAGCCTCTCTCTCCATAAGCGTTTGAAGCAAATCCTCCCCTGGCATCACTGGGACCAGAGCCTGAGTGGCCGCAGCAGAGGCCAAAGTGGGAGCTGGGGGCAAGAAACCCATCTCTGTACTGAGGACACCAGGAAGAAAAAGGGCAACAAAATCTTGTGGAAAAGATTATTTCACCAACATTTTTTTCCCCTTTTGAAGGGGAAGTTAGAGAGATGGGCAAATGGTCTAAATCGTCAGTAGTCCCAGAGCTCCTACTGTTTTGTGTTCTTTGCCTGAACCAATGTGATAGAGGACTTGGGCTCATTGCTAATACTTCAGAGACTGAAAAATAAGTAAGAAAAAAATAACCCGGAGAGAAACAGAAAATAAATGGGAGCAAACATCCCTTTGAGCATGCAGCGAGCATCGTTCAGATAGGCTGCTTTTGGCCGAATTCCCTGTGAGGGAGTTGGGGACGGCTTCTGCTTGCTGCCACGGCGTGGCAGTCTCAGACGCCCAAGCCAGAAGCCGGGATTTGAGGGCGATGTGTAGCTGTGCGGAAAGGGAGCCATGAAACATTGAGAGATTCGATTGTGGACTAAAACACGGGGTGGGATGCAAACAAGCTTTGGAAGGAAGGTTTTGCACTGTGTGTCCCCAAGCTTTTGGAAGGAAAACCAAAACGGTGTAGTTGACCAAAAAAAAAAAAAAAAAATTCATACTGCAGGAAATTTGCAGGTAATTTATGAAATAATTACACAAGAATATTGTGTATGAGCTACACTATTGAGAGAGAGGTTCCTTATGAAATACACAGTCCCTGCATACCGTGTTTGTTTCCAGGCATCGGTTCCTGCGTTGGTTCTGATGCTGCAAATCCAAGACCACCAGTTAGGACCAGTGAAACAGTGTAGCTTGGACTGAGGCTGCCCAAGGAATTTCCTCTTCTCCTCCTCTAGGCACTATCTTGACAGCTGAGACTAGCCAGAGAGCTTTTGCTGACACACCCTGAATTTGAACATCTGGAGAGTGTAAGCTCTGCTTTCTTTGTGAAACATCCTCGGCTCAGGAATTTACTCCTCCCAGTGGCCTAGCAGAGCCGACGTCCATTGACCTTCGGGGCACAGTGTAAGGCCCATCTGTTTTCTCAAATTTTTGCCTGAGGGTCTGGCAGGGAGGCCCATGGTTAACTTGCCCTGTGGGAGTGTGTGCGAGATGAACAGTGGCCAGCCTGGTATGTATCTGGGTTTTTTTAAACAATGTGTATGTGTCCAGACTTTTACAGGGAAATGAAACAAAATCATTTTACCTTACAGGCATTTTACAATAAATACATTTACTGAAATAAACAAACCCCTCGGATTTTGGTAACTGTGCTATGAGGGTTCTTCATGCTTGAGTGAGAAAGTGATCTCTCCTAGGCCATCCGTTCTTGATCCTGCAAAGAAAGCGTATCACAACCTCCCCCATGACAACAGACTGGCACATAGTATATGCTCAGGATTAAACCAACACTGAATCATTAAATAGAAAAAGCCCACGTGACAGAAAGCCCTTATTAACACTAAAAGAATTTCAAGGTAACAAAGAAACACATTTATTTTGAGTTCAGTCCTGTTAGTCCTTCTTTTAAGCATGCAAAGGAAAAAAAAAACCTGCACGCCTGGCCTCAAGCTGAAATACCTGTTGATTGAAATATCTATGGACCAAATGGAGGGTGGGAAACGGGTACTAATTAACTTGCAGAGGCTTTTGCCATAGATACGAAGTCTGGTGGGAATGAGATGATGTCAAAAACTTGATAGAAAGTACTCTAGATCGCAAAGGGATCATGCTATGTTCCAACCGATAAGCTCTGACCCTGCATAATCATCTGTTTCCACTTGAAATCGGATGCGTTCCTCCAAGTCACCCCTCCGTTCACCTATGCTCGGCATGGCTGCCTGCTTCCTGTGCAGCAGCATCACATCCTTCCTTACGTTGTTTCTGCTTCCACTGCTCATCCTCTGCACCTGCTTCAGCCTTTCAGCGTCTGCAAAGCTCTGCAAGCAAGGATCAAAAGCAGGTCTTTGCCTTTCTGCTTGCATGAGCTGTCCTAGTAAAACATGAATCTCATAAAGAAACTGGGAATTGGTCCCATATTTATTTTCATGTTTGCAGAACGCTGTGCACCCCTTTCTTCTTGGGAGTTAAGAATAGTCCCATATAGATTTTTACGCTGATTGTGAGTTGTTAGAGATTTTAGATACCGAGTCCCATTTAGGTAAAATCACATAAACAGGATTCATAATTTGAAGTTTAATTCATTTATTATTAAGCTAATATCACTTTGGAAGTGTTTCAGGGCTATGCCAGGTCCTGAAGGTATGCCAAAGTAGTCACTTGTAAAAAATTGTGCACTCCATAATTGGGTCTCCCAGCTCTGACTTTCTGATGTGGTTTCAATAGTTAGGGAAGTTGTATACAGGGAGGTGTGACTGCAGCAAGTTAACCGTGATTTGCAAATGAGAGTTGCAATAATCACGCAGCAAGTCTATCTGTATACAAAGGAAGACACTTGGAAAATTAATGTTTTCAGTTGCAAAGCACCAAGGTGAATTTTCATAGCTTAGTACAAGACTGCATTAATTTTGAGGTTTTTAATCTGATTAAATGTAAAAGGTTTCCCAAATTTTAATTAGCACTAACTATACTAACAAGATCTGTATTTATAGCAGTTTTATGATGGGATTTGTGTGCAACAGTCAGAATGATGGTTGGCTGAATTTTTTTTGTTGTTTTTCCTTGCCACACGATGCAATCGGGAAGATGTATCACTCCTTTTATATTTCTCATAGGTGAAGTGTTGGCCGGTTAGCAGGCTACATATGTAGTATATTAAGAGCATATGGGAACCTGTTTATTGACAGTATGGAGACCAGTTGTTACTCTGCATCTATTAAGAACCGAAGAAGCCTGGGCCAGTGCTGAGATGTGCAGAGCTGCTCTACGTAACAGCCAGGCCACTCGAGCTAAAGCCAGCCTGAGCTGAACCGTAAGCGGGTGCTCGACACGGTGCCGCCGACTGCGCCCTGCGTGTCCGCTCCTGCTGTACACCTCTGTGCAGCCATCTTTACGTACCTTAAAGGAAGGTTGTTGAGTAGGAGCTGGAAGGAACACAACTAAGTGAGTCCCCGCACGCGCCTGGCTGATGAGGATAGACGCTTTGCCGCTCTCGTCCGTGGAGGACAAGCCTGCGGTAGGGGTTAAGGCAGCACTAGCAAAGACAGTGAACGGTTTGACCTGAGCACTTCAGATCCTGTCCCTAAGTAGTCGCCCTCCCATAGCCCGTACGTATAGACTACGTATCTGCAACAGTTTTGTGATAGGGTGATGTCTACCTTTACCGCTGTAAAACTCTGCTTTCCAACAATTCAGTCATAAAAAAATTATGTCAGGCTTAAACAAAACATAGAAATCTTAGTAGAGGTGTGAAATCACTGGTTTGTTCACATTTTAGCATGGATGTAAACAAGGTGTTTGGAACATTTCTTGCAAGAAAGCCTTTAAATAGCTGACTTTCTTCGACTGAAAAAACAGCAATTACTGTAGGTGCAAGCACACTACAGACACGGGCTGATGGTGCTTGCCTGCAGTAACAATGGGAAAACCACCAGTCCTACATTAGACTCTATGGTACTGGGATATTTTCCGACTTATTTCCAAGAAAAACGAGAAGAGTAAGGAGATACAATCTTACGGCTTGAGGGCATCTTGATTCAGAATTTCCATTGTGGCAGGTTACGTGTTTGAATGTCGTCTGGCATGACATTTACAGGATCATTTGGACTAGCATCAGTCCATACTCGAATGTAAAGCTTTATTTCAAATACATGCTCATCTTCATTCTCATTATACATTTCAGTCACTCTTAGACCACAATAACAGTGTGCCAACGTGACACCATGGCGTGACCCAACAATTCCACCAAAGGGGCTTTGTCGGCATTCGTAATACCTCACACCTTTTTCTGCACGATACACTAATTCCAGAGATTCACAAATATTTCCTTTTTCTTTACATGTCATCCATCACTGATATCTAAAGGCTTTTGAAAATACAAAGTATTTCACAGAGGCATAACTATACAATACTCTTGTGTTCTCTCATATGTAAATGAAACTTAAATTAAAGGTCCTAAATTTTATGATGCCATGCACTGCAAGGAGGGTTTCACAACAGTTTAATTTAAACTCAAAAATTGAACTTCTTCATTAATGGAATGTGAAAAAGAATAACAACATTGATAGAGCAACCCCCTGCTATTTACTTTGATATTAAATTCAATTTGGTTTATGATACCTTCACGTCATCACACGCTCTTGATTTTTATATTGGCTGCAGAGAACTGTATTACAGAAGCTGTGGGGCAGCGATGAAACTGGAGATTTTGGTGGGAGCACAGGAACAGCAGAGCCTTTGGTGCTTGGAGACAGAATGACAGATAACCCCATTGCCAACATATTTCTGTAAAAGTCATCAAGTAGTTTCAATGCTTACTTAGGTACTTTTGCGCATAGATATATATTTTCTGAATATTTTGAGGGCAAATTTTGTTCAGTATTTTTCAAATACAAGTTTTAAGCTTATGAAAACTTAACTGCTCTTCCTGCAACAATTGAAAGGTGAAGTACATTAATTCTCTATGATTACAAGACTACATGGATTTAGAAATCCCACTGTCACTGTCAGCTGAATGGTATCTGCAGTACCCATATGTAGGTGCATAAGTCATAACATTATCAGTTGATACTGGACATCACTGTCACGCTGAAAGGGTTGTCTTCTTCACTGCTACCCATGTTGCAGTATTGGGGAGCAAGGGCACCCTTGCTGAACCAGGTACATCATCTGTTATTGGGGAAGTGCCAGTAAACTTAGGTTCTTGTCAGTCTGAACTCAGACAGGGATTTAAACACTGTAAAAAAATATGTCTTATAACAAATACAAATACATTCTCACTATAATAAACTCCCAAATATAATAAACCCAACTGTTTAAATTAATATCCCTGTAATATGTGAAACCGAAATATTACAAAACTAGGCAGCTGTCAAAAAAAAACCCCAAACCGGTAAAAACCCAGTTATTTTAAAGCAGAACAAAATACCAGAGAGAGCATAAGCAGTAACAGGATGACTTTTCTTTTTTTTTTAACCTAAGATACCGGTCCTGAGTCAGGGTTTCTCCTCCAACCTGACTGAAGTCAGCAGTTAACCATTGACTTCAAAAGGCCTGGTGATGTGGCAGGTAAATGGTTAATTACCCACTTCTAATTTGACCAGAACAGAATTTACTCATTGCTTTTGTGCAGCATACTTATGATTTTACTTGCTTCTTCATTTACTGTCATACCTTTGAAAAGAGCTGAGATTTCATCGTTCCTTCACTCGTGGACCTCAGATCTCTTCAGAAGGACGAGTGAGAGCAATTAATGTGAATCGCATACGCAGGTGAGGCGTAAGGAGAATTCGAGCATCCCAGGCGACAGCCCCGTGCTTCCGCAGGAAGTCCTTGGAAAGCTGCCACCACCAGCTGCACCGGAAGAGGCAACAGCACAGTAAGAAGCGTTTTGCTGATGGGCTCTCAGGCTCACAAAGGTTTCCTCTGCAGTGCCACATTGTGCTGCTGGACCAGTGTTTTCCAGTTCTGTCCCTAGCCACATCCTCCTTGGATGTGGTACTGTAGCCTGGGAACTCAGCTGTAGCATTTGACCCCTTGAACGATTCAGCCCAGGTAGACCTTGACATTGGGCACAGGGCCCAGGGGCCTCAGTCTTCCTCATGTCTGCAAAACTCCCAGTCTGCAAGCCAGTAATACATTTTGCTACAGAATTTTAAAATGCTGAAGATGGCAAAGGACCATACTGTCAGGCTAACTCTGAATTTCTTCACTTTCATGGGTTTAAATCAAGCTCTAAATTATTTTTAGTAGCTTGTTATTACAGCTTTGGCTACCTGAAGACAGACTACTGCCTCTAATTCATTAGTAATTTCAACAGTTAATCAGAAAATGTCATTACCTAGAAAGACTGCAGCTCAAAATAAAGCACGTTGGAGTTAAATTTAAATTAAAGCATGGACAGAAATGAATGCAGCCTTTGATCCCCCTTCCATCCAGACTGCACCCTGATGGGCACAGCTGGACAGGGTAGAAATCGTGAGAAGGCAGCAGTCTCGCCTGTTTAAAAGGATACTGTCAACTCATTAAGTCCTCAAGTTGAGTCAATTAAAAAAAAATATTCACTGGGTTCTTTCAGAGCTCTCCTAATGTTTGCTGCAATGGCCATTTCTTGCCAGTTTTATTTTTAAAAGAGGTTGATTTTCACGTGCTTGACTGAAAAACATACCATTAACATCTGTTTAATCATCACAGTGGCCAAAACCATGTTTCTGTTAGCTGAGTGGGAGGTGGGAGTTGTGAGCCCAAACAAAGGCACATACCTCTCTGTCTGTCTGTCTGTCTGAAAGCATATTCCTTGGGGCAAGGGAAAGGTCCGGTTTGTTCCGCAGTGTGTGAGGTTCCCCGCTTCCCCAGGTGGCACCGGCAGGGAAGCGGGCGATGGAGACGCGTGGTCTCAGCTCTCCTCCCCTGTGCCGTAAGGACTTACTGACACTGATGTGCACCCCTTCCTGGGCATCCGTACCTACAGATGCTGGGCCAGCGTGGGGTGGCTGAGACGAGCCCTATAGCCAGGGAGCGGAGGACGCAGGCCTGGGCGCGTTGAAGCTTCTCTTGCTGCGTAGCGCGTAATGCCGTTTAAACGATGAGCTGGTCTCCTGCTGCTAACGAACGCGTTCTTTACCTTACAGCCCTTCCTGCCCAAGGGCACGCTGTTGAAACAGGGCTACGCCTTTGCGCTCCATCACAGCGTATGAGGATTAGCCAGAAGCTGCATCCAGGCGTATCTTCCAGCGTTTTCTTGGGCAGCCGTGTTTCCTATTTCCTTGTTCCAGTTCCCTGCATAGGAGATGCTTGGGAATTCTTGCATTGTCTGTCTGAAACATGTACTTGGTCCATTACAAGAACAGCTATATAGCAAATAGAGTTGCAAACCCTCTTAGCATAGTCATATCTTTAGATAATATAGACTATAGCCTCTCCACAAGTGGAAAACAATACGTACTTGTTATTCTTCCAATGTAACTGTCTGCAGTACAGCTTTTTCTTTTCTTTTTTTCCCCCCATACAACAATGTTGTTAAAAACCTCACATATGTCATGCTGACCAGAGAAGTCTGTCATGTAGACCCAGATGATTATCTGAACAATTCAGCCTTGCCACTGTCCTGACCTGTGCAAGGATCGGGTCATCTTCCCTGCAAACACACAGGGATGCTCCTGGCACCTTCCCACTTCCAGCTTTGATTTAGGAAACACCAATAAAGTTCTCTTCCGGACTGTTCAGATTTGGTGGGAGCCAGATTTATCAATCCCAGTTGCTTCAGGAGGGTGAGGAAGGTCTGACAACAGGGGTAATTTGTCTGAGGATGACATCGGCATGGCACAGTGTGGTACAAGGTTACCTGCACTGCCTCACTGTGCACTTCCACTTACATTTCTCTGGTGGTCAGGTCAGTAGAGGAGTTGTCTTAAACTTCCTGGCACTTTTAAAAAGCCTGGATCGCCTCACCAACCCTGTTTCTAGCACAGCAGCACAAACGTGCTGGCATAGCATTGCACTTGTAGGGGAGAGCAGGGGCAGAACCAGTTCTGCTGTTAGGGACGTGTCACGTCAAAGTGCACACCAGCTACGAGGAGCACAACTTCAGCACAGCAGCCATCAGTTCAGGCAGCGTGTCGTGGTCCCGTGTCCCTATGCCTTCCCACAGGGGACCGAACAGCTCCCGGGATCACTTGGGCTAGTGGTAGGTCGGAGAACGCACAGGCTTTTATTTTAGGTGGCTGTGTACTGTAGTATTTGTAAATGTATCCAGAGCATGTGATGAGTGTATATTTTAAACCCAAAATATTATTTATTGGCTTTGGAGCTTACCCTTCTCCAGTTTCTGCCTACTGGGACAGTGCTGGATTTCTGTTTTGTTTGAAATTTCCTCTGAAAAAATACATATCATTGAGTGTGGTGGTGCAGAACCAGTTCCAGGGTTCTCAGCAATGGAACGGCTCTGTATTTAGCCACAGGGAATACATTTTGAAGGGGTCAGTGAAAGTTTCAGGGAGCTGAAGTCGGATGGTGGCAGGCGGCCAGCCAAGCTCCAGAAGTTTGTGGTGCGAGTCTGCTTCCCCAGTTCTCCTTCCCCGTACTCTGCCTTGCAGTAAGGGCCTTCATCCCACACAGCTATCAGCCACCACCTCCACGCAGCATGGGCACCCACTCCCTCCATCTCCTCCTCTTCTCTTGCCAGCAGTCTAGGTGCTTTCTTACCCCTCCTGAGCTGCAAGGGAAGAGATGGGGTCCGGGTAAGGACATCTCTTAAGTGTGGGGGGAGACCGGCATGACTCCCGACACGGCCGGGCCAAGAGGGCTAACAAGGTGGGTGGAGAGGGCTCCTACCCCAACTGCACCCCGACCAGCCCCAGCCGTGGGGTCAGCAGGAGGTGGCAGGGCTCAGTGCCACTGGCAGCGACACCCCGTCCAGTGCAGGCAGCCCGCAGCTCCTGGCCACCAGCCTCCCTGGGCAGCTGCCCGTCCTTTGCCTAAA
This sequence comes from Pelecanus crispus, assembly GCF_030463565.1. NCBI lineage: Eukaryota > Metazoa > Chordata > Aves > Pelecaniformes > Pelecanidae > Pelecanus > Pelecanus crispus. The sequence goes on from NC_134643.1 coordinate 121,742,393, forward strand.
GCCAGTCCTGGGTATGTTTTAATCTGATTATCAATTGCCTGGGAAGCCTGGACTGACACGAGGGAGACTAGAAATCGTTATCTGTTACGATGGACATGGTAAAATCATGACGTTGCTCAGCTCTGGCTTAAATTAAGACGTTTTACCAAAGCAGCGATGCCAAGGAAAGGTGGTGTGGAAGGAGCACACGGCTAATCAACGTTTGTGCCAGGCAAAATCCGATTAGCGATGCAGCTGGACTACTCCAGCAGAAGGGACCAGAGGGGTATAGTTCTCCCAGTGAAGCCATAAGAGTGTGGTCGAGACAGAAGCAAAGGCTAGCGGACAGCGGCGTGGCGTAAAACTGGTATGAGGTTTTTAAAGAGTAAAAGAAGAGCTTAGCAAGAGGTGGCAGCGTGTGCGCGGGGAGAGTCGTGCTAGGCAGCCCTCTAGTGGGAAAAACAGCTTCACATGGGGCGGGAGTGTGATTGCAGCAAAGCTCTAAGCCGGTTTTTCTCAGGTACAACTGCATCTTTACGGGAGGTTTATGCTGACATAGCTGGCATCTGTTAGGGTGCGCGTGATTTCTTTTTTTTCCAAAGTATTAACTAATGCCACTACGCGGGCAAAATTTGAAAACGTGGGTTAAGCGTCAAGCTAAATAGGGGTCCTTGATGACTTCCTTGCCGATACCATGCAAAAGATAGGTCTTAGGTTAAAAGCCTAAGAACCCTGAGGCATTTCAATGAATCAACCCTTTTATTAGATCGTCCGCAGCGTGAGCTGAAGGTTGCTAGCATCACCGACCGTGGCAAACTCAAAGCAGGGTCGAGCATCACTGAGCGTCGGAAACTCAGGGCAGGGCAGGGCATCCCCGCCCATGGAAGCTCAGGGCAGGGCAGGGCATCCCCGACCATGGAAGCTCAGGGCAGGGCAGGGCATCCCCGACCATGGAAGCTCAGGGCAGGGCAGGGCATCCCCGCCCATGGAAGCTCAGGGCAGGGCAGGGCATCCCCGACCATGGAAGCTCAGGGCAGGGTAGCTCGGCCGGCTCTGCCTCCTCTCCCGCCCCTGCCCTCCCTCTCCGTGCACCCCCGGTTTGCCAGCGCAGCCTCCGGCTGGGTGAAGGGGGCTGGGCAGTCCAAAAGGCGATGCACCCGCTTCTGTTCCCTCTCCACGAGGTGGGGAAGAGCGGTAGGGAAATGACCGTCCCCTGGACGCAGCCTGCGGCGGATGGGTGCCCGGGTCGCCTCCTCCTCTCTCCCGGTCCACCGAGCCCCGGAGAGCATTTGGGGGATGCAGACTGCGGGGGGGGGGGGGGCTCGGGCAGGACCCCCGCGCTGCAAAACAGGAGGGGGAGGAGGAGGCCGCCGGCAGAGCCGAGCAGAGGGCCGGGGGGCAGAAGATGGAGAAGCGGGGGGTGAACGAGGCGGGGAGCGGGACCGGAGCCCGCCGGCGCCGCCGGAGCACCGGGCGGGGGGGAGGCTGTCACGATCGCGTCGCGGTAGCACGTTTCCCCGACACGGGGGTGAGAAAGACTCAGGCGCGCTCGGGAAGGAAGGTGGGGAAAAGCGGCACAAAAGATATTCCCGGGCAGCAACAAAACAGAGCCACACGCAGAGACGGCGCTTGCCCGGGAGCCGGGGCCCCCTGGTTGAATCCCAGAGAGGGATGCGCTGCCACCCCCGGTTTGGGGTGCCGGGCGCGGGGGGGGGGCGGAGGAGGGGCCAACCGGATTTGAACAGACCCAGGCCGCCGGGTTGCGATCGCATCTGCTCCCGCCGCGTGCGAGCGGCTTAAATTACCGCAAATTCAAACTGAATGAGCCCTCTCCCCCGCCCTCCGCCGGTCCCTCCCTCCCCGCTCCCCTCCTCCCTGCTCGGCGCGGCAGCCGCGGCCGGCGCGGGGCAGAGCAGCGGCGGCGGGAGGGAGGAGGGGAGGCGAGGCGAGGCGAGGCGCCGGATCCCATGAGGGGCGGCAGCCCGGGGCACCGCGCCGCCGGCTCGCCCCAGCCCCGGCCCCCCGCCAGCCCCGCTCCGCCCCCCCGGCGCCTGGCCGCCGGCTCTCTCTCCCCCGAGCAACTTTCCTGACCGCCCGGTGGGCCAGCGGCAGGGCCGGGCATGCCGGCGGCGGCGGGCGACGGGCTCCTGAGCGAGCCGCCGGCGGTGGCGGCGGGCGGCGGCGGCGGGGAGGCGCGGAAGGCGGCGGCGGCGGCGGAGGGGGGGGGGGGGCAGCTTCCTGGCCGCTTGGCTGAGCGCGGCGGCGGCCGCGCCGCGGGAGCGGCTCCGCGACTTCCAGCACACCAAGCGGGTCGGCAACTACCTGATCGGCAGGAAGCTGGGAGAGGGCTCCTTCGCCAAGGTCCGGGAGGGGCTGCATGTGCTCACCGGAGAGAAGGTACCGCGCCCGGGCCGGGGCCGCCCCGGCACCCCGCGGGGGGCTGCCCATGCACCCCTCGGGGGGCTGCTCCCGGGGAGCGGGGCGGGGGGGGGAGGGCGGTGTGAGGCGGGTGCGCTGGGGCTCTGCCGGCCGGGAGACCGAGCCCCCCGAGGGCCACCGAGCCCCCCGAGGGCCACCGAGCCGGGGGTCGCCCAGGCGGGGGCGGCGCGGGGCTCCCGACTTCCCCGCCGCGCTGCCGCACGCTGCGGGCGTGGGGACGGCGCTGCCCCTTCGCAGGCTTGAGATTCCCGTGCCTGCAGTTTTGCTCTCCTCTCGGAACACTTCAGTTGCTTTGACCTGCCTTTTTTTTTTTTTTTTTTTTTCCCCTTCCCTTCCTCTTTGCTTGCTTATTTTTTTGGTCAGAAATGTGTTTTTAATGCCGAGACTTGCATTGCTGAGGGCCAGTCGCTGCGTGCGGTCTAGTCGCGACATTGAGCGCGTCGGTACGCAGAGGTACTTCTTGCTCGTCAGAGCGATGGGAGGTGCTGCGTGTGTCTGCAGGAGGGGGTACGGTTCGGCGATTAAAAGTTGTTGGTACCGCCGCACGGCGAAAGATGCGAGATGCACCGCCCTGGATGGTGTTTTCCCAGGGTGTCGGTAAGAAAAGTCCGCGGAGAGTCTCTGCTTTTTGTTTATTATCCAGAACCCTTCAGTGGAGGCTTTTGCCCATCAATCAGGATATGTCACAACGCTATAAAGAGCAGTAGGGGCTCGGCTGGGCGGTAAACAGAGCAAGGACAAGCCCGCCGGGGCCCCCCGAGAAAGAGTTGTGCTGCTCTTGTTTGAGCTGTCTGACTTCGGCCTCCGTTTTATCAGATCCCTAACAGAGGGCTGCCCAAAGCCTTATTGTTACTGAAAGCTCCTTGGACCGGTGGAGCTAAGTGCGGTGTAATTTCCTCCAGCTCCAGCAGCACGGTAAGCGTGCTGCTGTGAAGACTGCATCTTGGTAGCTTGCATTCCTACACTCTTGGATATCTTTTCTTTTTTCATTCCAGTAAATTGGTCACGGAGTGAAGTTTAATATAGGGCTCTGAATTTCATCAGGAGAAAAACGATAAGGTTAGTGATTATTATCATATAGGAATGCAGAAAAAATAATTTTGTTCTCTTCTGTTACTAAGCGTGTGCTTCTCCTTGGTAACAGATACATCCAATGATCCTCCAGTTGATAAAAGGCACATGCACACACACGTCCTTCCCACCTCCACGTTTTTGGATTGCTACATTTATCTCAGTCTGTTAAGAGGGGAAAAAATAAAAAAGACCCACCACACGCCCCTCTGTCTCAGCTCCCAGGCCTGCTGCTTTTTTCTTCCCTCCCCTCCCCCCCCCCCCCCAATGTCTTGAATAGCACACACTGTGACAAAGTGACAAGCAGAAACTCTAGGAGAATCACACTTCCTTCCTGCTGAGCCACTGCGTCCGTATCTGTGGACAGAGATGATGATCTCTGAGCTCCGTCTGACCTGATCTTGTACCATGGGATCAAAGGAAGCTCCTGCTGTCGACTTCAGTCAGTGAAAGATGGGTCACGTAGTTTCAAATTGACTAATCAAAAGTCCATCTTCCCAGAAAATCCACCTATTTAATTCCAGGTATTTATAGATAAGCAATTTGCATTAATGGATAGGAGATAAGAGTAATTAATGATTTGCTTCAGGTGAGGTCCTATCTCAGTGAGGTCCCTCCCTCTAACCGGAGGGGTGAATGCTTTCCATCCTACGCGTGACCCCACGTGAGAATTTCACCCCGGGTAGAGAGCTGATGGACACTCGGCTCTTCTGGGCATATTCCTCTACAGAGCTTTCACGTGGCCTCCAGCCAAAGGCAGCTGAAACGTGCCCAAACTGGCTCTGCCTCACAGCTGCCGGCAGCTCTGCCTACATGGAGCCCACCACAGGTGACTGAGCTCTGCCTGTGATACGAGGAAGAGAAGGAAAACATCTGCTTACCCGGACTCCTTTCCTTCAGAGCGCAAGGCTGCGTTGGAGAGGAGGCTGAGGCTGGCGAGGGTGGGAATGGGATCGGGAGCAACAGCGCGCGGTGGCGTGAGCGCGGGGGCCGGTGGCAGCAGGTCGCAGGAGGAGGTTCTGTGGGAAGAGGACATTCTGCTTAAGAGATGGTGTGTCTCCCTGGCAAAGTGCTTCCGCAAGAGCATCCCGATACATGAAGGGCCAGATCCATTGAGTAAGCTATATTTGTGCCTTCTGAGAAATCTCGGTGAACAGCGGGCCAGGCGCTGGAGCGTTAGGTACGACAGTGCCAGCATCTGAGCCCAGGTGACACCGACGCTCAGCACAGACCTCCTCCTCCAGACATCAGGTGCCCAAAGTCAGGCTGGAGCTAACGGAGCTGTCTGAGACATGGCATCAGTAGCGGCATGTGACAGTTACCTTCTGTCACCTCTCCCTACGCACCTCCGTCCCTAAACGTGTCTTGTCTCAGGGGGGAAGATCCCCCAAGAGCGACACCGTGCTCCTCCAGAGGCCAGAAGAGAAGATCGCTCCATAAGGGCCTGATGCCATCCCTCCTTCCATGGGGTGAGCGAGAAATTGGCCGTGTATAGTCTTCCAGTCCATTCACTTGCAGAGGAAAAGTTAATCCGCAGGAGTGTATACTTAATACACTCACAAGCGGAGCTCAGCGAAGCAAAATGTGGAAACAAAGCTGTCTCCCGTGGACAGCTCGCTGGATCAGTGTAATTGCTGCATTTTTCTAAGCTGATGTTTTATGAGCCTATTATTCCAGGATTAGTGCCTGCATGTATTTTGAAAGGAAAAAAAGTAATTGACATCTGATTTTTGTCTTGTAAAGCCATTGTTGAGCAAGGGCATTGCCTAAATTTCAATAACATTGCCATAATAGTACAAAGTAGGGGTGTTACTGCTAATGTCTGGTAGCTGTTTTGGCAGAGTCTGGTCCATTATGGTCACCAAAATATCTAACTTCAGTAAGGGGGGCCCAAACAGGTTTTGATTTGCAGCAGACTTTAGCAACTCTGGAGGAGTTAATGTGCATTATTGTTTCAGAAAATTGTGTGTTTAGAAATGAAATTGTGGATTAATGAGTCCCCAGCTAGGCTCGGATCCATCGCACTGACACAATGCATTGTACAGAATCAGGGCAATGCGGAGCGGATGCCAAAAATCTGCCATTACCTCACTCTGAAATTGCTAGAAGCTAAAGAGGTCTTCAAGAGAGCATGAGATGTTATGTACTGTGGGCCAAACACTAGTTACTTTACCAGCTGCTTCGAGGGCAGTTTGATGGACGATGCATTTTGAGTGACCTGTGTGGGATGGGAACCAGCAGCTCCTACGAGCGCCTAAGCACAAGAGGGTGAGCTAAGGTGAGATTTTTAAACCTTCCCTATGAACGTCTTTAGCACTGGACTTTAAATCAAATCTTTTATGGTACTTCTTGCGGTTTATGTTGCCATAATGTCAGGCATGTTATTATTTTGTGGGCTTGAAAAATGTTTGGTAGTGCCTGATGCAATTAAGTGTATTTTAGCTGAGTGCAGGAGAATGTTGAACAGATTATTCTTTCCATTGCTTTTGAATAAAAATATCGCAGCCTATAATCTGACATTTTTGGGTAAAAGGCTGATTTGTCAGATCAGCTCAGGCAGTCTTTATTGCTAATCCTAAGGAAACATAGTTCCTCTATGAAGAGCAAGCCAATTTAGCTTTAAATTGTGGCTCTGAAACCCCGCTGAGTTAGCTGTATTGTTATTCAGCTAACTTTGGGAGCCTGTGCCCAGTGTACTCTCAGATTGCTTCAAGCCTTCTGCTTGGGGCTCAGAAGGGTCGATCACCGGGTGATGGGAATTGGTCAAAGACAGATATCGCAAGATAATTTTTTGCATTTTTAGACAGCCGAGATTACGCTGCCATCATTGCGGTGGGGGTGGTGTGAGGCTCCATTGGCAGACCAAATAGATTGTGTTATCTGCTGAGGACCACGACGAAATGTCCGAGTAACTGCATATAGTATTGCGGACTGACAATGTATTGACCATTTACCGAGGCAAAGTTCTTATAAACAAACTTGAACCGAGATTACATTTAACTACTTTTAGGTGTAATCTTTAGCAGTACCAAAAAAAGAGTCATTGAGACAAATTGAATCATTTGATTTCTCATCCACCAAAAAAATTTGTTTATCGTTTTCTTTAGCGCTATTGTTAAGCTTGAAAAAGGTACATTTTTAGTAACAGTTAGTCAAGTGGCTTTCTGCAACAGTGGGAAGCAGCGGCTAAAAATACAATTTACCAGTTTCTTCTATAAAGGCAAAGCAATTAATATTGAAAATGGACTTTTCACAGAAGAGTTTGCATTCAGAATGCATTTCTGTATTAAAGAGGTAAAAAAAATAAAAAGAAGAGGTGTATTTGGGCACCCTGGAGGTGCTGGGGTGGGTAGGTGGGCAGAGCAGCTTCCCTGCAGAGAGCTGGAAATGCCTCTTTCGCCCTGGCAGACCCTCCTCGAAGGCGGGAGGTGTTTCCAAAGAGCATCTGCACGGCTGTCGCCTGCTAGTGGCACGCTGCGCTGCGTGCATTGTGCAAAATCATACACCAGCGTAGCAGGTGCATTTCTGTGCAAACTTCGTGCCCTACCTTTGCCTTCTGAAGTGTTTTTCAATGAGCGCGGGGGGAGCGGTGCGGCTCCCAACCTTTTTGGTAGGTGTGGAGCGACTGGGGCTGGAGCCACTGCCGGGGAGTCCGTGTGAGGTGGAGCAGCGGTCAGGCAGGTTACGTGACTGCTCTACATCATCCAAGCCTCCTAAAATGCTTCCCATGACTAGGCACAGGCTGTCAGTTTAAGCAGCGTTTACGTAAGTGAGAGTATAGAGAAGTCCATATGCGGCGGTATCGGTCGCTGGCCCTGCACCCCACCTTTCCCGTTGCAAGCCCCCTCCCACTGCAGACCTCTCCGTCCCCTTCTTGGGAGGGATGGAGGAGGCAGCTCTCAGCTCAGCCTCTCAGGACCCATTACCCAAAGCAAAGGCCGGAGCAACTCGTTTTGCACAATTTCTACCTTCTAACAACCGTTCAAGAGACTATAGGCAAGTGGACACAGAGAAATATTGACGAAAGTGGTGCCAGTAGACAACAGCAGATGTTACGATGCCATATAGACTTTCACATGTCACGGTGTTAATTTTGCCTTGAGTAAATTCACTGTTTTCCTTTGTCTTCCACCGTAGACTTGAGGGAATGGAGACTTGGCTTGGTGGCCAAAGACCTGTGGGTGTGTTGGCAAGTGAGATCTTGCCCCGTTAATGCCCTTGGTAACCGTGCCTCCCCCTGCGACATCGCTGCTCTGCATCTGGGAAGTCAACACTGGTGGAGGCTTCCCAACGAGGGCTTCTGCGCCAGACCTTGTCCGTATCTCAAGGTCAGGGTTGCCCAAGTAGTGACACTGGCTTGAAACCTGGGAAATTTGGTGTATACTTGTATATAGTTCTACGTTCTTTACCTTTGTCTGATTTCTGAGTTTTGGGGGCTGTGAATGGGGGCGGGGGGGCAGTCGCTTTCAAACCATCTTGCCAACCAAATAGGCCAGGAAATGACTTCACTGTAAACAAAAGTTGAATTTCTAAGGTGGTCACTGGTCTTTCAGTTCAACCCTTTCCTTTTTTATCCCCCAAATATTGTGAGGTTGCAGGTAAAACTGTGAAACTTTGAATGCCTTCATTGCTTTCAGTGGCTCAGAGGGTAAAGCCACAGGATCTTAATTTGAAATTTGATTTGTTATTCTATGTTCTTCCTCCAGTGATACTTGTATATCAGTTTCCTAGATGCATTTGTTCTCTGACTGTTAAGTATTTAATTAGTAGTTCTCTTCTTACCTGTTTCTCTACATATTTTTAAATTTTATCTATATCAAAAAAAAAAGCTTGTCTTGAAAAGTGCTTACTGCAAATCTGCATGGTGGCTTTCTCCCAGGATGCTGTTTGCTTTTATTAACAGCTGCCAACTGTTGCACCTGGATGACATGCCACTCTTAATTATATGCACCGAGGCAATAAAATGAGGGTGTTTCTGCAGCCTGAATTTTGATATTTTCTTGCTTCTAAGTGTTTGCTTTCACAGCTTTGACACTATTCTTTTCACAGAAGCTTGTGTGTGTGTGTGCAGATGCAGAATTTGTGTTGAAGCTACTAACATATGCTTTTGTTAACATACGATACTTCAGAAAATGATTTGAAGGACAGTGTCATGCTTGTCACGGCATCAGTGAGGACTTGGCTGGAAGCAGGACCAGAAGGTTGGTTGCTGTGTCAGCACAGGGTTCCCCGACACGTCTTACGGAGCGTGCAAGAATTTGAGTGTAAGGCAGAATAAATGCCAAACTGCTGATGTGCACCTACCTGCTCAGTTTGCTATATGATCACCTGCTAACAGTTTGTTCATCTGGAGAATAACCAGTTGCATCAGGCACTTGTTATAAAGCTACACTCTTCCCTCCAACCCTTTTCTGTGTTGCATACTTGGCGTAAGCAGGAATGGGCTTTAACAGGCAAGAGAGCCTGTTCATTAGCGCAGTCTGTCTTCCAGGAAGATTGCTTTAATATTTTTCAGCTGTAGCTTGCAACTTGTTCTGCAATGAGCTGAATTGATGCACATGTGGCAGTTGCTTATCCTTTTGAGATAATCTGCTTTCAAGTTTATATTCAGCAGTTTCAAGGACATCACTAACAGTGCATGTCAGCAATATGCTGCTTTTCATATAGACTGTTGTAATTTTAGTGGCATATGCAGGATTGAGGGAAGCAGAGTGTTTAGGTTGAATTGACGCCAGGTGTAGTTCTTACACGATGCTTGCATCTGGATCCTTGCATTTGTTCTTGCAAGTTTTGTATTTTTAGCATATTTAATGAATGTAAAGCTGTATGCCTGTTTTTGTAAGCATGTGTTACCTATGTCTTGGTAATTAAAATATGTCTCGCTATCTACATCTTGCAGTTTGCCATATCTCCTTCTACACCAGTGAGGTGGAGAATGCTACCGTAGCTTCATGCTTTTCAGCGGACATAACACACTAGGCATCTTTGCCCCTCTGCCCTCGTGAGTTATTTGTTAGCCCGCACTTGGGAAAATGGAGTTTATTAATGAGCAGCATTTACTTTTCACAAGGATATAACACCAGAAGGAAAGCAGTCGTGAGATGGTGCAACAAACCTTCTGGCAACTAAATTATAATAGTCTGCCTAAAACCTGTGCTGTTGTATGAACAACACTATAAAAATGAGCTGAGAGTTTGCGTGCTGACTACGGTGCTCTTCAAGGTTATGGAGAAGCATCTAAAACTGTCCAAAGCCAATAACTAGGTAGATACCAGCCAGAAGAAGAATTAGGTGGATTGCTGTGTTGGTGCTTACCTAGCAGCACGGGATACAACCGAACTAAAGCAAACCCGTACTGGCTGTATTCAGACCATATCGAGTACTCTTCTGCTTGCCATGTAGCCACACTTTGCATTACTTCAACTCCAGATTGGCTTGGCTGTTTTTTATAGATAAGCTGAAGAGCAAAAAACCCAAAACTTCTCAATTCCATGGCTCTGTAAAACTTCTGCTGTGCTTCCCCGATGGGTTGTCTGTTGGCTGATCTCCTTGAGGGTGCAAACTTAGTGGTGCCAGTGTTTTTGGTGGGCTGATGGAGGTCATGCTGGTGAAGAGAACCAGATAGGTTTTTCCAGTAAGCTTTACTGGAGTAAGAGAGAAGCCACCATCACAAGCACAGCTTTGGGGCCCATGCTAGGGCGGAGATACCTGTTTCGAAGCTGATAAGGTGAATCCCTGCAAAACCTGTGTGTTGATCTGCGTTTAGATATCGGTGCTTGCAGGGAGCAGGATCAAACCTCATCCTCACTGAAAGAGTCTGGGAGGAGTTACCATGGCTCCCAAGGAGACCACCTGCAAAAAATGAACAGAAAGCTGGTGCTGCCCTGACCGAAGTTTCCTTTTCTGTCAATATTTTGCACTGCTGATCTCTAGGTGCAACACCTTTAACGACAGGCCCAACAGGGCTCTTCTCATTTGTAGTGCAACATCAGTGCTACTAGTATTATGAGAAACAACATTGCAACAAAGAGAACTAAAAAAAGAGAAGTTATATATAATAAAGTTCCTTTGCTCTCTGCCTGTTGTGGAAGATTGTCATGGAAACATTTTTTTCAGAGAACAAATTTATTTTCTGTGAATAATGTCCACAGAGCTAAGGGAGAGAACATATTATTTATATATAAAAACTTTATTGGAGACATCCTTCTCCTGGCTCCCAGCAGTTGTAAATGTTTTATTGACTGTGTTTTAAATCACTGCAAAGGAGGGTATTACCTGGGCCTCAAAAGCAGTGGCTCTTGGGTTTTTGTTGGGTGGTTTTTGTTAGGTTTTGTTTTTTTTTTTTCTCCTTAAAGCCATAAAGCTATATTGGTATTAAAGTGCTTTAAATCAGGGACACTTAGTCTTCCAAAAGTCCAGTTATGCATTTGATCGCTAAAATGTGAAACGGGGACTATTTAATAGGAAACACGTTATGCGTCTGTGATCAGGAAAATGGGAAGCGGCGTGAGCCGCCGGGTTTCTCCTGTAGGGATCGGTGCTGGAGGAACGTCATTTGGTATCGCTCCTCTGCTTTTGCTTCCCGACATGTAACCTGAGATCTTCATCCGTCTCACTGTGACAGAAGTTTTCAGCATGAGGAAGGCAAGTTGTGATTTATCAGAAACAGCTGGATGGGATACGGTTCGCTTGCGACCGAGGCATCGACTGTGCCTTGCCGTGCCCCGGCTCTGGCGTCCGCCTCTGGTCCTGGCAGCCTGCTAGGGCACGCCTGGGCGGAGAGGACCTCTCTTTCCCAGCAGCTGGCCCGCTGGCCTCCTCCGTGGGGGGCTGTGAGTAGCCATCAGCTTCCGTCCGTTATTTCTTCCACCAACTCATTTCACAAGGACCTTGCTGCTCTGAACGGGTTTTCCATCTGCCGCAGTGACTGCGCGTCAGGCTCCCCGTGCGCTTGTGTGACAGGCCCTGAAAAATGTCCTTCCCGTTAGCTGGTCACGCCTTGAGCTCCAAGAGTTTTCACATTAAGTGCTGGGAGGTGTTTCAGCATGTCAGTCTTACCTCATGAATGGGGGTCAAAAAGCCTTTTACTGAAAAACAGCTAATATTTGGAAAGTGATAGTTGACGAATATTTTACATGCCAGTGGCAAGGCAAACCCAGCTGTCCCAGGCATTCAGAGACACGCTTTCTTCTTGCAGGGGATGTCTCCGGCCCGGCTTTGACAAGCTCGTAAGGATTTTTTTTGGAACCTCTTTAGTGCATCCTCATGTATCTCTGCGTCTGGCTTTCTGCCACCGCTACTTCCATCAGTCTCTGCGTAATCTCTCTTGACTTGTGTAGATATCTTTAGAGGCCAGGGAGGTAAAAATGTGCTCCTCTCCCTCGGGAGGTGCAGTTATGGCTACCCCATTAATTAGTTGACCAGGAGAGCGGTGAAAGGTGGCTGGAATTGGTTTCTTTCTGCCAGAGGTGAGATAGATCCCCTCCGTGACCCACTCAAGGCAAGCCGTGCATTCCTTCCCGTGGAGGGGGCTGTGCTGTAGCCACGCGGGTTCCTGCTTCCCAGGCTCCCGGGCTGCGCTCTGACCCTGCGGCATCCGTGCGTTGTACAGACTCTGCTGCTTTGGACATATAGCACCAAGGAAAAATGTAATTCGTGGGGGTTTCTGTTCAGAGCGGCTGGGCAGGGGCAGAATTATGGCATCCTCTTTGCCTCAAAACCATCTCCTGCTGGGCCCTGTGCTCTGGAGGTCTGGCCATTTCAGGTGGCAGAAACGCTAGCAGGTAAGAGTATGTCTTTCAGTTGTTTGAAAAGGGAGTGAAGCAGAAGATGAGAGGGAAGGGGACAGCTGGCTTTATGGAAACAGCAGTGCAGAAGCATGTCCAGGAGAGGATAACAATAGTTGCCTGTGAAGTATGGCATGGAGTTACCCATAAATGTGATGTGAAGTAAAATGCACGCTGAAGAGAAATATGGCCAAGAATGGCTCTCCTCCAGTGAAGCTGAGCTGCTCTGTGGAAATGGACCACATCAGATCAGACAAGGCATTGGTTGTGCGTTAAATCAGCAATTACCTCTGCTCTGTTTCCTTCCTTCCTGACTGAAGTAAGAGGAAGAGGGAGGAAGGGCTGCAGAAATATGGGGGACGCCATACCGTGTGGAAGGGTGCTAAGGTGGAGCGTGAGGAAGCTTTGAGGAGTCTGTGTGCACAGCCTTGCAATATTGACAGTCTTAAAACCTTCATGTGGTCTGCCCTTGCTCTTAGCATAGCAGGAGCAACCCCGTAGTATGTCCTTAGAAATACCAGTGCCTCGACACATCAAAACTCTGTCTCCCCGTGGCAACACTAATTTGACTGTGCCAATACAGTCAGTGGCAGGGCCGTGGGTGAGCTGGGCTGTCTGCAGCAGCGTCAATATTTGCATGACTCCTCGTGACACTTCACGTCTTCTGCGCCGGGGAGCTCCAGCAAGGATGTCACAGAGAGCTCGCAAAATTTACATCTTTTGATGTGACTGCTGACGGCTGTCAGAGCGTCTTGCCTAGGTCAACCCCCATCCTTCTGTGTCGTGCCTTGTCCCCCACCGCTCTCTGCAGGGACCAGAGACCCTTCACGTATGTACAGGCACTGAAGCCCAAAGGGATCACAGCAATCATCCAGCCTGACTTCCTGTAGAACACGAGCCCTGGTATTCTCTTCAGGAGTGGCTGTATCAATGTTTTGTTGAACTGTTGCATACTTTTAAGGTGGTGGGGGGGGGCAGATTCAAGATCTACATTCATCTCTGTAAGATAAGAGGTTTCTATCATTACTTCACCGCACCTAAAAAAACATGGATCATGTTTATAGCCTGAGTTTGCCCAATTTACCTTTTGGGAAGTGAATTTTTATTTTATTAGATTAAAGAGCTTTCTGTTATCACAAATCTTTTCCTCGTGTAGGTACTTGCAGAAAATCATCAAGTCAGTGCTTAACGTTCTCCTAATTAAATATTTTGAGCTTCAGTCAGTTACTATGGCAAACAGTTCTTGGACCTCAGACTGTTCTGAAGCTCCTTTCAGAACTCTTTCCAAATTCTTAACATCATTTTTTAATTACTGGCACCAGAACTGGATACAGTGATCTAATAATAGTCCCCAGTGCCTTGGACAGGTGTAATTAATACCTTTTCTTCCTTTAACAAATACACCCTGCTTATGCTTTTAGGGATTATGTTTAAGTTGGCTGTGGCATCAAGAGGGCTTACATTCATTTGCTTATCTAAAGTACTCCTGAATCCTTTTCTGCATTGCTGGATACTGTCGTCTTTGGGGTGTAGGTAATGGTAAGATTTTCTTCTTTTCCCCTGGCGATTTGATTCTTTTCTGTTCAAGCTACCGTGAATCTGAAGTACATGAGTGAGCATACTCGGAACTACTTTCTTATTTAGAAGAGTTTATCTTTCTTGAGGGGCTGATTTCAAGCTTTCCTGACTCTGTCTAGTCTGCCAACAGAGAGAGTGGCCTCCTGCCTACTGAGACATTTATCCCGTACTCCTCTCTACAGCAGCTGCTTTTATGTATTGCTAAGCTCAAAACTCTTGGCTTGCACTGTCAGAGACTCAGAAGAAAAGAGACTACTTTGACAGAAGTGACTCCTCTCTACCTTTTTTGATTGCTGAGTTTTACTAATGTCAGAGCAAATACAAAAGAAAAACTATATATTCAGCTGTCCTACAAAAAGCAGATACAAACACTATCAAAGACTGAACTTCGCCACTGAAGTGTGAAGCAAAGAAATGATACTGCTTGTTTAACGTAAAACCTCAATGCATCTCTAATTGTATAGCTACGGAGCAGCCTTTTCACAGTGCATATGTGTGCACATGCATGCACATGTTTAACTCAACCTCTGTCCCCCCCTATTCCACTCGTAGCGAGCATACAGGGCGAATATAAAAGGTATCAGATGGCCATCACTGAATGGTTGTCCTTTTCTATCCTTCATAAATAGGACAGGCCTTATTCTTGTGGAAGAGTCTGCCTTTACACACTGCTGTGGGCTTGGGCGATTGCTGGCTTCCTCGAAGAGAATGGCTAAGCTGTAAGCAGAATGGTTAGCAAGTGGTTACCTTCTTGTGATACTTTCAGAAATGTTCTGCAGTTTTCTTTGAAAGCAGTTCTTGAAAGGTGAATAGGATGCTAACATTTGTTAGGGAACTGGGAAGCCAAGCAAGATAGCCAAAGGCAGTCCCACCAAAAATGCCACCCCGGGAGCCTCTTCAGACAGTTTCTCTGAATTGGGTGGCATGGGCTGCAAGGTAGTTTGGCAAATGCCTGACATCAAGCATGTTACCTTTCTTACAGTTTCATTGTGTTTAGTCCCGTGGTGAAAGTTACATTTGTGTGATGATGTCTAGACTCATGCATGTCTGCCAGTCCTAATGGAAGAGCTGTGATTTCTCTCTGTCCTGAGTGGGACACATGTGGTCCTTTCTGAAGGTGTACAGTTTATTGATGCATTTGCTTGGATGATCCTTTTCTTTAATGCTTTATTTCTTAAGATATTGGAACTTGCTATGTAAAAAAATTATTCCTTTGCTGTATTGTAAAATTTGCTAAGCTGTAACAGCTAAAGGAAAGAATAAACGCTACCCATTGAATGAAGTTGGCATTTTCTAATCCTTGGATTCAGTTGTGAAAAGCTGGTTGGTTGCCCAAACTGAGATACCCTTGAAGGGATTGCTTTCAGGACTGTGCTGACAACTGTGCAGGCTTCAAAGTTAGGTCTGTTTAATATGATTTGAATTGGCCACCCAAAATCACCAGACGGTTTTGAAAACTAAGCTCAGATTTTTGTGGTGAGGACAGTGGTAAATACAAAGCAACCTACAAATGATGCCAGACAGCTATCACTGAAAGGAAGGAAGAAACGAAAATGAATTCATTGCATGAGCCTTCTTGGGCACTTCAAAAAAAGAGCTGGAGATGGGCTTGCACTAATGATGGCTGTAAAATATCTACATGGTCTGACTCTTAGTCTCATTCTCCTGGATGAGCCTAAACCAGACAGTAAAGGTTTGTGGGTTTAGGTGCAGAAGTCCAAGTCTCAGGCCTTCCCATTGACTGTCCCCTCAGCTGCACCCTGTAGCCTGCAGCTCTGAACTTCATCTGAATGGTCAGGGTGCACCAGGCCTCCCGTGGCCCAGGACGGTGCTGAGTCAGCGCTGCTGCCTGGCTTGGCATCATCTCCAGCAGGTCTGCCAGAAGTAGACTCTGGCAAAGAAAGAGGAGGGGGAAAAAAAAAGGGGGGGGGGGGGGGGAGGGCAGAAGAAAAGGCAGGGGGCTTGTCCCTCCAGTAGTTGAATAGCCCCTCCAATAGTTAAAGTTGCTTCTCTTGTGCTATGTTGGTCTCCTGGCCAAATCCCACAGTGCTTGCTGGATTCTTATTCAAACCACTTTCCTCTCAATTCAGCTGGAGCTCCCTTTGGCAGAGGTCTGCAGGAACTGCCTTCCTCTTATATAAAGTTAGGAGAGAATTTGCAGAAGGAAACAATTCAAGTGGTTGGGTAAGTGGGGAAAACTCTTTAAAAGTCCTCAAAATGTCATACACTGATTTTGCAAGGTCATGCGCAATCTTCTGTTCTCTGTAAACATGTTATAACATTATTTGCCAGGCTGGGGCCATTACTATGAAACTGTTCTAGATGTTATTGCAAGTGTCTGATGTGAGTATTGTTCAAGACCTCTTGACTTTGACTTGGCAAACAGGCCATTGAGAAAACCCGTTTTCCGGCAAACAGGAAGGCTTACTGCCATTGAGGTGCGCCCTTCTGCCAAGAGACGGCCTATGCAAAGACATCCAGTCTGGCACGCAAGAAGGCTGAGGCTGAGTTCGGACCTCGGCTCCCCAGATGCTAACGTATCGTGTGACTGAAGTCACGGCTGGTCATATGGTTGTTACTTGGGTTTTATTCAGGTGGAATCATGATGTGTCTTAACTGGTCAAAGCTTGAGATTCACCAGGGAAAGCTAGTTAGAGGGATAGATGTTGTTACTGTAAAACCATAGCTTGAATAAAGCTCTTTGCAGCTTGGGGAGGTGGGGAACAACCAACCAAAAACTAGAAAGCTGATTGCCTTCCATCAGTTTTGTATGTAGTTGAAAATAGGTTCTACAGCAGGCTTGGACCCGCGCCCGCCCCCCCAATATTATTATGTTTTTGTGCTTAGCTTCATCCTGGTATCCAACATTTGGTTTCCCATCAGCAGTACCCTGCAGGCATACCATGTCTCGAATTTCTTCTTGAAACACAATAGAAGCCGAAAAATACAAGTTTTCAAAGCAGGTTTCCAGCACCAAGGAGTATTTATGGAGGGTTGGTCAGAAGGGGGAAAAAAAAAAGTCTCACTAAGAGTGAGCTGCACTCTGACAAAACAACAGCGCTGCAGAGCAGTCAGGCAATGATCTGAACAGACCTTTGCATGTCCGCTGGGTAAGCAAACATCTTTCGCTCACTAACAAAAGCACTACTTCTTGACCTGTGATTTTTCCAAGTGTCGCTGTTGGGGTTATAAATAGGTGGCAGAAGGGCAGGGGGAGACCATGACTTTGACTTCTGCCCACTGAGCACCTGGAGGTTCCTCCTGCCTGGCGCAGCAGACCCATCACCAGCTCCGTGGGCTCGGCGTGCTGTCAGGGCGCAGGTCTGGGGAGCTGCCCTACGTGAAATGTGCCTCTTGCATGGACATACAGATGCTACGCTGGGGCATGCTTAGGGTGTGTGTGAGCCACCTCCCATGCTTTGTTGCAATTTCTTATGTCGAGGCATGACTGTTTACAAGGAGGATGCAAAATGTGTTTTCTCTGGATGCAGCAGTGACCTAGCGACCAAAGCCCTGGCTCCCAGAGTTCTCCAGGCAGTGTTTGGTCCTTTAAACTGTCTCATCTTGCTTTTTCTCAGGGCCTTGCTGTGACTGTTTCTGTGCAGTTTAGTGCCAGTCAGCTCCGCCCACCCCCCCGCCTCTCTCCTGCAGATTCACAAACCTGCCTAAAACACTAGTTGGCAAAAATCCTCCGCCCGTGTGTGTCAAACGTGTGCCTTTGTTTGGGTGATGACACGTGCCTGTATTTGCTGATGGTGTTTTAGCTGCTTGGTTCTGTAAGCAATGTCACTGTCTCCTGCAACGATCTGTGGAGAAGAGCAGTGTTTGCGCTTCCCCCTCACCTCCACTCCAGTACGTTTTAGCCCAACCTGAACTATTTTAGTGCGACGATCGAGAGAAGCAGCAATTGCTCATATGATGTGTCACACCATAAACTTCAGGAAAGTAATTCATTCCAACAGTGTAATTCTAGGACTCGGGAACCAAAAATATGGCCTATTACTCATCTTTGTACTTCATAACACAGAATAACCTAAACCATTTATTTATTTACATAGCCGGGGTTTAGCCAAATCAAAGTGTTGAATGTCAAGAGCCACTGTTGCTACATATTCAGAGCAATTACTTGATCATTTATTTTTTATTTCTGTGCCAATATTGGCCAAGAATTTGAGTCAGGAGATAGGCATGATGCAGATGATGCAGAGACAGAGCGCCCCTACTTCAAACTTGGGAGAGCAAGACTGCGTAACTGGCATGTCTTGAGTAGGTTATGAAAGCTCAAATGTGTTTTTTTTATGGTTATCTAACATCTACAGTATTTTCTCTACTGAAAGCTTTTTCCTTCTGCATGAGTGAAATTTTCAGGTATATGCACACACATATACACTGTGCAGGAGGCTGTGTGTATTAAATGTGTTGGGGCACATTCGGTCTTCACTTGCCTTGGTCTAACTCTGGATGAACTCAAAATTGGGGATATTTAGCTAAGTCAACCGTGGAGTAACTGAGTACAGAGTTTGATCCCTAGATTTCCTCGATATGCTTCAGAATAAATTGTAAATCAGGGGAAAATCCAAGAAACCCAAACAAGTGAAAAAATCCCACCAGAGCTCTGCCTGTCAGTGCTGGCCCCTTTGCACAACGCTTGTACCATGGGATGCATTTCACTTAGGAGAGCAAAGTGATCCTACAAGAAAGCAAAAGCAAAAAGAGCAGTGCAAGGGGTAGGACATTGACCAGGGGGACAGAAGAATAAGTGAAAGGAGTAATAAGGAAGAAGACCTGGGAGGAACAGAGAGGAACAGGAACAAAAGCTCAAAGCTATTATGGAGAGTATTCATACGAAAGTTGATAGGCTGCTTGTGTGTTTGGGTCAGCTCCAATTTTTTTCTTTAGCTATACAGAGGTTTCTTTAAAGACCCTGGCTTTTGAATAGAGATGGAGAGGGGAGCATCTGTCTGCGATGCTTCCAGGGTGCCCTGTGCTGCAGCACAGACCTATGCGAGGAGGCAAGGTCCCCCACGTGTCTGTCCCAGGAGCAAACATCGCACTGAAGCTAGTTTCCTGCCTGGTTTGGGAGATGCAAGTCTCCCGTAGTCTCAACTGGTGTTTTACTCTTCTCTTTCTCCTATGCAAAGCTGTTGCCAAAGCAAAACTGTTGTCTCCTCCTTTGTCAGCTCTGTCAGCTGTGTTGGTGGATCTTTTGGACCCGATGCAAGGGGTGTTGAAGGGGGAAAGGTAGTTTGGAGTCAAGGGTGGGTCTGACAGCGGCTTTGCTTGTCTGCTGAGATAGGTAGGGTGCCTGACCAACTATTTGTCAAAACTGAGGAGAAAATTTGTCCTTAAGGCACAGAAAGCAATTGTTTGTGGTAGTGAAAAAGTCATCAAGTATTCACGTAGTTGGCTCTGTCTCTTGGGTTCAGGTGGTTGCCCCTGCTCCCCACAGCCGTGCTCAGCCTGGGCAGCAGATGTGCCTGCATTTAGTAATGTGCTTTTTTTTGGTCAGTGAATTGGAGATGACTTAGCAATATGCATAACAGATTACTGTTCCGTACTGTTAATATTCCATGTTTTGTATCCTGCAGCTGTGGAAGATAGCAGCTTTTTTTTTAAAAAAAAAAAAAAAACTTTTGCAGAGATTTTTGTGTTGTGTTGCCAGCAAACAAACTGGCATCTCATGTTTCTGTAACCCCGAATTGGTTTGTCCTCACCAGAATAACTTCTGTGGTTTGCTGTCTAAATAATCCATGCAAGCCTCTGTGTTCATGGTCCTATCTCATTAGATGGAAGAACGTACTAATTTAAGACTGTTTCCTCGGTGAATCACCTGAGGCTTTGAAAAATTGTAAAGTTAAGCTGTGGTTTGCCTGTTGTTTTATCTTATAACTAAATGATCTTTCTTTAATGTGACTAGTCAGAAATGTAGGTTCTAGGCATTTATGGACCCATTGCTGCTCTGGGCTTCACCCAGGCAGCTGTCTCATGCGTGGTGTTCAGCCTTATCTTTTTATCAAGGGTATTTCATCAGAATGATCTTTCAGCAGCAGAAATGTATCCAGCTAATAATGTGCTCAGCAATCCTGACTTCTGACAGACCATGTAGCCCCAACTCCTGTAGTTTTATTCTTCAATTCCTCTGCCGATAGGACTTGACTTTGATTCAAGGCGTTCATGTCAAAGGGTCTGGATCTGTTTTTGTTGTCGTATTTCCAGTCCATGGTTTTTGTGGCTTTTGTTCTCTAAAGGAGAACCAAAATGTTTGCTAATTTAACCTTTCCTTTGCTTGCAGAAAAAAATAAAGATAAAGCTAGTCAGGCTGGGAGCTGTCATGTGCTTGATGTGTCCTTGGCACTTTCTCAAGCTAGGAAGGCAGCCAGGTATGCTTTGAATAAGTTTGTCTCCCTGTTGCCCAAGCCCACCAGCGCACAGTACCATGGATTGTAACGATGTCGTTCGCTGCAGTTAAAAGTGAGTTTGCTGCAAGTAGTTCGTTGGCTGTGAGGAAGGATGTTGTACGAGCTGGAGATGGAGGGAAGCCTCTTGGGCTTGTGCTGTTGTCTGGGTGTTAAGGCTAGGGTAAATAAAACTCTGAGGTTTTCCCCACATTAGTTACTCCTCCTTGTTGTAGGAGTGAGGTACTGCGGGAGATCCTCCAGGGCCAATTCAAGGCAGACAGCAAAGATGCGAGTGCAGCATCTTTGTGCCTCCATCTCGGGGGCAGAGGGATCGTGGCATTTTCTTGTGTGTTTTGTTGGACTTGTACCCATGCAAACAAGACTCTTTCACATCATGTAAAATTCAGTGTCACGCAGGAATACCAAGCACCATGCTCCCCCCACCCCATCCTGACAAACAAGCAGCCGTCACTTGGGTAATGATGGGCAAGCTGTGGGGTCCGGGTGCGTGGGGTGAAGGACTTCCTTTGTTGCAGAGCTCTGAGGAAAGGAGGAGCTGGGAGGAGGATTTCGCGGTGCCTTTTGTTGCTCAGCTGGCACAAGCTGTTAAATCTTTGTCTGGCGCAGATGATCTGGAAGTCTGCAGCACCCAGTCTAAATTAGAAACCTCAATAAATAAATAAATGTCTATAAATGTGAGGCAGAAAAAGG
Source organism: Pelecanus crispus (assembly GCF_030463565.1). Lineage (NCBI taxonomy): Eukaryota > Metazoa > Chordata > Aves > Pelecaniformes > Pelecanidae > Pelecanus > Pelecanus crispus. The sequence continues at coordinate 121,763,355 of NC_134643.1, forward strand.
CAGATACTTTTATTGTGACTTTTATATACTTTTATACTTTTATATACTTTATATACTTATATACTTTTATATACTTTTATATACTTTTATAGTGAATCCATTAAAACAATAAAAGGAACCAGATTCCTTAAGCGTAGGAAAGGGCAATATCCTCCCCGGTCCCATCCCTTTTGTTCTCATGTGGCGTTCTGTGCCAGCAATGAGAAGGAAAGCACTTGGATAGGCACTAGCACGTGCTGTGTTGTAGATTGTGGTACAGAGTTTCCTTAGTCTTATTATGTACTTTCATGATGGGCTCCAGTTGACTTGGAGAGCTCTGAGCAGCTATGCCACTGAGAACTTGCATTAAAAAAAAAAAAAGTTTAGTCGTCTTGGATTTTGCAGAGTTGCTCAGTTCTAGAAGTAACAAGGAGATTGTCTTTCATGTATGTTTTAAAAGAGAGAAAAGAAATGTGCCAGGAGAGTGATACCAAACCATTTTGGTTTTCTTTTTTTTTTTTCTTTTTCATAATGCAAAACTAACATTTGGTTGTAGTTTGCGAAACTTATCATCTCAAGTTGTGTGTCAAAAGCCAGGAACAGCCAGAAATGACACTTCAAACTTGTAAATGCCAGCCTGAAGACTTTCTGAGAAAATAAATGAAAACCGTTCACTATTAAGTGTGCTAAGTATTTGGTTATGGTTAGTAAGATCGTCTCCTCCCCTTTTGTTATCTATTTCCTTGTAGTAACTTTTATCTGTCATCATACAAGGGGATAAAGAAAGAAATTGTCAGTGGAGGAGGTGGAGTTGGAAAAGCAGCTGTTTCTCTGACCTGGGCAGTTGTGCCTGAAACCACGGTGTTTCAGTTGAGACTGACATCCTTTGATTTTATTTTATTTTTTAAAAAAATTTTTTTGAGGTGGTTTATACAAGGTTAAAGCAATAAATCATTGGTGTGACTGCTAACAATCCCCTCTCCTCTGTTTTTTCATTAGGTGGCAGTGAAAGTAATTGACAAGAAAAGAGCCAAAAAGGACACCTATGTCACCAAGAATCTGCGACGGGAAGGGCAGATCCAGCAAATGATCCGCCACCCAAATATTGCTCAGCTGCTGGATATACTGGAAACTGAAAACAGCTACTACCTTGTCATGGAGCTGTGCCCTGGTGGCAACTTGATGCACAAGATCTACGAGAAAAAAAGACTTGAGGAGCATGAAGCACGCAAATATATCCGACAGCTTATCCTGGCAGTTGAACATCTTCACCGGGCAGGAGTAGTTCACAGGTAATCTTAAAAACCCTCTCTGGTTAAAATTTATCTCAGAGCCTCTAAGTGCTATTTTGGCATTTATTTGTATAGTAAGGAGTGTTCCTTACGAAAACATAACCCTGACAGCTTTTTTGGCTCATTTTCATGATGCTGTTTAGATGCTCGTATTGTGGACATCAGAAAGCACTTAAGTAAGCGTGTAACTTCAGGTCAGCACACGGGAGCTGTGCTGACTCCGTGTCCTTAAAGATAAGCCTGTGTTTTGCAAAAGTAGGGCTCTTTTCCTGCAAGTAGCCCTATTTTGCCTCTTCAAAGCGCTGTACCAACATTAACTAATGAATCATTTCACTATTTCTTTGAGGAGGTGGTTGTGTCTGTTGTTTTACTGGTGGAAATACAGCAGTGTGGGGAGATGAACTGATTTGCCCAAAGCCTGACAGTGACACAGCTGGGATGAAGCCTGAACGGGACCACAGAAGTCCCTTGCTTCTGCTTCTATTGCAGGTTATATTGCCCCAACAGGACCTCACAAGTTTGAATACTGGGAAGTACAATGCAGAGTATGCGACTGTTCAGTTCATCTCACAGTGTCTTCTCAGGAGAGATGTTGAGCTTCGTTCAATCAGTGTATAAGCAGGATGTGGATCTCCTTGCAGGAGGAGGATGCTGTGGAGTTAAAAGTTTACCTGGGAACAAGACAAACTCATCAGAGAGAAACCTGCAGAGGGTTACTGAATCAGAAGTAGCTACCTCTGCCTGAAGTCCCTGAGAAGCAAGTGGGAGAGGCTAGGAGACTACAGGTGGAGATATCACACGTGATGGCCTGTCCCTGTTCCTTTTCTCCACTTATGTGTTCTTGGATGCTATGGAGACAGGAAGATGGTGGGCTGGGTGGACCTTTGGTCTGAGCCAGTATGTCTCCTTTTCTTTTCTTAGGTGTGTTTGTAGGGTATTGTCTAAGAAGGAGGCTTCACTTTCTAAATTTGGACCAACTGGTGTTAAGTCTGGGCTCCCACATGCTTCCCATATGATGCTGAGCAAGTTGTGTCAGCCCCATCCTCAGGCTATGCAGGCACATAGTAGGAGCTAGACACCTGAATAGTTTTGAGGACCTGGGTCTTAATTTCCTTGGCTGCACTGACTGTGTATGACTCTGATGGAGAGCTGTTGTACACACCCATCCACGGGGCTGCTGTGCAGGCAGCTGGCAAACTGCCTGAAGGCAGCCCACAGCCAGCTCCTCCAGCTATGCCCAGCTGTGTGCTGAGCTGCCTACCGCTGTGCAACGCTGTTGGGCACATCTGGCTTGGTGGAACTCCATGCGCTCTGAAAACTGCTTTTTTTGTCTTGAATCTCTCTGTGTGTTCCCTGTGATCCATCAGGGATAGGTGCTACGTGCGCATACAACCTCAGGTGTACTGAGGTCTTATCTCGAGCTAGATTTCTGGTACCACTGTAATATAAATATTTGAGCAGCCACCAGGTCTATTCTGCAGGTTCTCTATCAGCAGCTAAACTGCTGACCTCTTTAAATTATTAACCCCACAGTTTGGGGCATGGAAAATGAAGAAGTCTGCTTATTGCTTTAAGGGATCAATTGGTATCCGGTATGTACAGAGAGAGAGGAAGGAAAAAGGTCAGAGTTTCTGAGATGGGCAGAGGAAAACCTGGCAGGAACAAGATGAATGCATTTAGCTTTTAACAGCAGTATTGAGTTCAGCAGCAGTTCCTCTCCCTGAAAAATTTACCGTCTGCATAGTGGCTGAAGGGCTTATGGGGGGTTGGTAGGTTTGGCTTTGATTCCCTTCTTCTTCAGGGAGGATTCAAACCCACATTTTGTACCAAAATAGCTCATTCGCTAGGTACAAGCTGCAATCAACAGGCTGCTGTGGTGGGAACAAGGCAAGGCTTTGGGGTCCAGAGAGAACATGAGCAGGAGTTCCTGTACGGATGCTGCATGCTTGCAGCAGTTTTGGCCCTCACCCCCTCTTTCTCTCTGCTGTCTCTGAACATAAGCGCAGCTCCCAGAGACTGAAGCGTGAGGGACCTTTGTGAGAGGAGGGAGGAAGCAGCCCTGGAAATACTGATACGCTCTGCTGCATCTGGCAGCTGAGCTCTCTCCATCCAGCCCTGTGGTGTTGGATTAATCCTTACCCCAAAGGCAGCATACTCCATCCACTCCATTTCTCAAATCACAGTGTGGCACAGAGCTGGGTCCTTGGGAGTCTTCCATCCAGATAATGAGCAGGTCCGGTTCTGCTTAAACTGATAACATTTGACAGAATCACAGGCAGTATATCTGCAAGTACTTTCTCTAGCTTAACCATTCAATGTCTTGACTTATTCTGCAAAGTACACAGAGCAGCGTAGAGATGCAGGAAGAACATTGATGGCGTGATCCAGATTTATTCTCCTGGCTCTCTGCGAGCAAGGGAGGGAGAAAGAATAGTCGTTACCCCAGGAGTTGTCCTTCAGCATCTCGGGCTTTTGACCGTGGCAACTGTAAAAACAGACTACTCAGTTGGCAACTGAAGAGGGGGAAAAAATAGTGCAGAAGTCTGATTCATTCTCACCCTGGATGAAATGGCAATGTTCTGTTGTTGTTATTGTTGTTATTTTTAAAACAGGTAAAAATAACAGCACTTTCATCTACGTGGTGATCTGTGGGTGTTTGCATTCACTGGGTGTGAAACAAAACACAGCATCCTAGGCCAGAAAGCGGTCTGCTGTTTGTCTCTCTCCAAATGCTTTCATTATTCACGTTGAATGGGGCAGGACATTGAAAAGTGTTCACTGACTATTTTTTTACAAAAGTCACCAGTGTTTTTGTCTGCATTATTCGGGGAATAATATAGATTACTTGCCCTGTTCTATAACTCAGGATGAAAGCAAGCCAGATGAAATAAGTTGCATGAAATTTGATTACATTATTTGATGAGTATTACTCGGTAAGCTTCATGACTTACAATCAAGACTTGGCATGGCAGGAAAAGCACTCTGGACAAGAGCTGGGACCCAGAACTCAATGGAAATGCCTCTTTTAAGAGGCAGCGATGTGCAAACAGCCTAAGGTTAAAAAACTTCAAGAGACCTCATTTTATTTAGAGAAGTTAAAAAAATACCCATGTTTGACTGTATAGATGCATTTAAAATTATTAACATTTCATCTGCTACGATGGATGAAGACGGCAAGTTCCAGAGTGCTGGAGATGCATCTTTGGTGAGGGGTGTCCAGGGTTCAGAACTCCTTGGCTGCTCGCTGAAGAAAGAAATGCTGTTACTCTAAATATGATTTCATGTAATCATTTGTGTTTCATTCCTTCTATCAGAAGAGCTGGTTGGTTGCTAAAAATATACTTGCAACAAGCTCAGCTGTGAATCAGGTAGGAATATTTATCTTTCTCTCTGACAGAGGAAAACAAATCCAAACGGCAGTATCTGGTGAAGCTTTCTCTTTTCAGAGGGTGTTTACATAGGCCTTCATGCTGTCAAAAAGCAGGATGAACAATAAGCCCCTTGGGAGTGTAAGGACAACAGAGGAAAATGAAGTGAAAGCCGTGGTGCTTGCCACAGCATCCCACAGGATATTCTCAACAACCCTTTTAAAGTAATTTTAACAAAATTCAATCCCATTCAGTGCAATTACTGTCAGGATGTCAAAGAAAACGATTTAATAATGTATTGGTAGCAAAGATAGCTTTCTGTATTCCCCCTTTTTCTGTCTTCATGGCAGCATATTCGTACCTTCCACTGCCATTTTATAATTAAAAGCAGATCAGGAGTTTGAAAGACACAAAAAAACCCTGAGGTTTTGAGCGGAGTTTATGTATTTTTCCATGATCTCCTTCCCTAGCACAGTAAGGTGGTGCCATATGATCTAGTTGCTCAGGGTGCTGCGGGATTCCTGCCTTGGTACCCGCTGCTTTGACATGTTGGCTTTGATAACTTCCATCCTATTAATTTTAAGTGCCAGTAGTCTGGCTGCTGATGCAATATGTATGACAGATCCTGCACTACAGAACAAAGTCTCCTTTTGAAGTGCAAAGCTGGTTTGTCTTTCTATTTTATGTCGGATTTCAAAATTACCTTTGGGCATTCTCTCTTGGAGTACTCTGCTGTAAACAAACTAAACATTGTTTTAGTGAAGACAATGGACCGAACTCCTCTTTTACAGGGGCAACTGCATTGAATTCAGTGATGTTGTGACTGATAAAAGAATCAGGCTCAGTAAATAATATTTTGATAACAAAGCCTTTGAAATGTATGCTGACGTGATGAGGAACCCAAATCTCTGCAACCTTTCCAGCTCACCGCCGGCTCTTACATGGGGCTAGAAAGTGGGCATGCGGGTTGGTAGTTAAGGAGTGCTTTTTCATGATTCTGTTATGATTAAAAATAAGATGCAGGAGACAGCAGCCAACCACTGCTGCTTTGCAGCTGCTTGCTGGTAAAACCTCCCTTCTCATCCCTCCTCCCCCAGACAAGAAATAAAGTGTGAAATGCAAAAACTTCAATTTTGCTGTCTGATGCCTGCAATGTCACTGAATAAGCTTCTTTCAAAAGCACACTGAGCTGACAGCTGAAGCCTGGGGTAACTCACTCAGTGGAGCAGGCTCATGTTGCCTGGTGGAGTCACTGGCTAGAGCTGGGGTTTCCAAAGTGGTCTGTGAAGCTCTAAGCAAAGCCAGAGAAAAATCAGCCCCATCAACAGAAGAACAAACTCCCAAACAAACCATCCCGTGAAGCAGGCATATTTTCAATTACGGGGAACGATGCCTGTACGCTGCTAGCTTCGCACGCTGACAAGGCATAAATATATGCTGATTCTCCACATTGTGGTAATGCAGCTTGATCTTTCTTGAGTGTCTTCATTATTCATAGATTTGACTAACGTGTACCATAGTTAGACACTCTCAACATCATGGAACTAAGCCCTCAGAAAGAGGTAAGAGTTTTTGTTCGTCTCGTATTTAATCACTGAGGGTGCACTCTGGTATTTTGAAGTTTTGAATGCCAAAAATTTGCTTCAAGGGGGAAAAAAAAAATCCTTTAGTCCCATTTTTTGAGGCGCCAAGACATTAAGGAACAAGATCAGATTTACCTCAAGGAGGGAAAGTGAAGGTCTCCAGCATCTACGTTTCTTCTCCCCACCTCAACCCCACACGGCATGGCACGTGCTGCTGGCTGCATGAGGGAGCGCTTGCCCAGCCTTTCCAGTTGCAAAGCAGCTGTGTCCCGCTCCAGCAACCCACCAAGAAGTGCAAGCCACGTGCATAATTATGAGGATCCTTGAGTCTGCAGGGACTGGCACGTGTACATGATATTCAATGCTTTGGGTCTTCCCATTGACTTCAACAAGGGTTTCAAGTGCTGTGTGTGTCGTAGCTGGTAACTCACATCCGCTCTTCCAGTTCGCAGCTGTTAAAAACATGCAAAAATCTCCACTGACTAGAATAAAAAAAGGTGGTACGTTTGCTTGCATTTGTTAAACCATTTAAAATATAGTGCATGAAATTCAGGGTCCCCTAACACTTTTGGGTGCAATGGTGCTACTTTTTCCATTACAATGAATTAATGTAAACATTCACGCAAAGCAGCAACAGAGATGAGCCTCTCTTTGTAAAAAATAATTTAACTTTGAATCGGACAGAACTGATGTAATAAAGCATTTAGGAACTCTGGGGAAATCAGTCCTGTCTCTCTGTAGGATGAGCAGATACATAATTGGATTGTACCACTGCACTTTTTGGTAAAAAGAGGGTAATTTGGTGCATTGTTAAAGTCTCTTGAAGTGTTCACTGAATAACCCTTTTGTCCCAACAGACGCAGGTCTTGTCCAGACTCGCAGGCTCTATTTGCACTTCTGCTGTCCTGGCTGCGGGTACTTGCCATCTCTGTGCCCCACTGCCAGCCCGCTGCAGGGGATCAGGCTGCCCGGGGGCCCTGCCCAGTGCCCACCCACGGGTCCACATCTGCCTAGCAGCAGTTCTCCAACTATGGCCTAGTCTGGGGAATTTTGGCTTGGTTTCATACAGCTTTTGCTTTCCATTTCTAAGGCTGGTTCGCATGGAATCTTCTCGTTAGGTTGTATCAAGGAGTAAAAAACTGTTGTCCTAGCTCCCAGTGTCACGCCAAAAAAAAAAAAACAAAACCTTTCATATTGACATGGGTTGACAAAAATGTGGTGCATACGGACTATTAGATCAGTTACCACTTACCGGCAAATCTGCTAAGAATAGGCACATGGGTAAACATCTTTAATTAACCAGGTCTGATTGCACTCTATACTGAGGCTATATTTAATTTTTTTTTCCTCTGATAGCTTTAAAATGCCATGTAATGTTTACCTTTAGTTTTATTTTTTTAACCTTGAATCCTTTTAAATACCTTTTCTTGTGTTTATTTTTAGCCCTCCTGTCACTCATTTATTATTCTAATTGCCTGCGTGTCTTTTCTCCTCAGCTTACAGCTTTCATCTTTCCATTCCCTTGCCTTTATTTTTAAAGTCTTACCTCTTCTTAGCTAATGTTTAATATACTCAGAGCTTCCAAATGCTCTTTCTCCTTGCTTTGAGGCATCATACTGAGCATTGTAGTGTATGACCCGAAGTTCCATGTGCTTCTGTTGATTTCAGTTTAGTTTTGGGTTGTTTTTTTTTTTGTTCCTCTTTCCCATACTGTTTTTTGGCAGTCTCTCCTATTAAATTCCCATCCCCTATATCTTTCTAGAGGCTCTAATCGCACTGTCTGTGAAAACCTCCACCTGGAAGCAATAAAGACGTGAGACGTGAAGAAGTAAGCCCTTTTTTGGCAGTAGAGGGAAGCAGAAGTGGGTTGATCCAGATCCATCTGGCAGGGCACATCCTCCTTGCATCAAGCCATTTCTCAGCGGCAGGGGTTGCCCGACAAGGGAAGCTCCTTTTGGAGGATGCAGGGCGGTGGGTCCGCGGCGCCGTTGCAGCATGTGGAGTCTCCCACGGATGAGGAGAGGGACGCCATGGATGCCAGCCGGGCTTATGGGGTGCACGGCCCAGAGCCGGTGCGTGCCCTTGGCGTGGGAGCAGGGCTGGAGGGTGGGCCCTTTGTAGGCTGGGTCTTGGCCCAAACACCACCAAATGTGGTTACATCTCTGCCGTGGTAGTTGAAATTAGCTGTCACTTTTAACATGGCTGGTTTCCTCAAGTTGACACACTGGGTTATTGCCAGAGGGGGAATATAATCCCCTCCTCCTGTCTCTCAGGCTGGTGCTTTATTGACTGAGTTACGCTGCTCCTCCGAGAAGAGGACTGGTGCAGAAGGCAGTCCTCTCCTCAGGAAGTGTTCGGCTGGACGCCCTAGGAAAGCCTGCATATCTCCCCTCAATACCTGAAATTTGTAAAATACTCTCCTTTGGTAGACTTACAGAGTATTTCCCCTATCTTTTTTTCACACATGAAGCAAGGAAGATCTGCAAGAAATGCTCACTGGGGTGTAGAAATACCTGTTTGGAGAAGGTCCTTGTGGTCATATTGATGAAGTGAGTGGCATCCTACCTGCAAGTACTCTCCTGCCTCAGATTTATTTGAAACACAGCATAGGCATAAAATGAAATGGAGAGGAACGTTTTAAAAAAGGCTTGGAGTTGGTCACATCTATTTTTCTTTCTTTCCCAGATCCTTTCCTGCGAAGTACTTTCTTTGGTTTGGTTGGTTTACTTGTCTTATCTTATTAAGCCTTATATCTTCATCTGTAATAGAGGCATCCTTCATTACTCCCTTTGCCTTACAGAGACAAAATACCATCGATGTCACTGACTTCCCATAATTATAGCTGATGGCTTTATTATCCAGATATTTCCGAAGCATGCTGGGAGAAGCACCGCTGCCCGTCTAAGCTATTGATATCCTGGCATGCTGATTGTTAGAAATAGTTTTGTCTGAATGGGGGAAAAAATTCTTGTGATAAAGACACAGCCAACTGCTAGAAGTCATGGACAAATTGTGTAGCAACCTAAATGATTTTTTCATATTATACTTAATGCTTAGTCTGTACAGTTTGGGGTTTTGGGGTGTTTTTGTGTGTGTGGGGGTGATCTCTGGGATATTTTTCTTAGGTCAAAGATGGCTTAGGAAAGCACAGACACGTTCTTAGGTGATGAAGGGGCACATGTAAAATGAACAACATGCTGACGTACATATCGGAAGAAGGGTCGGTCATTTTGTAGACTACTTTCGTTTTATCCTCTCTCTCGAAACTGGTCCAGGCCCTGATCTGTGCAGTGGCTCTGTGGGGACGGGCAGGGTGGCGTGGTGGAGAAAGCACTAACATGGCATTCAGAAAACCTGTGTGGCTTCTTCTCTCGGCTTTGTTACTGGCCTGCTGGATGGCATTGGGCAAGTCATTTCAATCCCTCAACCTCACTTTTCACCTCTAGCATATGGGAGTACCAATGCTGACCACCTCTATGAAGAGTTTGGATGCTTCATCGCCAGGGAAGGTTGATTCTGGTCTCCCTTGTAGACAATAGCAGAGGAGAGACATTTGACTCCTCAGATCTCTGCAGAAGGTTTATTCTTCAGCTGTGGCCAGTGAACAGCCTTTGGTTGTGAAGAGTAATGAGAAAGTGACCTCTAGTTCCAAAAACATATATTTGAAATGTTTCCAGTGTATAAGATTACTGTAAACTTTGAAGTATGTGAGAAATTTGAAGAACCTGGTTAATTACAGGATGTACTGACAAACGTTTATAAAGTCATTTTGTGCCTGAAGAATAGGTGTGAAACTGTGTGTGAAAGCACTGGTAATTTTGGAGAGGAGACAATGCATGGGGCTTTCTGCTTTGAATGTGGACCTGTGTGCGCTGCTTTCATTACACGCATTATTATATATGAATCTTGTAAATACACTGATGAGAGTGATGGGAAGCTGCTTCATTATTTTGGTGGCTCATTCAAAATATTTTATTTCTTTCAGAGACTTGAAGATAGAAAATCTGTTGCTAGATGAAGACAACAATATCAAGCTTATTGGTATGAAACCAGTTTGGCAATTCCAGTAATTAAAATTGGTAGTTTTTTAAAGACAGTTTTTAAGACTTCATAATTCTCCTTGTGACAACTGCTAATGTTGCTGCAGAGAGGAGCTGAGAGAGTATAGATAGCAATCAAGCTGTTCCTGACAGCATCTTGTGAAAAAAACATTCCAAATAATTCATCTTTAACTGGGTATGGGAATAATCCTACATCTTTTAACCAACAGCTTTCATATTAAAATCAGGAACTTTGTAAAAATTAAAGAATTGGCACCACAGAACTAATTTATTTTATTATCTTGATAATTTCATATTTACTCAGGGTTGGATTCTGCTTCCATATGCATATGCTTCCACTGAAGTCAGTGGGAGTTGCACACATTTTTAGCAGCTGGCAAAATTTGGTTCTATATTTATATTTGTTAAATTTGCTTCCAGCACCCAATGCGAAATTGGTTTAGAGGGCTGTTAAAAAATAAAAAAGATCAACGATAGAGTCTTGATTGTATTCGGGTATCAGTTGTACGCAGCACTCGACTCATTCAAGTTGTGCAGACGTTTTAGATTAATCAGCGGTGGGTATAGTCTCTCACTGCCTTTGCATAACTCCCATTAATGTTAATGTGGGCATTGAAAAGAAAATATTCCCTTCATAAAATAAACCCCAAACATCTGTTTGTATTTATCTCCATGCCTACACTTTTGCCAACAGCAGTATCTGTGGTTGCAGACTTAAAGGCTCGACTGATTTCTTCAAAAGGTTTCATGATCTGAAAAGTGATGAAAAACACTTAACATGCAGGTCAAATGGACGCTCACTGTAATGTATAGAGCACGTGCATCTCCAGACAAACAAGAGGAGGATGGTTAATGAAATCTGAAATATTCAACATTTACTTAGGGAATTCAGTCTTTGGAAATGTTACCATGACTTTTAGTCATTACTGTGTAGTGAATCAACTGACTCTGGGAAAATAATAGCAAAAGAGAACTCTGCATTACCTCAGCTACGGGTCAAGAGGATACTGATATGTTACCATGAATCATTCGTCAGTAATGATGGATACCACCCATTATCTTGATTTAGCAGATAAGTGAGACCAGATGGTTTGCAACGGTCCTATATGAATGTCTGGTAGATTTAAAGAATTTCTATAGCTTTCCCGTTATTGGGTGTTTGATTACACAACAGTACGTGAACTGGACATCCAAACCCAGACCTAATCAGATGATACGTGTACAACTGAAACTCACATGCCAAAAAATGACTTAAGAACAGTTCCTGCAGTTTAATTTGCTTTGGTTGCATAGAAAGGTCTCCTCGCAGTGGGTGGTGTGGGAAGAATAGAGAAAAGAGACAGTTCGATCTTCCGTAGCCTCGCTAGCATTGAAATAAATTGTCCTCAGGTCTGCAGTCTGATGTCTTAAGCAAAGCAGATTGTACACAGTATGTATTTTGAAACAGAGCAATTAAATCCCACCATCCAACTGGGTATGTTATGGAAAAATAAAGGTTGCTTTATTAATAATAATTTTGCTGTAAGTAAAAGCAGATTTAATATCACGGCCAGCTCATGTCCTATCTCGCTAGCGACTCTGGTGATCTCTGGTTGTTCACCCTGAAGCAGCAGTGCCTCTGTTCTTCATGCTCTGTCTGCTGCGCTTGAGGGGAAAGCTGGAGCGGGGGCTGCAGAAACCAGCCTCAGGTCCCTGGGCAACCTCTCCTCATCAATACCTCTTTTCCAGGTGGTAGCAGAAGTAGTGCTTGAGCTGCCGCGCAGCTTTCTGTTGCCATCAGGCCGTCCCAGGGCAAGGGAAATTTTCCAGCAGCTGTCTGTGACTCGTGGATAGACCAGATAATCTATAGACCAGATAATTTACTCCTCTTCCTCCTCCCTGCCTCTTCCCTCACTCAGCTCATTCAGCACCTAGTACAATATTTTATGTAGTCTGTCTTTCTAGAAATGTGATGGATCAGTTGCGTCATCACAGGAAGGTTCTTCAGGACTGAAGAACATGTTTTGAGGAATTACGTGCTGCTTTTCATGCTTGGGAGAAGAAACTCTGACCTGCAAAACCAGCTCACATTAACTGCTTTGGGGTGGGAGCTTGGTCTCCATGTCTTGTGCAGCAGCAAATACACTAGTACCTAATATAAAATGTTGCTCTTGTAATAACTACAAAATGAAGGAAAAAAAAACATCATAAAGGAAAAAAAAAAGGTGCAATGCATTGAAACTCCCTACTTGCTCATGCATTTCAGTGAGAACTGAATCCCTTGAGTCCCTTTCTTCACCCAGCTGCTTAATGGCACCTTGCTTTTGTTACTCTTTTTAGCTACATGGTAAGGTGGTTTATAATATGTTCTTAGATAGTATTATTAGCAAAATTATGTTTGCTGTGTTAAGTGGACTTATTCTTAGCTGCCTGTTAAGTCTCAAATCGAAGAACATCAGGATTGGAAACGCTGGAAATAATTCACTTCTCTTCATCTACCAGCCCATGTGATAAAGATGCCATGAAAAGCCACTCATGGGCCATGCAAAGTCCTTGGCGTCCTACTCAAGGACCTGTACGGCACCAAAAAGACCCTGCCAATAAGTAGCTATGCTGAGGTCTGTGGAGGTCTGCTGGTCAAACTCGTCCACGAGCTCCTGCTTGTTGCTAAGGCTTCTGTTATTAAATAGCTCTTTCCCTATTCCAACTGTCACAGCTTCAGAGATAGCCGTATATCCATAGCTTAATGTTGATTTCCTGGAGGCGTTAAAGAGGAGTAGTGTAATGCGATACTTCGATAGTACGAGCAGTGGGGGTGGTGGAGTTGCCGTGTCATAATATTTACTTTGGAAAAGCGAGTGCGGCCTTTGATCTGAATTCTGTAATTAGCTCGGCTTATTGAAAGGAAGCCCAAGACAGAGGCAGGAATGGCAGTGAAATTATCAATGCTGGTGGTAATACCGTTCCTATCGAGATCAGCAGTGCATCCTTAATAAAAATCACACTGCGATCGTGATGTGCTGTCACAGTGTTAACAATATTACTATTTCTTTTGCGATAAAATCCCTGTCCCCAATATGCATGTTTGTGCGCATTCTGCATTTCAACAGGCGCTAGAAAAAAGACTATACCAGCCTAGATTAGATGAATGAGCTGAAAAAAGTTAATAAGATTTTTATAGTTTAAGCAAATAAGATAATTAAAACCTCCTCTAGAGTGTGCCTCCATTGATAATGATAAAAAGGTGCCGATTTACACCATCACAGAATATAGCCCTTATATTTTGATTGTAAAGCATTATATTACAGTCAAGTAATTTTGAGGTGGTATGACACAGTAGGGTTAAGAACATGAATAATACCGTGTGGAGATAGTATTTCTAGGAATTTGAAAAAGTATTTTACACTTGACATAACTCATCTCGGGCCATAGCTAATAAGTATGTTTAATTAAGTAAATGGATCTTCGGAAGTATTTGTATAAGCCCCAGGGATAATACATGTATAGCAGAGATGATTCAGCAGTGTCCAGAGACAATTGTTTTCCATCAGAGGCAAGGAAATTGTCTTGATCCTCCCTTCAGTTTTGACAGTGTTCTCCAGTAAAACCCCTTTGAGCCTCTTTGGATGTTAAATATGGTGATTCTTGTCTCTCTTGTGCTTGTCTTGCTCTCAGAGATGCAGCCAGTCAAGTGGAAAGCACTGTGCAGTCACTTGGGCACTCCGGCTCACATAGTCATCTTTATAATTGCATTTTTTTGTAAGCATTATTATTTTTTCGCCTGGGTTTGTAAGGAGCAAGGCTTTTGTGACCACCCTGTCAGGGTACTTCTGATATCTTGAGAAACTCCTGTCTGATTTCAGCCAAATTTAACATGGGGTAAAAGCTAACAGACAGGCCATTACTTCAAGTTGTATGCAAATAAGTAGGCAGATAAGGGAGAGAGACCCAAATTAATGTCTCTGTGGAGAGAGAGTATTGCATGGGCTCAACAGTTGCCTGCTATAGTTGGCCTGCAAGGTGTGATGATTTTAGCCCATCCAGGCAGGGGGGGAGCACACCCAGAAATATGCTGGTTTGCAAGACAAATGGATGCAAGACACAAGCCTATAGGAAGAGGGTTCAGTGGTCTGCTTCTGCTGACTGCCTCGGTTATGTATAAGACAGTTTTCATTTTAAACGCATACATTCTGGGAGTTTTTAAGGAGACTGGATCAGAAAAAGAAAGGAACAAAACAGATGTCAGTGTTCTTAAGCAGTATTTTTGTTGCAGCTGTCATCAGTAACAAGTTATTAATAAATGCAAACATCTTTGATTGTGACCTCCCTAGATCCGCTGCTCCTGGATATGTTGCCCTGCAGCAAAGGCCGTTCTCCCAGCCTGTCAGCTTTGCCCATGTCATCCTCCTCCTTGCAAGCTTGTCTTGCTCCTTCCCCTTATCACGTCAAGTTGCTTGACTTCACTTCCAAGACCGTCTGCAACCTCTCCTCACCCTCCCATGCCGTCTCTCAGGCTGTGCTTTCATAATGGGTAGCATGGGCTACCGCTAGACAGGGTGGGCTTGCATGTTGTCCCCAGCCGCTTCGGCCACTGGTGTGACTCTGTCTGCCTTTTTCTCCTTGCTTAGTGGTTTCGTTTTTAAGATCCTTTCTTAAACCCAGCTCACCCTGCAGCCATACCAGCACTGGAGCAGACGAGGGAGATTGGGGGAACACCCTTCTTGGTGCCAGCCTGGGCCTGGGTTGGCTGAGGGCGCTTAGGAAGCTGCAGCCTCCTTCGGTGCGGAGAGGCTGCCTCGTCTCTCCAGTCAGCTCAGGGTGCCAGCCTTTGCCAGTCCCTTGTTATTATTGCCAGCAAAAGGGTGTCAGATATACCCAGGGGCCAGAAATACAGTAACTCAAGGCAGAAGTTGGGGAGGGGGGAGCTAAATCAACACATTCCCCTTCTTGCTCCAAGATCTCCCTGTGTTATTTTAGAGCTGAAATGCTGACTCTGCAACCCTGTGCATTTATGCATCGCCACGGTAGTCCTGGAAAGCACCCCCTCCACCCCCCTTACATCTGATGGCTCATTTATGCAATTTAGAGGAAAATGAAGAAGTCCCACTTAAACTTGGCCTCTGCGTAACATACTGCAGCAGCATGGAATCCACGACAGCCCGAAGTGGCTTTCTGCCCCATGCACATTACGTAGTACCTGGGATAAGCTCAACTCCTGTTGTTGCCATCCAGTTCCCAGTGAAATGTAGTTGCTTTGTGTATGAAATTGATAATTGTGCATGTTCTAAGACTTTACTGTTTGTGGAAATCTCTGGTTATTTAGAACCTCAGAGAAACAAATGATATAAAATTTTTGCATGTGGGTGATTTTTTTCTTAGGCAGTTAATTGCTTAGCTTTGGGAAAAAAATGTGCTTTTTTTTCTTTGCGTTCTAGCGCAGTTTTACTGTATCTGTCTCTTTCATAACTCTGTCTCTGTGCCTTTCGCAGACTTTGGATTGAGCAACTGTGCAGGCATCTTGGGTTATTCTGATCCATTCAGCACCCAGTGTGGGAGCCCGGCATATGCAGCCCCTGAACTTCTGGCAAGGAAAAAATACGGGCCCAAAATAGACGTTTGGTCCATGTGAGTAACTTCTCTAGTTTATAATTGTTACTACTGTCATCGTTACCCATTGCTCAAATGAGAAATGTTATTCATGTATTTGGCTACTCCGAGCAACAGAATCTGTTTAATTAGCATGACTCTTTGAACTGAATTGCACAGATATTTTGTTCTGAAATAGATCTTTTACGTACCTGTATATAGATTGCTAGAACATATAGCATAGGGAGATTGCAGTGAAGCACAGCTGTTGATCAGTCATGTTCAGACATAGTAGAAGACATGGCTCTGGCACAAGAGGGCCAACAGCTTTTTTTGTTTTCCCCAAAGGATCCTCAAGCGTTCGCGTGGGCTCTGTGCACTATCCACAGTCAAATCTGACAGGAAATAAGATACTGAGTCAGGTCATCATTTTGAAAGCACAGTCATTAAAGGGGAAATAAAAATGGCCAGAAAATTTGTGAGCATTTGTGAGCTTACTAACGTTCAGGCAAAAGAACAGACAGAAGTCCCTGGTGCCAGAGGTAGAGGAAACTACAAAGATGTTTTGGGGCCAATGGATTTGCAGTACTGTTGTAGACTGTGCAACTCCCACTACGCTCCTGTTGGCCATGGACATGGTGTCGGTTATCCTTGTCAATCCTGGAGAGGGATTAGCTGAAATCAGTTGAGGTTTAGCTTTTGGTTTAGTATCAATAGATTTTCCCTCACCAAGTGGGGATAATAATATTTATATAAATTTAAATGAAATAACAGAATTATGGTAATTCCCAAGCTGAAGTATTTGGAATGCTTGGAAAGTGGAATGTACTGTGTAAGTACTACTACTGCTAAGAAAGATTGGCCATAGTTTATATGTGAGACTAGGACCTGGCTCAAATTAATCTCAGTTTGATCCGGTGGGTTCCCTGTTGCACCTCAAGGCTCTTTAGAACCTCCTCTGCCGAAGCCTAGTTTGCAGTCTGTCCTCCAAGGAGACCTACAGCTTAATCATTGCATGACTGCTGAATTTCTCACTCCAGCAGCAGGCCATCCATCCACATCAAGGGTGAGAGTACCACCTCTGAGGTACGCAGGCAAACAGAGCAGTCATTCTTGTAAACCATTTAATCTCCTCCAGTAATAATGTCCTGCTCTTTTTTAATTAAAAAAAGAAAATATGGTTAACTCCTACCCTTCCTCATAGCTGAGCAAATTGCGTCTGTGATCACAGTTCGTGATAGCACACCAGTTTAGTTTCTTTCTGTTCACATATGTGTATTCAGCAGGCTGGGGAAACAAATTCCCAAAGGGGAAGAATTCCACTCAAATTGAATTTAAAGCCCTTTTAAGAGGAAAAAGAACAAGAGTGCCCAACCCACTTTTCATTGCTGACTTTGCTGGGCATAAATAAGCCATAAGTTTTCAGTTCTGAAAAATGTAATTGTTCACACCTGATCTTTGGGCTGTGCCAGAGGCTGTGGAGGTCAGTGGAAATCTTTGGGCACTGAACCAAGACCTATGATGTCCCCGTTGGTGCAGGCAGTCATTCCACACCCAGAGCAGCACCAGGACAAGGCCCCTGAAAGCAGCATGTTTATGCAGCCTGAGGAGAGACTTAATCGTGGCGTGGAATTTAGCGGAGGAATTGCCTAAGAGCTGGGCTTGGTTCTGTGGCTCCCAGCTTATGTCCTACACATTGTGTGACCCTCCATGAGCAAACCTCTGGGAATTCTTACCCAAATCATTGTACGCAACAGAAGAGCAAGCTTCTTTTTGGTCTTTTTTAATAATTGTCAGATATTAAAGATTAAGTACAGTCACTAAGCCTATGTTTTTCCTTGTTCCCGATGATTTTGGTTTCTTTTTCTCTATGTTTTCTTTTAGTGGGGTGAACATGTACGCAATGTTGACTGGAACATTACCTTTTACTGTGGAGCCCTTCAGCTTGAGAGCTTTATACCAGAAAATGGTGGACAAAGAAATGAACCCTTTTCCCACCCAGCTCTCTACAGGTAATCGAGAGGGTGTGCTGGGACCTGTTCAGATCCAGTCGGTCAGAACCATTGTGTTGAATTTGGATTGTGAGTCATGCTGCCGGCATGGCACACTAATTGTGAAAAATACTCTTTTTTTCATTTTAGCCTCCAAAAGATCTGCGGAAGTTGCTGTAGTATAACTCCTTTTGCTTTGACTTCTGTATGTAAGCTGGAGAAGCAGCAAGTTGTGCTGAATATGAGAGGAACAAATTTGTGAAAATTTGTGAAATTGCTTTTGTAGAGTAGCTGGTCAGTTTTGCACGTTTAGAAGATTTTAGCGTAGGGTATGGATGCATGAACACATTATTTTGGAATAACAGATTCCTGGGCATTATCGTGACTAGGGTTGAGTGATAAGCTATGTTGAATGACATCACATTTATTATGGAATAATGACATGCACACAAAGTATTTTGGGACAGTGGCCTGTGATAAACTTTGTGTGTTCACAAGATGCAAAATTGTTGATGTATTAGTATTAGAAATATTAATTCCTGCTTCAAAGCCATGTCTCTAGGCAACAGAATAATTTTTCAGCAAGACTGTTGTCAGCATTTGGAACAAACTTGGTTTTGTAGTTGGGTTTTATTTTTGTATGCTAAATTTGTTGTTCATGGAGAGCTTCTGCTCTCCTTATCTGGCAGCCTATTTACAAGGGACACTCAATAAAATTAAAAGATTGCAAATAGAAAAAGGGTAACAGAGCATACATTTTCGCTCAGTACACTAAGGATGGCAACCATTGTCATGGGGGATAAAAGAAAGCCCTTGAAGTTGTGTCACAAGATGAATTATCCAAGTACAGATTTACTTGCATATGGAAGAAGTAGGTAGTTAAGGGTTTTCTCACACAGTTTATCTGTGGATCAAGTGGAGTATGTTGTTCCTTGTTCACTGAGCATCTGTATGAAGTATGCTTTTCCTGCCAGCAGTTCCTATTGCTGGCATGTTGTAAAGTGGTAGGTTTACAAGTGAGCTGGGATGCTGCAGGTCTTGCCGTCTATTTGATGCAATTAGAGTGTTTGGTATTTCCATTCCAGAGACTTCCCACCAGGATTCAGTTGCACAAAATGGCTATTTTAATGTTCTAGCACACACTCTAAAGCCCCACTGAGTAAATTAAAAGAAAGATTATACTGACTGCTTTGTGCTGTACTGATCTAGATGCCAAATCCTGCATCAATTGCAAAGTTACTCTTGAATTCAGGGACTTGAATGTCATAGTAAACATTTTCCAAGTTTGGCAAAAAATTTACCCAACTTACCTCCCAGAGTGAGGCTTTTACTAAGAAAGAGCAGTTACATGATGGCTCTGTAGTGTCTTTGAACCAATGGACTGTTTCCCCGATCATTGTTTTCTTTCAATTGTCTTTAAGTGGGAGATTTCACTGGCTTCACTGGGACAACTCATGTGTTAAAGGCTGAATCACCCATGAAAGGCCTGTGGAAGACCAGACCTTGGGTAGCAAAAAAGATAACATTACTTTTGACAGGTTTCATTTTACTATTTCATTCATCCTACCATTTTATAATGGAGATCAAATTTTCTTGCAAATGCGTCTCTCTACCATTTGTAGCTCACTGACACTTCGGTCTCCAGTGAAAACGTTATTTTGTTTATCCTGTGAGAACTATAGCAGTTTGAACTTTCAGAGGTGATGGCAAATTAATGGAATAGATTTAAACGTGTTAACCTTTACTTACTGTGAACAAAGGTATGCATCAGTTCTTGACCTAAGTCAGCGGCCTTGCGCGTTCACTGACTTGGCAAACTGTGATTTAAGATGAAATTTGTTCTTGCCACAGTTAGGCTTTGGGTCAGTAGGTAGAAACTCTGCTCCTCTGCTCTGCGAATTGTTGTGTTCGTTAACTTCTTACGTTCATGGATCTTCTTCTTTAATTGGGTTTTCTTTTTCTGTAAATTCACATATAAAGTAGAGATTTTTTGCAGGAGTGTGTTTTGCTTGTTCAGTACATTGTCTTTCTATATTTAATTTCACGGTTACTGAACACACAGTCCCATCGTAAAAGTAGCCAGTCTTATCACTAAGCAAGAGTATATTTTATTTGTATTAATTAAAATGTTGGGTGACTGTGAGTGCCCTGTAGCAACTGCGTAGCAACAGGGAAAATTTGGAATTAAGAATTTTATTTTCCCATTTAGGAAACCGTTTTTCATTAAGCTTCTTAAACAACACAGCTATATGATTATTGATTTTAGGTGAGCAGAGTTCAGTTGTTCAGGAAGTTGGTATTCACCTTGCACACATTCCTTTTTTATCCTCAACTCACCACTTCTCTGTGTTCCTGGTCTTCCTTCTGGAGCAGAGAAATAAGTGGAGATGAGAAGAAAAGCCATCATCTATCCATGCTTGTAGTTTGGAGGAAGGATTTTGTTAGGTGGAGCTTGCTTGTGGCTTGCAAAATGACCTCATTGCATCTTCTCCGGCCGGTTTTGTAAGCAACACCTGTAGACCTCATTTTAACCAGGCACACCCTCACAGTGTGAGCAAGACACTAAGTTGGTTTCGTTCATGACAAGGAATGTGAAGACAGCTGAGGTCTTGTAATCCCCACTGAAGCGCTCTCCGTTTCTGGTCATCGCTGAGCTCAGTACGCTCAAGGAAGTTAAGAAAGAAATGTAGTTTCTCATGATGCTTGTCTCTCGTTTGTCAAAAGAGCAAAGTCTGGCCCAAAATTACACCATGGGAACAAAATTCCACCGAGTGCAGGTCACTGGCTAATCAGATTAGTGCTGTCCTCCAGCTCGTTGTAAACGAGGCCTCACGTAATGAGGCCCTGGCAGGGTGGTTCACGGTGCCCTTTGTTCGCCAGCCTACTCCGTGCAGCAGGAAAAATGGCTTCAGGCGCAGTGGGTCCAAAAATCAATTGGGCAGCTTTGTGCTTGCTTCCTGGGGGATTAATTTTGCTGTCCCACAGCTGCAGGGCTAACTGGAAAAGGCTTCTGTCCTCCCCGTACCATCTGACAGCTCAAATCGGCCAAGGGGCTGTTGTTACTCATCTCCTCCGTGTCGCCCAGCTCTGGCTGTCTAGCGAGCTTCCCAGGGGGGGATCTTCTCTCCAGAATAAGTTTCTCCTGGTCTGGATCTGTTGATCTCTGTGGTGCTTCACAAGCTCCATTTCATTAGTCTGCCTTTTGCCAAAGGGGAAAAAAAAGTAAGATTGTTAAGGAGACGTTAGCTGATTTGGGGACCGAGGGTGGTGTTGATGGAGGGGGAGGGTGTTGGTTTGGGGAGGGTTTCTTTACTTTGCTCTGAATCCATGGGATGCATGCGGTTTCTAACAGAGATGGGGGAAGTACTGGAGAAAGGAGATGAAGTGGAAGAACAAGGGTTTTGTTGTTTGCCATAATGGGGGGGTTCGTGCCTGAGAGGCATGACAGTGGGGCACTCGGGGCATGTGGAGAGCAGCTGTAGCATCTGTTTCCAGCAGGTTTATGAACTTGGATGTAGGCTTTGCCTGCTGCTTCCGCAATATTGCAGTTGTAGGAAAATAACAAAAATGCTGGGAAAGATTTAAGTAAAGTATCTCACATAAATCAGCAATCTGCGAAGAGAGAGCTTAGAAAAAAAACAGCCGATGCCTAGCTGAACCAGTAAATACATAATTGTAACTCTCTTCCACATGTAAGCTTCTTGACAGTAGGCCTGCATTGAAACGGATATCCTCCCAGGGCCCTCTCCAGCTGATACTTGATTTTTGCAGGATGTTGAACGCCGAGGTTACCCAAGCTGTTTGGAGTTAACACCTATCGGGTCTAAGCCTGATTTATTTGAGGAGAAACCTTCCCTTCCTCATCTGCCGCCCTGCCCTGGCGCATCAGCCCAGCCACCCTGTCCTGTACTGCGGGTGGGGGGTGATGTGGGTGGGCTTGGGGAGATAAAAATGCTCAGGAGGACAGCCAGGCAAACACGGAGGAGGGCAGCAGGCTCATAGAGGAGAACCTGTGAAGGGCAGCGGTGCTGTGCCTAGGTTAACGTTTATGCCCTTTTCAGACGAGGACATTGTGGCCTCACCAGCAGGCATATTATTCTCCTTAAATTGCATGAGGGACCAGGGATTCATGAGGGTTTCGCTGTATTGCTGGTGGAGGAGACACGTCGCGGCTGCTCTGCTTCAGAGTAGCGGATGGCGTGGTGCTGAGTGAGCATGCTGTGTCGGTGAGACCAAACGCCTGTAAAGCCGAATGGGAGGACTGGCTCATAATTTCACAGTTTTCTAGCATTGAGGTGTTAGCACATCCAGTTTGATCTGCTTTGTAACACAAGCCTTTAAGGGGTTTGGTTTACCTGCACTGAGCTGAAGTAGCTGTGTTGGCAAGGCTGTAGTGCAGGTTACTCAGAAGATGCATCCCAGAGGACACCATCCCATGCCACAGTGGTCCTGTGCTGCCGTTGCCCAGGGCACCTACGCTAGTAAGGAGGCGAGTACACACGACATGCTCAGGAGAGCGTAGGAGGGAAACCACAGCTCTGCTGTGGGAGAAGGTGGAAAAAAGCCCCCAGGGTCCTGTTCATCTGACCTGGAGAAAACTGTGCTGCAGCCATCACTTCTGCCTCTTGCTTGCCATTGACTTTATTTAGGACTCATTTGGCATCGTCTCGCTTGACTGTATCTCCTCTACAAAATCATTCCAATCTTGGTTTTCCAGAATTAGGTTTCTTTATCTTGTGTGCAGGGAATTGTAGAGGACGTAGTTAACTCTTTACTATCTTGTAGCTGATAAACTTAATCTAGCCTTGGTAATTTGAGGAATAAAGACCAGACCCAGTTAAAACAGAGTTTATTTTTAGCTCAGATATGCACTTCTTGTGAGTCTTTATGCAAATCACTTGATTTCATTGCTCCTAACCATATAAGAAGCACATGACTTAAAAATATCACAAAAGTACTTTTGAGGGTTTTTGCAAGAAACTCTGAAGGGATGGTTGAAAGTTGCTGCAAGTTGAAGGTTCAGTATCTGAAAACAGAATGAAGCCCATTAATTTTACTGTACTGTTTTAATTTGGCTAAAACCTCCTGCAACTGATCGTAGCTTGGATGGAAGCCAGGAGAGAATTTGTCCTTATAATGTCAAAGGGAGCCCAGTTCTCCATGTCTTCCCTCCCAGCTCTGCATCCCTCCCCTCCACCCACCCCCAGTCCATCTCCTAGTTTAAATACAGATTGAGTGATTTGCCTCTGACCTGACTCCAGCTGCTTGTCCTCATACAAAAATTAAGTTTTGGCTAACCTGCTTGGAAACTTCAAACAAGCTCTGAAACAAAAGGCACTTTTTCTCCTCTCCTTTATGACTCTATGAATCACTGTTTATTTTACTTACTAATCCCTTATCAGGTTTTCCTTTTTCTCAAGGACATTAGAGCATACCGTAAGGAAAACGTTCCTTTTTAGTATACTCTTGGTCAGGCTACGCACCCATAGTAACTCAACTACCGTGTTAAGTCATAAAACATATGACATAGCTGTTGTTTTTCTTGGTTTCTTCACAGCGGCCATAAACTTTCTACGATCTCTACTAGAGCCAGATCCTGCAAAGAGACCAAACATCCAGCAGGCACTTGCAAATCGATGGCTTAATGAGAATTACCCTGGGAGAGCACCACCTAATGTCACATATCCAAACAGGTACTGTGCGAAAGAGTGGAGAAAGCCTGCCAGGGTGTATATACATTAAAACGTAAATCACTCTGGCGTTGAAATTTCATTTCTTGTGTGACAGCATCCCACTGCATTTTCTGGGATTGCTTTTGTGACTCTGTCCTAAAAGTTGTTAGGATTGGCCATTAAAGATGTGTTGCTTAAAATGGTCAAACACAATACCTTGAATTAGAAGCTGGCATATGATGCATCATTTGCAGGGTGGTCTGGGGTGCAGATCATACGATTAATTGGCTCCAGACCTTGGAATGGATACAAGTGACCTGTTCATCACTTCTGATCTTCTCCTTGTTTGTTGGTAAAAGCCAAGCTACTTTTCCAGTAGAAGCTATGCCTGTTTGTGATAGATACTTGAGATTCTGTGGATTAGGTAAATATGCAAACCATAGTGAGAAGGGTCAGAGTTAAATGATCTTGCTTTGTTGGTTGTTGATCTTGAATACCTGTGCAATGCTGGATGCATGACTAAATGCAAACAGCGAACAAATCTCATGGCCAGTCAAACATCCATCTAGGGAAAAAGAAAAAGAAGGAAAGATACTTGTGGTCCGCTTTGGTTAGAAATAATCTTGTTTGACTTTAAACATCTGCAGTGTAGAGTTGACACATAAGCCAGCCAGCCTGGGCTCTCGTTACAGTCAATGGAGAGAAATAAGGGCACTTTTTACAGAATGATTCTTCTGACTTCTTTTTGATTCTGCAATAGGATGACTTTATGCCCAGGAGATCCAAGTTCCTCTCCAGTGACTATAAATGGAGCCTCAGGCAACTCACTTAGAAATGTATGTCTGTATTTGATCAGATAAAATCTCCTTCCTGTATCAAAGCCTTCCAGCTGTGTCTCATACACAATCTAGTACCTGCAGAGGATTCACTGTAGGAGTTACTAGCTTGCAGGCCAAGATCCTAAGTAACACTGAAGCAAAGACAGCAACTTAAAGCCTAATTTTGGTGCTTAACATTTGATAGTGCCCCAAAATTTCTGTCCTTACTTTCTAAGAGGAGAGTCCTTAAGTGAAGATCCTAACTTCCCCTCTGCAGTTTACTCAGTTGCCAGATACCAGTTGTAGCATGTGCCTAGGGGATCGATGACTTCTGTCTGAATATCTGAACCACTGTCCTCCCCCCAAAAATGATTTGGTGTTCACCAGCCAGGCCATCTCTTTGTGTCAGTGTCCTGAAAGACTCAGTCCCATAGGCATGCATGCTCAAGCCATGCATACAGCCAGCCTTCAGCATTCAGCCCAGGTCACAGCTTTGCTGGTAAGAGTGCCTCCCACCCATCTTCCCATCTGCTCCACCGCTAGCCAGATGAACAGGGTGTGTTTCAGAGCCATGGGTCCAACCGCTGTGGGGCTGAGAGGCACCTGCAGCACCCCTCTTACTGCTGAAGCAGGTGACAGGTGCTGCTACCGCTTGATCATGCTGAGACCTGGGCACAGGAAACCACTTTGAACCCTGAATCTTGGGGCAGCCTTTAGGAATTTTTGGAGACCTTTCCCTTTGACGTTGCTGTTGGCTGGCTTGTGGGTCGCAGCCCGCACGGTCCTGGCTCTTACCTGAGTCACCTCCATTTTTCCCTCTGCATTGACAGGCAACGGAGGTGCCCTAATTTAGCAGCAGGCATTTCCCTTCCAGAGTTAGTGTCTTAACTTTGAGGTACTGCATCATAGAGAATCACTGTGACTATGCCTTTCTTTGACCTGAGGAGAATAACAGGTCTCCCGCTCTCAAAATATGTTTGGATAGATGTTGAGCAGCTTGGGTGCCTGGAGGCATCACTAGAGCCACCCACTGAAACGGGAAGGGCAAATGTGAGGCCAGCTGCCTGCAATCCCTCGACCTACGTGGACAGAATATAAAGGTGGCCCCTATGAACAACTGTTTCGCAAGGAATAAGAATGAGAATAATCAGACCCATTATCTTGACATTACTGCCCCAGATTTAAGGGCAGTTGAGTTAATTTGCGTAGTATGCTGTACAACAAAAGGAAATCTGAGTTTCCATGGTGCATTGGACTGTACTGAAGTATGGTACATATGAACATTGTATGGTAAAGAAAGGGAAAACAAGTGTAAACTGTATGAGTCATTAAGCTAATGAAATCACTGTCATAATGAGTCTAATCAATCTACTAAACATGGCATCTGTTAAGTGAATGTAAGTGCAACCGAGAGCTGTATGGGTAATTTAATTCTTTTGCTGTGTGCATCTTATCTGCAGAAAAGAGGAAAAAAGAAAGAAATATGGCTTGAATGTGGTTTCACAATTCTTTTGCATTTGTAGGTAATGTTTTCATGCCTCTATTTTTGACTTCTTAGCTTGCAGTTGTCAGGCTTTAGTCCGGTTGTGGTGGAAGCGTCCCTTCTAGAGTCTGCTCATTGGTGCAGTTAGGTAGATGACTTACAAAAGAGGCTGGTCTCTATCAGATAGAATAGCTGCGCAATGCTCTTTATTTATGGAGTGCCCATTAATCATTCCCTCCTAAAGGCAAGTGAATCAAATGGAAGAACAGAAGAAAATGCGGTGCCGAACTATAGAGAGGGCATATGTTTGCTCATGTGTATATGTGTATATGGTGATGATAATAATCCTTTCCTATTACAAGCATTTTTAAAAGGAACATCAGTGTGGAATGCTATGCTTTGCTGTTCAAAAAAATCAGTTACTTTTTTCTTTCTTTCTCATTGCACTGCTTTTCTGATCATTTGGTCTGAGAACAGGAGAAAAGTAGATACTCCGTTTACCTGAACCCACATTTTATGTGAAGCTGTAAAGGATAAAAGCCATATAGAGTCTTTCTTTCACTTCATTTTTTTGGATAATATTTCTTTGGTTTAATTAGTTGATGCCCCAAGCTTGACCTACGTAGAATTTGTCATACTGGAGCCTTATAGGGAAAATACTGTATAAAGTTTGTAATATTTAAAGACATGGCTAGACTCCTTTTGAGCTTGCCTCAGAACGTACCACTATCGGCAGCTTTGACAGACTTTCTCCAAGTTTTCGTTAGTGTGCAGATGTGGGTAAGATGTATCGAAATAGTTCCGAAAAATCCACTACTGAATTTGCAAGGAATTTCCTCTCTCAGTCATGCTTTTTACAACACAAGCAAGAAGCTGTGTTATATTCTTCTAGTGCTCTTCCACCATTTTTGGCGTAACACCCGTTGTTTCCGAGATAAGAACTTGATAGGAAAAGGGAGAGCATGGACATAAGACAGAAGAACGGCAGAAACTGCATTTTCAGGAGAATATTCTCCCAGGCTTTTTGTAAGCTTGCTTTTATTACAGAAATTCCCCAAAGGCAAGCAAAAATTTCCCATTTTGCTGAGCAGTTCAAGTAGAAATTGCTTGAATTTCTTTTGCTGTCCAGATGCTTTAACGTGCAATGGCCAAGATAAGTTTTGCTTTTGAACTTAAATAAAACCCAACCCCAAGCATTCCTTAGCTGCAGAACGAATGTTAATAAGCACAACGAATAATGAAAGAGTTACTTGAGATTTTCCAGACTGCGTTTTACATCTTGTCTAAGTCCTTTACGTCAGACCCAGGCTGCTGTCCGGGCGTTCCTCACGTCACAGGTGCACAGGAGAGGGGGACAGGACAGCAGGGCAGGAGTGGCAACGGTGGAGAATGGTTCTTTTGAAGCAGGAAGGCAGGTTGTAAAAAAAGCCCACAACCTAAGCTCCCCTAAGTTGCCTTAGCTAGATATTAGGCTTGATATGAGGAGCAAGGAATATCCTTTAGAAACCAGATGAAACCCAGAGTTTCTTTGGAGATGGATGGGAGTTGACGGGCACATCTGGGAAGCTGGCCAACTCACTTAGAGGTCTAAATAGGAGCAGAGTTCTTTGGAAAATCTGTTTTTAACTTAGACTGAGAAGATGCTTTGCCATTTCCGCAAGGCTGCTGTACTCCATTTCTTGCCTTGGCTGAGTCTGTTACAGACTTTACAAGAGCGCACACACATAAACATGTGTTGTACTTGTGCTTTTAACTGACATGAGTATAGCAGTAGTTTTACCAGTTTGAGAGCTGCTCTAATAACCCTCCCTGTACGTCCCCTTTCTCTGGGGTGAAATTTTCTACCTGCGTAGTGCATGAACATCGTGCAACAGGTAAGGGGTGAAGCTGAACGCTGTGGTGTTTGATTACAAGAAAAGGGTCATTTCAGAAAGCAAAATGTAGTGCTCTTCCACCATTTTGGACATAACACCCATTGTTACCAAGATAAGAAGTTGGTAGGAAAAGGGAGAGCTGAGCTGGATTTTACCTCTTCTCCTTCAAAACCAGCCGGATGCTCTTGACAGTCTTCACCGGTCAGATGTAGGGTAACAAATGGCGACATCCTGAGCATCACGGTGCCATTTCGGGTCAGGGTCAGACATGAGGTCCCTCTGACTTGGTGGGAAGAGAGCTGTTCGTTCAGCTATCATGGCTTCCCGCGGTGCCTGCGATTCCCGAATAGTCTGTCCTTCTCGTACCTGCTCATGAGAGAAGAGAGCAAATCACACCCACGTTACTGAGCCTTTCAGGCCTCTTCTTTACTCTCTGCCACGTCCCCCGTGGCTGGCAAGGTACTGTTGCGGGGAGGACGGCACGAACGGCATGCTCTGCTTCTCTCTGTGCAGGATTCACCTTGAGGACCTCAGCCAAAGCGTGCTGCTCCATATGACCGAGAAGCTCGGCTACAAGAACAGCGACGTCATCAACACTGTGCTCTCAAACAGGGCAAGTCACACGCTTGCAATCTACTTTCTACTTAATAAGAAGCTTGAGCGCTACTTGGCAAGCCTTAGGGTAAGTACTGCTTGATGCCGATTCTTTGGACAAGCAGGTGAGGAGAGTAAAAAAGTGCTTGCTGGCATTTGATCTCAAGGCTTTACCCGAGGTCTTTTTTTTCTAATTTTGTAGCAGTAACCATGAAGGGGAAGCCCTTGCAAACTAATAACATTATTTCAGATAAGAATTCCCCAGGCTGCAGAGATAATTGCTGGTAGGCTTTATATATCACGAGTCTCACAAGTCTATGTTTCCATAGGAGATTCCCTCCGGCTAGGCAGTTACCCTATAGAAAGCAAACTGTTGCCATGCAGAGCCTTACTTGCGACTTGTGGCGTACTGCGTCCGTATGTTGAGATAATTCTGCCTCTTGAAATATCAATAACACAATGTAATTCGATTCAGGAAATCAAGAGGAAGCTTAAGAGCTATTAAGATTTTATTTAGTTTTTAAGTGAAAACTTAGCTGAAAGTTTTACATGAGAAATAACATGAACGTAAGGTCTCCTAATCTCCTGCTAATATTCCTGGCCCCTGAGTATGGCTTGGGGGTCAGAAACACTGCTGATGAGTTTGCACAGCAGCTTTCTCTAGGGCAGGAGGCTGCTGCCACATGTCACCCTTCCTTGTACATCTGGGGGAGCTGAGCTCGCTAGCCACATTTTGCGTGGTACTTGCTGGAGTGCTAGGATGGGCACAGCGCACAAAGTCAAGCTGCATGCTCTCTTCCTTTGGCCTCTCCACATAGCTGCCTGTGGGTCTCGTGAGGAGTCTTAACTAGTTGAGGGTCTTTAGGCTCCTGCGTGATGCCGTCAATGATATTTAAAATACAATGGACCAAATTCACCACCTCTGTAAGTTGATGCACCTCCACTGAAGGCCAATTGTGGATATGGTCCATTAAGCAGTAACTGAACGTTAGTTTTTTCTAATTATCTTACATACGTTACTTTTCTGTGCTTCTCTCTCCACAGAAGTCTGAAGGCCAGGACAATATTTGCCACAAGAACCAACTATACCAGATAGAAAAATACAAGGCAAATAAAGACTCCTATGAGGTAAAGGTCATTAAAGCTTGTTAAGGTACTTTGAAAGCAGACTGAATTTGCGGATCCCTGGCGATTGTAATTAAGGCAATGGGTTGCTGGACCTGTGGAGAGCAAAAAGACCTGTGGTCTTGCCTGTGCAGGATAAATAATTCCCTCAATTTCTTTTTGAAGGAACAAATAGCAACCCCTTAGGGTGGAAGTGTGAAGGTGACTTTCAGCTTTTATGAAGAAAATAAAAGTTTTAAATGCTCTGTTTAGCAAAATAATACAAACTTCTTCAGGGGGCTCCACAGTTTCATTCTGGGGCGCAAGTTGGTGGTGTTGTAAGAAGACCATAACTGTGTTGCCTTGAGTCTCAAGACCGTGGTGGTGTAGGGCAGAGAGCTGAGTGACAGCCAGGGTGACCCTCCCTGGTCACCTGGCGTTCCTGGTGTCCTGGGCCAACCCTGGCTTGACTACCAGAAACGATGAAACTGATTAGCACAAAACTGTGCCCAGGTTAGTATTTTTTTGCTTCTTAGCAGAAGTGATGCAGAACTAGCACACTGCATCATGAGGGACTGCCCTTGGCCAGAGAAAAGAGTTAACCAGGTTACGTTTTGGTCTGTCAGTCTCCAGTCTTTTTGCCTGCAAATAGAGAAGGTAGTTTGTATTAAAAGAATACGTCAGGTAATAGGAGTCTTCTCATGGCTGGATTTTATTTCCTTGGCTGGTTCTTTGCTAAGCACTGAAATGACAAAGATTAATATGAGCTGTGCGAGTCATACCTACCAACACGAAGAGCAGTATTCTTGAAGAGTCTACCTATTTCAAAAGCTACTCTTCAGCACTGGATTGATGATCTAATTGCAGGGGCACATTTGCATCATGGCTGGTTTTGTTTATTTTAAAGACTGCTTGCAAGACAAGTTGAACTACAAGCCAGATGGAAATATCAGGGCAAAGTACTTACCATCCTTTTCTTACATAAATCGAAAACTTACTTAAAATGTATCAGCAGCAGGTAGACTCAAGGAACATAGTATTTCAAAATGCTCTTTGACAGCTTGCTTCAAGCTGTTGCAGGGCAACCTTCCCCTGGAAACACAGGCAGGTAGCTGTGTGGGCTTCCCTGTGCAGTGACGGAGAGCCACGGATGGCCCTGCCTGCCAGCCAGGCATTAGCTGACAGCTTCTGCGTGCCTACCCCGTGTAGGGGAGTCTGCGGCAAGGGCTGCCTGTGCACCCGCACGTAGCCGGGAGAGAAGTGCGTGGTCTGGTTTGGTGGTGGCCCTGAAGTCCCTGTGCCCCTAGAAGGGAACTGGTGTTTGACTTGCGTAAGGATAATTGAAAAGTAACGGCAGTGCCACTGTACGACCCCGGTTCGGTTTGTAGGCATGCCTAGGGATAAAGGCTCCCTTCAAAGCCTCTTCTGCACTCAGAGTTAGTCCCAGTGTAGCTATTTAGAGGATGAGGGGGTGTCATTTCTCTCTTGAAATAGTTACCTTGATGCAATCACAGTGCAGACACCGTGATAATAATACAGTATATTCTCTTTCTGCATGGGCACAGCTGAGTATAAGCATGTTTTATATCACTTTAGTTGTATTTACACGAGGGGATTGTGTTACCCGTACTGTACCAGGACGGTTACAGCAGCACAGGTGGGTGAATACAGACCCTGGGATGCCACTGCCATTTGTAACTGAGGCAGACATCTCTCCTAAAATGCCTTCATGTGGATGGGAACACAGCGCTGGTAGTGTCTAGCTCGTGCCACTGAGATCAGTGGGTGCCATCGAGACTCAGGGGTGGGGATTTTGTAAGCTCAGGCAGATTCACGAGCTGTACACAGAGTCCCCTTATCACCCCCCATTTCCAGAGGGGAACTGGGAGGCACCGGTCCCTAGGGAGACACTGCACGGAGAGCGTAGCTGCACGTTGCCATGGGGATCGCAGGGAGAGAGCTGGTCAGCTTCAGCTTCAGCAGCTGACTGAATTTCTTCCACCTCACTCCAGCGATGTGAAATAAGGACTTTGCCTGGGGCCGGGGGGTGCCTGCCAGCAGCACCGCCTGTTGCCGGGGCAGGCAGCAGGGCACACGGGCAGTGGCCGTGCCCAGCCCCTCTTCTCCATTAGGTTTCCCAAGCTGGGGTGGTGGGATCAGTGTGCCAGGGCTGAGGGTGCTGGGAGCTGCTGTCGGTGCTAAGTAGCCAGGCTGTTTGGCAGGCTGATTTCGCTTCAGCGCTCCGGGCGGACGGGCAGCCCAGGGAGGCGGGAGGGAGGCAGCAGCCTGTCTCTCCCTCTGCATCTCCCTCTTTCTGTTGGAGAGGCCTCAGGTGATGAGCGGTCGTCCCTGCGGCACATCCAGGAGACCAGCGCTGGGGATGCTTGCCTCCCACAGGGTAGCCGGTGGGCTCAGACTCAGGGAATCGGCGATTTTTAAGAACTTGTGTCATTGTTCTGTCACTGTTTTAGCCATGGCCAAGGCAAATACCCTTTATCTTCCTTTCAAATCCGTTGCTGGGACTAAGAGTACGTTTTCGGGTCGAGGTCAGGACAGGAAATAGCAGAGGATGATGTAATGCCAAACCTATTCAAGTATAACATACGGTACAACTCCTGCATTGTGCGACAGCATGCCATTACATGGCTGTGCACGGTACAGTGAAGAGCGAACTTTTATAACTCCCCTGAAGGACATCTTCCTTTCCTTTTAAAATTTAATAATATGTGGCACCTTGGGAGCTCAGGATTTTGGTTGTTTCCCCTTCAACAACCATCATCTAAGAGAAACAATCTTAGTAAATTTTAAAAATACTTAAAAGACTAGTTGCAACGTTCATCCAGGGTAAAGTAATTCATTGCTAACACTGGATATGTCAGTTTGCTTTTTGGGGGGGGCTTTAATTGTATGGCACGACTGTGTTACTGCTGCTTAGAAAACATTACAGCAGTGTGAAGGCAAAGTCAGGAGCACTTGGCAGGTGAGGAGCTGCGGCTTGGCTCTTGCACCATTAGGCTAAAAATGTTGCAGCATTGAAACGTCCTGCATTCTGACAGATGCTGCAGCAACTGACATGCAAATTCTTTCCTCACCTATCCAAAATAGCAGAAAGCTGCTAACAGTCTTGATCGGCTCCTTTAAGCTTAATATAGGTACCCGCTTGGTCTCATCCTCACAAGTACCTTTAAAAAAAGATACTCAGTAGAGCCCAGTCTCTGCTGAACTTGGCAGCAGAGTTTCAGAGCCTTGAGAGGAAAAATAGTGTGGTGGGCTCCAAATTAACTGTACAGCTCCCTGACTCTATTGTCACCGGGTGTTATTCACACAGCATTATTATTATTGTTATTGCTGCTGTTGTTATTACTGTTGTTATTACTTCATTGACATTGGTAGTGACTGCGCTCGCCAAGATAGTGCCTGGGACCAATCAGATGTTGCGTTGTTCCAAGCACAGCATGGGCAGGGAGGAATAAATGCTCAGTGCCGGAGGTGTTTACAGCCTCTAAAGGCAAGGGGAAAGACATCAGGTGGACGAAGAGGTGTCACATAAGCGAAGTGGTGATGGCTCCATGATGCATTGCTTTGTTTCTGTGGAAGGGTTAGGCAGCTTTAGCTAGCTAAAGGGAAAGAAATTGGAGGGGATACGGGATGGATGGAGAGAAGGCTGGGAACAAAAAACACATGTGCGAAGGCTGACTGAGGTGACGAAGTTGAGGAGCTCAGAGAGGGTCTCTGATTCTCACTCTCCCAAGTCACCTAACCACTTGTGTCATAGACCTAAAAAATGTAGTTCATGATTCACTGAAGCTCTTCCTTCTGACTCCGTAACTTCTGAAAATCCAAAGGTTGATGAGCCCAGCGGTGCCCAACCACAGTCTATGCAGGAGGCTGGACTCTGCCTGACCTGCGAATCATCAAAACGGGTGCTGTCCAGTTATTTTCCTCTTAGGAGTCTTAATATGTTTCCAGAGCTGTTCAGTGGCCCAAGAGAACCCGAATTGTCTTCTGCGTCTTTCTTTCCTTCTTTCACATGTATGCACATTACTTTGCATTTGAGGGTTTTGATAGACTTTGTGTCGATAAACTTTCAAAATAAAGTCATCGAGAGAGCCAACCCTTTGGCAGCACATAATTAGCAGACAAAATACAGGCCTTGGCACATAATTGGGTGAAGGAACATTCCTGCATTTTTTAAAAAAGATTTGTAGTTACAATGACTTTTCAATAAGACACAGCAAAACATGTTGCTTAAATGAGAATTGCAACCACACAAAGAATGTCACATAGATGCCCCTCTAAAGAAACAACCCCAAAGCAACCAAAACAAAAGCCCCACTTCTTTGAGATTGACATCTAAAACCAGACCACACAGCTTTGTTCCAGAAAGGTGATTCTTGAAGTCTTTGAGGGATAGCAAAATATGGGCCACAAATGTGATGCCTGATTTTCAGAAGTGAAATAAGACTTTTGGCTCCCCCTGAAATCAGTGTAAAGAGTGTTACTCAGCTTGCAGAATATAGTGATTCGTGTTGAAAAAAGATACAATGAATTTTCACTGTAAAACAGTGCTTTGAAAATCGGGTTCTTCTTCAGAGTCCCACTCCCAGGTTGTTTTTCCTCTGTCATCACTGGAGATCAAACCTATCTTTTAGGGTGTATGCGTTTGCAGTCCCACCTTCAGCCGTCTTCCCCATCACGAAAAGGAGTTAGGGCTCAGTGAAGGGTTGGGTCAGTAATTTTCTCCCCCTCCGTGTCTTGTGCAGTTACAGAGATGCTATAAAACACTACTAGGTGTGAGTGGTTGGGTTTAACACTCAGTCGCACTCCTTCGCAGGTGCAGCCCCAGCATTGCACCCTAGTGTGCGCGTAGCATCTGAACCCATGGTTGCAGAGCGAGGGTTGTATTCATCCAGATCTTGTTCAGACAGACGATAAATGACTCAAAAAGTTAAACTACTTTAAAGCTTTGCAACTTACCTTTTCAAATGTCAGAGAAGGTGCAATAAAGAGAAATCAAAGACCTTTTTTCGGTGTTTAAATGGGGAGGCAAATTGCAGGTATGAAGGAGCACGAACCTGCATCTACTTGCTCCAGTGAGGTCTCCTAGGACAAGTGGCCTCTGAAGAGAAAGCTTTCCTTTTCCTTTAATTTTCCAAACCCAACTTTCACACTGCATGAGTGTCAGAGCAGATGGGAGGCATGAAATCATGTCAAACAGATCACAGGAAAATGAGGCATGGAAGATTTAGTTATTTCAAGTAACCAGGATAAGTTCCTTGTAAATGTATAGTTTTTAATTTGGCTTTGGTAAGTGGTGTGCCTATAAGTCTGGGGGTCACTTAAGCTTCCCTTAAGTAAACAAAATTGTTCTTGTTTGTTTTACAACTTAAAGGACAAAAAACTCAAAGAACAAGAAAAGAAAGGGGAGATTCTTCACCGTCAGCTCCCAAAGAAAACTGAGAAAAGTCCAGTTTCATATAGACAGCCTTCTTCCTGTCTTATCTCACAGATACAGAACACCAAGGCTCTGCTGAAGGACCGGAAAGTCACCAAGGCTGGAGGTCCGGAGAAAGGTCAGTGGGAG
Organism: Pelecanus crispus; assembly: GCF_030463565.1. NCBI lineage: Eukaryota > Metazoa > Chordata > Aves > Pelecaniformes > Pelecanidae > Pelecanus > Pelecanus crispus. Next base: position 121,798,323 of record NC_134643.1, read on the forward strand.
AAATGCCAGTGGTGCGTCCCTGTGTGCATGTGCATGTGTGGGCACACACAGTATTAGTGAGCGCGTCTTGCGTGTTGTGTGTTTGTTAGTAAATAGTCGTGGGCTTGCATTCGCTGTCTGTTCTGGAGGTGGTATGTGAAAGAGGACTGGATAACGTAGTCAAACATTGAACGAAACATTCTGAGGAAACCGTGACGACGTTGAACAGTCGAGAATCCTCACTTTTGCTCCTCTTTTTATTTGACAGAATCCCCACAGTGTTTTAAAAAAAACTTTCTTTCCCTATTTATACGTACTTATACAAAATCATCTGCACTTCACACTGGCACTTTGAAAGCATCAACACCCACTGACAAACCAAAGCCGGTAGAGATGCTTCTTCCTACCAGCGAATGCGTCTTGCTAAGAAGGGGACTAAGGGGCAGCACGGGAAGAAATCCCTGACGCTGAGGAGAGTGCCAGTAACGGTGGCATCCCTGGGAGAAGCTTCGTGCAGCAGCTGATGGTGGAGGAAGGGGAAATAGGCAGCCGAGAGGAAATGCGGGTGGGACTGCCAACCCCAGCACATTTCAGGCAGCAGAAGGAGGGGGAAGAGCATTAATGGGGAAAGGAAAAGACGAGACAGCCAGAGGAGAGCAGAGCATTAATCACGCAGGGTGGGAGGCAGCCTGGGAGGGATGGGTGAGAGCTGCTCGCCAAAGGAGGAGGAAGAAAGGAGCAGAGGAAAAGGGGAGTCAGCGGGGAAAATGGGGTGTCAGTAGTGCACACGTGGACGGGAGGCATTGAGGAGCAGAAAGGTGACGTAGCTGGCTGCTAAATGAGGGAACTAAACGAGGGGAGGTCACTACAGAGCAGCAGGGGGAAATATGGCAGTGTAAAACGTTTACTGTGGTGTCGGGGGGTTATTTAGAGTGGTGGCTTGTGGTGGTTTCATGCTCTTTCTCGTGACTCGATAATTTATCATTTGATGCTTTCTACCTGAAAAAAATGTCAAAATGGTGTTCATCTGGCAGCACAGGCACCTCTGCTGCAAAGTAGCAGTAGTCCAGAGAGCCAGTCAGAAATGGGACATACTTTTTGTGAAAAATGTAAAAAAAAAATTAAAAAATGCTCATTTTGCTCAGATTTGTTGTTCCTGTTGGGAGGGAGGCACACGGGGAAGTAAACCCAGTTCATTTTTTTCCCCTCTTCAGGTTTCTCCCTGCTTTTTTGAACTGAAACCTGAAAATCATTCACATCTCAGCTAAAGCATTTCTCTGCTTATGGAAACTGTTCTTAAATGAGGTGGTCAAAAAATTTTGACCAGTTTTAGAAAGAAACCAGTCAGATTAAACCTGGTCTGCTTTTCCCAGAGAACTCTCAATGCAAGTTGATTTCATCCCATGTGTCCATTCAGGTCTCAACCCCTGCCAAGACCATCCCTTTCAAAAGAAATACATGTGAGCTTTGCAGCTGTGACCTGAGGGCTGGCAGAACTAAATTATTTTGTATCCCTTTTAGATGGTTTGAGACCGAGGGAACTCGTGGACAGCGATTAACTGCCAGTCCGCTATTCTTTCAATTAGGGGGAACCTAGCAAAGCAGGCTCCTTGGACAGCTTTCCATAAAGGCAGCAAAACATGTTTTCTTGCGAGTACCTTGGCATAAGCGAGTGCCAGCATCCTGTAGAAGCAGAGCAGATCTTCTCCATGAGTTGTTTTGTTTTACTGGGGCAAATCCTGCAAAGATTGTTCCATTTATATTCGGTCCTTGCTGGGGGAAGATTCTCACTGAAGTCGATGCAGCAAATCTGTTCCAACTGTAACAGCCTGAATCTGGCCAGTGCAGCTACTCCATATTTACATGTGTGAAACCAAGAACAGATTTTGTTCCAAAATGCAAGGAAAGACATTGGGGATTAACTCACTGTTCTCCCCTTTGTCTCTAGCTACGTCAGTGAATACAGTACGCAGACCCGGTTAAAATCATGCAGAGTTGTGCTAAGAAAGGAGATTTGTGAGATTTCTCAGACGTGGCCTTGGAGGATATAATTAATACAAACAGCTGAAGACAGCTGTGGTTTTCCATTTCATGTCCTTGTCTTACTCAGTTTAAGCACTCTTCCTGCCTTTGAGGAGAGGGGCAGATAAATTACCCATGAAACAACAATGTAAGTATCAAATGAGAGTCAGGGAATTAGGTTCTGACTATATCCCTAAGACAGTTTGTTTTAGCTAGTGCATTTGTCATACTCTTCTAAAATTGGTTAAAGATGATGTTGGACACTGTCTGCCGTAAGGCAGAGAAGGCGGTGCTATTAAATGCAGTCTGCTCTTCTGGTTCCTTTTCTGATTGCTTTGCAGACTCCAGCAGTGGGGTAAGCCCTTTCCACGAACCCCTGGCAACCAAGACGGGCTGCGTCACTTCCAGCTCCCTGGAGTACCTCGAAGTCCAGCAGCCGCCCCCCAGAACCCCTCGGCTCCTCAAGAGGCAGGAGTCTCCGCAGCAGGAGCCAGCCCGGATTGGGGGCCGGGCAAAGGACTCTCCTCTCATCCTGAATATTGTGCACTCCTTCGAGTCGGTTGACAGAGAGGACCAAATAGACCAGGTTTCCCCCTCTCATCAGTACAGGATTTTAGGCTCGCCCATGAATTTCCCTTACAAAAGCTCAAGTGAAAGGACACTGTCCCCGCTTTTTCAGCCAGGGAGTACATCCCCCATCCACCCCACGCAAGTCTCTTTCACGTATGAAGAAAAAGCGTATCCGGCAAAGGAAGAAGCGGTGTCCCCTACTCAGCTGGTTTCCAACAACCCCTTGGGCAGCCCTAACTGTGTTAAAAGCAGAGGCAGATTCCCCATGATGGGGATCGGACAGATGCTGCGGAAGAGGAACCAGACAATGCAGTCGGCGAGCGACAAGCCGCTGGAAGCGAGGATGCCTCAGCTGCAGCAGATGAGCCCCACGCAGATTTCCTTCAATCCAACAGATGCTGTCAGCGGCCAGTGTTAGTCTGACATTCCGGGATTTGCACTGCTGTTCTCTGGGACCTAGCCTTTTTTACTTGTGAAAAGTAACAAGAAGGGAAAGCCACAGGCATGTTACTGTCACTACGTAATACACTACAGTGGTCCAACGTAGAAAATCAGAGGTCTGCTTGTAAGGAAGGTGGCGTCCTACATATTAAAGTTGAAAGAAAAGGGCTCTGCTTGTGCTGTTAAGAAATATTACCATTTGGCATCTAACTGTACACTAAACCGTGTCTTGAAAGAGCTACGTGAATATGTATTTTCACTGCTCTCATCTAGTATTGCAGTAAGGTTGATTGGAAGAGCAGCGAGCATTAACAGTTTGATTCATCAAGGTAATCTGCGTGGTGCCATGAATGCCAGTCCCATCCAGGATCTGTGGTAAGACTGCCTGTGCTCCATCTGCCTGTGCCACGCAGTACATGGTACCGCTACAGGCATTGTTCACATGGCTAGACAAATGGAAAAACTCAAGATACTATGTCCAAAGTCAACTTGCTAACAAGCACTGCCAAGAAGATGAAGTTGGTAGAAGCTTGAATAAACACAAGCGATCTAAACATTCAGAAAAAGTGGGAGTATTGGAAGTCAAAGCAGATTTTACGGTTAATTACATAAAGTAGCTAATAATGGAATAATTTTTTTTCTAAAGAAAATGATGATTTAATGATGTCACTCAGAAGAAACATGATTAAAAACAAGTATCAACACATGGAAATTCACTGCACTAGAGGCCTGTTCCTCTTATATGATGGGTCTGCAAGCGGATTCTTCAAACTAATCCAGATTGCAACACACTGTGTTTAAATGATCAAATCACCTCCGATTTTTGCAGCCATACTAATTCCATGGCATGCCTACATGCAGGACTGCATTAGCCTGTTACAGCAAGGCAGCATTGGACACACCTGAAGGCTTTTCTGAGAGACTGCAGTGAATTAAAAAGACTAATAAAGGGCACATGAACCTGTACCAATGCCATTTTATACTGCAAGATTGGTAATGAAGTGGTTACCAAAAATTCGGTATTGTCATGAGCGGTGAAGATTAACTTTCTTAAAAGGCACCATGTTCTGCATACTGGTTGTGTTTTTCTAAGTAAACGATACATCTGAGAGGTTGGCAACATCTTTTTCATTCTGTTTTTGTCTTCAAACCATTTCCTATAAATTAGAAGGTTTAGCCAAAGACTACTCTTTTCTTTTGTCTGTACCGTGCTTGTGTATGAGTTTGTGTGTATGGGACGTCTCAACAAAGCTTGTTCCAGTCTGGTTCCCAAGCGGGCAGCCCTGGCCCACATGTGTCCCACTGCTGCCCACCCAATTAATGTCATTTCAGAACCCAGGCAGCAGAGGCATTGTTTTCTTATTGGGGTTGTTGTTGGAAGATGGGGATTTTGCCTCGAGATCATCAGTAGGAATCCAAGCCCTGTTTTCATCAATATTTTTGCAAACAATTTTGTGGCCCCATTGGTTTGGTGTCTTTGCAAATGCTGAGAGTTACCCCTGTTTGAGAAGCTTTCCTTCCAGTTTCACGAGAGAGATACACAGGGACTGGGGGAGGAGGGTCAGCAGAGGCAGGGGAGAAGGTCCCCAGCAGAGCCCATAGCTGAGCGCATGTTCCCAATTCTCAGCATAGCACAGGCCTTACACCAAAATCTGCAAGAAAAGAATTGGACATTAATCCAAACACTGACAGAGCAGAGAACTGGACTGTTCAGTATTTTGAATGCTTGCTGGCAAAACCAGCAGAGCGTGAATGCCCAGAGCGCCCTTCTCATCCCTGCAGATGGGACCTTCACCTCGGCACCGAAGCCGCTTGTCGGTCCGGTACAGGGGAGTCCGTATGCATCTCGTACTCTTCAGTGTAGTGAGGACACCCACCTCTGGGGTAGTTCAGCTACCTGTAAAATAACATACATAAAAATCCCAATATGATAAGAAAGACAGCCCTGAAAAAATTTTACTCATTTTCAGATTGAAAAATGTCATCTTCTGTTTGTACAGAGCACCTGTGCATCCCAGGGGTCTATTTTAGCTCTTCCTTTCATTTAAAAACATCAAAGCATTTTCTTTTTCTTCATGCTAAGAACATGTTTGCACTGCAAAGCTAGCGAGCGGGGGCCACTGAAATCCCATCTCTTGTGTGCATTGGACTTGCGTACCTGAACAGATAGCAGATACTGACTTGAATTACAAACTCAGGTTTATTTGGAACCCAATAAAAGATTGGGGGAGGCAGGAAAGAGACATGTATTTTTTGTGAAAACCCAGTAAATATGTATAAGAATCAGAATGAAAACAGAAATGTTAAATCTTTTATTATATTTATAGAGAATATATGAGTACAACACTGCTAAAACATAACCATGTATCCAGCTTAGACAGTAGCTATGTACAGTCAAACTGCAGTGACCATAGAAGGGACTTACTGAAATACAGTAGTGGAAATTCCAGGGGGAAAAAATGTATTTGTTATGATTATTAAATACATGTACTTTTTGAACAAGATTGCCATGGACTGCTGACTTTGTTTGCCAGGTCGCTATGTAGCAAGGATTATCTAAGTACAGAAACAACCAACAAGACGGTGAGGTGACAAGAGGATTGCCAGCACCTTTACGTACACCCATCGAAGACTGTCCCTTTGAATCTGGCTGCTGACTTGCCTATAAACCCTGAGTGAGGTAAAAGGCACAAGGTGGGATTTCCCTTGCTTAATATGAGCCCTCTGCACGTTGTGCATCTAGTCTCTGCTTATTATCCAAGCTCTGTTTGTCACCAGTGGAGGCTGATAGGTATCTGCAGTTCTTCCCGCCTTAAAACAGAGGTCCAAAATGATGGGAATGAATTGCTCCTCAGCAATGCGTAACTGTATCCAGATACAAGGGAGGGAACAGGGTCGGCCAGTTCAGATGAGAACCCAGCTTATAGACAGCCATAGGAAGCCACCCCGATATAAACAAACGCAGTTGATGATCAGCTTTCTGCACCTCTGGAGTTAATGTCTTCAAGTTGTAGGGACTAGTCCTACCTTTGCTAAACTTATCACAGCCATGCAAACTGGCGATCAGCCTTGCAGCTTCAGTTGGAGTATTTCTGTTGTCGTTGATCCCACAGTTATTCTAAGTACAGTTTCTTCCTCCTCCTACCTTTGTACAAATCTGTTTCCTAGAACAACTGATCCAAAGACCTCCAAAATCAGCTGAGGTCTTTTTCTGGTGTTTGCAATAGGCTTGGCACCAAGCCTGTAATGAACCTGTTTGATAGATCTGAAAGTACGCCTTACGCTTAAGGTTGTGCATTGGGGAAGAGAACACAGCTGAGCTTTGGATGCAAGATGGAAGCACCATGGCTTTATGGGGCCTTTCTGAGGTGCTGTTTACGTGCAGAACCCAATGGAGTCAATGGAGCAGCTGTGAAGCACTTAAAGAGGGGTTTGCAAACTAACTGATCATTGGACAGCAGTTCAGGATCCATAGTAATAAAGTGATTTTGTTCAGGCTCTTCTGCCTGGGAAAATAGGTGTCAGATTTATTCAGCAAGACAGAGAACATAAATCAACATCTGTTGCTAAAGGTGTTGGTCTTTGTACTTGTCCTGTAAATGGGCTGATAACTGTTAAAATTCCCAAGTATCTAGGTTTACAAATCCTAAAACTAAATAACAGTTGCTCTCATACTTTTGTACTTGACATCACTTATATTTGCAACAAAATCCCTTGGTGCGTAGCTGCAAAATGGTTGGAGGAGACACTTAAGTCTCCAGTGCACCAGTGAGATGGTTTGTCAGGTGCTCCCCAGAGATAGCCCAGCACAAATCTGCCCAGGCCAGCAATGTGGCTGTGGTTAGTGTAGGGGGAGAGGGGAGAAAGACTCGGTGGTCAGTATAGGTTTGGTGTACTTCTGCCAGGCAGACTGTGTGTCAATGCTGGAGCGTGAGGCTGGTGGGTGAACTCTCAGTGTGCTGCTGGGTCTAGGGCTGCTGCTTGTGGTAAGGGAGTTTTAGGGTGGCACAGATACACCCCTTCCACAGCTGGTGTGACAAAAACCTCCAACCCAAGAGGAAACTGCCCCTTTAATTGTTTATTTGTAATTCAGCTCTAAACTTTACTGTTTGAAGCACCCCAAGCTCGTGAAGGCCTTGCTTATCAAGAAGTAAGCAGAAATTTCAGGGACACTATTGCTGTGTGCAGTAGTTTGGAGTTTACTTGCCTCTTCCCTGCTTTTTTAATACTCGGTGGTCAGTTTTCTCTTCTGTTTCCCTCTCCACATAGCTTCCCTGGAGCATGACAGAACTGCTAGGTACAGCACCGAGGCCTGTTTTTCCTATTAAAAAGATATCATAGCTCTGCAGACTGCAAGCTACAAATCACTCACGTGCAGAAATGCAGCCGTGTGGCAAATTCATGAATAGGTGTGACTCCTACGGTCTTTCAGCAAGCTCCCTGCCTCCTGGTTATGCGACTTGTTTGCATCAGAGGCGGTCTCTAAGCAGGAATAGCGTGGGGGAATACTGGGAGAGGGTTCAACTTCATGTCACCGCTTCTCATTGAGAGAAACATGCTCCCTCAGAAGCGAGCGAGTGCCTTATTTGCAGCAGGGTTTCCACCAAGGGAGCTGCCTGAGCATTGGTTCCTAAGCCACGTATATTGGCCTGTGTTTCCCGGGACATGTTTGCATTGCCTGGAATTGTCTTTCACAAAGATGGCTTGCAGATGTATGTAGGGGGAGGCAGGTCAAATAATTTGGAGTCTTCAATGTTTAATAGCGAAAGAAGCCTGTAATATGATGCTTTCTGTTAATTGAGGTACAGGCAATTAGCTGTAGTTAGAAACAAAGGGCATCAGGATAGAGCCTAGAGTGGGATTTGGAGTTCAACCAGGCATCTCTGCTGTCTGCCTGCTGATGCCAGGGCAGTGAAATGCCTGAGAGGAAAGAATTAAGAAGAGGTTTATTGGTGAAGGCTGAGGTGCTAAACTTGTTTTAAAACTTTGGTTAATATCTTAAAAACAAAACTACTGCATTTTTGAGGTATAGATCATAAAGAAATATATTTATTAATGTTTGTATGAATAGCACTCTTCTACCTATAAATGTAAAAATGCCCCAATTCATTGTGTCTCCTGCAACCAGAAAAGATAGAGTCAATCTAAAACAAAGCAAAGAAAAGCCACCAGAGGCTTTATTTCAAAATAGCTTCCCTGTTTCTGTTTCGCAGAAGGAAACAGAAGTGTTGTCTTCTGCTTATGTCATAGGGATGGCTGTTAGATAAAATGTTTTATTTTCCTGCCATGTCTAGCTGCCCCCAGACAATTTGTTTCCAACTTGCCTGTGTGTGGACTTGGACCCGTGTTTCCTGTGCACCCCACTGAGCTGATCTGAGTTTCCTCTACCTGGTCACCGATCCTCATAAAATCTGTGCAAACTTCAGATTTGGAGACCTCCTTTGGCTGAAAGCAGCCAGAAGGGCTCAGGCGTTGTTCAGGAGACTGATCTAGGATCCACGACAGAAATATCGTTTTCACCCCACATCAACCTGAATGTTACTGCAGGGGGTATGTGACACGTCCTGATACCCAATGTGTGAGGCATTTACCTGACAGCAGAAATTACTTGGGCGCTCATGCAGCAAAGCTCACATCCACGTGCCAGGCTGCTGGGCAGGCCTGACACTGAGATCTCTCAGCCTACCATGCCAATGCGTTAGCCATTGGAAATTACATGGGGGTTTCGGTGCCTGTTGCCAGGCTCGATTTTTAAAACACTGTTTTAATTCAGCTAAAACATTTCTGTCACTTCTGAGGACAGGGCATCAGGGAGGGAGGGAATACAGATTTGCAGTTGCCAGGTTCACAAGTTCTTGCAGCTTCTGTCTTTGAGCAGCTCTCTTGAGTACAAACCCTTTCCCGTAAAGCCTTCAAAGCTCCTGCGGGTGGCCTTTGTGCTGGGAAGTGGTCTGTCCATCCCCGTGAGAGCCACCCACATTGGACCAGACTGTAAGTCTTTGAAAAACAGCGGTGGGCAGATTTTTGAGAGGAGGCTGGGTTGTTTTAGCAGCTTGATTCCCCAAAGACCCTGCCCTGAAGACCCTGGCACTGCAGGAGCAAGGGATTTTGGGGGGGCAGGTGGCAGAGCCACCCCCCCACAATGGCGAAGTGAAAGCTGGGCATGGGATATGGAGCTACTGAAGGTTTTGAAGGATCAGGCAAGTTTGTGACGTGATCTTCCTGCATGTGATCAGCACCCAGCGGCATCAGTGGGAAGTCCTCCAAGCAGCGCCTGCAGGCCTTGGAGCTTATCCTGCAAAAGGCCACCATCAGGAGCAGGGAAATGGGAAGCCACCCTCAAAGATAACATGGAGCAGAAGCTCCCACAGAGGTGACATCTGTAAAATATGGAGGATCTTCTGCCCTAACATTTTAATCAGGGCATTTGCTCTAACTGCCCCAGCAAAAGTTCCTCTCTCACATTTATTGATTATCACTTTCTAAAGAGCAATTAAATAAAATGTTAATGCAAAACAACTTTAGAGGGGTGAAAAAGTCCATTTTCACAGTGTAGCTCCTGAATGGAGGAGTTAGCTATCCCAACAGAAAATGTCTTAAATCAGTGCTTAACTCTCCAGTCCCTGCAGAGGCCAGCAATTTGTGATGGTTTATGGATTAATTAGATTTTACTTTGAACCCTAGCGCTATTGATAAAAACTTCAGGCTTTTTACTGATGAGTTTAAGGCTTACCTTCTTAACAACCACGCACAACGCAAACCTTCTTATTTAGTTACTTAAGCATGCAGCAAAATTGCAAGTTACAAAACCAGCCTTTACTTATGAAAACGATGGCGTAGCGGGTGTTGCAGCCAACATTGTAATGTGCACGGCTCTTTTGTCAAGCACTTTTGAAGAGGAGAGGAGGGAAAGAGAACAAGCCTCTGTCCTGCCGCTCAGCAGGCGGTCGCTGCAGGAGAAAGTGGCCTTTGGGCTGGGTCCTTCAGGTGCCTGCTCTGGGAACCAGCTGAGGGCAAGGGGGAAGGTAGAGGAGACCCAGCTGGGGGGAGCGGACTGACGGCAGGAGCCCATGGGGGCAGCTCTCCGATGGGACTCTCCTGCTCTTTGCCACAGCTAAAACAGCCCTCAGAGCAAGCAGGTTTCCTGCATGCTTTTCGGCATCTTCCATGGAGCAGTATTTACCACTTCGCCCCCAGCCCTGGGCTTGCAGCTTGGCTTTGGGAGAGGACACCAAACCGCATCGTTCCTGTGGGGCAGTAAATGAGAGCTCCATGGGGCTTCCCCTTCCCTCCATGCGCCTCATGCCTTACCCGTAGAGGGTCTCCTTCTCCCAGTAACTGTCCTGAGCCCACAAGCGAGGTGACACATGTGATATGCTTCAGCAAGTGCAATTTGGGAATAAAACAGCAGCAACTTAGGCCGCCGAGGTCGGCGTGACTTGGGATGCGCAAAGGAGGGTATCTCCTCGGTGGGAAGGTGCTGCTGCTGCCAGCTGATGTTGAGAGCGGCGGGTGGTGCGTGGTGGCTGGCGCGGGGCGTGCATGGGGCGTGCGAGCAGCTCAGCCGGGCTTAGCCGGGATGTGGAGCCGATCAGTGCTGCCTTGGGGGAACCGGAGGCAAATGGAGCCTGGGAAATGCCAAAGGAAAAGTTAATAAGTGACATCTCCCTCGGAGATAGTCTCCTGAAGGGGAAGGAGGAAAGATTTCATTTACAGCTGAGCACATATGACACCAGGATAAAATCTGCTGGATGCTGCTTTATTAGCACAGAGCTGGGTAGAGCTCCTTCATTGGGGCTTATTTTATGTGTTAGGAGGGAAAATCTAACTTCAGACTGTACTCTGCTACGTACTGGTGTTCGTGGGTAAGTCCCATGCTCGTGGGTATGTGCAGCAGCAGCATGGCAGAAACCATCTCAGCAAAGACGGACATGTTTTGCTTTCTCCGAGAGTCACTGCACTAATTATTAACTCAGACAAACGCAACCAGATGGCAGGCAGCGGGAAGACAAGGAGTAGATGAGGGGCAGTTCTCCTGCAGCTGGAACCTCACGAAACCAAGGTTGTGGCTGGACCATCCACCCCTTTCTTCTCGTGCCCACCACCACCCTCCTCCGGCTTTGCTGACCTGTTTCTGCCCTCTCCCACCCTGGGGCTGCTTTCTGACACTTGACAAAGAGTGACCTCAGGAGGTGACCCAGCTGAAGAATAATTAACTTATTTGCTGGGCTGGTTTTCATCTCCCCCGAGCCCACGTTCTTTCTCATGTTGGAGAAGGGATGGGAGCACACGGATGGAGCTCCTGTGACCAGTCTAAGGTCCTGCAGAGCTGCACCCTCAGGTGCTCTCCTCCCAGGTGAGACCTTTCCTGATGGCTCATAAACAGAAGTCAAAGGCCTGTTTCTTTGTTTAAACGTGAAGGCAAATTTCAGATGTGAAAGTGCACCGATCTGCACGGGCTTGCTTCAGCAATGGGTCTGCCTCAGCCTTCATAGTAAAACCTTAATAACATGCTTTAACTTGGTCAGCCCGGAATTGGTCAGGGAGTTGGACTAGATGATCGTTCTAGGTCCCTTCCAACCGAAATACTCTAGTCTATTCTATTCTAAAACCTTCTCAACCTTTCACATCCACGTCCCCAGAGGCAGGAGAATCTCTGTTTCTCGTGCGTGGGAGAACGAGGGCACGGCGAGCTTGGGCAAAGGTGTCATCGCAGTTGCCAGGAACAGGGCTACACTCCGTCGGCATCGGTGATAACTGTGACAGGTCACCAACACCTCTGGCCTGAATCTCTCACAAGCAAATCGAACTCTCTTAATCTGCTAGTATAATTTCTGCAGCCTCAAGACTCTGCCAGAGGCTCGCTGCAGCTAGGCTAGACAGCGGGGTGCAAAGCCCCAGGTGAAAAGACACTGATGCTGGGGCAGTGAGGGTGTTTAGAAATATGAAGCTGCCGAAACAATGTGTGCTGGATGGTGCTCTGTAGCTAGGAGAATTTCATGTGCAGAAATAGGGCTAAATAATTATAGTTTAATAATTTTTTCCCCATAATAAAGCAGTGCAACCTCAGAAAAGAAACATTTTTAAACTGAGTACAAACTGCACAGAAATAGGGGAAACCATGGGGGTTTTGCTGATTGCAGCATTAAAGAAAGACAACTTCTGCCTCACCAGTGGCTCTTGCTGTCCCAGACCTCTTTTAGTCCAGTTTTGATGACTGCGTAGCTTCTATATTTTGAAGGGACATGTAGCAGGGCAAAGCCCCGTGTTCTTCTGGGGCTACCACAGCACCGCTGACATAGAGCCCAAGTCTGAGAACACAGATTGAAATAAAATGAGAAAGCATCTGGTGCTTTTCCCAAAACTGAAACCAGTTCTAACCTTTCCCTTCCTGAGCTCAGAAAACAGCTGGAACTGATGCTTTTAAAAGCATGCCTTACCCCTTCCAGCAGCTGTGTTTTGGGTTTCTCTGCTGAAGCAGCAAACCTTTCAGTACTTGCTCCACAACGCTCAGTTCGGCTACAGTTTCTCCATTGCAGTTTCGGGAGTTGGTGCAGCGTCTGAAGGGTGGACAGGGAGCTAAAATGGAGGGTGCCCACCAGGCAGGGCTGCCTGGAGACTGGCTCAGGCCTAGCCCATGCAGAGCAGCTGCAGAGCTGCTTTAAATTGCACAGACATGTGGGTCCCTAAGGGCTTCGGTGCCTCTGGGTGCAGGCAGGAGAAGGTGGGCTCCATAGCATCTCCTTTGGGAGGTATTCAGTAAACCTCATAGCCAAATCGGCACTGTGGCACTGTGGACAGGTATTTCAGTGTGTCCGTCCTATCAAGGAACCTCTGGGAAAGGGAAGGGGGGCAATTATTCAGGGTCTACATCGGCTGTCTTTACAGTAATGGAACTGGGGCGAAGCAGAGCCCTGGAGCAGGGCGGGTTGTCTTGTGCATTACAAGGACAATATATTACCACACCCCAAGGGCCCCTTTCACAGCATTTCATTTAAATATTTCATCCATGGATGCATCTGGATGCAACCTCTCTGTCCTTTCCTGGTGGCTGGGTGAGGATGTGAACCTTTGACTGCACTGGGAGTTTCATGTGGAGCTGTGCTGATGGTTTTGCATCAGCAGCACCTGGTTAAAAAACGCTTGCCTTGCTGTCCCGGGGTGCCTCTGGACACAGTTATTCATCACTGCTGTTTCACCGAGCGCCCGGCAGGCTGTAGATTCAGCTCCTCCAAGGCTGCTGAAATGCACGGAGCATTTGATGCATAAATCTGTGCAGTTGTTAGCCACGGTTGTTATTCCCCTTCTCCTCCGGGTCCGATGTCACACAGACTTGCTGAGGGGGCAGGGATGGGGCAGGCCTGCCTGTGCGAATTCAGCAAGGAGCTGCCAGCATTTTAGTGCGGTTTCTCTCTGCTCTGGCAAATCCCATGGATGCTCCGAATTTTCTTTTTCGCAGAGCTGTGCTCTCTTTTCCAAATGGAAAAGATGACATATTTAGGTCTGCTCTCCAGAAGGAAGCTTTAAACTACCTACAGCAGTGCAGTTCCCCAGTTTGCCTGTGCCGAGGCACCAGGAAAGGACTCACATGTCTAAGGTATGCGCTAGTCTCGGCTCCAAGATGTGTTCGTGCAGGGTTTGGCAGAGCGGCGTCTGACGGCCGCAGCACTCGCGCCCGCAGCGATAGGTAGAGCGATGAGAGATGCTCATGCTCCAGCCTCTGTGTGAGGAGCTGGCTCGGCGGATGGCCGGGGCTGTGATTAGGGCGTGTAACACACTTACTGAGTCTGTAAGTGACAGCAAAATGTTCCCTTCCCCGCCCCCAGCCCATGTTTTTCCTGGGTTGTGGTCTTGCATTTCAGATCACGTGCCGGGACCAGGGAGGACATGCTGTTCCCCAGGGGCTACCCACCCAGACATGCTGCAGCTGCTGAAAGGCACCGTATTCCACCCAGCAGGTTTTGTGTTCCTGGGCTATTATGGCTGGCTGGCCTCTGGTCTGGACACGGCTGGGAGCCCTGACATGGAAACCTAAGATCTGCCTGCACCCATCCCCATAGGCCTGCCATGGGTCCCCGTGTACCTGCAGCTCCCACTGATTTCTCTGCCTTTTGAGATGACCCCCTCAACAATCCATCGTAAGGCTTTACATACAGTGCAAAGTCTTCCACAGGGTTAAAACCACCTGTAGCATGAAGAATGAGAGACCTTCCAAATGAACCTGAATCTGACTGTTCTTCTGATGAACGAGCCCCAACTCCCACCACCTCCACCAGTGACAGGGACCCAATCCATGTCATACAGACTCTTCCGCTTCGGAAAATCCCACCTGAGCACCTGGCCTGCACACTTACTGTTAGCTGGGAGGGAAAAATCTCTCTTTGCCTTCAGGCACTGCACACCAGCATGAAAAAAAAAGTGCCTTCCAAAAAGCCGCCCAGCACCTGTTGCTTAGTGCTCAGCTGAAACACTAAGCCCAAATTGGTAACTTTGCAACAGTCTCCATAGTGATTAATTGTACCTTCACAGACAGGGCATCGTGACTTGGCAGGGGAAACAGATGCAGAAGCAGAAGGCCTCCGTGCTTGTAAAAAAACGGGGAGCACACATTCGATTCAGCAGACCTGCTCTGTGTTACCGCTGCTGCTCCTCAACCTCTCCAGGTCTGCGGAAGGGACTGAGGTGGAGATGGAGAATTCCCCCTGTAACCCAAACGAATGATTCCATGGGAGATGACACTTCCCTGCCTACCACACCTGATCCAAATGCATAAGTGATGAGAAGGCACAAGCTGACAGCACCAGAGGATGAAAATCCTCGCAGTGTTTGCTGATGCATGTGCTGTACGATCCCTCCAGGAAAAGTGGATGTGGCATCCACCTGAGCCCACTCACTGCCTGTTTTGTGGGACACTTGGGCGAACTTCTTACGAGAATGATTTAAGGATGGTCAAACATTACAGGGAAGAAAGGATATCATAAAACAAATACCCTCCACTTTTTCTGTCTTTGCAGATGCATTCTGGGAGAGCCTAGCATCTGTGTACTCAGGCAACTGCTCCTCTTTTCAGCTCATCTTTTCTCTGGATACTTTCTGCTTCTCAAATTGTGGTTGCCAAGAGAGCAGCTTGCATGGACAGTGTCATCTTCAGAGAGTCCTGTCTCATCTTTATTCAGTCACTTGCAATCCTCTTTGAATGAAGACACCAAAACCCTAGCTCGCAGCCAGATTAGAAAACTGATTAGTTACCTGCACATCCCATGTTAGAAGGATGGGATTATATGGCAATTACAGAGGATCAGACTCAGCCTATTTAAAGGGATGCTGACACCTTGGAAACAATTTTTACAAGCATTTTACACCGCGCATCCTTACCTCAAATCCTTTCAGGCATGTTAAATGAAATCTCAAAAGTTGGTTTCTTAAACCCATTGTGGTTTGTATTTTATGCTCAGGTGATTAGGCACAAGAAAGGCAAACTGCTGGCAACTGCCCTCTGCATTCTCAGTCTCAAGTCCCAGGCAGCACCATGGTGATGGCACTGCTTAGGCCCAGGTAGTGACCTGGGAAGATGCTATAGCTGTGTGTGGTTTTTTTCATCTTTGACAGAAGAAGTAATCGATGCATTGGAGTGGCTGCTGTGCCTTCAGTGTTTTAAAGAGCTACTGATGATACAACATTTTTTAATAATTAGTAGTATAAGCTGAGGGTTACAGTCATGTATTCATGCATTTTTACTATACATGAGTATTATTGTACATGAATATATAGTTATATATAACTCACACAGGTGAGTGTCTGTTACCTGATTCACACACAGCGTAAGCAGCAGCAGGCAGGCTTGCAACATTATTAGTTGTTTTCTGTCCCTCGGTGCGTATGTCTGTCTTCCCTGATCATTTCTGCACTGTTGGCCAAGCTCAGCTGCTGTTCACAGGGATGCAGCAGTTGCAGAAATCACATTGTTCCTAGAAGTTTCGTGAAAATACACAGGGAGATAGAGAAGGCAGAGATTGTACCCTCACAGAGGACGGGCCGCAGGCTGCACTCAGCTGTGACCACTGCAGCCGTGGGAAAGCTTCAATCCAATCCTGTGTCCCCCATGGGCTCCACAGACCCCGGCCATGTGACTGGCCTGGAGGGAGGGTTGTAATTACTCCCTCTGCTCATGCAACTACTCTTTTTTTTGTGCAGTGATGCCCTCCTCCCTCCCCCTTTAAAATGCAACCAGATACTCCAACTGGCCATTAAGTTTGTCATCTCAATCCTTCTCAAATTCCTGGCAAGCACCAAGGGCTTTTCTTTTTTTTTTTTTTTTTAATTCAGGTTCTAAAAATCCTTGTGCACAACTTCTCCATATTTGTCCCTAGTCTATGTTTATTGTATAAGCTGTTCCTTGGGGAGCAAGTAATTGCAGGGCTGTAAAATGTGTCCTAGGGAGATGGTTTTTGCAGTGAGGGAGAGCCATGCTTTGGACAGCCATGGAAAGGGAGATAAGATCAAATCTGACTAATGCCTTCCCTGTTGCTCATCAGGCTTGTAACTCAGATGCATGTGCTGACATTGACCAGCACAGGCTGCAGGAGACATTCGTAACTCCTGCACTGAGGCACTCCTGCACTGCATTGAGCTCATTAAATCAGGCAGTGAAGCTTCCTTCCCAGTCAAAAGGGAGAGGCAGGATCCTGCTCTGAGTCAGCCGATGGAGGAGCACAACTGAGTGATCTGCGTTTGCCCTGGGAAGGAGCTGACCTGTTTCTGCTGACTGAAGGAGGTGGATGAATACCTCTGCATGTATCTTCAGAGAAGTTGAAGCTTCTAGTAAAATCTGCTTCTTTAGCAATGTTGAGTCAAGCGCACTCAGGCTCCCTTTCAATGGGCCTGGGCTTCTGTGGCTTTATTCCTCCTTTATTCCTCAATGTGCTGCTGCATAAGCAGTATAAAAATAGCTTGTCTTCCAGCAAGGAGGCTTTTCAAAGCTGCCATGCTTGAACAGAGGGCAATGGGAAGGGGTGGAGGGAGGAAGGTTTTGGTTATTCCATATTACTTGTCTTCCAGTGTTTTTTTTCCTCACTTCTTTGGGAACGGAGAAAGGGGAGAAGGTTGCCAGCGCTCAGAAGGGCTGCTATGAACAGTGACCTGCAGAGACTGGGGAAGCCAGGGTTGGGGAAAAGGATCCTCACAGCCAGTTGAGACACCAAAACCATCATTTCTTTTCACACATGACACCAGCGTACCTTTAAGAAAGAAACACACCAAAAAAACCCCACTCAAAAGCACAAACATTACAGGAAAAGCAATAGTCCTGGCAAAGTTTTCTCGAAAAGGAAACCTAATGATGACGGATGCATCAGCTCCATGAGCGAACATCTGTGCTCCTCCTGGTAGGCATCTTCTGAGGCAGAAAGGGTGGGTTTCTCCCACAGCACTGGCGCCCAGAAACATCTGAAACCCAGCCTCCCTCCTGCCCCTGCCTTTCCATAGAAAGGAGCTGCATACGCATTGAATGCCAGCAATCACTCTGCCTTGCCGCAACAACAGCAGGGAACAGCATGGGGTTTACTGGGCAATAAACATCCTGCTGGCACATTGTCCTCCTGTGAAGTGTCAGACAGATGACCCAGGGACAGTGCTGTTTTATAGCAGTCATTCCCAAGGAGAGAAGCCAAATCTACCAGATCTCTTACCCCCAAAGGGTAGTAGGATACCAGTCCTTGAGGTAGCTTGCAGTACAAGCAGAACTACTGCGTCTTCATGTTTTAGGCTACAGGATCATCCTCCCTCAAATCAGAGAGGTGGGAACTTTAAAAAAAAGAGAAAGTAGCAAAATAAATGGAAGTATTTTTAGCTCAAATCCCCACCTGAAGGAAATTGGTGATGCTTCACTGAACTCAGTAGAGGTAAGGTAACTTACGGCTCACCACAGTAATGAACCAACAGAACTGATCTTGGTTCAGGTTCTGACCCAAACATTGGAGACTTTGTTTGGGATTTTTTAACTGTTTCCCTTAAGTGATGACATAAAAACCAGCTTAAGCAAACAATAAGAATGGTGCTTCTTGGTTTAGGTTGGTCTATCCACTTGAGGATGGAAGGACTGCTCTTATCACACATCTAAGGCATCACAGGACTTGGCAGGACTCCAGACCTTCAGTGGCTGGTGTTATTTACCTGCATCTTTGTCTTTAAAACTGATGCCTGGAATATCTGTGAAAATGGTTGCTTCTGCAAGATTTTGGAAAGTTTCCCGGTGACCATTTTTTCCCTGTAATTTGTGCTAATCTGAGAAATAATTATATTTTAAAGTTTACACTTATATTTTAAAGTTCAAGACTTCTGCTGGGGTGCCTTAGCTAAGAGAAGCAAATGTTGTTTGTTGTGGTAGCTGATGGTGATACTCTCTCACCACTTGCGTGTATGGCAGGGCCCGGGAGAGGTAAAAGCAGGGAATGAAAGGAGGTGTGGGCACTTGGGACATAGCAGCTGTGCTTGTCTGTAGCGGGCAACGTTAAGGGAAGAAGAACAGTCCAAGGCTGTAAAGTCTCTCCAAATGAAAAGCAGACTGCTAGAGAGCCAAAATTGAAGAAAAATACGTGGACAACCAGAGCAGGGAGAGTTGCTGCTCTGTTGCTAGGCGATAGATCTGTTATCATGCTAATGACAATAAAGGATGATACTGGTACCAATAAAGCATCTTTCATCTGAGAATTACCAAGGGTTCTCCAGACAGCGAGGCTGTATTATTCCCATTCACCAGAGGCACAGACAGAGATGAATTGATTTGCCAAAGGTCACCCAAAGCAGCACTGACGGATTTCAGAATAAGAAATTGCCCTATTTTAGTTCTATTAGGCCAATGACTGCCATAAAACCTTTCTTTGCAATCAATCCCCTCCCCCCTCATAAATCACCCCCATGTCCCTCTCTCCTGAGGGGACATCCTCCTGTCTTGTTTGTATTTCTTGTCCCATTTAGATTACAAGCTCTTCTGGCCCTGGAGTGTAGCTTACCAAGGATTGTTAAGGGCAGAGCAAACACGTTGGCCAAGCTGTGCTGTTTTGGGGCTACGTGAACAAGAAGAAAGTACAGGGCCCAGCTGGACGTAGCAGGTGTGCAGTATAGGACGGGACTGCATCATGAGCCCCACGGTGGCCCTGGGTGCACTGTGAGCTTGGGCTGCGGCTCCTTCAGCAGCAGCCTGGGGCACGGGCTCCCTGAGCCCCTAGACTGGTACGATTTCTCCTTGCAACGCGTGAGTTGGTATCTGGCACTTCCCTGTCCTCTTGCACTTGGGAGCAGAAATGTTGTGATAGGCCTGAAATCTTTGCGTAAGATGGTACTAGCTTGCTGGCTCTTGCTTGCTGACTTACGACAACAAACTGTGCTAAGCACCTGTTTCTCCTGGATACTCTGGCTAGGAAAAATCCAAGGGGCTCCTCACTGACAGCAGCTGTGTGACTTCAGGGTAAAGGGCTTCTAGGTTGCCCCCCACGACTTTGTGCTAGATACTTACCCACACTGCAGCCCATGAAATGCCAGAAGGCTGTGTGATGAGAAATGCAAATGTTCCTCAACCACTGAATAACAGCTCTCCCTGACTATCTACACAGCTCTTCCCAATACTGGGGGTCCTCAGGCATGAATCAGTAAAGGCATGAGTCAGGCATAATTTTTTCTGTCCTTGTTTCCCATTAGAGATCATGAGGGAAACACAAGCAAGCCTAAATTCTAGCGCTTGCAGGGAAAGAGCATTTCTGATTTCCGTTTGAAGAACAGAGTTTCCATGATGATGAAGAGCAGGCTGCAATTTCTTGATGAGCGAGGACAGCAGGGTGGGAACACAGAGGGGATGCCTATATGAGCAGTTTTACTCTGAGTCATCGTTCCCTTGGGGGTCTGGGCTGGACATATACCCCACCAGGTGTTTCCTATGGTGCTTCCAAAGGCACAAACCCTGCAGCTCCCACTATCTCTAAGAGGAGTACTGTGCCCCTGGTAGGCATGAAAACCAGGCTTTTACAATCTTTGTTTCCTTTTCTTTATGTGTAAAATGGGGATGTATCTCATTTATCTCTGACTGTCGCTGTGAAAATGTAGCTAGTCTTTCTACAATACAACAGAGATGCAAATTGCATTCACGGTAAGTGCTAAGCATTTTAATGACTCTTCTCTCCTGTTTTTCCTACCTCCCAGAGTCTTGGCAAGTTTCCTCAGTCTCATGTATTTCAGCACAGGAGGACACAGCCCCAGAGCAACTGAAGTGCAGGAGCCATACAACAGCTTTGTGGGGTTTGTTCAAATTATGTAAAAGACCAAGATGGTTTAAAACCTCAGGGCATGTCTGTAAAATAGATCCTACTGGACTGCTACATCCTCCTAATTGGTGTAAGGCTGCCACTGACTAGCTAAGAAAAAGTCTACGTTAGACCCAGTCCAGCAAAACGTGTGTTATAGACACGAATTTAAGGTTAACATGTGCTTTATTGGATTGGGAACTGTTTTCCCTTTCCATGGGAAAAAACAAAAACCAAAACACCAAAAACCCAAAAATGTGAACTGGCACTTTTTTAGGTGAATGCACACCCTGGGCAAGCAAGGATATTAGGAGCAGTGGAGCCGGGTAAAGCCAGCAAAGGAAAACCCTATTGGCATCCTTATGGCACTTACAGTGTAAGTTATGCTTGCTTACATGTTATGCTTGAGCATGTTATGCTTGAGCCTGGCTTGCAGGGGAGCCTGGAAACTCTGCACATGATCAACTCCTTCCAAAAGGAGGTGGAGATGCCGGTTGGATTAGTAAAGCTCGCTGTGCTCAGAGAACTCTGAAATGTCCCCTGTGCAGGTGATAACAGAGAGCAGAGAGCAGCTGCAAACAGATGTGATGTCCTTGGTGAGCTGCATCCTCTCTTTCTCCCCTAAGCTTCAGGGACTTGTCCCCGTGGAGAGGATGCTGGCAGCAAGGCTTAAGTAGGTAGTATTTTAATCGACAAATTTGGTGAGTTACAGCAGTCACTTCTCCCAGCAGCTCTCCCGACTCTTGAGCTTCCAGTTTTGTTGCACACAAGTGCACCCCACACACCACACAGCCCAGGGAGTGTGATGGGAAAGAGGCCATCTCTCAAGCTGCAGGTGGGAAAAATACCTTCTTGCAAGGTTTCCCAAGCAGTGTCTCCAGAAGGGCTTGCCCCCAGCAGCAGTACTATGCTAGGACCCCATGACCATGTCCCACAGGCCAGGCCCAGTCCCTGAGCTCTCCCATGAGCTGTCAGAGGGGACAGAAGCAGCCAAAGAGCCCTGCAAAGGGGCTGGATGCAGGGATGGGGTGTAGCAGGAGGAAGGAGAAACAAGCTGATCTTAGACAAAATTGTTTAAAGCTTGGCAGTTGGGCCAATTTGCGATAATAAAATTCCCACACCTTCATTCTCAAATCATGACCGAGAGAAACAATGCTTATTTTCAAACCAGCCCTGCAATCCAGATAAGGGCTCTGTGCAACACATGGGAACAAATTTATATTTGGGACACTAGGAGGAGGTTAAACAGAAAAAATAACCTCAAGCTTACACTACTGTTTTCTGTTATTCTCCACATACGGACAAAAAAAGAGTAGATCCAAACTGGTTCAGAATTGCTCCAGGTTTGCGCCAGTTGCTCATTGTGGGGTCTGGACTATGCTGCAGACAAGTAAGGAGCACCTGAATGGGAGGACCTGAACTATTTGCCTTTGACTTGCAGCCAAGACTTTTCTCAGGTGGCCCCTTTCCAAAAGCAGCACTAGGCTTTCTCTCTCAGCTACAGCTCTGGTGGAAGGCAGACTGCTAGACAAGGTCCTGCAGATATATCCCGTATAAATCTGTTTCACAGCCAAGCTCTCTCCACAGCCCACCCTTCCCTTTGGCAGGCCCCTTCAAGCCCCTCTCCAAGAGCAACCCTGGGCTCACTCTGAACCCTAAGCCTAATCCTAACCTCACCTAAGCAGCAATGGATGGCCAACCTTTGAAGAGGGTAACCGGATAAAATACATCTCACTGTCAAGCTCCCTCAGCAACCCACACTTCCCTTTCCATCCTGATGTCAAATGCAGCTCCATGATTTCTCACTCTCTCAGCCCTAACCCTAACACTAACAATTGACTCATGGGCAAAGAGCCCCAGGCATTGCCCAAATAAAAAATTACCTTACATCCAAGCTCTCTTGGCAGCTCATACTTCCCTTTCGCAGATGCCTTCTCCACCCCAAGACGATAGCAACTCCTTCATCTCCCTTTCTTAACACAAAGTCAAACTCCAAACCTAGCACTAACTGATGATCAACGTTTGAACAAGGTGCCCTAGACATTGCCCAGATTGAAAAATAACTCACAGCCAAGTTCTCTTGGCACCACACTTCCTCTGAGCAGTCCCTGTCCATCCCCAATTCAGCTGCAACTCCGGGCTGCCTTGCTTCCTCAACCCTAGCCCTACCCCTAACCTTACTTGAGGGACAGCATTTGGACATGGCCTTCCAGATATATCTCATACCAGAAGTATCTCATAGCCAAGCTCTCTTGCAGACACCTTTGCTGTTGTGCACAATGGTTGTACTTCCATGCTACCTCCATCCCTCAACCTTAACCCTAACTCCATGAAGGCTGACCTTTGGACAGGTCACCCAGATAGTCCAAACAAAATGTCTTGCCAAGAGTGGCAGCCATCAGTTCCCTTGGGTAGCTCTTTTCCATCCACATGAAAGCTGAACATCCAGGCCCTCTTTTTTGACCATAATGTTAATGGCCAACCTAATGGTAACATGAAGATTTTCCTTCAGACAAGGTCATCTAGATATTGCCCTAAGGAAAAATGTCTCACAGCCAAGCTCTCTGATCAACCCATAATATCCATGGCCAGCCTCTTTCCATCCTAATTCCAACTGTAAGTCCTTGATTTCTTCCTCTCTCAAACACAGTCCTAACTGACAATGAAACTTGAGACAAGGGCTTTGCCCAAGTTGAAAAATATCTCACAGTCAATGTCTCCTGTCAACCCACACTTCCCTTTCCATCCATGCTCTAATTGCACCTCCAGGCTTTTTCTGACAGCCTCCCTAAAGCCAAAACCTTACCCTAGCTCTAACAATAATTGATGTACAGGCTTTGTGCAAGGCCCTCCAGACACAGCCTAGATGTTGCACAACCAAGCCCTCTTTGCAGCTCATAATTCCCTTCCTTTCTCACCAACTGCACCTCCAGGCTTTCTTTGTCTCTCCAGCTTTACTAAGGGCTTGGTTTTCTCCCTGACGCCTCTTGTTTTCTCCCTGTGGCACACTGCAGTGATGGCTTTGGGATTTTTTACTCCTATGTTAATTTTTTTTCATAGATGCTGAGCACAGTCCTACATGAAGGCTGAACTCTCTGCCTGCCTTTCTGAACATTCAGGTAGGGTTTGGTTGTCCGTACCACTCAAGATCTGGGCACCTTGGCCCAACCTGTCCCTTCCCATCCTGCATTTCTAGTATTTTGACTGAAATGTGTATCAGTCACCAGCTGGCTATGAAATTTTATGCTCCTAATTTCTCAAGGCAAAGCTATGCATTCTATTTTAAGGCAAAACCACTGAAATGAAAGGGTATGACTAGTTTCTCCTCTATGCAGCTCCGTGTGTGTAAAGCAGCCCTGAAGCTGGCATAGCCCACAACTATTGACTGCCTTCCAAGCTCGTTGCTTGAGTCTGCTGTGAAAACAGAGACAGGATAAATATCTGCTGGGAAAACAGAGGCAGGGGTAGGATTTTATAGAGCTCTTGAGGCACAGATGAAGCTCTGGGTGTGTGTCCTCCACATGCACATAGCTGTTAACCAGGATCAGCAGGATTTGGGAATCCTGGCACTTTCCTTTGGGACGATCCCACAAGGTGTGGGAAAGAGTTAAAAAGCCTGAAAAGAAAATACTGTTTGTTTAAATATTTGGAAGGAAACAAAGAGAACAGGATTTCAGAGGAATGAACAATGCATGCCTGTCCCAGCTAAAGCCCTGTGAGAGAGTTACTCGTTGCTTTAATATATTATGTGGGTAGCTGGAATGCCTGGAAAACTTCATCAAGGACCAGCGAGGAATTTATGCTAAGTGCTGTGCAAATACCCACAATGAAGATGGTTCCTCTCCCAAGGATACTGCAGCCTACAGCAAACAAACGGAGAAGGACAGGGTAACAAGGAGTTGATTTTGGTTAGTGTGATAAACTGTCTTCTCGGCATCCAGAAGTTGTGTCTACTTTTTGCAGGCCCTGCAAAAAGGAGCATTTATGTGGGGGTTAGGAGGAAAAGTCTAAATTAGTTTTACAGATGCTTAGAGGGAATTTCCCCTCAGGTACCATGGGGAAATGAGGCAGGGCCTGTTTGCTAATGCAATGCATATAGCTCTCCTCACAGGCCCCTCCGAGGTGGGAGTTGACCCACCAGCACTGAAGCGAGGCGGGAGGCTGGGTAGAGGCCGCCAGGCACCTTGCAAGTGATGTGGTGAAGACGGGCAGCCAGAGGTGGGCTAGATCGTATGTTCATCTCCCTCAGATCCCCACAGGGACCGTGTAATATATCAGTCTGCTTTGCATCAAACAGCTGTCTGACAACAGCCTTCCTGAAAGCAAGGGAAAAAAAAAAAGCAGAGAGTCCTTAAAATTCAGGCACTGGCTCTTGCTTTTGTCAATTGGTCTTGTCAAAGTCCATTTGTCAGAGGCTCTGCAGGCTGTCATGTCACACAGCTCATCACCTGTGGGTCCTCCACTGTCCCACAATAACCTTCACAGCCGTTCTTCCTCCCCATCTCCTTGTTTTTTTTCTTTATCAACCAACATTCATTTATTAAACCAGCATTCATACAGTAAAAATTCCTATGATCAGTGGATGTGCTGTCTTCATAAATGATGATGCAGTAGGTCCAGATCTGCCCTAGTATAAAAGAGTCCTTATAGCAATAATACAGCAACAAAGGATACGCTAGAAAAATCATTTCAATGATTGCATGGATTATAAAATGCTGCCACTTGTTTCATCAACTTGTGTTAGCCTTGCACGGCCACACGCACACCAGGCTGCCTTGAAAGAGAACTGAAAGGTGTTATGGTCTTGCTTTCCCAGCAAGTGATTGCCCCCAGCAAATGTTTCTGAATCTAAATGTCTTCTGTCACCAAAGCATGAAAAATCCCTCTGTGGTACCTCATGTCTGTATGAGCCTCTGGCTGATTTGTCCTATCTGTTTATTATTTCTGTTTCAGATCCTCGTTTCCTTAGTTTGATAGGTGTAATACAGGCATAATGATATCTTCTGTTAATTCTTCACTTGAGACAAGTATGCAATATTGCTGTGTTGGTTGGTTTTTTGTTGTTTATGATGGTAACTTTTTCCTTGGAGGAGGAAGGATGGCAATTCCAATGGCTTGTTATAATTCATGGGGGGGGGGGGGTGTTAAATCATAAATGAAGGTGAGGGGTTCTGATACTGCACCATCCTACTTTTAGAGGACAAGTTCCTATTAATTTACAGTTTTGTTTGTGGAGCAGCTCAGTGCCAATGGGATGATTAAACTGGATGGAGCCTTCCTGATCTGGCAACAGTGGATAATGTGAAATCTTGATGGAGAAACCTGCAGTATGCTGCGTGCCACGTGCCGTGATATGGTTAAAATCACTGTAAAGGCTTGTGTAAAGCCTCTGAGGGCCAGACCCAAGACTGATATAAACCACCTCAGCAGAGTCAGCGTGGTTGGCATTGAGTAGGAACATGGCCCAAGTGCCAGGTGGTCCTAGGACAACCCTCAGTCTGCAGGGTGCTTACGGGGGCTCTGCTCTTCCCACTTGGCCCAAGGGAGCAGGTTTCCCTGTACAAGCATAAGGAATGACTTTCTGTGGGGGGGTCTAGTTGCAGAGACATGTCTGGCTGAGCTCCGGCAAGCCAGGCTGAGTTAATTTACTGCCCCCGCTTGCAGCCCTGTTTGCCTGCCAAACCCCTCAGAGCAGGGGCAGTGGGCTGCTTGATGTGCCACCCCTCGTCCACCAGTGATGTGAGTTGCCATCAGACCCAACAGCACACCACCTCCTTGGTTACCTCTGCAACAGGGGCAACAACTTCCAGTGACAGCCAGACCCAAAACAATAAACTTGTAGATGGCCCCAGCGCAGATGACCAGGGCATGGCCAGAGGCAGCCCTATGTTTCAACAGTTAATGCTGGTAAAGGTTTCTTTCCCAAAGTCTCCATGCGGAAAGGTCTCTGTGTTGTGCAAGGCACCACCTTCATGACAAGGAGATGTTAAACGGCTGTGCGCAGAGGGAGAGTGTTATTTTGGACAGCACATTATGGCAGCAAAACAGACAGAAGCCTCTTCAGCAGCTGATTTTATGGTGTTCCTCCTCTAAGCATCAGGTGTGGAAAAGCCATTCACATCATGCTCAGCACAGGGAATTTTATATAAAATGGATGCTCCACCATATATAGCTATGTCATGATGATTGTAGGACATGTTGGCATTACACATCCCACTTGACATGCCCTATGAATGTGGGATGAGTACTTTCAGGTTGTATTTAAATAAAAGTGACTATATTTTTCTTGCAAGCACAAGTCAGTTAAAAATATGCTGTGGTTACTGCTTTGAAAATGCCTTAAAACAAACTCAATCTGGTCACGAAGACAGGGCAATGGTGACAGTCACATTAAAATACTCAGCTGCAGAGCATGCCCACACAGAGGTCAGTCCCCGCACATCAATGGGAGCAGACCTTGCCGTAAGGAAAGGTGGGCTGTCTTTCCCCGGCCACCACAGCCACCCCATTGGCCCCACAAGCTGCCCTTGCTGCTTCCTGGGCTGCTGGCAAAGAGGCAGCCACTGAAGCCTTCGTGGAGGCATGCCCAATGCCACCAGAGACTAAGCACAGACAGAAAAATAGCTGCCTTTGGACTCCTGTAGCACGTGCTTGAGCTATGCGATGTGCTGTCCATCTCCATGCCCAGGTCCAGTCCCAGTGCCTCAGCATCCCCAGGGATGCAGCCCTCCCTTTGGAGGCTCAGGTTGCATGTTTGCAACCTGTCTTTCCTGGCCTCCTCACCTTTGACTCCGCCGTAATCGGGGCCCTGGGTGCACAGTCCCAGATAGCCCTGGGCAGTGTTGCTCAGGACACCCATGCACAACCCTGCCCATGGGACCCCCGTTGCAGCTCCCAAGGCTTGTCTCATGCTTCTTCGCAGGTCACCTGTGCCCACTCCTACCCCCCAGGTCCTGGCTCACTCACTGGACGCCCTGGAGGGACCAAAAGAGAACAATTTCACATTTCAGTACGGTTTGTTTGACCTTGAAAATCTTGTTGGGAGTGCTGGGTTTCAGGTTTTCAGTTTTCCTTCCCTTCTGTTCATTCATTTACAAACATGCTTCCGCTTTTCCAACTTTGTCACTAAAGAGGAGGGAAAAGTTACCTCCAGGTGAGGGTATCTAACCCAGTGAATAAGCAAAACTGTTCATTATCATCTCCCTGTCACTGGCACAGACAGTGTGTCGCAGGATGGGTAATACGGAGAAAGCTTTCAGTGCATCTAAAATCCACTTATCTCTCCCATGAATGGTACAGCAATCGACAAAGTTGCCACCGACCATTTCCCCACCACCTTACCCGCTTCTGGCAGGATGTGACCCTTGCTCAGAAAAATCCCAAGTGCTGCAGATACGAGTGCAATTCCACGAAGTCCCTGTTCCCTCACCCAGTAGCCCAGCTCCCCCCGAAATGTTACAGAAACCAGAGGCAAACGCACTCTGATTAGCTTTATAAGCACAGCAAAATCTCCTTCCTTATTAAAGAGCTGAAGCAGCATTCCCGTGCTGTTCCTGTCCACCATAATCCTCCGTGACTAAAGGCTACCGAAATTGCACGAGTCTTTCTAGAAACCATCAGGCAGGATTAACCTCTCCCCACCCCAGCCCCTCTCAGGGCTGCCTCTCCGCCGGGGCTGGAGGTTGAGCTTCCTCCAGCGAGGATGGCCTTGCAGGCACTCCTGCGTGCGCTGAACGGCTCCTCTGGTTCTGATAAATACCGGGGCTTTGGGCCAGTGCATTTGTACTCTTGCTATGGGGGATTCCTCCTGCCAAATACTCCACACACCAACATAATTTATGTGCTGCAGTGCTAGCTGGAAGTCAGTCAAGGCCTTTGCTCATCTTCCAAAAAGCGAGAAGCAACATACTGTCCACCTGGCTGCATCGTCGCTCACCTCACGCTGCGGTAATTTGCAGGGAAGAGAGCTTGCGAGGTGGCTGGACCCTTTCCAGTGCCTTTTGGCAGCACGAGATACAGCCCAGATACAGTGTACAGGCCTGGAGCCACACCGCACGTCGCGCAGGGCTGGCCAGCTCGGCCAGGCAGCTCTCACATGCGAGGCAGGCAGGCGAGGGTGAGCGCTGGTGAGGCACTCCCACGGCTTGCCTGCAGCAAGCTGGTAGTTCAGATTCACCCGTGGCTATTGCACAACTTCAAAGAGCCCATGCTGGCGTTGTCCTCAGAGAGTCCTAGAATTACGTAGAGCAAACCTCGTGAATTTGAAATGTGGCTTTATGATCCCTTGTTTACAAAAAACACTTCAACATTTTATACCAAGGTCCTGTTTGTAGCTCTGTGATTTTTTGTTGAGAAGTCCAGGTGAATTCCCAAGCGCCTTGCTCTACCGAAGGCCAGAGGAAACCTCCTGCTGACTCCAGTGGCCGGCTCACTGCCCTCCAGTTGCTCCATGCCCACTGCAGAGAAGGACATTAAACAGGCCTGGTGAGAAACCACCAAAAGCAGCAGGAAGCTGAACATGGTCCTGATTAATATTATTTTCCTTACTATGCTCATAGCCAGTCTTGGTTAAAGCTTTCATTCACCAGCTAATTTCTAATGGCTGACAGTAGGGTTATTCATAAAACTGAGAACTTGGTGATTAAACCCAAGAGAAGTTTCCCCATGCTGATGACACTCTCTGAGGGTCTCCTTTGTCTAATTACTAAAGTCTACTGTGCAGAGAGTGTTTATTGCCATCTGAAGAAGTAGCTACTCACTCCAGAAAGGAAAACTCGTGATTCTGTTGATTTAAATTATTAAAATTCTTTATGAAGTCTTGCCCTCATAGAAAACAAATGTACAGCCCATAAATTGTATTTTCTCTCATGCAACTGGTGCACAACACACAGAGCCATGAACTTGACTGCTCAGGAAAAGAGGAGCATGTTCCTGTTATTGTCACGATCAACTTAATCACAGAATAGGATTTAGTTACTCCTAAGTGTGTTATAAATACAGCCAGCTGCGAGATCCAGACCCAGAGCTGCTCCATGGGGCATGTGGTTTTTCCTTCAGCTCACAGTAGGAAAGAGGGACCAGCAGCAAGTCTGAACTTCCCTGGAGTCTGAAAGCATTTGTATCCACAGATGCAATTGTGCTCTTGTCTTCACTGAACATAAACAAGAGCTAGACATACATTTTGCACCTGGACTCGAGCTCTCCTCACACCCTCTCCTGTTCAGGCTGAGGGTGTGAGCCCAACTCCACAAAAAAGAGACTTCAAACTGCAAAAAGCAAGTGTCAGGGGGCTGTAAGCTTCTTCATGGGGTGAGGCGCTGGATGAAGTACCAAGGCAGAAGAGCAAGGGGTGATGCACTGCTGAGCGATCGCTGGCATTTGGCTGCATCGTCGAGTGGGCTGGAGAAACAGCAAAGCAGCAGCTACATTAAAACCATATCCGAGCTCACAGCTTTTCCATCCATCAGAGAGCTGAGGTAAGGTGGGGGCCTCAGCTGGACATAACTCACTTTTAACTGATTCCATTAGGAAACACAGATCATTAATTTTGTGTCTCTGTACCAGGGGGAAGAACTGCGGAGCTGCTTCGAGCCACAGTTCAGGGCATATCCTGTCATTGCTGTGCTGAAGATTGGATTAAGACCCTGCCAGGCTCTGAAACCCAGTCACGACTCCGTACAAGAAGGCATTTTACAGTGAAATTCATTTTGACATATATATATTTATTTGATACAGATATATATATACACACACACACATACATATATATACACAGACATATTAAGGGGAAATGAAAATATGCCATGTCAGCTTCTTGCAAAAAGACATGTTAATTCATATATAAAAGTCTCCTGGCTGTTTAAGCAAGGCCAGGATGCTAACTGAACAACCCACCCCAAAGAAAGAACTTCTAGCAGCTCTTAAAAAAATCACAAAAGCGGTCAAAGGCCCTCATATCTTATTCTTTCCACACACACGTTCATAATTTCACTGGACCAATTGCTTTTGACTGATTGATTTCACTTCTTTGAGACACCACACGTCTGGAATTACTCAGGACATTACTGTATATAATACTATGCTAGAATAATTGTTCCATTTAGCTTTATCCCTTATGCTTATGAAATCTTCGAGGAACTTAAAATACCCTTAACATTTGTATGTGCGTGTTGGCATGTTTGGTTTATGCATCTGAACGACAACATAAAAATGCCATGAAGGTAATGCTAAACCAAAGATTGACTCTATACACAGAAGTCAGGAGAATTCAGATTTAATACTCTTACATTGCTAATATTCTTAAGGTATAGGTCTCCTTAGGATCTACACTTTGATATCCTCATTTGCTCAGCCCAAGACTTCATGCCAGGATTCAACTCACTGAAGTCAACAAAAGTTTGCTTGTAGCGTTAGGGACTTACTGTAAATAACAGTACTACAGACTCACCCCATGATCAGATGCTACATCCCGTCCAGTTTGTCTGTGAAAGATGTTAAGGAAAAGAGTGTTGGTTTAATAGACAATGATGCAAAACTCAGCTTATTTATAGAAGAACAGGAAGAGGAAAATATACACAGACCATCTCTCCTGTGGTGAGTTAGGGTTAGTTTCTGCATAGTTAAAGCTGAATTGAAAGGAAGGAAAAGGGTGTTTGCACTTGCTATAGATTTTGTGCGGTGAATGAGGATGATGTCAGGGTATTTGTTTTGCATGTGTATTGAGGGAAGACAGATTGCTCATACCTTGCTATTGGAAATGTTTGGATTCCCCAATTTGTTTGCTCTTTCTCAGTGGCTCTTTGGAGGACAGGGAAACCTGCCTGAGCTCCAGCCTTCGTTATGGAGAGAGGAAAACTGTAACTAGAGAGACACTTAAAAAAAATAGTGTCCTGAATTTGTCGGAAAAGCCAGCAGACAAGATGAGAGAAAAGGCTGTCCATGGAAAATTCACTGGCATTTTCACCATGGCATTCATTGTCACTATTGCATTTGACTCCAGCTATCCCACCTCTAAAACAGTTTAAGTCAAAACATTGTGTTATTTATAGTTGTACAGTAAAGAAGGAATGTCTATGAAGTCTCTTAGGAGATGTAAATTGTTATAGTTTCTTCAGCATTGACGAGCAACCACGCCAAGTGAGGATGTGCCAAAACATTAAAGATTTCACTGTCAATTGCCAGTTGCATTCTGGATTCTTTGCTCTTCCAAAATTCGCCCAGTCATTCTGAAAGTTAACAAATGTCTATGCTAGAAAGGATTTCCTAAAAGGCCAGGGCTCAAGTGATAGCTCTAGCATACTTCTGACGGGTGTATTTTTGCTAACATTGCCGTTTTGTAAAGCCATGTAATGCAGAAATGGCTTCTACCATGTACATGAGAATCTATGTAAAGTTGATGCTGTTTTAAGATGCACCAGGTTACCGCTGGCGTGTCACCTGTGATGAAAAAGTGTTTCTGCCTTTCCTTTCTGCATTTTGAAATTTTCAAGGGCATGACACATGCCAGAAATTTCTACTATTTTGCCATCTGACCCAAGTGCAGTTGGGAGAAGCTTCCATAAAATTGTTCTCATCCTGTGTTTTCACAGAGTGATCTTTGCTGCTTTCTGCAAGGTTTCTCTGTGTGACTAAAGCCCTTTCAGTTTAGCTAAGGCCTGAGATGGCTGGACACTAGCACGGTCTCCTTAGTAGGACTGAAGTTATACTGATGAAAATGTATTTTACAGCTACTGAATAATCATCATTAAGGACTGATGTACTGGTGGTAAAAGATACCTTTATGACAGTTCAGCTACATCTGTGTTAGGGACCACAGCAATACAATTATTTTGGCAAAAAGCGCACTCCTCATCAAAACCTCATTATCAGAACAGAAGGCAAGCACCCAGCAGCCATCAGCCTGTTTACAGCTGATAGGCTCTCCCACTGCAAACTGATGAAGTACAGGAAAAGGAATTATCCCTTTTTTCTTGCTTCTATTTTGAAAGGATTTGATTAATGTTTAAATAAAAAGTTTAGCAGTTGCCCTGTGTTATATATCATGCACATCTGCAACCACCTCCTGTTTAAGTTTGTTGACTGTTCAACCTTTTGCCTTTCTTTTTATAGTTCTCTTGGTAGCTTCCTTACCTCATTATGCTTTTGAATTCTGAAATAAAAACTTGATGCTTGACTTCTCTGTCCCATGTTTGTTTTTAAAGCCCCTTTTGAGGGCGTTAAATCAAGATCAGAGCCAATAACATTCTGCTTTAGGAGCACAGAGTGACTACTTAAGGTGTTTGGGACCTCCATATGATCATTTATCATAACATTATTCCAGTTCAAATGCTTAATTACAGCATATTTTCAAATCCCTTTCCAGGAGCTCTATAAATACCTCAGCAACATCTAAAGACCAATTTAGCTGCTGATAGCTAAAACTATCTTTTCACACAGACTGGCCTTGGCTTTCTCTCCTGCTAAAGGAGATTCTGTTTACGTCTGTGATTTGCATCTAGGAGCCTATAAATGTTGGGTCCTTTCTTTGGCTGGCGTTTGCTGGGTGCCACCAGGGACTGAATATCTTGCTTTGCAGATGTAGCCATGGCTCTGTCTTGCTCTTCCAAGATGGCAAAGACCCTCCAAGACAGGTGAGGGTGGAGATTAGAGATTTCCCCCATCCAACCCATGTTTCTCCACATGGGCTTGGCTCTGTTCTCCTCACTAGGGGCAGAGCCTGGCTTCAGTCCCTCATCGCTTCTATCTGATGTGCAGTGCCACACACAGAATGAGGGCACAGCATGCCAGAGGAAGACACACCTACCTGACAGTGTTGCTTTTGGTCACAGAAGAACAAGAGACCATTGGACAAGGATCCCAAGCTTTAAATCTAGCAAACGGAAATACTTTCTCATTAACACACACAGTGGCACAAGTACGACCGAGGTGAAAGTTTCACTATGAAAACAGACATAGAAAAAAGCCATTGTTATGCTGGAAAAGATTTTTAAAAAGGTTGTAAAACATTGAGGATTCATCACCTTGGTCAACTGCTAGCCAGCGCAGCCAAGAGGAACGATCCTCTCTGGGTAGGTTATCCCCTGCTGTTGTTGTAGGCTGTGTTTGGTTTTGTCCCAGTGCCTGTGGTACTGCCCAGCCCCAGCCCTGCACGGCTGGATGCACTGGGCTCAGGCTTGGGCAGCAACTGCTCCACCCCATCAGCAGTGATTTCAAGATGTTTTTGTCTGAAAATCAGTGCCACAGGGAGACATTTTGGTGTTCAAAGCAGAGTGACTACCAGATGCCTTCCCTCTCGCTCTCCGTCCTATACAAGTGTAATGAAAACCTCATGCAAAGAAAGAAAACGGGAAAGTTGTTTTCCCTTTCCCAGAGCACTGCAGTGAGGAAGCCTGCATGCTTCGTGGCCTCAGGGCACTTGATCCCCCTTTGGTCCCTTTCAGATGAGCTCCTGAGGTGGCCAGGTCTCTACCTGCACCTGGCCACTCCAGTCCCACTGAAAGCCTTCAGTGTTTAAATAAAGAAATTTTAAACCAAACTTCACAGACACCACTTTGGTTGGACTTACTTGCTTTCACTGTTCAGAGCATGTGAAAGCAACTTAAAAATAGACATTTAACACATTGGGTGAGCGATATTTATAAGACTCTGTGTTAGACTAGGGTAGAGCCATGCATATATAGGCAAACAGTAAATTCATTGAAAAATGTGGGCTTGGTCTTTCTGGAATCATCAGTGGCTTTAAGAGCTGTCTGGGCTGGAAATACATTTATTTGGGGAAGAGATTCATAAAACTGCCTGGAGGTTGGGAGATGGGAGTCTCTTCAAGCAGAGGAAGGAAAAGAATCAAATTTACCCATATCCCAGTAAGTCCTTTCAGCCCTGAAACGGTGAGAAAAGGGGGACGTTTCTTCTTGCAGCTTTTAACAGCCTAGCTTTCCTTTTTGTTTGCTTTTCTTCCACAAGTCCAGAAATCAGCATTTTGTTCAGGTTGAAGGGGGTATTTTGTGCAGAAAAGAATGCCTTCTTTTTGTTTTAAGTTTTTTTCTTCCCAGAAGAAATGATTTTGAAATCTTTTGTAACTTAGTTCACTCCAGAGGGATTTTGAGCTGATTTGCTTTGTTTGGCTGATGTACTGAAAAATCACTTTTATTTTCTTAGCCCTAAGCAGCATCCAGTAAGCTCTTCTGAAATTCTCTGTGTCTGGTCTTGTCATTTAATGGTGAATCTGAAGAACTAAAAAGAAAAAAGAACATTTTTCTCTTTCAATTGTATTTACACTTTAATTGCAAATCCTCTGTCTTTGACAGCTCTGCCTATTTGTAGCTGGTACAGCTGTAGCTGCACGTCTCTGAAAAACTTGAAGATAACATTTACCATACACGCAATTTCCTGTAAAGGATAATATGGAATCCAAATCACCACTACAGTTAACCTGTGTGTCTGCCATGAAATTTTGTCACGTGGCAGTAGCAAAGTAGCAAGAAACTGAAGTGGCATCAGTTGTAGGAACAAATCAAAATTTCCATCATACTCTAACATAAATGGAACACTGAGGCTTTCAAGGTGACATATGTTAAGAATGAAACCCTTCATGGAATAAATGTGAGATTAGAGCTAAATGCTTGC
The DNA here is from genome assembly GCF_030463565.1 of Pelecanus crispus. Lineage (NCBI taxonomy): Eukaryota > Metazoa > Chordata > Aves > Pelecaniformes > Pelecanidae > Pelecanus > Pelecanus crispus. Next base: position 121,833,254 of record NC_134643.1, read on the forward strand.
CCCTTTGGTTAGTTAATCGTAGTCCCAGAGATGGGAAACTCTGATTTCCAAGTGAAGTCAGGCAAGGCAGAGCAAGTGACCATGCTTTCGAGGACCACAATTTTGCCTAGCTTGGCTCCATAATCTAAAATCTTTAAAACATGTTTGTAACCCAGGGCAAAATTGAGCAGTGGGAGGCACACCTGGGACTCCGTGGCCTGGGAAAGGCCTTGCAGTGCCAACATGGTGATGCAGGGCACATCTCAACTCAGCTGGAATCAGATTTTGGCAGTGGTTCAAAAGTGCTACAAAACCTATATGCACTTACCCAACCCCTACTGAAAACAAGAAGAACAAATAAAAACTTAAAATGAAAAAAATCCCTCCTACCACTAGGAAAATGTCATGCTACTCTGCTTAAAACTTTGGTGGCAGCTAAGGGGATGATACGAAACCTCACACCCACTTGATGCTAGTCCTGCAAATATTTTAAGGTAGGTTTCAAAGCTCAGTGTGTGGGCAGGTCCCACTGATGTCAAGCTGCTTTATTTTGCCATTTTCAAGATTCTTTTACAC